>NC_079337.1:27494367-28094367 GCF_029582105.1 Oenanthe melanoleuca | reverse complement strand
ACGCACCCCTGTCAAAAAAAAGGCTGAAGTAACAACAGACATAGGCTGGACAACAAGTTAGAAGGCAATCACTGCCTATAACTGAGTTGTGGCTAGAAATGAAAACATGATAGTGAGAGCAGGAGGCTATAATGGGGAAATCCCATTATAACAGATATAGATAGATGGACAAGACATATAATCCCCAGTGTCTCATGCTATAGGTGAACATTTAGCTCTCTGAAGACAAGATTTAAGTCTCTTAGGATCAGTCTTAAGTCTAGCCTACGATTCCACTGCGTGATCTTGTGTCTGCTGCAAGTACCATTTCTAGAAGAGGAACAAGAGACAGGCTTTGATAGTTATGGTCTGCATCTTCTGAAGACACCAACTACATCTGCATCATTGCCAGCATCTTCCAGAGACCTCCAACTCCATCACAAGAACTGACAGAAATTAAGAAATCTGCACCTTCACTGCTTTCTGGAACTCTTTTATAGTTGCGTGTTGCGACTTTCATTGGTTGCATCATTTGTATATATACATGCACGAGGATGAGGTAAAGCAGGAGTAGTAAAGCAGACACACCTACTTCATGTATGGGTGTAACTAACTCAAAATCATGCTACTTCTGACTGCCTGCTCTCTTCCTCTAGGGGATCACACAGCCAGGTTGGTTTTTAGACTGCACTGCTCAAGACCTAAAGACAGCAATAGCATGGGTACTCAAAAATATGCAGAATCAGGACACCAACTGTGTGAAGCTGTAAAAGGAGAAACTCAAAGAGAGCACTAAAGGCAACTTGCTAATTGACAAAATTATCACTACCATGGAGTCCCAAACTGGGCTGAAGTCCTTCTGATTCTCCTGCTCACCAGAGCTGCTCTAACTGAACTCGATTTTTGGCGCCACTAAATAGTACTCCAGTACTGAATATGCACAAAACAATGAAAGGCCAAATATGCCATAGAGGTGAGCAACAGAGGAAGCAACATTTTCCAGACGCTTCCAGATGTTCTCATTATCATTAGGCTCTAGTTAGTTTGTATCTATACATCTGCATATAGGCTGACAATATATATAATTACTGTCTGGAAGCTGCAAAACAATCAGTTTGTTCTGGACATTACATATTTATTTCACAAATTTGTGTGACAATGCATCAACAGCCTTTCTTACTCCCATATCTTTAGGATACAAGCCATTTGGCTGAGGCACATACCTGTACCCTCTGCTGACTAATTTCAGGAACATTTGGCATTTTCTAAGAAAGAAAACGGAAGTTTACATTTTTGTCTCCAAAACTGAACAAAAGCAACCATATTATGTACAGCAATGCAAGGCCCAGGAGCAGGAAGACTTTAAGTGCTGGTCTGTTATGTCAGCAAAACACAGCTGGAAATATGCCCAAAACAGTGAAGGGCCACAGGACAGAGAGTTATTTTGATCAGTCCTCATGAAAACTTTCCTCCTCCTCAACTCCAAGTATCTCTGGGGAACTGCAGAGAACTCAAAAAGCTCAGATTCTGGGAGCTGAACCACTATTCAAAGCATCTGTGATTGTCCTTATCACAAGGACAATTCCCTCTATCCCCACAGAGGAAAGCAAAAGTATGGAAAGCAAGGTCCAGCCACAGTATATGTCTAAAAAGAAAACAAGGGTGGGTTGGAATCATGCTTTTCAATGCAGGTAAGTGGCATCCTACCAGGGACCTGCAGGTATTTTGGAGCAGGTCAGGAGACAGAGGTGACCAAAGGGCATGTGGACAGCTGTCAGAGCTGCATTAAGAAGCTTCTAAAGCAAATGGACAGCACCTGATCAGGGGTCAAGGCCACCAGTACAGAACACCATTACAGCAGTATTTCTAACAAATCTTAACAGGCATTATATATTGACTCAAAATTTTGTAAAGCCACAATGTTTCTAATATGATTCAGGAAGCCCCTACAGTCATTCTCAGCATACTGCAGAACTACAGCCTCCTCTTTCCTCCTTCTCCCAGATGCTCTCAATTTTTTCATTGAAGGGAGAGATGATTGGAATTAAAAGTCCTATTTGTATTCCAAAATTGAATGGCCAAAAGCTGTATAAGTCTCAAATATTTCCACAGGGCAAAAAACAATTGTGATAGCAACAACCACTACCATCTCCTCACAAACATTTTCCAAATGTACTGTAGGTTCTTCCTAAAAACCTTTCTGAGTCTCATAAATATCATAAGGAAACACTAAGCATACAGTAATGGAACAGTACTCAAATTCAGACTGTAAAGGCAACATATTACGTTCCAGTAGCTATTGTAAAAGAAACAAAACAACAGCAAACTAATGGCTAGAACCAGCTTACAACCCCCTGAGCTAGTAAAAATTAGCAAAGAGCTGTAGCTTTCTTTGATCTCCTAGATCCTACTCCAGCATTTTCTGGATAACTTTAAGGACTTCTAGGTCCAGGAACCTCTACTTCTCTAGAATAACAAAAGCTAATTGTATTTATAAAGCTTACACACTTTGGTGCCAGTTTTGACCTACCACAACTAATGCCACAAGAAAACTGTATGGACTTCCTCACTTAAAGTCACAGGACTGCAGAGGGAATTAGCACCTTACCAAGGAGAGAGCCACCCAGCAGCCTGTATGTTAGAAGACACATGCAAAATACAACTGCAGTCTTCAGCATGTGGGCGAGGGAGTAATTTTACTGCATGGATTACAATTCCTCAGCATGAAATGCAGGGAACAGCTGCAACTGTTCTCTAGTCCAAATATTCCCAATCTCTCTCATGAAACTGGTCAGGGTAAATTAAGTGCATTAAGTGTATTTGAATTCCTGTAATACATATGCATTCACTTAGACTGAATTCAAAGATGAAAAACGGCAACTACCATAGGAACTGAATGTGAACTTGAACCTCCCATGACTCTGATTATCCACTGCTTTCTGCAGAGAAATATCCATTCTCCTGCACATAGGTTGCTCTTACTTTCTAGAAACATTACCTGGCCATCAGTGACAGACTTGTTTTCCTATTTCTCTTGGGGCAGCATCACTATAATATCCTGTGATGAAGTTTCCAGAATTTTTCCACCAATGAAAACATCTCATGCAAATACCTCCAAAGGCCAAGGTAGAAGGTGAGCATAGAAACTGTACACCTGTCATCCACAGAAAGTATGAAAGGTTATTGCCTAGTAATTCTACCCACATATGCATTCACAAACTGACACCACAGACTCTGATTAAGAGCCTGTGGCTTGCCACTGGAGACTGTTTACGGCAATGATGTGATGAAGTGGCTTCTTAAGGTCCATATTTGAGTATCTTTGAGAATAAACAATCTCCAACAGTGTTAACAAGCTGAATTGCAATGTGGCAAGAAGAGCTGTACAAGAATGTTTTGTAACCCTGTATTAGGCAGATACCTCCACACTACTGGAAATCTTTATCCTCCCCCATGCTTCCCAAAGAGGCGTTTCCTCTTATAAACAAAATAAAGAGCTGCCGTGTAGAAAAGTGATAGCATATCAGAATTCTGTCAACTCCTTTGAATCCAGAATAACACATCACTCTTCCCCCATACTCCAGTATCCCACACAACACTTTTCCTCATGATATTAATCAACATGTCACAATGCTTCAGAATTCATGACTAAATTCAAGTCAGTGTGCAAATATGATTTCTCATTTAAATGGCATCACAAACTCAACACAACTTTTTATACTGGACTTATTTTAGACTCTGAATAAAGTTTCTGCACTACAAAAAAACCCCACTGACAAACACGAATGCTACCTACTGATCCACAACCATTCTGAAAAGCACAGAACACAATATAAGCTATTTGTGAGAAAAATACTCAAGAATACTGATATATGAATTAATTAAAGCAGCATTTCTCCTGCAACACCTGTGTATACATGCTTGAAAATGAACCTTAGTACCACAGTGCCAGTCTTGTCTACCCGGTGAGACACAGCAGTGCACAGTAAAGCTACTAAGAAGCTGATCCACATTGCTGAGAATATACTTTTAAAGGATCGCGATCTCTGTCAGTCTGTTTGAAAAAAGTGTCAAGTCTTATCAGCAAAAAACTCCCTCTGTCCTGTATGAAAAGATCTCACTATCAAATTTCATCAGTATGTACACAGGGTGTCCTTGAAAAATGTCCAACAGAATTTGTCAGATTTACTACCAAAAAATTCCTCTATGCAAGACATGCTCTTGCACAAAAGTTATATTCAATATATTCAAGTACCTACATTAAAAGACCATTGACCTTTCAACTGCTGTACTTTAAAACCCATGCTGAAATCTTAGTTGCATAACTAAAATACTTCAATTTTCATCTAAAGAGCAGAGGAAAGCAAAGAGCTTGCAAAACAGAAACAAGCACACCAACTTGATTCAGGGCTGATCCAGGGCTCCTTGACACTCTGTGTTTCTTGCACTGGACAACTCTTCCTTCCCCACTTCATTCACTAATAAACTCCACACCTTCAGCACAGCTAAAGGAACTTGCACAGTTCTGAGCAACTGAACTGTATTTTGCAAGGAGGCCCATTCCAGAGCATCATGGATTTTGGCCAGCTGTGGATTGCAATTTGTGGTCATCTCATGTGTCGCAGACATTGCAGAGAAGAGTCTGCATTGCAAGAGGTTCTCTGGTCTCTGTAACCACAACTCAAGCATGTTCAACTTTACCTATGCCCTTTCTGAGGTATTTGTTGCCTGTTTTTAAGGTTTCCAATTTTCTGGCCCTACAATTTAAGGCTATTAGTTTTTGCCATCTTCTCCATGAACCTGAGTAACAGGTAATTCCTTTCCTTTTCTTGAGGAGATATGGACCTGCAAAAGCCACCAGGAACCATCTTCTTTTGAGCCCTATTTTTGTAAAGTTTTTTTGTCACTTAGAATGTGATTGCTCAATTTCCTTTTGCTCTACTCTGAGCACTTAGTTACATGAATATATGAATGTTCTGAAATAAATTAGATATATCCAGGTAGGATATCCAACACTGACACTGTGTTACAGCTGAAGCCATGCTAAAGCCTTTAGTATCAAAATTTCTGCCTTGAGCAGAAAGATTATTGCATGCATCTTTTTGTGGGTTATACTGCTTTTGTATCTTAGTATGGGAGTTCTTCTTGGCACAACAGAAATTCGTATATTTAAATTGTAAACTACTGTAACTCTGACATCTTTTTTCAAATCCTCCCGAATTAACCAACTGCCTCAGATCATGTGTGCGCACAATATCCTAGAATACAGGTAATACCCTTGCACTTGCCACTACTGAATGTTATTCAGGGTTTATTAGACTATCTTTTCAATTTGTCATGATCATTTTGAAATCCTACTTTGTCCTCTGTCCGTGCAGTCTCTCCTAGTGTCATCATCTGCAGATATAACATACGAACATCTTCTATTGTATTATCCAGTTCATTAATATAAACTGAGCAGGTGTACATATACGACAGACTGTATTACAGAGCTTCCTTCATCAATTTCACCTCCCTTTCTGGTATTGAATTGTTCACAAATTATAAAGTGGGTTGAGATTCACACTACTGCTGTTCCATCAGGATTGTATTTCCCTACTTTCCTTAAAACAATATCATGCCAAACTGAGTCAAAACACCAAAGACAAACTTCCGGCAATCTACAAAGATCTTTTATAGTGGCAGAGAGAAAACCTCTGTGTTGCTCTAAGTGTTTCCAAGTTGGTTTCCTGTTCTGAATTTTTCTGATATCCTGCTATTTTCAATGAAACTAGCTCATAAAACATTGAAGTGAGAAGGGAAGAAAAGCCATTGGAAATACTGTCAAATGTGCCAACATTAGTCTTGAACTTATACAACCTGCCCTGCAAAAACTTCACTTAAATAGCACAGAAAAAGGTATCTATATTAGGAATATACAGTCACAATCCAGGTAAACCCAAAATGAAAACATAACATACTATCTCATGAGATATAGGGGATATCTTAATATAAAAGATTAGCAACAATTTTTTTAAGCAAGGCCAGAGAAGACCTCAATTTGATAGTCCTGCATGTTAGCACTAAAGACAATGAACTAAAATCACAATACCTTTCCTGACCTTATTTTACATGTGAAAGTCATGAAAAGATTTAGACCAGCACACTCCTTTGAATATCACTTTATCAAAATGGTCTGAATGAGTGCTACCATACACAATTAACCTAGCAGGTCTAACACTGGAACACAGAAGCAAAATACTTACTCCACAAAACCCTTTTTGTCCCATATATAAATGGATCTATAGATCAGTTCCATTTGATTTTTTTTTCCATCAGGGCTTTAAAATATGGTCAAATGGACTGCTCCCAATTTACTCCTAAATCAGAGTGTCATAAATGCAGCCATAAATAGCTGTTTTCCACATCACAGATTTTTATCAAGAGTCTAGCATCCTAAGCAGCTCAACAGATTTTGCCACAAAGATTTACTGGCTATTCCCACATACTTCACCTATGAGCCTCTCACTTTACATATTTTTTCTGTCATTCAAATATAAACAAATAAGAAACTGTCATTCAAATATAAACAAATATAGAAAAATAACAAAAACATGTCTTGTGAGTGCTCTCACTTGATTTCAAGAAAAAGTAACGTGCCAGAGTGGCAACTCAGTTAAGCAGCATATTTGTTATATATATTTATCTAAAGATTTGGTCCTCCAACTGCAGCCTTTCTGAGTGTCCAAGAAAAGCTCCACTGACAAAACACAGTTTTTTGCTTAACTAGCTAAAATGCCGTTTCATTTTAAGGCAAGTTGGCTTGACACTCCCTAAGAGCAGTCTGGCTAGAATGTATTTGAGGCATAAAAACACAAGTATGCACAAGTCTAAATATTTTGGTCAATTTTTTCATTGCAGAGTAACCTCTTATCTGAAGACCAAACGCAGAGACAGAGAAATTCTCTGAAATGCAGAGAATAAGAGCCTTTTGCTGAAAGCCAAATGACCCTTCTGGACTTCAGCTTTCCAGCTTCAGCCAAAAGTCCCACATTTCACTTTAAGCTTTGTGCCTTAGGTATGTATGTACAGACACTTTTTAAGCTGCCCCGTTTGTCCTAATGGCCCTTCATTCATTATTCTTCATGGCTGTTATATTTTCCTTTCTTCTCAAGTGCCAAAAGCTGCTCACCCATTTACATAGTCCTGTTGCTCCCTCATTCAGTTTTGTTCAAATCCATTTTCTAACAATTCAGTTCATCACAGAGTTCATGAAAATGCCCTTAGAAAACTTGTCAGTTGTTCCTAGCTGGTCAGAAGATCCCTGGTTGCTCTTCAGGGACACTACCACACGACAGACAATTCTGTGAGGTACATGACAAATGACCACATGTATGAAAGTCTTGTGAAGAAGGAATTGAAAGACTTCATCAGATTTTCTGGATGGAAAGAGAGATTTCAATGACCTCAGGAGAGTCCATTACAAGACATGGGCATCTACATCACCAGCTCCTCAACTGAGCTGACAACTTGCTTTTATCACAGGTGAACTTCAGCACTGGAATGAAGGGCCAAGGTGAGAACTCTTTAACTTGCTTTTTTCAGGGAAGGTCCTTAGCAGTACATCACAGCCCCCAGTAACCACAGCCAGATTCTGCTTAGCAAGTGCTTCCTTTGTCAAAGGACCAGCCTTTTCAATAGTTAGAATGCAAACAAGCCTACTTTGATTTTCAAGATATTAAAAAAAAAAAAAAAAAGGGGCTGAAGATAAAGGAGCAGATACTCTGCTTAAACTGGCAAGTCCATCCAGTTTCCTATGATTGCCAAAGGAGCCTGGATCAGTAATCCAAGCACCCATTTGTAACTCCATTCATTCAGTATGAATGGAGTTCCTCTTCTCAACTGTACTTAACAGGTAAGATTTTATCACTGTGTATTAAACTATGTTTACATACAAGTACACTTATTCCTCATTTTTCCTAGAAACTAAGTTAATGTTTAGTTTTCATAAGTTTGAGTTATCTTTAAGTGTAGTTTTTGAACAAGTAATTTAATTTGTCAACCTTCCAAATGAATGACAAGCCATTTCAAGAACAGTATAGGGAGCAGGGGAAAGAAAACAAAATTCTTAGTTTGTTGCAATTACTTGAGAACCAGTAGAGTAAACGTGTCCTTTCATTACTAGTGCACATCTATATATATTCCGGTACTCCACGATGAAAGAGGAAGAAAGATGTGGGTGTGTGAGCTGTATAGTTGGTTTTTTTTTATTAGTAGCAGATAGCCTGATCCATTGTCTATTTCCTGTCATATCCTCATCCAGATCCTCTGGAGATGAATATATTAAATATAAAATACTCTTTAAGATGAGACTAATTTTAAAAAGTATTTTTAATCCTTTTTAAACAGTTAAAAAACTATTATTTTTCTATGCACTTTAAAGCAAGTGTCTGATTTGCCCCAAAGAAAGCTTAGTTTAACACACTAAGACTAACATAAGTGTGAGTGAAGACACAAGTCTAACATCAGCAGAGTGACTAATTTCCAATTGCAGACCTTTGTTAATGGCATTACTGCATAGACTATAAAAAGCACAGCTTTTCTCTCAGATGCCAGGTGCATATTTCATGGTCAGTAGCTAGGAAACACCCTTCTAATTGCAAACTGAACATATTGCATCTAAAGGTGATTACAAAAACATTTCCTCTCTGGGTTTCATCTGTACACTATTGATCTTGGCACTTAGACCAGGCTTAAAATTATTTGTAGACTTTCTCTTTTCAAAGTGGAAACATTAATTTTTTTTAAATAGATACTTAATAGTTCATTAGATTATATTGCTGACAAGGCTTTTTAGTTTAAACCACCTGATACAATTTCTGAACAGCAATCCATCTTTGAACAACAATCCATTAAACCCGTTTGTAAATTACTAGCATTCTGACGGATTTTTAGTTAAACTGATGCAACTCATTTTAAAGTCTCTCCATTAGCCAGGATAGTCCAATCTTAATTTCGTTTCTCCACTAGTGTTTCCTCTTCTGGGAACAGGAACTATTCCCAGCGTTAGTAAGAATCCCCTGAAGAATGAATAAAGTTTTCATAACATGAAGTACACCTCCATATGTAACATATTTTCAAACTGATTTGAACATAAGAGATTAGAGGGGTCTATCAACATAAAAACCACGCCCAAAAAACCTACACCCAAACTATGCACTACAAAAAATTCAGCAGCTAAATACTTTTCAGCATTCACCCTTCAGATATTAAGATGAGTGAAAAAACTGAACAGAACTATTTTCTCATGTCTGTATACCCTAACAATTCCTCACAACAGTTTGCCAAGCTGAAATTTTCATTGTTTAGAAACATGAGAATTAGAAATTTTTGAAGGACCTAAAAGGAAAAAAAAAAAGATGTTTTCAAGTACATATTACATATAATGTGACACTTCCATGGTATCCAGCAAAGTCTGCATGTTTTACCAATATTTATTTTCACAGAATCATGTAAATATTAGTTTTAGAAAATAATCTAACCCTGGACTGGCAGTGATGCCTCTGAGATCACACATTCAGAGAGTCAAAAGAATAACTACATGGATATTTGTTGTTTGAAATTGTGTTCATTTGAACCACTTGCCTCTCTT
This sequence comes from Oenanthe melanoleuca, assembly GCF_029582105.1. Lineage (NCBI taxonomy): Eukaryota > Metazoa > Chordata > Aves > Passeriformes > Muscicapidae > Oenanthe > Oenanthe melanoleuca. The sequence continues at coordinate 28,084,757 of NC_079337.1, read as the reverse complement.
GTTATAGGATAAAAATAAACAGACAGAGATAAAGTAAAAAGGTTGACACCAAAATTGCTACATATGTTGTATCTGATAGTTTGCTAATTATTGAGAAAATAGTTTGCCTAGACATGCTCAGATCACTTTTTTAAAGGTAAAAGCTCAAGACATAAAAGTTATCAGTAACCAGCCATTCTAAAAACAAGCTAAATAAAAAAGGAATGCTAACAGGCAAGATCCCGGGCCCCATAAATACTACCAAACAAACCACACAGAAGTCACTCCAGTATGCAGTACGCAATATTTCTGAGAGAGCTGCCCTATCCAAAGGCACACATGGCTATTAACAAAGCATGGCTATTGTGAAAAAAAAGAAAAGGCCAAACAATGCTTTAATAAAGCATAAACCAACATTCCTCTTATTGCAGTGAAAGAACAAGACGTCTGAAATTCTAGAAATGTTTATTTTACAATGAGCACTGAAAAGTGTTTAGCTGTTTCCAATTACAAGCTGACCAGAACTCAGAGTAAAGTCCTTGCCATTTATACACTTGTGTTACCAGACAAACTCTTCTACAAAATGAGAAAAATTTTATTAGCTCCCTAACACCTCTCTCTTGTAGCCAGAAAGAATGAAACATATGCAGCAGGTTAATCTTGATATTAGGTGGAGCTTTTTCTGTTGACTTTATGAAAATCTGCATAAATTATGAACTATTGTGTTGGAGTGTGTAAAATAGAAGCCTCTCTGAGTCCCTCTGAGAGACAAAAGAGTGCAGGGATTGAATTAAAGCCCTTAGAGAAATTAAAATATATTAAACCACACAGACATGAAGTAGAAGTTTTAGTTTTAAGTAAGTAGGAATATTATTAAGTCACACAGATATGAAGTAGAAGTGTAAGTTTTAATGTTAAGTAAGAAAGTATATACTTTAAGTGCCTTAAGAGAGTAAAAAGCCCTAAAGTCTAATATAAAACTCAAGTTTAGCTGAAAGTTCAGTAACTTAGCCCGACAGAATGAAAACATAGTAAGAACACTGCTTGCATTTTCTAGAGAGAACAGATAGAACCATCTACAGAACAGACAGAACTATTTACATTAATAGATAGAACTATATGAGTAAATTATGTGTAAGAAGTGACAATACTTTCGTACTTTAGAATTAAGATTCTAATAGGTGCAGAAAGGATGTTTTAGATTAATGTTTTCAGCTCATTGGATGATTTATGAATAAAAGCTCCTGTATTGGGGTGACACACACACAACAGACAAAAAGAAGAAGAGGAGGAAGAGGAGGAAGAGGAGGAAGAGGAGGAAGAGGAGGAAGAGGAGGAAGAGGAGGAAGAAGAAAAAGAAGAAGAGGAAAAAGAAGAAGAAGAAAAAGAAGAAGAAGAAAAAGAAGAAGAAGAAAAAGAAGAACAGGCGAAAGAAGGAGGAGAAGAGGCAGAAGGAAGAGAAGTAGTAGTAGTAGTGGTAGTGGAAGAAGAAACAGAAATGCCAGGGAGCTGCTGATTCTGCTTCTACTTGGGACTCTTATTCCAGAAAGCTTTGGCACGGACTTTAATATTCTGAACTCTCTGCCTTCGAGCTTTACAGCAACCAATTACTTTTCTTGTCTCTTTGAAGACCCAGACCCATGAATAACCCAACACTATTGGAAGCTTGCATTCTCTATGGCTTTGTTGTCTACCATAACCTTTAGAGAATCCAGAAGTATCATGTCTCCAACTCTGTACACATGCATGCTATGTCATGTAAGAGACAAATCTCTCTACAATGGCTGCTCTCCCATGAGAATATATTCCAGCCTAGATCGACAGACCTCAAAGGTGAGAAACAATTATCCTGTCCTGCACCATCTGAGGCAGGCTAACAAGTTTAATAGAAAAGTATAAAATTCCACTATGTCTTTGGCTTTCTTTACTTCAAATGACTCTTCAGTTTTACTGCCTTTGAGAAATAATTTATTAATCAATCCTAACTTAGAGGTTTCTTAAACAACATTACCAAGTGGCAAAGACAAGCTTCTGAACTGCAGAGATCATTAGACAAAAAATCCACATATTTTGCTGTCCTAGATATATTTTTACAGTAACATTCCTGTAAAATGGAATTATCTGAATATATCCACAAGACCAGACTACTACGTAGCTTCCTCTAGTGGTCAGTCCCTAAATCTTGTTGCTTCTGCTATTTACTTTAGTTACTTGTTACACACAAATTCTTCTGTGTTCAAATGCTGTAAATTTGAGAAAGCATTGAAATTTATCCTGCAATGTACCTCTGATAAAAAAGCAAAGGAAACTAAGCCAAAACATTGAACAAAACATTTGTTAGTGATACTAAAAGGACAAAGAGTGAAGTCAAAAACTAGAGTTATTAGTTTTCCCATTTGCCCCCTTGTGAATATGCATTATAATATATTTAGTTACATAGTCAAGCTCAACTTTCCCACAACAAGATTCAGGAAGGAAAGACAGATGTTCAGTTTTTAGCTGAGTCTTCAGATATTTGCTGTGAATCATTCACACTTTTGTTTTGACCCTGAAAATTAGATATGTGTGCCTGTGCGCATGCATGTTTTAAACAGGTTTGCTGCTGTGCAACTGGTTTGTTTCTGCAAAGCTCCACTGAGGGAAAGAGCAATTAAAAGACACAGCAAAGCATTTGTCAAATTTGAAGGTCACTGAAAACAGATAACAATTTGATATAGCCCTGAAATACCACAAGAAGAATCAAGGAAGCTCTCTGTGATATGGGATGAGAAATTAACAGAATGTAATTTTATACTGAGCATCAGGTTGAAGTCATTAAGGAGAAAGACTGAAAACCCAAAGGTAGAAAGTGACAACTGCCCATTACAAAATATATTTTACTGAACAATTCAACTGTTAAAAAGAGTGCAATTACATAACATAACAGCCATCTCTGACTCTAAAACAAGGTAGTTAGAAATCCACTTAGGTGATTTAACTGAAAATAATCCCGACGGTCATGTTATCTAAACTATACAGAAGTAAAAAATCGTATCACCCACATGCAGTTTGAAAATCCATGAATGAGTAATTTATTTATTATAAGGTGTTTTTCTGTGAAACAGCAACAGTAATGTTTATGTCTAGCTGAATGTATTCCATTGCCTGAGATTCTTTATTGCCTTCTTACTTTTGCCTTTGCACTTTACTGTACTCTGGAACCAAAAGAAGTTCCCCTCAACCGTTTTTTGGTTTTTTTTTCATTTTATCTCTCCCACAAAGCCTGTCAACTTCCATTCAGCTTTGACAAGGACATAACTTCTCAACACTGACATCATCATTTATTCCCTCATCCACTGTCAGCAACAATGCACAATGCCACTGCAGCAATGCCTGACAGAACACATAATGAAGCAAAAACTTTTAAAATTAAATTCAAGGACAAATTAATTTTGAAACACTACTGCATATTTCCCTGGGAAGCCCACAGGTAACTCAACAGTGCTACAAGTCCCTTAAATGCTCATCCCTCCATCACAGAAATTCACATGGAGCTCCCACACACTTGGACAAAAATCCCAAATCCACAACATACAGACAAAAGACAAGGGCATGACTGAAGCAACTAAGTATTACATTTCCTTCCCTTTCTCTGTTTTTCTTCGGGATACTAGTCTCCATGCTGCCAACTAATGCAGCTTGCCCTAGCATTGCAGCTGTGATTTTTTGCTCTCTCCTGCCACATTTAGGAACCTGCTCATCGCAACTGTTCCAAAAGAGAGGATCTCAAACCATTCCGTGCAATGTGACTGTAAGGGTAGCTCAGCAGTCAAAATATCTGACACTGCACATCCTTCTGCTGTTGGCATCTACCTAACCTCATTCTTTTTTACACTTGGAATCAGCTGGAATGTATCTTCTCCTCAGGAGAGCAGGCACTGAGGGATTTAAAGCACAGTAACTAACTTCAAGTCTCAAGTTTGCTTATTCCCTGGCATGCCATTACAGCCTTGGGGAAAGATAACACAGCTGACAAAAAATGTCACAGCCCCTCAAATATAATATCTGTCCAAATTTGGCGAGTGCTGCCAACTCTGTTTATGTTCCTGGCTTTCTCTCAGAACAGCTCTAAAGCTGTGGACTTAGTAAAATAAGGAAGGAATAAGATTTAGCCACATTTTTTTTCAGAAAACATTCTGTGCCTGTTTCTCAGCACTGCGTAACAGCATTTTGGCATTACAGGAACCTGAACATACAGTGGTGCTTGGGTAGCAATGTAAGAGCCTAATAAATAAAACCTGCGACATAAATTGGTGCACTGGCTGGGAAATCTCAAATTGGTGAACCAAAACCACTACAAACATGAAAGCTGCAATAGAGAAAATTCAATAAAATTTCATGCACGCTTTTCATTTTTTCTGCTAAGGATCAGAATATTAAGTGCATTTCAGTGTCAAATTCTGTATTAAAGTCACTTGCCTTTCATTGTATTCCACTGGACTTAGAAACTCCAACCAAAACCCAGCATGTCAGAGACAGAAAAGTCAGTTAAGAGTATGATAACCCACTTTCATGTAAGTGACAATTAAGTGACTCTAATGAAATGATTATGGTTTTAAATAGGCAAGATAAAGTAAGTAGAAAGATACCCATCTTAACAGCATAGGACTGAAGGTAAACAGAGCCAGAAACTCCTCTTCCTACACAAGTTCTAGGATACAGCACAAGTTACAAAATTAATATGGCTTTGGAAAGGATGATCCTGATTCTAAAGCATCAGAGCATTTTAATTATAGGATTGTCTCCTAACTGCTCATGTGGTGGCAGAGTAAATATCAATAAACCTCCTCATATATAATAGAACAGAACATGAAAAGAAATCATCAGTGTAATTGTTTTGTATTGCTGAGCTTTAAAAAGAAAAGCAGCGATTCTTTGACTAACCTCTAAATATTAGATTTTAAGCTAAAGAGGTACAGACCTTTTCAGGGAAAAGATCACTTTAAACAATACACAACTTACGCATCTCTTCAATAACGTCTGGATCACATTCCCTGTATTTGTCTATTTCTTTCTTTAGCTGCTCTTTTTTCTGCCGAAGAGCAGCAAGTTCCTTCAGCAGAGCTGCTCGTTCTGCCTGGGGATTCAAAGGATGTTGGGAGATACAAAAAAAACCCCAAACATTAAAAATAGCAATTATCACACAAAGTTGTTTAAAAAAATAAGAATATACAAATTTAAAAGCTCCTTTCACTACTGCTTTCTGTCTATGAATCACTTGAGCACTCCATTTTATTACCCAGAATTCTCAGTGACACTAAATGATACTGAATATCATCTGGAAATAAAAAAAATTAAGGCCAAAATGGATCAACAAAAGATAAATTTTCTATAACCTTTGAACCATGGTTTAAGAAACTGCAAAGAGATCACTTAATTATTGGGCTTAAAGGTTAAGCAGTATTTAGGAGTGCTAGTCTTGTAATTAAAAATGGCATTACAGAAAAACCTACCATCTGCCCTTCCACAAATTGAGATGCTGTGTATGAACACCCTCTGAATTTGTCTTCTTTCTTTTTCCACACCATTTAAGAACAATGGTGTCAAAAATGAATTCAGATATTTATGACATTATAGTCTTTGTTGGGATTGTAAATAATACTGACCTCAAAGATTCTATCGATCAATAAGATTGGTAAGAGACTCAACATGAGTTCTCCCACAGTCAGCTCAGCACATACTTCTAATTCACTCTATAGTTACAGAAAAACACTGGAACTGGCTGATATTCAAGAAACTCAAGCTAGGCTAGCCTAGAAGAGCCAGATTGCATGAGTTTGCCGTTGGTAAAATCTTGATGGTTTCCAATCTCCATAGTAACCCAGTTGTTTGTGGATTTGGGGTTTTGTTTAAGGTTGTTGGGTTTTCCCCCACCCCAAATTTCCATATTCCCAGTGCTTTTGTCAACAGTTCGGATTCAGCATGTTCTGAAACAGCAGAAAGGAAATCAAAAGTTTCCAGATGCTGAGGTACGAAGGTGAAATGCTTGGAGACCTACATTGCAATCTAGAATTTTTAGGACTTCTTCCTGATGTATAATCAAGAAGATCATACATGTTTATACATGTATACATATATACATGTTATGTATATATATACGTATTTCCAACAAATGTTGGAAACATCAGCCAAAACAGGATTTCCAGGCCAACAGCTTCATGTAGGGCAGGCCACATGTTGGAGAAGCCCAAGGCTGAAACAGTTTGTTTGGAAACAGGACAAGCACAACTACGTGAGAAACCTGACTGGTGATTCCTGATTACAGTCTGTTGCTAATGAATGAGTAAAGAATCCCCATTAAAGATACTGCCAAAAAGCAGGTTTTAATTGAATTTGTGGAACTGCAATTTTAACACAGCTCGATGGTAAGATTCACTCTATTCCTTACTAGATAAATGAATCATACACAGGGAAAACCTAGAGCATTTCTACGAAAAAGTTTGAATTCAAAGATCTGGCACTCTCCTACAAAATTCAATTCCTCCTGAAAGCTTCTAGCTCTCTTTTATTGGAGGTTTAAGTAACTTTAGGCTGAACATCTCAATGCAAGTCAGCAACTGAGAATACCATATGAAGTATTTCTAACTACTATGTTGGTTATGACAAACATGAAGCTTAGATATTTTTTTGCAGCTTCAGCAAGTGAAGAGCACCGGGCTTACATGGCTGCTCAGAACAGTAATTTAGAAATCTATATTACAAATAAGTTGAAAAATCCAAACCAACATCTAAGTTTGTAGTTAGCAGATTTGACAGCTCAGCAACCACTGGCAACTTTGGTACATGCCTCTGGGTAGTTCCATTTTTAAGATATTTTTAAATCTAAAAATACCTGGAAGTACTACACTAGTATTTACACGAAGTACATACTTGTAGCTCTATTTCCTTGTAGGTTTACCTCCCCTCATAGCAACTTACAGTATCTTCACGTCCAATTTTTGATTTCTCAATGCTTTTTTGTAAAGCCTCTTTTTTCTGACTGCTTTCAGCAAACTGATAAAGAAAACAAAGAACAAAATCAATTTTTTTCAGTAACATATTAAACACAGCTATAAAATGCGCATACATATTAATGCATTTAAATAAACAAGTGGATATATCTCTTTAAAATACATGTATTTTAAAAAATAGATTTTAAAATACATGTATAACTTATGGAATTAAAATAAACAAAATAAATACAAAAGAGCCCAAATATAAATCTGAGGCTCTGAACCACAGAGAAGAATTACAGGAAGCAACTTCAAGTCTAAGAAATTTTCATTCTCGTGTCACATAATCTTGTTATATTCTGAATGTTCAGCATGGGACTAAAATCCTATTTCATACCATAATCTGGCATCTTATGCAAATGACCCCATAACATGGAGGCTTTGGATCTGATTATTTCCTTTGGTCATTTTCCAGCTGTTCCTATTCAATGGAAGCAGTGACAAAAGCTGGAGCAGATCCACCTGCTCAGCTGCAGATACCAGTGTTCCCAAAGTGATATGTCACTGGCATGGCCCTGATCCCTTTTACATGCTGATGAATGGAAGCCTCTGTTCAAAGGCATGTAAAGCTATGGCCCCCTTTTACTGTGTGGCCCTTGCACTGCTAGACCTCACAGAGATCCTTTCCTTCAGGTCTGAGACAGAGTAATCTCACACGGCAGGTGTGAGTAATCCTTCCATTTTTCTGTTACATCAGGAGAAATTATTTGCCAGGAGAGATCTGTTTCCATTAACCTGCCACCCATCTTGAACCGAGCCTCCACAGGTCAGTTGGCAGTTTTCCAGAGATACTTTGGAAACTCTTATGCTGGGCAGGAGTATGACTTGACCCTCAGGGACACCATACTCAGCATTAGAAAAAGCATCTTGAAATATTAAATGAGATGAATGAGAATGAAAAAAAAATTCTAACAGATTGAAAACCAACTACTGCATTGAAACCAACAAAAAATTAGAAAATATAAAAAGAAACAATAGCATGCTTTTTAAGTATCCTTTGATTTAGTTTTAAATATGTCACACTAATTGTGAAAAGAACAGCTGTCAGAGCTCAGGTTTTACTCTGCCCTACCTCAAAATCCCCCCACATGAATCCTCCACTTCTACATTCCCTTTCTCACTAAGGATTCCACTGAGTGCAAAAGCATTCCCAGATATTTCTTGCAATCCCCAGCCTTGATAATTTAACCATATGGTTTATATCATGCAGCTGATCCAAATGCATTCATGCAACACAAACAGAACTCCTCTGGAGCTATAATTAGTTCTCAATTTCAATTTAAACTAACATTTGGTCCATATTTTCAGAATATTAAAAGTAAATGTATGATAATTATCAAGCAGAGCTTACTGCCAAGTCTTGGAGATCAGTCCTAACAGTAAAAAGAAACTCCATACTGGTGGTCCATAAGGATTAGGATACAGCCCAACTGCAGCTCACTGGGTTTAGTGGTTCCTCTCATAGTTCGATTTTTAAAAATAATTACTCTGTGTTCATGCATGTGTAAATATACATACAGACAAAAAAGTCTCCTTTCTAATAGAATGTTTTAGTTGTCTTCAATTTATATACGTATTATACTAATAGTAAGACATAATTTGAGGAAAAATATGTCCAGTTCTTTACTTGCTGCTCTCAGTGCGAGTAACCAGAGGCAGCATAGGTTTCACTATGTGGCTTGAAGTACACCAACATCTTAATTTTGCTGGATAGTCAAAGAGTAGTCCTTCCAGGCTTTCCACAAAATTCTTGAAAGAGTAGGTGTGTAAGTCCCCACATGATGTCACACTAAACAGAGGTATACAGTTCAGAAGAGGGTAAGTACTTAGATGTAATTTGCAGCTCACAAAGTCTAAGAAAGACAAACCCTAGAGCAGGTCATTTCGCATCTCTGAACACAGGATTTTTCTCTAACAAAACCCAGAGAGGAGGCAGAGAAGCCAAGGAGCTTATCTAGACCCTTATACTACAAGTGGAAAGAAGCCAACAGTCTCTGCAAGAGAGGTCATAAAGGTGTCACTTTCTCTGTTTTTTTTTTAATACTCATTAAGTTCTTAATGTTTCTGCTTTCTATAAAATGGATGTACAGAAGGAGCTCTTGAGGTTGTGCAAATCAAAAAAGGCTGGTTTCCAACTTGGAAGCACCCAATATGGCATCTTATAATTTTCTTGATTCTCTATATTCCACACCATTTAATTATGCAAGAGACACTAATGACAAACTGTGGGACATAAAGGAATTTCTTAGACTCTGTCCTACACAACATGCAAGATTGCTATGCCAGAAGTTAGAACACCTTCCTTTGCCTAAAAGCAAAGATGATTTTTACACAATCTCATTTAAGATACTGCTTTCTTATCACATAGATTTTAATTGCTTGGGTATTTTTGGATTTTTAAATTATTCTTTAATTATAATTTCACATAACAAAAACATTACGAAATAAAATGACACCTCAGCTCTTTGTGTATTATTGTGAGGTCACGGTAGTTATCCTCTCTGATGACAAATAAAAGATGAGGATAAGGAAAAGGAATAGCAGAAGCAGGCAAGATATTGCAAAAACTCTTACACAGGACAAGGATTCAAAGCGTGAGGAACAGATGGCCAGGGTTTCTTACAAAGAATCTGTGACAATGGGAGAAGCAGAAGGGCTGGGATAGAGAGGTGGGAACACAGCTAAAAATAACTGTAATGAAAGAAGGAAAGACAGTCAGCAAGGATAAAGGAGCTGGGAGGAAGGATGGATACACATGATACAATACTTAATTGAAAGGTAAGTGCAAATGGCAAATGACAGGTTATAGGGCATTAAAAGAAAAAAAAGCAAAATTTGCAAAGATGTATGTATGATAGCAGAGGACCACATGATAAATACAGTGACTTACTTTCCCACTCATCAGCTGTAGAAAAGCCTGATGACAAAGAAGCACAGTAGCAGATGGAATATTTCAATTCCTGAAGCAGCCTTGGGGACATTTTTCAGGAGAACTGGCAAACAATTTCTCAAGGAACATTAACCACTCTCAGAGAAATCAGACTCCTGCCAACAGCAGAGAGACTGATCCAGCGATGATACTGTGGCCGGTCTATATTTCTTGAGAGAGATGTCTGGGTTGACACAGGAACAACCTTCTACCACAAGTGTAACTGACCCAGTGTGGAGAAGAAGTACAGAGAGACTCTACTCCAATATAAAATATTATGTTGGCAATCTGACTGCTCTGAATCAGCGCATGATTAAGTAAGGTGCAAGAAAGCAGCAAAAACTTCATCTAGGGGAAATAAGAAGGAGAGGAGACTAAATAATTCAAAATTAAGAAGTTAAAAATGTTCTCCACAAGAGCATTTTCATGTTTTCAAAACACGTTGGAAACCTGCAGTTTAATGAAGAAAGTAACTAGCATCTATAAAACAGGAGAGTTGGGGAACAACTTCTTTAGTTTTACAGACCCATATGATCAATTAAATGGCCACTAGACTTAGACATTAATTCAATCCAAAGTCCTCCAAAGGGATGATTTTTCCTACTCTTCAAAGGTGTCACACAATGTTATCTATACATGTGTGCAGTAGTTCAGGTGTGCAAAGTACTAGTGATGATAACCACCAAGTTCCATCATGGAACTTGGGGTCTGATTCATATCAAAAAACACAGATTAGACATACACACATAATTTATAATCTAGTATGAATGCATTAATACCAGGGCTCCACTTCAGCAAGCCACTGATTGGAATATTTGGAAGAAGAATGTTTAACAAACAACAGCAGCAGGTTTCAGTTCCATTCCTTCTCAAAACCTGCCTTTTGTTCTAGAATAAAAAGCAACCTTTTTTTTTTCCAGCAAAAGTTTTTGTTGCTCCTATGCCTTCTGATTCCCTGTTTTTAACCACTCTAACCACCAGTATCCCACCAAACACAAAGCTTGTCTCACCAGCATATTAAAATATTGACAAATCTAGTATAAACCATGCAAACCCAGCCCCTGAGTATGCTCACTGGACAAGAATCAAGTCAAGGCTGCACATGCTAACCACCAAGAGGGTTCACAGCTGTTAGCCCACTATCATTATGGTCTGAAAGACAAATATCATCCATTTGGTTTTCTTTCGGCCAAACACTCTACCAAAAATGGTATTAAAAACTACTGCTCTTGTGAGCACCACTCACTGTGGCACTACGGAAGAATTAGAGACATTCATTTTTTAGTTATTTCTGACTTGCAAAGTTATTTGCCTTGGGTTTGAAGCTCACTGTCCTTTATTTCAGGCTAAAGGCACTGTCCTTTGTTTTCAGCTTAAACAAAAGCAGTTCAAGAGGTTTAGGGTAACATTAAGCAGTAGATAGATGTATTTCTATTCTGTGTGAAAACTAATTCAGTACTGAAAAACTTACGTGGAACTGACAGAAGCATGGAGAAAAAGCACTTCAAAGCATTCCTCTAGATTTTAAAGATAACAAAAAATTGAAGCTTTGTTATTAACAAATAACAAAGATCAACAGCTAAAGAACAATCTAAAAATATTGAAAACAGATCTTTAAAAGAAAGGCAAGGAACATTACTAAAAGAAATCACTCACGAATTACTGTTGACTAAAGTTTAAAGAGGAAGGAAAATCCCAAAGGGCAGTACATTGAAGTGCAGAACTGCTTTCTAAAGTATTACACTAAGCAAGGATACAGCTACTCCTTTTACATACACAGTCACAAATCCATGCTTCTCAGGGTTTCCAAACACACATAAGCACACTGCAGCCAGTTAATTATGGTCACAGCAGCGTGGAGAGCCTTCCTGTGACTTGCAGTACTATTGCTTCCGGTCTGATCTTGGGATATCACATATCACTCATGAAATGCCATTTCTCCATATAAAGCACACAGTGAACTGAACTACAGTTAGGAGCAGCCACCAGGTCCACTGCGACTTCAGTCAGGGATGTGTTAAACTTTTAGTGAGGCACAAACAGCAAACATACACTCGCTACATAAAAACACTTAAGTTTTTTTTTTATCTTTTAACATTTGTGAAAGGAAGAGAAAGCAGCATGCAAGGTCTTACCTTGAGTCACTCTAAGTCATTTCAGCAATATGAAGTAGAGATTTGTACTTGGTGGGTCTTAGAAAGAGCAACTAGGACACTGCAATAGTTCAGGAAACACAGGTAAGAACAAGAGTAGAGATCAAAGCAAGATAGAGCAAGAACTTCTAACTCATAAAGTGAAGAATAAAAGAGATTTTTTTCATCAAGAGAAAACATCATAAAATGGAAGGAAAACAGACTGTAGAAAAAGAGAACGGAAGAGTTAGGGCCCACCACATTTCTGTATTCATAAGAACTTTGTTTTTTAAATACTGCAATATAGGTATATTGGGAACATGTTCAAGAACGCTCTTCTCTTTATGCATGATACAAATTTTACCATAAAAAGATTTTTAATGCAATCTTTGAAAGAGTTAATTGAAAAACTTGAGAGAAGATAGGGAATAAACTTGATTTTCTGGAGAGAAAGGAGATGACAGAATTGGTCAGGTTGAAGGGACCACAGTGGATCATCTGGTTAAACCTCCCTGCTCAAGCAGGGTTGTCCTAGAGCACATTATACAGGATTGTGTCCAGATTGTTCTTGAGTACCTCCAGTGGGAGAAGCTCCCCAACTCCTCTGGGCAATATGTGCTGGTGCCTGGTAACCTATACAGTTGACCTTCTTCCTCATCTTCAGGTAGAATTTCCTGTGCATCAGTTTCTGCCCACTGCCTCTTGTCCTATTGCTTTGCACCACCAAAAAGAGCTTTAATCCATCCTCTTGACAGCCACCCTTTAGACATTTATACACATTAAGGAGGTCCCCTCTCAGTCACCTCTTCTTGAGGCTGAGCAAGCCCAGCTGCTGCAGCCTTTTCTCACAAGATATTCTCCAGACCCTTGACCAACATAATAGTTCTTCACCGGATCCCCCCAGGAGCCCCAAGTCTCTCTTGTACTGTGGAAGCTAGAACTGGACACAGAACTTCAAATGTGGCCTCACCAGGACTGAGTAGAAGAGGGGCAGGATCACTTCCTTCAACCTGCTCTTTCCAATGCACCCCCAGAATACCACTGGCCGCCTTCAGCACCAGAGCAAACTGCTGGCTCAGGGACAGCTTGTTGTCCACCAAGTTCTCCCAGTCCTTCTCTGCTGAGCTGCTTTCCAGCAGGTTGGCCCCTAGGCTGTGCTGGTGCATGGTGATTTTACTCCCTGAGTACAGGAACCTGTATTTATTTATGCTGAATTTCAGAATGTGGCCAGATGTAATTTTAGATGAGACTTGGCCTTTCAAGTCTCATTTCTACTTCCGATGACCTTTCAATTCTCACTCCAAGCAGCCTGGCCTTGGTTCTGTCTCCTGGGAACTTTTTGCTTTTACTTAAGTAAAGTCAGCAGTTCTTCATTAATCTACGGCAGCTTCTTGTGCCCTTGGCCTGACTTCTTCCTCACTGGGATGCATCATTCTTGAGTCTGGAGTAAGTGAGCCTCGATCATCAACCAAGTCTCCTGGACCCCTCTTCCCTGCAGAGGCTGGTTCCCATGGGATTCTTCCAAGAACATCCCTAAAGAGGCTAAAGTAAGCTTACCTAAAGTCCATCATCATCTTGCTTGCTGTCCTGCTACTTCTTCATCCAACACTTAACTCTACAATCTTGTGGTCACTACAGCCAAGGCTGCCCCCAACTTCCACATCCCCAACAAGACTTCCTTGTTGGTTACTATGAGGTAAATCAGCACGCCATTCCTTGTGGGATCCTCTACAACCTGTGGCAGGAAGTTATTGCCAATGCTCTCCAGGAACCTGGACTGCTTGTGTATTGCTGTACAGCTTCTCCAGCAGATGTCAGGGTACTTGAAAGTCCCCCACAAGACCCAAGGCGTGTGACTTGGAGACTTGCTTCTAGTTGCCTACAGAAGGCCTCATTCCCCTCTGCCTCTTGATCAAGCAGCCTGTAGCACATACCCACAAGAGTGTGACTCTTCCTACTCTGCACTTCTATCCTGACCCATCAGCTCTTGACTCCCTCATCATGCCTATCAAGAGCTGAATACATTCCCCCTCCCTCACAACACAATATATTTGCTATTCAAAATCAAAGGAGAGTACACTGATTATTTCAAATAAATAACACTTGCTCCAGAACATCTTAGTACTAATCCTGCCAATGCGTAAGTTCTGTATTTTTAAAGAGGTAGCGAAGAGATAACAAGTGCGAAATTTTCAGTTTAGCACTGTAATATGCCAGTGATTTAAAAAAGTATCAGACACTCATGCTAAGTAAGTGGAAGTTTTTTTCCAGAGGACTAAACTAAAAAAAAAATCTTGCTCTCCATACAACTGTCTGACAAGGCACTACAAAGAACATCATACTACTGTATGAAATATCATACAGTAAATTAGGCATGGCTCTGTTCTCAGGCCATGTTGAATATGGGATGAGTCCTTTTTTCTTGGCAAATAAAATGTGGGGTATTCAGAAGAAACAAATGAGAAATCCTCCCTCTACAGGAACCTTCACCCATCCATATACAAACCTGATATTGTTACCTGCAATTTTTTTTAAATATTACTATAGAGCAAATCCCTCTAAATTAAAAGTATTCTAATTCAATTATTTTCCATCTTTTTAGATTTGCCATATAATTAAGGTGATTTAGAGAAAATGTCTTATCAAGAGCTTTTGGTTTTGCTTCATTCATTTGCAACACCATTTGATAAGTAATGGTTATGAAACAAAAAATAACTGCTCGAGCAAGCCTCCTTAAAAGGTGAAAGAAACAGTTGTGCAGGCTCAATGAAAGAACTGAATTTCAGTGGCTTCTTTCAAAGTTGGTGTAATTGGCACGACCTGAGGGACAGATGGCTGTCAACTCAGACACAAATATCAAGTACACCCCAATCAAACTAAAAAAATCCCAAACCAACAAAAAAACAGCTGAAACACCCCATTTAACGCTGTTTCACAAATGTGGGCAATCTAATAAGGAAAGCTGAAAGAATTTCAAAAGACATTCACATACTGACAGAACTACAGAAAATTTTCATACCTGGACATGATGGATATGCTTGTTACTGCATATTAGGGTACTTAATAACCTACAAAGTCCAAGGTAGTTAACAGGTCTGTTCAAGGCAGGAAGAATACAGAATGATTATCCCTTGGAAAGAAAGGGAGAGAATGGAGAGAAGTTTTCATTTTTCCCTAAAGGGCTTTTAAAGATTGCTATCCTAAGCAGCTGGACCATACACTGACAATGCCTTCAGGGACTAAGTAGAGACAGAGACAAGTTAAAACACAATATTCATCCAACACTCCCCAAGCTCACATTCTGCTTAAAGACTTAAAAAACCAAATCGAACTTTATTCCACAGATTTTTAAAAATGCCCAAATTCTACACTGAGATATTAGCAGCAAAATAAAAAACCTCAGTAAAATACATCCATCAAATTTCAGAGTTTTGACAGCGATTTTACATACTCATTCTTTATGCCAACTTTGTCATTTTTAAGTAATGCTTAGACAGATCACCAAGTCCAAGTCATCTCCAATTTCTGATACAAAGAAGAGCCTTTCATGGAACTACCAGGTGTTCAAAAATTATGAGCTGTTTGGCTGTGACAAGAAAGACCTTTTCCTCTAAAGCCTCTCTGCATCAAAATAACACATTTTGGTTTTTGTTTGTTTGTTTGTTTTTTAATGTTTTTCCTTTCAGAAGAGGAAAATTCTACAAAGTGAGACTTCTATAATTGCTTGCTGGTAATTTTCATTTCTGCATGCATGCTCATTTTCTGAAATGAAATATGCAATATTAATTGAACTACAAGATTTTAAGGTGAAAGTCAAAGTTCAAATTATACAGAACTACAACTCACTGTCTCCATCAAATCTAGCTTTGAAAGTAGTATTGGCTGCCTACCACCAGGCTGGAAGCTTCTGGCCTTACAGTACAGGCAAACTTCCAAACAACACAGATCATTTAAACCTTTAAAGTTTCTTGGGATGCTGGTTTTTCTGCTGATCTGCTGAACTGTCATTCCCACCTGCCACGCTGACCGTGGGGCACAGGGAGAAGTGCAGGGCTGTGTCTCTGCCAGACCTGACTAGGCTTCTGCAGTGAGAGACATGTTTTTATTTCCAGTTTCTTTTCATTTCAGATTAACAATTTCACTGCAATGCCAGGAGTGGATCCAGCAACCAGAATGCAAACCTCATCAAAAAAGTAAACTGTTGTGATGATATTACCTAAAAAATACACATACAACCCTGTTTAAAAAACCTAGTGGTTTTCCTGCATTATATCAGAATTAATATTGATATATCCTTGTTAGTATAGTAGGAATCTTCCTTTGAACCTATGTTAAAATCTTTAGAGTTATTACAGAGACGGTTTCTTAGAAATTGCTCTTAAATCATGCCAATTTTACCTTATGCTCATCAAGAAGGAAGGAAAGGATAACCTACACTTCACAGTTGCCATCAAGCTACTTACATATTAACAGCAAGTAAAAGCATGAATTTCAACTAATGAACACCAAATTATGAAGTTGCTTAATTCCAACAGAAGCCTCCAGAACACTGTATTTTTAGAAATCTGCCATGGCAGCAGTAACTAAGCATACTCTCCAAGGCTTTATAGCATGCCATAAAATGTAATTCCAGAAGGCTCTAGTAAGTTACAGAATTAGAAGAGTCTTCTCTGATGGACATTTTAGGACTTAATAAATGCAAACTCATTTTAAGATATCACCATTTTTCAAGATGCAGAGGTAACAAAACTCATGGACCATTCTAACAAAATTTTATTAGTATTATCCAGGAGACTAATAGAGGGAATAAGTCTTACAGGATCAATGAACAAACAGGCATACATATAATCAACATATTCACAATGCTTAAATAATGAAAAATTCTCATCCTCTTGCCCTTATTACTATAGCTCCCCCTGGATGGTTTGAAGTGAGTTAGTCATACCATAACAGCTCAGCATTAGGCCATTTCTTTATGAGTCTAGTCCTCCAGTTCAAATAAAACCTACAGGTCAGTGAAAGCCAGAAGGCTGAAGATGGGAGGGGTCACTAATTGTCTCTGTTGGGAGAGTAATCACTATGCAAGAGGGAAAAAAAAAAACTGAGCCAGCACAGAATAGAATCACCCATCTCACTGGGGCTGCAGACTATCAAAATGGTCAGGACAATCCAAGGAAGAATAACTAAGTAAATAAATAAACAAAGATAAATGACATGTCCTCAAATAAGAGGGGAAAACGGATGACCAGCATGCATATGGGAAGACTGCTCTAACAGCTTAGTCAACACACTAGGATCCTGCCTATATATCACAAAATAATAAAATGGTAAGGGTTGGAAGGGATCTTAAAGACCACCCAGTCCCAACTCCCACTGTCATGGGTAGGGACACGTCCCTAGACCACATTGCTCAAGACCTTATAATGGGCATTAAAAGAAAGATCTCTTCAATCAGAATTTTATTTTTCCTGGAAAGAAACAATTTATTACATTTTCTGCAATCTAATAAAATTAAATTCTAAGCATACATATGTCTAAATTAATGAATGAGAAAAACGTCTAAATAAGTAATTCCTAATGTAAGTCACACACATTAGTTGTAAACATTCTGAGGTACTTCTCTGGTTTGGAGGACAATTCTTTAACCACGCTATCTACTACCTAAAATTAATAAAATATATAAGAAAAAGATAGTGCTAAGCTTTCTAAATGTACTATAGCAATGCTTAAGATCATGATAAACCTTAAGACATTTTATGCCTGCAAGTCCTTTTTTTCAATAAATAGACAAAGAATTTTTAAAAACACACTGAATACACTCCAAAAATAAAATATTCTATCAAAAGCATTAAGCCATGGATTCCAAAGGTGTTGCACACATACCTCTGGGAATAGCTCATTGTTGGGAATGAGGAATTAGGAAAACCTTATATTTATAAGTGCTTAGCGGAAGATTTGAAAACCATAAGCGAAATAGAAATAATAGCAGTTTTTGACTGTGGGGCTGAGAGCAACCATGTGAATGCTTAAAGCCGCTTTCCTTTGTTTAGGTAATGCCAAATGCCACAAAGACCAAAGAGCCAGCAGACATCCTGTTCCAAGTATGGCAGGAAAGGTTTAGAGATAAGGTTTATAGATTAGAAAGCAGTAAAACATGGTAACATAGTGATTCCTATAGGTTGCATGCAAATAGTAGAAAATGTGTATCTTGTAGTAGATTGGTTAGCGGAAATTAGAATACTCAACATAGAAAAAGACTTATTGTATTGTAAACGGAAAATTGCTCTCTTATCCTCTATTGCTCTCTTATTCTATATTCTTCTCTCGCTCTTATTCTCTCTTACACTCTCTCCCTCTCATACTTCTCTCTCTGTCCTGCTCTGACTTGTGGCTGGCAGCTCTTAGCAGGACCCTTATACCCGCACCCTAACAATAAACTACAAACTTCAAGAACCAGAATATAGAGAGGTCCTGAGTTTGTCCTGACGACTGTCCTCCTGACAATAACTCCCACAGTTCATCGTTACTGAGGCAAAAAAAAAAAACCAAACAGTGAGACCCTGCATTCAGAAGCATCAGAGGCTGAAAACTTCAATAGAGACCTGAGGTGTGTGAGGTGCTCTGTTAAGAGCAGATGATGTACCATCTGCTGAGGACATTTCTGCAAAACAATGCCAAAAGTTTGCTCCACAGAACTAGGTCCCACAGGCCCTCCCTGCTGATGCAAAGCTCCATTCGGGACACAAAACTTGTCAAGCTCCAAGCACCATTAGGCCTGCTACCCCTCAATGCACATCTGTCATCTCCAGGGATTTGTACCTCAGTTCAAGATTGGTTACTTTTAGCCAGCCACTGCTGAGCACTTGCACTTAACTGCAGTCCAGAATCAACCTCCAAACCGTGTGGAAATACCCCAACAACTGATTGAGTCAATCGGATGAAGGAGGAGGCTGCTCACACGAGAGCAATAGCAGGAGTTTCCTGAGCTTCAGTCAGTGGTTTCAAGAAGGTTTATTCAGCAACTTTCCATCACAGTATTTAAGGAGGAAAAATATGTCTAAAAGGATAGAAATAAATCAAGCTGTATCTTTAAAGAACTTTCTGATGGTTAAAACTCTAAATTTTTTTGTGTGCGTTCTAAACAAAGAAGGTTCTCTCCTTTTAGTCATGTTGTCAAATATCTTCAGGAGGCTTCAAGCCAGATTACTCACAATACGAATATTTTTTTTCCATTAACTCCTTTAAAACAATGTGCATTCCCAACATAAGCATCTCCTAAAACAGCGCTGCTTTTTTACTAAAATAAATTCTTTCACTTTTCATATTTCAATACTCATTAGCACAAACCATTTAATACATGTGAAGTCACTTGATTTCAACAAGTTCACTCCTGGCCAGAGGGGTTGTTGGGGTTTTTTGTTTGTTTGTTTGTTTTAAACTAGCTAGCAAATGTAAGCAGGATGTACCCAGTTCAAATTCTCCCCTTGGTTCAATATACAAGTCATGGGAAGTGAAAACCCCTCCTTTTACCAACCCTAGGGCAGGGATTTAACAAATGAAACATCAACTGATCTTTCCTATCTTAACTAACACTGGCCCAATGCAAAGCTTAGTGGGAGAAAAAAAATTGCCAGAAACTCTCAAGTCTTTTGGTCATGTGTATGTTGAAGCAAGCACAGGGAACATCACAGAATGTCCATCCTGTATCCTGCTCTAAAAAGATTCTATTCAATCTTTGCTGCAGTGCAAGGTGACACCATTTTGCTCTCAATTGGAACAGCAGCTCTAACAGTTTTGGCTGTTAAACTTTCCCTTGCAAAAGATTCAGAACACATAAGATTAACCCACAAGAAAGCAACACCATGAGAGATGAGACAACAACACAGCTAAATGAGTAGCTGTTAACTGAACAGTGAAATGAACAACACACTAAGGAAACTAACTGGTTGCTTCCCCATGCTACTGGAGTACAGTGCTCATAGTACTTTCAATAGTTACACTAGCAACCACAACATCTTTGAAGTGCTTAGTATTTCAGGTCCCTCTCAGCATAGATATGTGCTTTACCCATCATCTGTGTTTTGCCCAAGGCACAGATGAAAAAATGAAAGAAAATCTTCGCTGAATTTAAGCCTACATCAGAAAGATTTCTCTTTTCCTCACTCACAACCATTATGCCAAGAATAAACATCTTGTTTTGTCAAACTATAACTGATCATAGGTAATTCCAGGCTTCTGAATCCAACAGCCAAAAAAATATTAAAAAGATTATCATATCATTTCAACTTTTCATAGGGAAGGAAGATTATCCCTCAGTAAAGCGTCAAAAGTTCTCTTGACAGGTGAGGTTGCATTAAAAATTTCTCCATTTGTAACACACACTCTCACTCGTTTCAGCATCTCATACCTGTACCCAATCTAACCAAATGCAACTTTCACATGCAAACAAATCAAATGTGTGTATAAACTCATCTCACCAAAATGCAGCTTCCAATATACTGCACTTCTTTAGTGGTCCTCTTCACAGATGCATAAGCATAACCAAGAGGTGAAGAATAAGCACCTGACAGAAAGCATAAACCTTTAGGAGCAACGATGCCACTGCAAAATAAATCAATACAAAATCCAAAGGGACCTACTTAGCAATTCTCCCTCGGTGAGCTACTGGAGGAAATAATTTCAGCAAATGCTACACAAAAGTAAAGACATTTGCTATTCTTGCTTTTCAGAAAAACAGGAAGAGGCCCAAGCAGTAACTTGGGGTTAGAGGGCACCACTAAGATCCTAATTAGATCAGGATGAGATCTGCCACATATATATGTCAGGGATCTGTGCCCCTCTCCAAACATCTGCCTCCACAAAAGCAAGCCAAAAGATGGGGTCAGGCAGGGAAGCTGTCAAAAGAAACTTCAGCATTGTTTTTAATTGCGGTATCTCTGCACACTGATAATGTAATAAATCATTCCCGGACCTGTGAAGTGCAGCTTTAAACATCCAGACAAAACCTGCTTGATCTTCATTATGAATATCAAGTCAGACTTCTTCGCTTCTGGATCTCCAAGATACGGTATAGCTTAATAATCACTAAAACATATGAAACGAAAAAATTGTTTCAAGAACATCTCTTAAAACAGCCTCCCACAATCACAAGTTCTGTAAAATGCAGAATGCTATGAGCAACCTTCTGAACACTTCTGAAGTACCAAGGTATGCAGGCAAAAGGTCCTGTAGCAAGACCAACTAGTCAAACATAAGCCTCAGTGCTTTGAACTAATAGAGGAATTTGCATCATGAAGAAGCTTGTTCTATTCCTTCATATTATTTCCAAGTGACAGTTCAGCATTTGGGATCACTCCTTTCCCTTGACTATCTACCCATGCCCTCAGGAAACAAAGATAATGCCTCCTGGTAAACGGCCTTAATTGCAGCATGAACAGAACTGCTGGATTTTTAAACACACTTTAAGTAAGGCAGCCTGATTCCGGCTTTTAACTGCTGAACAAAGAGACCAACTCGTGTAGTTAACAATCAATCTGGACAAGACACAGAGAGAAAACACATCTCTCAGCATGCCACAAGCTCTATACGGCAATGATTAAAGACATGCAATGTGTAACAGAAATAATAACTGATTCTTTTCCTCTGCTTTGTATATTCTGACAAGTGATAGTCAGTGACTAGATTCAGAAGCCCTTAAGAAAATCTGTATGTGTGCAGATCAAGAAGAGCAAACACCAAAAGAGCTAATTTGAGCTCACAGACAGAACCTGCTATCATCTTGTAAAAACATTGAGAGCTTTTCATTGAAAATGCCACCTTTTCACAGTGTCAGAGAAGTTATTTTCAGCTAGTGAAACTGCTTTTCCCTGAAATGCTGAAACATTTCCAGCCTCATTAGAAAAGCAAAGTAATTGAAGAGAAGTACTTTTAAAGACTCATAGCATCATCTAAAGACAGATCTCACACGAATAAGCCTCTAGGTCAAGAGCAGGGCTTGGATTGCAAATAAGGTTCTGGTAATAAAACTATTTCTGGAACAGTTTTATACTGCAGTATTGGTCATTTCAGAATAGTGTATTTCTACACAGAAATAACATCACAAATCAATAACTACATGCCTATTACACTTTCACAATAGATGTGTTCATGTAAATAAAAGTATATTTAAAGCAATTCAGCATATTTTTGTAGGCAATTCCTGGGTAGTTACCATGAAGCACATTAGGCAGATTCTGCAAGACATTACAAGGAAGATGTTCATCAGGATATGCCAAAGACCTGCTTGACCAATTATGTTCAAAATTCACCATGGGACTAGGCCCGAGGACAGGGACAGAAGTATCAACTCCTTCTTTCAGCTACTTGACTATAATATGAAGCATGAGCAACAACAAAGAAGATCCAAGAGCAAATCAGCTGCATTCAATGAAACAGTGGCACCAAAGAGTTTGGTGAACCAAGCAAGAGTTTTAGAACGCATCTGTTCAATTTCTCAGTTGGCAATTTATGTGCTGGCAGAATAAGTAGCCTTGTCAAAAACTTGTGTGAATGTACTAATAAGTTGATTAATTTTACTAGGAAGTTCAGTTCCAAGTCAGTCCAGAGTTAAACTAATCTGTTTCAGACAAATGAAACTTCGCTGGAGTAAGAGCCAGCGCATTGTTACTACAAGTCCATAAAAATTAATTTAAGACCAGTTGTGCCAGGTTAAGTCATGCCTGAAAATAGTACAACCATAGTCAGCTACTCCTTTTTCAATTCAAGACAAGGGAAAAAGCATTTTTCCTTTAATTGTTTTGATATAACTGTATAAATATAAAGAAATAGCTGAAGTTGACAACACTGAACGTAAGACAGCAATGCCTGAGATTCATCCAGAGCTATGCCTGAAGAAAATAATGGCTGTAAAAATTTTAGGATGCTACCAGTGAAACTGCATAAATTCTAGCGATTCTTTGATGAAAGAACATAATGCTGAATAATCATAGGAAGAGCTAGCAGTGCTGCGGTACCATCATACCACATGGTCTCATAAAGCTCATTTGTTCATCTTGTTCCATTGCAAATCAACTGATGCATTAGATGCTTTCCCACTCCCATTAGAAGGAGAAAGAAAGACAGTTCTCAAAAAGTAGGAAAGAACCAGATCAATAAAACAGCAGCATTGCAACAAAAGATGCCTTGCACTTCTTCAGAAGATCCTCTTCTCCCCCTGTCCTCTGCCCTGGTGAGGCATCCTCAGAAGTGCTCTGCCCTAATTGGGCTCACCAGTTCAAGAAAGACAAGCAGCTATGTAGAAGGTTCAGCAGAGGGGAATGGATATGAGGAAGGGACTGGAGCATCTCTCTTATGAGGAAAGGCTGAGGGAGCTGGACCAGTGCTGCCTGAAGAAGAGATGACTTCACAGAAGACAGGGGACCTTATCAATACAAATACCTTAAGGGCAGGTGTCCAGAGGATGGAGCCAGACTCTACATGGTTTTGGCCTTACATGGTCTCTTTGGTTTTGCAAGGCCCAGGAAAAAGACAAGGGGCAACTGGCACAAACACAAAGTTCTACATAAGTAAGAGAAAAAAATTATTTTCTTTGAGGATGACAGAGCACTGGAACAGGCTGTCCAGGGTGGTCACCAACTCTCCTTCTCTGGAGATACTCCAGATCCACCTGGACGCGATCATGTACAACCTGCTCCTGGTGAATCTGCTTTAGTAGGGAATTGGACTAGATCGCCAGAGGTCCCTTCCAACCCCAACCATTCCTTGATTCTGTGATTCATTACCAATTTGCTCTTTTCTCTTGCTAAAGGTGCAGTATGAGATTACAGAAGCGCTCACAAATTAAGCCACCAATAAAAGCAGAGGAAAACACAATGGCTAAGTAGAAACCATTGCCTCATAACTAAGGTTATGCATTTCATCTGTCATCACTTTTAGGTTATTACCACATGATGGCCTATATTATATAAAAGACACAAAAACATGCTACCTTTGAGTTCTCAAATGATGCTTTGTGTCATGACTAACATGCTTTCAGCAGCAAGTAGACAAGTTTTCTCAAGCTCCAACAAGAACCTCCAAAGTTTTCCTGACATAACAGTAAGATATTAACAATAATAACAATGCCCTACCATGAATGACAGATAATAGTAAAATCTCTGTGTGTGGACATGTACATTTGTACAAGGGGTGTATAATAAAAAACAAACCCATTCAGATGAACAAGTATTTTCCATAAAACAGATTTACCTGAGACTCTACTTCCTCCAATTTACACTTCCTGGCATGAAGAGCTTTACTGGGAAAAGCCCAGAAATAATTGGAAGTTCCAATTCTATCAGTGTCCACCATGCCATCATCAACAAGGCTTTGCAGAATCTCTTTCACTGACATCGAGGCTAATAAAAACAAAACATAAAATTAGAACTGCATAGCAGCTGGATTAATGGAGAATTATGAATACCAAGACACCATCTACAATCATTTGCATTTTTCTCCAGTGTCAGCTAGCTGGAAGATTTCACAAGGGCAACATGCCCAAAGCTTCACTTGAAGGGACGAATCTCTCTGAAACCAGCAGTCTGCTCCTAAACACTGCTATTCTGCACATCTGCTACCAGATGATCACAAAACACGGCTTACGAGTATTGCACAAAATACATACATTCTACACTACAATACCATAACAAACCCATGAGAGGTATCTGAGAAGCTGTCTTGCAATCTTAATTCTAGCTTGGATTAACTTGTTTAAGTTTCTTGATTGGGAGTATAACTACATTTCACTTTGTAATGTTTAACAAGGTATTTCATAGCAGCAGAAGCACTAGAGCCATCTGTCTACAGACTCAGGAAGGACAGATTCTGATTTTAATTATATTTACTTCCAATACAAAACATCATCTACACTCGAAGTATCAGCGTTTCTGAACACAACTGATCATGTCCTTTCAACCCTGTGGTACAATTCACCCTTTTAAAAAAATGGTACCTGTTCAACAAAGCTAAGTGTATCCTCAGGTGTTACAGATATAAAGACTTTTGAGCTCAATTATGGGTTTTGGCACCTGATGTTCAATTTCAAGACTACAGGGGGGTCCCATATCTTTTGGAAGCTATAGGCTGGATGCCAGGATGGAAGCAGGTTAACAATTTTTTCTCTTCAGAGTAACTGGGGCTTAGGTTCTGTGGCTGAATGCCTTCATATGCAGAGACAGGATGAATTTGGACTACTCAAAGGTATTAATGGCTTTAGAAATTCTAAATTTCAACTGAAACATATGCACTGACAAACCAAACAAGACAGCACCACATCTCTTCAGAAGCCCATGAATGCCTCTGTTAGCTGCTGACACAACTAAAAAACTCTGCTATGTGATATTCACATCTGTAGCTCTCTCAGCAAGTTCATTTACTCTTGCAGTGCCACCAAGACATGCTAGAGAAAGACAGTGGTAACTATACAAACATTATGTTTTGCCTCCCCTTTTGTCAATCAGCCTAGAAGGAAAATGAATAAGGAACGCACAAAACAATCCAAGAGCACAGATAAATCTTCTTGGACCTAATCCTAAACCAATGAATCTCATCAGGAAGGCTTTTATAGAAAAAAAAAACCCCTTCCATTTATAGCTGTCCAGCGATTTTTGGAGGGAAAAAGATCAAGATTACATTACCCATGTGTATTTGGACTAGCAGTTTAAACATTTGTGATATTACAGCAGATATTTAATACCTGAGTGTAAACAATGTAAAGGCCTTGTCAAGCCTCTAAAGTGGGAAAATAATGCCTTGGGTTTTAGCTTCTATATTTTTCAGATTCTCTGCTGCTTGGTGTGTAACTCTGAAACTTCATATTAGGTGTTATCACAGGATACCTAGACAAAACAATCCCTTCTGAGCTAAAGAATCAAGGATAACCAAAAAGCATAAACAATGGCGAAGGGAGGGGGGCAAGCCAGGCAGCTGAGACTGTGGCTGAACAATTGACCCCGATATGTAGACGAAACAAACTTATAAAAGTGTAAAACCTCAAGGTTCCATCTTGGACTTGACTTAGGTGTAGCCCCAGCCAGGCTCTTGCACTGCCCAAAGTGTATCCTTTTAATAAATACCTATTTTATTCCTTTTGCTCTGTCTAGTTTCTGTTTCAGGCCAGCTTTTCCAGGCATACACCAAAAGTCACTGCAAGTCAGGCAGCTCAGAGCCTAAGCAAGCCCCCATCCCACATCACTTTTAACACTATAGCCCTGACACTGACCAGTCTCCCATTCTAGCTATATTTTCTGTTCTTAAAAATCACAAACCTAAGATTGCAGCCAGGAAAATTTATACTGTAGGACCTGTCCCAAAAGTGATTACTTGCTCAAGAGAAATAACTTTGATAAACACTTACTAATCCCTTTTTCTTTTGGAGCAATCTTCTCTAGATCCTTCAACTGGAAGACATCTTTCTGTGCAAAACATAAGACACTTCAGTTCCAAATGACAGCACCATCAAAGTCTGAGTTTTTTACACTAAATCAATGTCAACTAAAGAAGTAAGATATATATTGTATGTTTTGGTTTTGCGAGGGAAATAGCCGACATGTTCCTCAATAGAACTGGAACATTCTGATAATTAAATAATAAGAAAAACACTACTATTGTAACAAGCCGTGCTCTTTCCTTCAGTGATCTGAAGTCCTCATACGTCATCTCAAATTAGACTATAAAGTCCTTAAAGCCCAGGTTAGACTGTCAGCACAGATACACCACACTGCTCAAGTACTTGAGTGTCACAGTATTTTTTTCTTAAAGGTAAAACATGGTGTATTACACATGCCATTAACACCACTGTAGCTCAGCTTTAGGATCTCCAGGTTTCTTCTCCCCAGGGACCCTTTCCAACTCTGCTCTCAGTTTTTCTAAAGCTCAGATTTCTTCCTCCCATAAAACACAGTGAGATACTTCCCAATTTCCTGCTGTCCTCTCTTATGGTAACAGACTCAAAATGAGATGTGCATAGGTAGCATATGAAGAATTTAAGACCACCTGTGCATCTTCATTCCTTGGCTCCACCAGGGAATGAGCCACCTGATCAGAAGTTAAATGAATGAAGTTTTGCCCCTGTAATTTACACCCTGGTGTCACAGGGCATCAGTGAAATGCATTCCAGGATATAAAGTTCAGCTACATCTACAGTTAAGCTCCTTTTAGGATCTGTTTTCCCACCAATGTAAATGCAGAGCAATTACAATTACTTACTGTTTCAAAAAAGATCTCCATCATGCGAGCCCTCTTCTCTTCAAAATTCAGACCCTTTTTCTTGGACTAGAACAGGGAAAAAAACCAAAACCGAACCAAGATATTCACAAAAATGCTTAATAACCCTTAAAAAGATAAGCAGTACTTGATGTTTGTTGTCTTTTTTTTTTTTTTAAGAATTGCTTTCTGTGTTGTGATATACAGCCAGTAATGTGAGTTCTAGGCCGTTCAGGTTTTTCTAAGGAGATAAAGAGCATTTTGAGGTATGTCTTTCTTCACAGGTCCTAACCAACTTTATGACTTCAAGGTTGCATTTTAAAAACCAAACAGTTTCCTCTGATCACTTTCAGAGATGCTAGTTTGATATGCTTCTTATAAAATTAGGATATAAAATATTTCACAGAGGATTGGACTATTATTAATAGCATTTAGCATACCCAAAAGCAGCAGCCACAATGTGAGTCTGCAGTTTCCCCTTGCCCTACTCCCTGATTCACACACTGTGTGCAGCTACAAAAAAGGGAAAGGGGGATAGAAAGGGTCAAACAGGATGCTGGCAGAAAAAGGTCTCATTGTAAAAAACAGTAATAAAAAAAAAGGCATATTGTTGCCCATAAGTCAGTGGAAGTGGGTAGTCTAATAAGATGCCTTGAGAAAGACATGCTTATGTTTCCAAGTTTCCAACAGAAAGGAGTCAACATCATTTTAACCTTTTAATGGCCGTTTCCTTCTTAAAAAGGCAGCACACAACACTTAAAATATACACCAAGAGCAAAATGGCCAGACTGATTTAATTTTAAAAAACAAATGTAAAAGCTAACTTATGCAGCTGCAGTAATACAGAGACAGGAACAGAAGCAATTCAATACCATACTTAACAAAGAGTCCCACTACTGGTTTTTTAGGTTCCCCCCTCCTCTCTTTTAGCCAGCAATACCCTAGGTCAGCACTGCTGTCTCCTGCGACGTCACTACATTACAGGATTAGAACCTAGAGCTGCCATGAACATTCAGGCAGGAGCATGAACAGAAAGCCGACGGATTTAAATTCTATCTCCTGCCTTCTCGAAGAGCCCTGACACCGTCAGCAGCAGCAGGAACAAAACGCATAGGCGCACGATGAGGAATGTAAGTGGCGTTTCTGGAAGCACGTGTTTTTAGCTACACCCCTCGGACGCCAAGTTTCACACTGCCACTCCAGCAAAAAGAGCAGAACAGCGAAGCCAACGGCACTCTCGATGAAGATTATTAACTTTCAAGTTAACTTCTCCCTCCTACCTCAGTGGCTGGCATTCCCCAACACAAATATTAACCACACCACGAACATCCATTTCGCTGGTGCTCCCGCTACCGCAGGCGGACGTAAGAATGCGGTGCTGTGAGCGCACTCGGGTACACCTGCGATTCGCTCTGCCCGCTCCCATCTCCACACAGCCGCAGCCTGAGGCTCAGAGGTTCAGCCTGACCACACCGGGGTCCCGTGCCCACCTCGAGCCATAGCCACGGCGCTATGGCTACTCCTCCAGGAGCCGGCTCATTTACATCGCCCTTCAACAACCCAAAGGTACCACCCACGCCGTGCTGACGCTTCACCGCCAGAACTGGCACTGTGGGGCCTCCCTGGAGCGGGGGCCCCGCTCCCCTCAAGAGACACCGGGGCGGAGGGACAGCGAGGCGCGGGCGGCCACCACCCGCCATCACAGCGGTCGCGGCTGCCCCTGCAGCCCCGCAGTCTTTGCAGGGACTCGGGAAGGAAAGCGGGAGGAGGCAGAGGGCGGGCAGGCCCGCTTACCATGTCGCAGGCGGGCGGCGCGGTTTGATGCCGGCGCCACCGGGCGGGAAAAGGCGGGAGGGAGGCCGCGTGCGCAGCGCCGCCTGCCGCCCGCCCGCCCTCACCGCGGCCGCGGGAGTACGGCAGGCGCGCGAGACGCGGCTGTTTATGCCACCGCGAACGTACGCGTGGTTTTTGTTTGTATTTTTTATTTGTTCGTTTGTTTTGGTTAGGGTTTTTTTTTTTGTTGGGTTTTTGTGTTGGTTTTTTTACCGGCCGGGTGGTGCCGTATAATAAAACTGAGGCCACAAATCCTACACGACGTGTGTTGTACGCCTGGCCTGTAACAGGAGCCACCGAACGTGGAAAAAATGCCTTCGCTGCCCATGGAAGGAATGGGCCTGGCCACATCTGGTATTGCTTGAAACAGTTGTTCATTGTGATGACTGTTCCAGCAACTTTAATTACTGATACCTTGTTTTGATTGTTATTTGTGTTGTAAATCATTGTCCTTCAGCTGCAGCCTGCGGCAGCTGTGGCTTCATTTCTGCCATACTAAATCAAGAGTTTAAATTCAAGCAAATGAAAACGTGCAAGCTGTCTGGGCAGTTCCTGTGAAGATTTTCAATGCCTTTTGCAAGGTGACTCCTTCCCTGAAACATCAGGTTCTTTTCCATGCAGCCCATGATGTCATTCTTCATTGTGCACACCAGCATCTTACTAAAAATTAAATGCAAATTAGAAAATACATTTTTAATACAAAGCTTTTTGTTCTTTCTCATGTGCATCATGTTTTCAACTTGCTAACTCAGGATGTAATCTGTTGGTACACCCCCTCATCTGCTGTTGAGGGTTCGTATTCTGTCTCCCTGCCATTTCCTTTGGCCAGCCCTCAAAGTAGCTATGTCCCCATGTTCCCTGTGACAGTTCTTTTCCTCCTATCACTCTCACCACTGCAGTCCAAGGGTCTGGGCCCCTTCCTACTCCTTCACAGCCTGAAACAAAACCAAGCTTCACTGTATTTTCTACTGCTGCCAAGCAAACGGTTGCTGCAACATTTACAAAGTCCCCATTGCAGCATAGGTTTACTCCAAGTGACACATTTGAGTGGCAGGATGGGCGTCAGAGCTGAACATGCTGCCTGCAGTAGAGGAAGATAAGAAGGAGGAAGGGTGTTCAGAGGGACAGTCACTCTGAAGTGGGCTTGAGGCATGTATCTTGTGTCTTCTGTTCAGTACTCGTGAGGCAGCAGTGCTCCCATCTACCCATTACTTGTGAAAGTATACTGGCAGCAAACACCCAGGTGTCACCCCCAGACAGGGCTGGAGCACACACCTGGAACCACAGCTGGAAGGCATTCCTTGTTTCAGAGGTTGAATGTGATCACAGCAACCCAGATAGCCTAGCCACCTCCGAAACAATTAGGCCATGCTCTTGCAATGTGGGGAAGATGGCTCAGCAGGTTTTCTCTACCTGTGGCCCCTGAAACAACCAGGCTCAGCTTCCCCAAGTGCTCTGGCAGCCCTGAAGCTTTCTCACAGTGTCCACAAATGCCAGAGGTCCAAAATGGAGACAGAGGAGTCCTGCATCTTTATTCAAATAAAGGGAGAGACTCCACTGGGGCATATGCCTGCAGTGTTTTTGGGGGGTGCAGCCTCCTTTTATCCTCAACTCCCAATTGCAGGTTGCCCTCTTCCTTTCCCCATTGGCTGAGGTTCTCAGAAGGTGCAGCCTTCCTGAACTGCCTACCACATATTCCTCCCTTGAACCTACTATTTTACCCCAAAGCTCAGAAACTCTGGCTTGTGCAGACCCTTGTCTGTTTCAGGAGACAAGATGTCTGAGCTCTGCAACAAACCTGCTGCCCAAAGTCAATAGAAACATTAGGACCCATTTCAAAGACACACATACCGTCATCCATCAAATTGTGAAGACACTAGCTTTCCTTTCAACAGGCACATAACCAGGTCCAATTTGCTCTGTAATAGGAGGTTCCCTAACACTACCCACATTTCGCAGCACCTGACCAAACTAATTAATTGAAAGACAATGGATGAAAGAGGTCCCAAACAAAAGAGGAGCACACGGTGTACCTCATGCTTTGTCGTTTGAAGGGTGGTTTTCCATTATTGAATGAAGTGGAATGAAGGACTCCTAAAATATGTAAAGGCCTGGTATTTTTAATGGGCTTCAGAATGTCTAAACGTGGTATTTCACGAAACTGCTAGTCTTATGCTATGATCTAAAAACAAGACAATGGATGGAAATACAGTGGAAAAGAGACTCATTACTGTGTCTTTCTGTTGGAAGATTGTTCTCATTTTCCTGGGATTTTTTTAAGCTTTAACAATTTGCTTTACATTTTCTATTCTAGGAGTCTGACTGAGATCTTTAAATACCGGTCAAAATAGTTTTCCACTATTCTTTAGTTAGAGAAAATACAGTGTTTTCTCAGTGTAACTATACTTGGATGAGATGAAATTTGTACTTTCCTTTCTTTGCTCTTACAAGTGACTGTAGCTGAATTGCAGTCAGAAATTTTGTTTTGACAGGACCATAAAGCAACAGTGGCAGAAAGCTTAGCCAGTAGAGAATGAAAATTATTCTAGTTTGTTTCTTTCATATCTATGTGCCATAGCACTGTCTTAATTACATGAGCTATTTTTTCAGAAGGGAAAAGTTCAAATTGAATATTTCAGGAAAATTAGTCCAAAACACCAGAGGTTTATGTCCAAAAGGAGACAGAGAAGTCCTGCAACTTTATTCAAATAAAGGGAGAACCATGGGGCATTTCACCTGGGGTCTCTCAAATTTTTAGGGGACACGGTCTCCTTCTTATCCTAATTTCCCAGCCGCATTTTCTTCTCTCTTTCTCCATTGGCTTAGGTATTTGAAATGTACAGACTTTCCAAAATGCCTAATACCTAAGACCCCTTCTAATGTATAAACCCACCCCCCATTTTTCTATTTCCTTGTGGCTTTTTTTTTTCTCTAAATCCAGAGATTTAACATAGTCTTAAGTGAGTAACGGTCAGTTGTCTGCGTAAATTAGTGGAATTCCTATGAAATTTGTGTTTTCCCCCCTTGCTTCTTTCACCTCGTCTTATCTGGCCTTATCTACCATCAGGCCCACTGTTTTTTTTTTGTAAACAATAGCAGATCAGTTTAAAATAGCAGATCAGTTTATTTCTAGAAGAGTAAGACAAAGCCTTTCGATTCCTGTGGCTGCCTCCTACAGCACCGGTATTACTGGCAGCAGTAGAGCTTAAGCATGAAGGACAAGGAGATGCTCACCCACTTCTTTGGGATGCAAGCACTCTGTGATGGGCTGTGGCCACACATCAGGAAGCAGTATGATCTATGAGTATCCCATACAGGCCAGTCTCTATGACATCTGCTGCTTTATTTCATCCTCGAATGAGCTTTTAGACTGTAAGCAGATGTTCTTCCTACAAGTGTTTAACCCTTTAGTGAAAAACCCTTGGTGAGAAATGCTAGCTGGCCCACCCCCAAAACTTACTGCTTCCACAACTTTGCTAGGCAGAGCTGCTGAAGTGAGCATTATGGTTATCCTTGAGGTGAGTAACTTAAACACTAGGATTTTGGTCACAGATCATTTCTCTGAAGGAACAGAGCATTCAGATGCCTAGCTCAGAACAAATCTGAAGGCAGCAGCCTTCAACTGCATGTAACAATGAGCAGCAAGTGCTGGGTATCTCTTCCACTGGGCTTGTCTAGGGAGAGCATCCGTCCACAGAAATAACACTGACTGTTCCACTCCACTGAGATAGTTCAGTCTGGTCCAAATTAGGGAGCATTCACATGAACTGTCAATAAAACTGTGGGGACAGTTAACTGCAGAGCAGCACAACTGGATATGAGAGAGAAGGTCAGCATAAGGAGCAAGGAAATGTTTTTGAACATGCAATGGCATGTTTTGGGGTGCCACTCTAAAGAGAGAGAGCCTGGCTAAGGCTTGCTGCCCAAAGTACCTGCTCCTTTAGCTACTTTAGCCCTATTCTCCCTGACATTGTTTCTCACTGGTGAGACTGGGTTCTCTAGTCCTATTTAACAGAACTCCTGAAAGATTCTGCTGCCTCATTTAGGTATTTAAATAAGCACCACAAGAAGGTCAAAGAGGAAGTTGGCTATTTACTGCAGACTTTTTCTGGTGAACAACAGTGTTGTCTAGAATTAGTGCTCAGCCTGTCTGTCTGATTTTACACAGTGGTAAAGAGCCTCTGCTCTACTCTAGTAATCCAGGGGACAGAAACCATTTCTAGCCTATCAATAAGAAAATACCAGGAATGTAACAGGTGTCTTACTTACTATGCCCAGGGGTTTCAGGATATTCTGTGCTATTGCTTCTATTCTTTGTATATTTTTTTTTTTACATGGGAAGGAACAAGTTCTCTGCAACTCTGAATGTCAAACCAACACTACTCGGCTTCAAGATGTGATGTTGTTTTAGCTGGCAGACAAATAAAGCCTTTTGTAATTATGTGAACTTCAGGTTAGATAGACAAGTACACTCAGCCAGAGTCTATTTGGTGAATGTGTATTCATCTGGAGACTGACAGAAAACCAAAACTGATCCATTATGTTGTACTAAGTTTGTCTTCGGGAGAAAAGTGAGACCTCGAAACATGGCTGCTGATGGGTGCAAGAAAGAATAAAACACATATTCCTCTAGAGGGTTTGGGGGAAAGATCCACAAAAAAAGGACAGCTGCTCAGTATTTCAGCCATCTCATTTCTGACGGTCTTGCCACTACGCGAACACTCATCACTGGGTGTTTCATTGACCTTGCTAGTCCCCTCCATTGAGGTTGCATCCAAGCCAAGTGATGCATCTGAAGATTCTGTCTCACTTCATGAGCAAGTTCCCAGTCACACTGAGTTCTCAAATGATTCCAGTTTAGAGAGTTCACCAGTGATCAGGAAGACATAGGTACTATGTGAAATTGAAGTTAATACAAGCTGGAAATTTGTTCTTACAGGAACACTATCACACTGAACTCCTAAGGCAGATTTTCTGTTCTCCACAAAAATTTAATTTGGTTTCCTGCAACAGACCCTTGAAATGTTATAACACACCTCAGCTAAAAGATACTGTGTACTTCTGTGATGCAAGCAGAAAAGCTAGCAGCTCATAATTTTACCAATCTACCAATGAAAACTTTAGTTTTGATTCCTGGACTGAAGAAGAAAGAGACGAACAATGAAGCTCCAATTCTGCACCTTCTTCCCAAGAACAACTCAAGCCCCTTTTTCCTCTGTGTTCACATAAAAGTTTAACACCCCTGAAAAAAATCACGGTTTCCTTGGCTTATCACCTGTGGTGTCAAGGAAGAAAACTGGAAAAAATTATCTGTCTTCCTGCATTATGGAGTTACTTTTAGGGACAGTGAGTATGAGGCATATGAAAAATAAATCCTCAACCATTAAAATAACAGAGGAAACAAGCTTTATTTTTATTATTAGAAATTTTTGTGCGTGATAAAGGTACACATTTGACTCCAGTTTTCCTACATTTCCAAGACAGAGTAATTTTTTTTGTCAGCTAAAGCATTATAAATACCATGGCACACAGGAAGCTAAAACTACACACACACACACACACCTACACACGCTTGCACGTGCATACACACACACACGCACACACGCACACACACACACATACACACAAACACTTTGATGTACATGTTTCATCCTTGACCTTAAGGAGAAAAAGTCTGTATTTAGCCTCATAGGGATTAAAAAAAACCAAACAAAAACATCATCATTGACAACAAAAAACAAGTGAGAAGAATATTTCATTATGAGTGTCAAGAGAGCGCAAGGCTTACATATACACAAAACATATATTGACTTACAAAGATGGAATGTACAAAAACTTTTTAAAAAAACATGAAAAAGAAATGGAAAAATGCTAGAACTGGAAAGCTGCAGCATATCAACTGGTAGAGATTTCTATCAGTGCTGCTGCCATACACTATGCAACTTAGGGAATATTTCCATGTCATAAAGCCAAAGGAAAAGTGTCAGGGTTAAGGCTGTGTTGCTCACAAACATCAACTGAAGTGCTGTACATTCGTCAGAAATAAAATGACCTGTTAGGAACCTTCCCAATTTGTAGCACAAATACCTTTTGTACACTTTCCATAAACAGGTCACATAATCACTACTTGAATTCTTGAAGAAAAGTTTGACTTTATATCTTGACTTCATAACGAGCTGTCTCCCACAACTGAAAGTCATTTCTTTATGACAAATACAACATATTGGGCACTTAAAGTTCTTGTTATGACAATACTAGATCCTTATTGTAAAAAATATTGACATAAAATCAAAAGCCCTCTAGCTTTTACAGAACAGATGAGCATTTACTAGTAAGTAATACTCTTCATGAGGCAAATGCTTGCCCTAAACCATTTTCCTTTTCTTTTTTCTTTTTCAATACATTTGTTCTGGTTTAGCCTATGTAAAACTCTCCTATTGTTTATTTTGGATTTATCTGACCAGATCTTTTTATTCTATTCACAAAGCAATGAAAATACAGTTGGCTAGTTTGTCCTAAAATGCTCTGTATAACACAACATCTAATAACCCTTTGAGATTACTTTTGAGTTGAAGATTAGTTAAATGAAGCACATACTTTCACCATTCATGCTGTGCTGCTAGTCAATTAGCATTCCAGGGAAGTCAAGGGGACATTTGGTTATACCTGAAATCTGGCAGCAGCGTGCCTATAAAGCCTTTAATAAATGCTAACAATTCAGCAAATCATGTAGTGCAACTCTGACCTTCTCTTAATTGGATGAGAAAAAAGATCTGCCAGCTTTTAAGTGCAGAATTTCTTCTTTGGTTGCTCTCTGTAAGGTTTGTAAGCCAAAGATTTTTGTGAAGTTGGCTTCAGAAGCACACTGTAAAAGTAATGTGTTTCTCAGTTTCCCAGTGCCAGGCAGATAAGGTCAGACCTTGGAAGGGAATGCCCTATGTCACTAAATTGGAAGTTGAAGTTGACAGCACTTGCTATTAGAAGTAATTTCAACTTAGTGGTATTTTTTAGATGCTGCTCTGCTGATAATGTCTGAAAATCCAAAAGACTAGTCAATTGTAAGAAAAAATCCACAAAACCTCTTAATTGCTTTGAGCTGTGTTGTGAGGGGGGTTATGTGCAGCATTCACTATTTCATCAGGATGCACAGGGTTCACAAGGGTTATCTAAAATCCTGGTAAACAATGTGGAACCAAAGGACTGAAAAGCTTTAGAAGAAAAATGCATGCATGAAATAGCACAGTCTTAAGTATCTTTTTTGATATATGGGTTAGGATCTGATTTTCATGCTTCTCAAAGTTCCAGACAACAGAGAATTTAGCAATGTTTTCTGAGGGGTAAACATGCAAGCTTAGTAAAATTGTATTCTAAAAATCCATATTTGGAACTAAATATGATAACTGACAGCCACAGCACATTTTTTAAAATGTTTATCTCAATCTGTGCAACCCCTTCTTTTTATTACTAAATACAGTTCAAAGGCCTTTTCTTCATTGATGTGCCATTTAAGCATCTTCCAATGTCAGAAAGTGTTGTAAGGACACTTAGAGTGAAAATTTGATCTACAGCTTTGTTAAATTTTGATAGGACAGTTTATTTTTAATGACTGAGATACATCTTCAGAATTTTAGGACAAACTCTGTTCAAGCACAGGGTATTTTGTTCTCTTAGTAATAACAATCTTGAGTTTTAATATTCATAAATATTACCACCAGTTTCTTAGCTTCATTATACAGTCCTTAAGCTTCATGCACAAAATATTTATTCCAATGAAATAAGGAAACTTATATTTGCACAAGAAATTGTAAATTGGTTCTATGTGCAAAAAATAAACAAAGGAAAGAAGAAGTATCTTTAGAAAACAGTAATTAAAAACAAAAGAAACCCCCACTTAAGAACCTTGGGGTCTGCATTTTTACAAGTCAAATGCAACTTTACAAAAAACCATTAGTTTTTCTAAAGTTCATTGAAACAACCACCTTAACATTTTAGAAAAAAGACAAATACTCATAACAAGAAATTTTATCAAAGATTTCTTTCCATTTTGCAACATGCTTAAAATACTCCCTTGTTTCCGACCCAATGCCCTTCTATTTCAAGGCCCTAAAAATGAGAAAAGAAAGACAACACTTCCCAGGTTATTGTAGGCATTGGCAGCAAGCTCACAGCTCCTCAAACAACACTTAAAAGGGAGCACTACTCTATCTATAATCAGGCTACAGTAGCAATTCAACCTTTGACGACTGGATATAGAAATAAGAATAAAGCCAATGCTACAAGTTAATTCTTAAAAAAAACCCCAACAAACCAAACATTAAAAACAGAACCATGCCTGTAAGCATTTCCAGTTAAATTAATACTTCAACAAAGAACACAGTAGAGAGATCTGGCAGAGGAAGAAAGGTCATTTTTCAGAATACTGCCATTATCAAATATCATACATACTTTCCAGTTTGCTGAAATAACTCACATTTATTTTTTTATTTTTATATTAATCGTTCATACATACATACATACAAACAAATTGGAACAAATCTCACAGTCCTTGTTTTGTCCTCTAACAAAATTCCCTTTGATGAAGGACTTCAGGGATTGGTTCAAATTCATTTTTATTTGTAACGTATTTTTTCTCACATAAAAACAAATAGCTTTGGTAACCCTTGGTTTTCCTATACAACCTCTGTTTACCACAGTTCCTTTGGTTGTATAATGTAGGTCCTTCACAGGGGTACTTCTCTGGCTTTCTGTCCTGTGTGAAGCTGCATTTTATTTTAGAGGTTAATACAATGAGTTGCCGTAAGGAAACATGGCAATGAACACATATGAAAGAGTGGCACACATGAGGTTAATTGACTTGACATTGTAATAACCCTGATCCTAATGAGCTAGTTTGGTGTCAAAAGGTCTGTGGATATACAGAAATTTAGAAATTCGACTCCTGCTAGTGTTTCGCTACGATTAAGTGTTTCCAGAGCTTTAGAAATGTCAGGTCTCTGCAAAGTCCTTCCTGCACATTGAGCAAGAGGAAGAGTGAAAAACGGCTGCACAAAACAATCCTTCATTAATTCCACATGAGTAGGGAATTTGCATTGATTCTTATAGTGCTAAACACTGAGCTGTGTTAGGTCTGATGGTTAGAGCTAGATGGATTTTATGAGACTTAACCTTATACTAAAAGAACCTACACGTTATACACAGTAAGACTGAAGAATGTTAAAAGTGTAATACCTATCATGATAATGAGATCTAGAAGATTCCCAGGATCACCTCTGGGTTAAATAATTTGTAAGAATGATAATTCTTTAAATTTGAAAGCTCTGAGCGGGAGCTATCCTTCACAGTCATCAAAAAGCTTTGGGGACTTTTCCCAAACTTTTCTCATTTCAGCCTCATTAGTTAATTCCAGTTTCATAGGTTGCAGTTTGTGTTTAATTTCATATTGTCTTTATGAATTCAGTTACAGAGGATTTTTTTATTAACACTTACAACAAGAAGTTCAGTGAGAAACATAAGAGGTGCAAGTCCTATGTAAACAAGGTAAGTTTGGAAATTATCACAAGATGTCCATAAGAGACTCCTCTGTTATTAGGGATGAACACAAAGTAGGAGATATCCTGCACTGAATCTCTAGGACGAGTCTTTTCTTAAGGGTGGGTAATTATCCAGCTCCAGAGCTCATTGCTACTGTAAGTATCGATAGACCTTGAAGCAGTGATTTCCAGAGTCTGCAACTACAACATGGCCGTCTGAAGTAAGAGCCAGACCTTGAGGGCCATAAAGTGGGTCAGCAGAGGTGTTAATGTAGGATAAAAATGATCCACTTCCATCAAAAACCTTGAAGGGTGAGAAAGCACAGAAAAAAAGTTATGAGAAGAAAAGGAAAGTAGTGGACACAAGTTTGCTCTCAGTTATACTGTTATACTTCTCATTTCTGAAACAGTTGACATACAATAAAATAAACAAGGGTAAAATCTGTTCTGTTATCTCATAATATGCAAGTTTATATACAAAGGTATGTTCTTATGAAAAATAACTAATTATAGCTGACAGGATCTTTGGCAACAATTAACACACAATGAAAAAATAATAATAAAATAAAATAAGAACCTCGGCTGTTCCTTGTTAAAAATAGTCAACTACAATAAATCAAATTTAATTTGAGCTGGGAACTCAACCAACACCTTGTTTTCCTAACAAATATTACTATTGTGGCTAGCCTGATTCTTAGGTTTTCACACAGAGAAAACCAGGAATTTGTTTACCCTGTTGACAGTGTTTCCTGAGAACAACTCAGAAGCAGCTCCCTCAGTTTTATACTCAGTGGAAATAATACATACACTTATTTATTAGGTATCCTTCGGCAAACAAGAAGACCTTGTGATTAGCACTTAAAAGGAGTGCAACTCTCATAACTTGAAAGCAGAATAATTTCTCAGCGTTTAAAAAAGAGGATAAAAATCTGCTGCATTCACCTCAGGTCATTTGCTTTTTCGTATTTCCATATTTTCTGTTATGGTGATTATAAATTACTATCATCTCAGCAATGCTTGCAAGTCTCATAAGTCATCAAGTAACTTTTGGGGAACTACTTAGCACCAAAATCCTTGGTCACAGTGGCCATCAGAGCTACCAGCAGCCACACTGAAAAGCTGACAATCTGACACCACCAGGTCTGAAAGTGGGCGATGAGGCATATAAAGGATGGTGTGAGAAACCACATCACTTCTAATGCTGCTGGTGTTTCTTGGGCAGTCTGAAGGTGAGAGTTACCAACCCATTAGTTTTTTTCATCAAGCACCTTTGAAATACAGAAATTTCTACCTGTATTCGGCTGTTGCCCCAATCTGCTACAATAATATTTCCATTAGAATCTACTGCTACTCCAGTTGGTGCATTAAATTGCCCGTTTCCTTCTCCATTTGACCCGAACTTCAGCATGAATTCTCCCTCTTGGTTAAATACCTGTATGGGTTAAAACAACAACTTAAATATGGCATGGTATCAAGTATTAGTAATCTAGTACTACCAGCTCACCTACTAATTAAAGGAGAAATTTAAGAGTTCCCAGGAACACACAACCCCAATACACACACCCACACACACCCACAGCCACCCACAAGATGGGAGAAAAGATGCCCATCTCTCCCTTCACTCCATTACACCATACAGCATTTCCCTTCATATTTAAGATCTGATTCATCTCAGATGTGGAGGCAAAGGGCCCCAGAATCCTTTGGCAGCTTGTGCATCTTGAACTGAAAAGAGCTGAATGCAGATACAGCACTGGGTTTTTTATTTCTGTGGAACTAAAACACAATGGACCAGATGGTTTCTTCTCTGCTTCCATAATCAAAAACACATTGCAAATCAATGCTGCTCTCTGTAGACAAGTCAGCAACTGAATTATCTGAATTCTCTGTGATGGTAACCAGATTTAGACAGCAGAAAGATGGAGCTGATCAATGACTATTCTGTCAGTGACCTGGATGCACCAATGGGATCAAAGAGGATATAAAATATGTCATTTACACAGTACCACAGCCATCTCTACAATTTTTGGGTCCATCTTGGACCCAGGCCCAGCTACAGCACAAGGTCCAACAGTGTTCTTAGAGACTGACTGTGGCTTGCACAAGTAAATGCGAAGACCTGACAAGTGCCAAATGCACACTGAAGTGCTGATAAGGTGGAAGATGTCAGGAAATTATTGTGTTCTTGAACACCCATAGTGCACAGAGAAAAAACATTTGGGGAAGGAAATTAATGAAGTACCAAGTTAGTGCCTCAGATAATTAAAGAAAATAATAATAATAAAAAAACAACAAATGAAAGAAAAAAGACAAAGATATATTGCTCTCTTCCTGGGCTGAAGTGACCAAATGAAAGAGAAGCCTACATTGCACAAGATTTTCCATAAAAGATGCCCGAGGGATGGAACATCCTTGAAGGTTAATGGGGATGGGAGAAAAATGTTGCTGAGAGAGCTTGTTTAATTCATGATACGAGTAGTAGGAAGTGGCTTGGGGACTCATAAGAGTGAAAATAACTTATTTAGTTATTTATAAACTAATTTATTATTTAAAAGAAGATGTACTCTCTCCTCTCAAATTATAAACTCTTCAGAATGTCAACAGTTATATGTACCAATTTAGAGAACATTACAGAAATAAGAATCTTTTCCAGTTAGTACCAAATTGTAACAAGTAACATTTTTATCCCATTGAGTCACACCAGAGACAGATGGGACACTCTGTTCTCATTAGAAATGTAGTAATTATAAGTCCTCTAGAATGCCACACTTCTTACATTTCACTTTTTTTTTTTCTTCTCATTTCAGTTTGCCCCTTGCTGTTAAGTCTCTCCATGCATTCTTGTTACCAGGCAAACCTTGTTTGTGGAGAGGTAATTTATGGAGTCAAACACCTCCTGCTGCTTTAGGGCTCCTGCAGCAGTCTTGGTTTCTGTGTCGTAATCCAAACCACGAGTGCTACCTCCTCACCAATTCCAAAAGGATAGGCAAGCAAGGTTGCTATTCCAAACCTAGGTGATTCAGCACTGTTCAAAACACAAAGGTGTCTGCTTAAGCAGCAACTTCCTATTTTAGGTGAATATATAAATTTTTTTTTCAATCAAAAACAGTGAAGAACTGGACTGAGGATTCATATTTGTGTTCAGTCAAAATAGGCATTAGGTGAAATGCCAGGGATTTAATTTTGTTGGTGTGTGGGACTGACACGTGTCCTGAGAGCCCAGGTAGAACAGCATCCTGCCTCTGTCCTCCTGCTGCTGCCTCCTATAGAGGGAGGGCACAAAAGCATGGGCAGGAAGTGCAGGAAAGGGAATGTCTCATAACAAACACATAGGTGAGGCATTACTGCAATGGCCTGTATCTCCTTCATAGATATTTGCTAACCCATCTCAGCATGTTTCCTTGGTTTAGTTTATTACTGGGACAAACAAATAAACTTCCTATCATAGCATGACTTTAACACACTGTGAGTCAGGACTTCCCATGGGAGTAAGGACTAGTGGCCAGTTCTGTCCAGTGCAGGAGGCACTGAATGAAAACAAATAATTACATGGGTTTTAAGTGAATCAGGTTTTAAAAATGGATCCAGTAATCTTAAAGCTTATAGGTACAGAATTTAAAGACTGTCATGTATCTTTACTTTGTTATCATTTTACAACGAGAAAAGTGGAAAGCTTTTACTGGGAAATTCAAAAGCCAGACTTTTTTTTAAAAGAAGACAGAACATAGGGTCAATAACAGGTTTGGCAGAGGGCTACTAAAAATAAGTGAAGTTGAAATTATTTATTTCAGGTACGACTTATGTTTAAGCTATTGAATTAGAGACCATTATAGTGACACCAAAGGCAATGGACTATATCTTCACTAAGCAATGCACTACATGCAATGTTCTCTGAAAGTGCTGTCCTTATAGCAGAGCTTATACATATGGAGTGTGATCTCTTTGGTTTTAACAATACGTTATTTTCCCCAAGAAAGTATCATAATAAAATTAAAATGTCAACATTGCAAGTTGCCATTAATTGACAGTACCTTAACAGAATGGTTATGAAAATCTGTAATGATAATTTCATTGTTGCTGTTTACAGCTGCAAAATGAGGACCTGAAATGCAGAAAAAGAAGAAGAAAAAATAGTAATACCATTAAAATGAAAAGTATGTTTAAATTTTTAAAAAATCCGCGTGCTAGCATATTATATTTGGCTTCTCAGCAATAGTAGCCCAAGTGGGAATACTAATTTCAAGTTAAGAGTAATTTTACTTCATTTTTTTTTTTAAAAGCTCAGCATGCTTTTTGTAAACACAAATAATTTCTTTGTCAACCAGTTTCAACCAGCTATTGTTACCAATCAGCATTGTTGATTTCTCCCTTTCTTGTATACATATAACTATGCAGAGATTTATAGACTTATTAACAAGACAAAACATATAGTGCTTAAGCATAAAGTTGTGTGTACACTAAAAATTGTTTTCAAAAATGTTCCCGTAAATTCTTAATTGAAATATTTTATGCTCTATGTGCTCACATCTTACAAGTATTTGAACTAACAAGTTTTAGGATAAATTAAAAAGTTACTTAGAAGACCACTGTTAGGGAAAAAAAAGACATTTTTTGCTTTACATTGTATTGAAATATGTGTGCAAATTTGAGTAAAAAACAAATGGTAGCTTGAAAACAGGTAAAACACTTGGTCCTATTTTGAGTTATTTAACAGAACAGAACTCCCTTTCAGTTTTCACAGTATATCAGGGTAAACTATAAAAAAACTGAAACATTTTACATTGAAAACATTCAAGTATTGACAATTTACCTGTTTTCTGTAGCCTATCAGCAAGAAGAGGTGACAGATTTCCCAAATGCACTGTTAGGAAGTATTTGCCTACTTATTTTCAGGAGATGTTTTTGCAAATTTTCAAATGAAAAGAAATTGAGATACCCAGAGAAAATTTAGCTATGTTAGAGCCCAAGCTCTCATACAGCCATAAGACATTGCAAGAGATCTCAGGATGAAAACACATTGATGCTATTCCTCTCTTACACTGTGAACCGGTCAAAACATCAGACCAATGAAACTACATACTAAAAATGACTCAATACCTGTAAAATGACTGGCATACCTAATTTGGCATCTTCGTTTCAAATTTTGAAAGAACAGCTATTCACTTAAAATATATCAGTGAGGCTGTTCTGTTTTTTAAACTTAACTGTATTTTCTACTTGAAAGACAGCATGTGCAAGCAGACAGTTGAGTATAAATGGCCATTTCCCCAAACTTACATTGGCTATTCCATAACTCTGCCTTCCTCATCACAATCTTAACACTACCCCATTACACTCATTTTCTAAGAGATACCACTTGGGGCATTGGGTTTTGTGTTTCTGATGATTGGAAACACAAAGCACAGCATCTGAGTTGATTGTGGTGAACAGCTTAGTGTGGCAATTACAAATCACTTATAAAATGCTAGTTAAGATCAATCTTTCTTCCCTCACTGATCTGAAATGCTTCCAGGCATAAAGAGGTAGATGAAACAATCTGGTTACAGTTACATTTGCACAACAGATGTTGCAGTCTGCCTGACCAATAGAGATTGTAGCTGTATGTCTAGCAGGACCTCTCCCCCAGATGATAAGGAGTAGAATACAGCATTATCAACATGCTCAAACATCATGCAAATGTGAGCAGAAGAGGCAAGAAAAGGGGATTTACATATTACCATCAAGTGTACCTGCAAACTGCTTGTCACCATTTCCTCTGCTTCCGAACCTGGTGACTATTTTCCCGTTTGGCTGGAAAATGAAGACACAGCATGCTTTATTGTCCACTACAATGATGTGTCCATTACGATCCACTGAAACACCTTTAGGGCCCATGAGCTTTCCAGACCCAATTTTGGCCTAAAAGGAAAAACATAAAACAGGAAAATATGTTGGCATAGTAGAAATTAGTTAGTGCAGTTTAAAGATTGTATTACAGGCACAGAGCAGAACAGAGAGGCAATTTTTCATCGAAAGTTAGAAGTTACAGTTTTTATCAGCTCTTACCATGTTCTTCATAATTTTTTCTTCAGCTGAAAATACAGTCTGCTTTCTGTATATCTTTTATAGACTGAAAAATGTGCCATCTCAGCAACTGAGTCCAAATATATAACTCATAAGAAATACAGTCATCAGATTTGTGTGACTTGATCATCTTGTCAGAAATGTCTGTATATCCAGCATTAGGGTACCAGCAGGATAAGCATACAAGCGGAAAGGAT
Source organism: Oenanthe melanoleuca (assembly GCF_029582105.1). Taxonomy (NCBI): domain Eukaryota; kingdom Metazoa; phylum Chordata; class Aves; order Passeriformes; family Muscicapidae; genus Oenanthe; species Oenanthe melanoleuca. Next base: position 28,039,823 of record NC_079337.1, on the reverse strand, counting down.
TTTTGTCTCCTATGCGTGCTGTTCCTGAGTCCAGCAACCACGTTAATGGACAGGGAGATACCTTTATGTTGGGGGTTGGGTTTTTGTTCTTTTTGAACGGTGCAATGGCCTGCTTAAAACCACCTTAAAGGCACTTGGTGGGGGTACTTTGAAGAACTGGGAGATTAATCTACCAAAGGCCACATGGTTAGTGAATACCCGAGGTTCCACTAACCGAGCAGGCCCTGCCCAATCTGAGCCCTTGGGAACACCAGATGGAGATAAGGGTCCAGTGGTACACCTGAGAGGCATCTTAGGAAAAACTGGGTGAACTCTGCCTCCAGCTAAGACAATCCTGTTCATGGGGTGGTTTTTGCTCAAGGACCAGGTTGCACTTGGTAGGTGATGCAAAAGTATGGAGAGACCTGATGCATACCCCAAGGAGACCCTGTTCTAGGGTGAACTATCTATGATACTGTGCTTGTGACTGCATGTATGTATATGATTTAAAAGTTTTAATTTACTGTAGCATGTTTGCATGGAAAAAACTCGGGGTGGATAATGTTGGGGTTTTTGTTCTTTTACTGTCTCAGTTAAAAGAATTTTTCCCTTTATCATGCTGACAGAGCCTGTGGGCTACACCCAGGATCTTTTGAGGACTATAGACAAAGGGGTGGGTGGGAGCTGGCTTCCGAGGGGTGGGGGGGCGTGCTACTCGTGCATCCAGCGACCTTGGAGGGAGGAACTGCCATCTCCAGCCCACGCGGCCACAACACGGGGGAGCCAGGTGCTCTGCAATCGGACTGCCCTGCATCTGCCCTGCTCCAGCCTCCTGCCTCTGAGGACACAGCTGACGACCAGGACTCAAACGGTGAGCGAGGAGCTGCCCCTCCAACCTGCTCCCACCTGAGACACAGCACGGCCACTGCCGCCCCCTCCCACCTCCGCTCCCGCCTGCTCTCTGCAGCTGTGCGGGCCCTGCTACGTTTTTCACCACCGGGAACAGACACAGGTAGAGTGTGCCTGCGGCTAAAGAAAGGCCTGGAACTGGGTTATTTGTTCTATTTTGTTGCAAATTTTAATAACTGCTGTTGTTTCTATTTGTACGGTTAGATATATTAGTAAAGAGCTGTTACTCCTACACCCTTATCTCTGCTTTAGAGTTTCTGATTCAGACACTTATAATACTTGGGAGGGAGAAGAATTAAATTCTCTATTTCAAAGAGGAGCTTCTGCCTTTATTGGCAGACACCTGTCCTTCAAACCAGGACATTTTATCACCGCCTGCATCAAAGAAGTCAGAGTTCTTGAGAGTATCAGGGCAGAGCGGGATGTAGGCTATGATGTCCTTTGTTGCCTTTCTTGGGTTAGTAAGACAGCAGCATCTTCTGAGTGCTCTCAGAAAGAATTTGAGTAGAGCTAAAGCTCAGGCTAACCTTTCTATCTTCCATCAGATTCCACAGGAGATTGCTCCACTTGCTGCTGAGACTCATGAAGTGTCAGCTGAAGACTGCAAAGGGGAGAGGATCATGTTGCCAAACAACAGATGAAGCAATCTTTGAAACACTAAACAAATCAAAGCTTGCTCCTGTCTTAGGTAAATAAAATTATTTCCATCATTTTAAGTAGGCCTAGTGATAACCAAAACCATCTGCCAGCATAATCAGCAGCATTGAGGGGAATTGTATACAATATTTCACTGGAAAAACGTTCAGTGGACATGAGATGGATCTCACAACAGTAAATTTTTTGGAAAGGCTGGAGTGCTGTCAAATCCAAAAATATCAGAAGCATGCTTCAGTTGGTTTGAAAAGAAGAGATTGTAAAAGGAGAATCTATGCAACAGAGCCAGCAGAAATTGAGACCAAGCCTTCAAATAATCCATGAGCTACCTGGGCATATACCCAAAAAGACTCTAGGATCACCTCACAATCCATTCCACATTTTTCATCATTCAGCTCTTTTTTAGGCCAAGATTCCAGAAACTGTTTTAATCTACATAAAATCAGTTGAGTTTTGACTTTTCAGTTTAGAAAGGTTGTAAATTCCCAATTGTTTTCATTGTAATGGAGCAACTTGCATCCTGCTTTTAGCCATTTTTTAAAACTAATGGACAGATTTGAAAGCACTTATTTAGGCTAGATAGATAATCCACCAAAGAGGCTGTGTTGAAATTATGGATTCCAGAACTTTCAGATCCTGTAGTAATTTGCAAGAGACACATCCTACAAACTGAGGTTCATATCTTGGTGAAGATTTTCTGTTTGCATTGGAATTTAAATGAAATATATACTAAGATACTAACTTTATATATGAAACAAAGCTATCTTTCACCTCAATGCCTTTGCAGAGTGAGACAGATCAACCCCTAGGACAAGCAATGCTGAGAATCAGAGAATCATTTGGGTTGGAAAAGACCTCTAGGATTGAGTTCAAGCATTAACCTAACACTGTCATGTTTACCATTAAACCACACTAACAACTACCACATCTAACTTCTCTGCTCCTCTCCCCTCCCTCCCGCAACTGGTAAGTATCAGTGGGACAGATTACAAGACTGAGAAAATCCACTGCCTAACTCATTTTTCTCATGTTCCTGGTATTTTCAAAGCACAGAGGAGGAGCTCTCCTACCCTTAGGATGTCCCTGCTCCTACTTCATGGTACATTCTCATAGATGGTGTTGCAGGTAAAAAATAGGAATGATCCTAAAATAAAGCCACCTGGGTTCCCTGAGGATGGCTACTATTAAGACACTACACAACCTTTTTCAGTCTCCAGTAAAGAAAATTCCAGGGAGTAAATCTTGCAGCTTCAAGATTATGCTTAGCCAGCATTCAATGATCTTGTGTCAGTTTTACATTCATGAACATATACTGATATAAATTGCAAAATATTTAAGCAAAGTCTAAATACTAAAATATCCCCAGGAAAAACTATTAAAAATTATTTTGTATTCACTGGGGGAAAGATATCAGCTGACCTACAAAATGTGTTCAGTTTGCATAACAACAAAGCAGTAAAACCATAAATCAAATGGAAATATGTAAATGTATTTCCTTTGAGGTGATTAAATCATATTAAATCATATTCCCCTTTCCTTTGGGAAGCTGCACAGTTGTCTGCTTGAGCATTGCACCACCTTCTTACCATCTTTCCAGGATTCCTGTGGGAAATTACAGTGTCTTCCTGCTCATATAAACACAGATGGAAAAATATAACAAATAAATCACGTACTACATTAATAGACACTCAGTGCTGAGAAGAGTAATAAAAATCACTGTTCTTGGGCCAGGTTTAAAATATAATTTGCAAGGAGAAATAAAGTATGGCCAGCTAGAGTATGCTTTTTACTAAAAATCTAAACTGTTCCCAGTTTAGATCAAAATAATGCTGATGACACATTATTGGATTTGGCTGGACATATTCTTTGTATATTGTTGTTTCAGAAAGGTTCTTAGAATTATAGATTTGATTATTTAGAACATTATGAAACCCAGTCCCTCCCATTAAGTATATGGAATGGAAGTATTTTCAGGCTTTTTTCCATTAGAAATGAATACAGTATAATGAATCGTGTAAACACTTAATACAAATAATGCGTTTAATTTACTTCAGTCAGGGACATTATGTCCTTTTTTTTATAGGCTCTTAGGAATTTAGACTGGTTTTCAAACATGTGTTTATAAACTCACCCTACCAGTCTGGAAAATATTCTACTGTAGGATATTCTTAGAGGTAGAAAAAAAAAAAAAATAGCTAGCCTACATACTTTTCCACTGTAGAAAAAGGTGTGTTAGGGCTAAGTTTAACTTCACTAATCCTGTTGCTGTTTCAAAGGTTCAAGATTGTCAGCAATTAGTTACAAACTTTCAACAAACCATCATTTCCTGTTTGAGAACTTCTCTAATAAGGAAATATAGCTTTATCACACATTGCAATATCACACAATAAGTGGATTTATCATCCATGTGACTGTCATAATTCAACTATGACTGTTTAACCACACTATCTATTCCCATCGGAACATGCAACCAGATTCAGACAGCTCTTTTCTTAATTCTACTAGTGAGACAAGGAAGAAGTCTGACATATAAAATATTTCCTTTAATCTTTTCCCACTTATCTAAACTTGATCTTGACTTGCAGAGTCCTGTTTGGTTGATAACAAGCTTGTAATCTTATATACAGCTCTTCAAGACTAGAAAGAAAACAATTATCTTCTCAGAAGAATAGGAATCATTCTCTTGACTCTGTTGTCCAGTTCCATCACTAGGTTTGAACACCATACTGGTGAGGAGCTGGTACAGCTGCTTCACCATGCCCTCTCTCCTTAGCCTAGTGCTTTATCTGCTGCAACAGTTTTCTTAGCAATTTCGGAGTACTTGCCAGAGGAAGCCAGCACTGTTATCTGCATTTTACAGATGAAGAAAATAAAACACCAGGAAGTGGAATGGAAGATCACTACTCACGGATGAGATCTGTGGCATAGCCAGAAACAGAAGCCCCAAATCCTAAGACCCAATTTGAGTCTTTATCACTTCCAGGATAGTACAGCCTTTCATGTGAAGAAGCTCATGTTTTGGTGTAACCTTAGATTGGGGGTTGTCTGCCTCTGCATTTATGTAAGTTTGACAGCCTTGAGAAAACAGAGCCCTATCGTTGTTGCTGCCAGAACTGAGGGAGGTGACACTTTTCTGCCTGGCAGAGGAGTCAGTCCAGTGATGTAATCAAGGACATGCCTTGGCCTGGCTCCAGGGAAATTTTCCTTATGGCTCACATGACTATTGAAATTCTGCTAAGGGAGGGTGAGTGTAAGTAAATACAGAAGGAAGGGGACAACATCAAAAATAGTTAGATTAAGCTCAAAACAGCCCCTGATATTGCTGAGTTAACAACTAGCAGGCCACCTGCTTCAGAGGTCTTACACAATGATTTGCGGGCACAGTCCTTTGAAGGCAAATGCCATAATCCCTTTCTCTTTCTCTGTTATTTTAGCAAGTGGTGCCCAATGTAATGTGACAAGGCCCCTGTAAGAATTACCACTGCCAACACACAAGAAATTACAAGGCTTTGCTCAGCATCCCACAGGCCAGATCTGTTATATCTATGTTCTGTGCCTCCAAAATATTTAATTTAACCCCATCATAGAATAATACCCTGAGCTGGAAGGAACCCACAAGGATCATCAAGTCCAACTCCTGGTCCTATACCATCATGCCCAATACAAGCCTCATCCCTTCATGGCATTGACTGTCCCCCATATCACAGCCTCACCCTCAGCAGACATGACCTCCCAATCCTGTGTGTCTACCCACGGTTCCCCCAGGCCCTGTGCTCACCCCACCTGCATCCATCCGCCCCAGCACAGCTCTCCAGCTACACTGTGCAGTACAGGATGCCCTGAACCAGTGCTGCACCAATACAGGACCTCCTCCTCCCATTATAGCTCCTCAGTGTGGCCCTGTGCCCATTGCCTATCTGTGTCTCCATCCCAGTACTCCCCACTGCTTCGCTCGTGCTCTCCCCATGTACATGCTCTGCCACCTGCCCTTCACCCAGCTCTTGCAATTATACTTATGCCCACCCTCTATATAAAAAAAAAAATACTTCTACAAACATTTATTTTTCCTCTCATAAATATGGCTTATTGCATTCAACCTAAAAATGGGATTTTTACCATTGCTGTTGTCCATTTTATGATGTTTCTAGTCCCAAGAACTATGAAGTCTGATGCATTAATTTATATTAACCACATAAATGCTGCCAGCATTACACAATCTTTCCGTTTTTTTGCAATCTAACAAAAACATTGACTGAAAACAAATGTAGGCTTCACATCAGAGGAACAACTATTAATAAACACTACTACTGTTAATAAATATTTTTTTCCAATACCTCTCTCCCTGCTGGTAGTATATGGCACCTAGGGTCCTGGCTTCTCCAGAGCTTTTTCCTCCAGAGCTGGCACCATCCAAAATGCTGGATTTACAGCATATCTTAAGAAGGCAGGAAAACAAACCCTCCATGCTCTATGCCCAAATCAAGCCAGTTCACATTAAAGATGTTAATAAATATTTAAAACATACTTAGGATACTCAGAATATTTGGATTCTTAACTAAATTACTTATTTCTTTGGGTTTGTTTTGGTGTTTTAATTTCATTTAAGGACTTCAGCCAAAACCAAGGTTTTCCCGTGTAGCTGTACATTTTCAAAATTACTTGACAAGTAAAACCATATTCTCTCTGCAAATGCAAATAATTAGTATCTTTTAACACTTGCAATACATTTTAGATTGTTTTATTCTAGCTTGAAGTCTATGCACGATCTGGATACTTCTAAAATGTACACACCTGTTTCTCAGATGGAGGTCACGGAGGACTATGCAAGCAAAATCACCTATTTGCATTTGTCACTTTGCAAAAACTTTTCAGAGAAAGGTCATTTCTTGGTGCACACACAAGCAGCTCAGAACCTGAGCTTTTTGGTCATTGGGCTGCCAGAAAATCAGCCAAACAGCCATATCTGTCCAATGCAGGACTCCATAACTACGTAACTATGCTAGATATTTCCCTGCAGGTCCATTGTCCCGATGACCAGTGAGTTCTGCTAATCTCTGCCAGAGGTGGCTCTCTCTAGTGTGCATCACCAGATTTGGTATGATGCATTTAGAGAACAGCACCAAATGGAGGAAACCTTTAATTCTTTCTATAACTGCACCTGAACCCAAGGAAAATAAATATTGCAGGTTGGAAATCATCAATATAGTGTAGTAGCTGCTATCTTATTTTACTCCTATTAAAGGGATCAGAGTTGCTATGAAAATATGAGGTGTGCTTTCCTTAGAATTTCTGAAACCTACAACATCATTACTGTCTTTCAGTTTTTCCAGTGCACAACACACCACCTGGAACACTCCTGTCTATGCTGTAGCATTGAAAAAACACCCTGGGTCACCTTTCCTTGCTTTTATTACCAACAGGATAATGCATAAATTACATACTTTATTTGCTGAGAAGTATGGAACAAAAGAGGAAGTCATCATCAGTCTGCTACCTTCTTTTTCTCCCCCATATATCACTCAAGAGCTTCACGTACTCCTTGTAAGATTTTGTGTTTGTGCATATAAATATCTGCATACACCCTTCTGTACAATCAGAGTACCAATGATGTGAAAGTTGTTGAGCTAGTCCAACTAGCTTTGCTGGGACTTGATATCCTCAACCATAAGTTATAGAAAGGCATCTCTGCACCCAGTATGGAACATGTTGTCTCTGCTTGGTATAACATTAGCATTACTGCTGTGATCTCTTCCTATTAATTATATCGTGTGGCTGTGTCAGGGGTTTCCACATCACAACAGTAGAATTTAGACTAAGCTACAGCCAAACTAAGTAGTTTCTTGAAAAAACAATGTTACTTTGCATTCCTTTGTAGGACAGAGAAAGCTCAGGAGAGTTCACATAGTAACTCGTACCTTAAATTTTCCATCTGATGAGAATATGCTAACCCACTTGTTATCATAGTCTGCAATAATGATGTCACCACTGGGATGCACAGCCACTCCTGTTGGCCTTTGCAGCTGGCCAGGAGACCTTCCTCGTATGCCAAAACGGCTTTTGAACTGACCATCATTGGAAAATATCTGTAATAGAAAACAGGAATTTAAATTATGTCCACATATGACCATCACCTATTTCTTGGAGCTTAGACTTTAGCATGTCACTAATAAACACTATAGACAGGGAGAGAGCTGGGAACATGAACCACTTTTACCCAGTCCATATTTGAAAGTGATATATCTAATTTTAAAATACCCTAATTTTAAGACCCTAATTGCACTGTTTCTCCAGTGATCTCAAAGTACTTCACAAACATTAATGAATTCGCTTCACAATACCTCTCTTGGTGGGGGGGGGGGGCGGTGGAGGGAATGGTATCATTCCCTTAAACTGAGGCATTGAGTGACTCAGCCACAGTCAAACACTAAGTCTGTAGAAAACACAGGAATATGTCCAATGGTTGTATCCGCAAGCCAGGTATCTAGACACTGAAGTTCCTCTGAAGAGGTTGCAAATTACAAAGCATGAGGGTGCTGATGAATAGTCTCTGTCTCCTTGAAAAGGCCTGGAAACAAGTTCTCATGGCATGTGGCTTGCTGGTTCTCTCATACAAGAACAAGCCACATACTGCTGCCGTGTTCATTGCTACCACATGGGCAGCCTGGAGAGTGATGAAAAATTGTTAATGGTAAAAGGGTACATGGCAAGCAAAAACCCCCCACAAACAGCTTGATATTTACATAGGTTACAGGAGCCAAGAAATTATGGGTGTCGGGGTGCTACCACAGAAAAGATTTGATTGCTATATCAGAAAGAGAAGTCAGTTAAATAGACTAAAAGCCACTTAAAAATGACATCTATATGCTTTTCTATTTGTACTACCTAAAAATCATATTTGTGGCACCTTGCTCTAAATTTACATTTGAAAACATGAGAATGATAAAATTTACAATGTAAAATTATATTTACAAAAAGGCATTTTTCCAGATTATTGCACAACTTATTTTTTCATTCATTGCCAAACATAGTGAGGAATGAAGTAAACTCTGATTATATACTAGATGTAGTATAGATCTGAAAAAGATAGTTGCCAGTCAAGAAGATAGAAAGTTAATGGATGATAAATTGAGCTTCTCTTGTATTTTCTATATCAGCATGAATTGTACAAAATGTGTCTTTCTGAGACTACAAAAACGGCAGAGGTGTGGGGGCAAGGAGAAAAACACTGAAAGTGGCATATTCTCATACCTGCACACACTGGTTGTTACTGTCTGCTATTAATATTTTTCCATTTGTAGATGCAGCTACACCTTGAAGATTTGTAAATTCCCCTTTGTTTCTTCCTTTGGTGCCTAAAATTGAATACAAAGCACATAAGAAATCAAGTTAGACAGGACTAATCAGCGTCCTGGTTTAGGGCAAATTTAGGGAGTCCTAAATTGTCCTAACAATCAGTTAGGACCCAAATGCCAACACATTTTTTTTATTGCAAATACAACCATTTCATTACATATCTGATCAAAGGATTTATATTTTGAAGAGTTCTTCTCACTGCTACAACTTCAAAGAACCCTCTCAGTAACAGATACACAATTCTACTGACAAGAGGGATTGTTCTCACTCTTCAGCATGTGTGTCACCCAAGCCCCCATCAATGTTAACTGCCTCTTTGGCCTTCCTAAATCCGTGTTCACAAATTGCCTCTCACATGAGGCAAGTAGTAAAAGGTTTATACATAAGCAATGGACTTCTTAAAACTGCAGATCTTTATTCTACTGAAAGGGTAATTAAAGGGGCAGTGCATGGGAACATAGAGAGAGGGTCTAAGATAAGAACTTGGACAGATGGCATGGTTTTAGCTAAGTCTCCTCAGTGAAATCACATATTTGAGATAAAACATATCACTTTTTGAAATGGATGGAGCCATTTCAAGTCAGGAAGGTTTCCTATTCCCTCATATATAGTTTGCAGTCATAGGTTTCAAAAATTCTTGTAGCAGGGAAATTCACATGAAGAACATTGAACAAAGATTTGTAGGATTTGTAGGCCAATGAAGACCAGTGCCTGGAGACTGAATGCTTCTGGAGAAACCTTGGATTGTTCTAATAAAACAGCGTCCACACACCTACGAGTCTCATTTTAACCCAGGATAAATGCACTTGTGAGTTACATAGAACTGTAAGTTTTTTACCCAATGGTAAGGTAGTTATAGGAAGTTATACGTAGTTAAGGTGATAAGAAGGTGTACAATGTCAATTTTTCATAAAAGTTCATTAAGTTCAGGTGGCTTTTTACTTAGATGTTTGTTCTGAGACATTCCAAGGGGAGTCATAGAGCAAACGGATGTCTTTAAAAGATCAGCTCCAAAGTGGCAGGTCCAAATTACACCTGGAACACAGGAACAGAAACCAAATTCCTGACTTGTTTGTAAAGGAGGTTCAGGAGTCTTTAGAAAAGACTCTGGTTATGATCTTGGACTCCAAGGTTATTCATAATAAAGGAAGGAATTCTGAAACAAAGCAAAAAAAGCCCATGAACTCTATAAGCTGTCCTTTCCAAGACATGGATGCAGTGCTGTTTTTCCAGGTGAAATATTTTTGCAAGCATTCACTGGCCATGTATCTGGCATTAACTGGTTCCAATTTATGGTTTTAACTGAAAAACTTGTTATTTCATTTTAGTCAGTCCACATTATCCTGGAGCTCAGTGATTAAAACTGTTCTGACTCTGATGCCTAACATAAGACATACATATCAGCTCTAATTTGAATTTAGCATTCATCAGGGATGTACATGCTCATAACAACCCTTCTTTCTTCTATGGTATTGGCTGTGGGATGCCTATTTCCTGTCACTGGCTAACAAGTACCATTTAATTTCTCTGCAAGAATGTCCCTTTGTTTCAAGACTTATTTTCTTCAACTCCACCTGCTTCGTCCTCTAAACAAGGCAAATGCTTCTCAGATTTTGTACTTCAAGGGAAAAGTGCATATTCAGGGAATAGTGAGTTATATACCAATTACATTACCCATACTTGAGCTATTTCTGTTTATTCTTTTAATAAGCAGTGCCTGAGGGATGCATACAGCGATTTTTTTCCACCATATGCTAACAATAAGTTTCCTTTTTGCTTCTTAGCCAAAGAGAATGGAAGAAAAGAGAGAAACATTCCTTTTACTACTGACAATAAAGGGAAAACATTTGTTAGAAAAGAGGAGACATAGGCTAGAGCATCTGGACCTAACTAGCACAAACTTTATGGAATGCTCTTTTTTTTTTTTATGCTCTTTAGCCTTAGAAGAATATTCTTGAATGTCAAGGAATTTTGTTTTTAAAGATAAGAGAGACTTATATAAAAATCTACTTAGAGTGCTGAGTGGGAACTTGTAAATATACAAAGGAAAAACTGAAGAAATTACCCAGAAATGTCATAGTTGCATTTCACAGTAAGTTTAAGAAATAGCAGTTTATTAGCACAGTGTGTATATGAAATTCAGCTCCATGCAATGTCCTTGTATCTAGCACTTTGCAGCTATTAAACCTACCACCTAGCTCCTAATTTGCATACAAGCCCTTCTACAGTCCTGTCTACAATGGCAGAAATTCCTCTGCAGAAGAAAGCTTACTTCCTAATATATGTTCAAGAGGACATCAGATAACTTTAAACTTTCCATTTTGAATAATTCACTATGGCAGCAAAGATCTGAAGCCAAGCAGAGGCACTTCAGACGATGAGAGGAAAGCCTGTAGGAAAGCATGTCAGCCTCTGGAAAAGAAGGCTTTTGCTACTGACTCTGCAATACCAAAGGATGATAGCTCCCCTCTGTAAGCAGAAATTCCTTCCTTATGAACATACCTGCCTAAGAGAGAGTCTTCAGCAAATCTTTTACTGCAAGATACTACCCCTCTGTATCAAGGTATTTCATGTTTTGTCTTCTTTCCATCACGGTCAGTCACCTATCTCTCCTTAGCCTAGGGAGTTACCAACATTTCAATTGCACAGGGCTGGAACCAGTAGGAGCCTCATTCCAGTGTTTCCCAAGCAGCCTGGTTAACAGATGAAGGTCTGCATCTTTTGCACCCATTGTTGCCCAGCTTTATCTCCCTGCTGTTCTGAGCTACTGCAGAGCACAAAGGAGGAAAAAAGAGGTATTTTACTGCAAGCTGCTGGGAACTGGGAGAAAATGAGAGATTTCAAAAGGAGAAGACTGAACAGAGTTATTGGGAAGCAGATCTGTGGCCTGTGGAATATCTCCTTTTATACCAATTTTGTATACAGATGATGATCAGATTTGTTTTAGCCCTATCGAATTCCTTCTGGTATTACTGAGCATAGCCTGCACAAACCAATTAATTTAGCTTTCAACAAAGTGTGCATTTTCTGCTCAAGACAATTCTAGCACACATAAAATGCTTCATAATTTCAATCTTTTACTCTTGAGCAACAGAGGTCATACTGAGTCTCATCAAAAAGAAGAAAAAAATAGTCTAAAAGCCCATTAACAATGACAGGAGATGTTAAAAATAACATCATGTAACTGTAATAAGAATCTGCTCTTTAGGTCCTGGGAATCTGAACAATCTTGTATAATGTATATCTGTGATGCTCATAGTAAGAGAAGGAGTGTTTTTTGCTTTCTAAGTTTTACTAATATGAATAATAACCCCCCTGCTTGCTAACCTAGATTACCTAGCTTCCTAAAACACAAAGAAAAAAACATGTCAGTGCCTCCAGCAGGAAGGGAATAGATTCAGAGAGACAAAATCAAACTGTGGAAATATTGGGAAGGAGGTTATGAGTGGCCATAACCTGTTCTGTAGGTACTATTTCTTTCCTGCCTACAGCTTCAAATAATTCTTCTTGGACTCTTTCCTAAGTGGAACAGAAAAAAAAAAAAAAAAAGTAAAACTAAACGGCGTGGAAAGGTCTATATATACATACTTCACAGACAGCCATCAAGGAGTTTTCTTGTTTCCCAGATTTCTCTCATTTTTTTCCTCAGAGTGCCAAAAGATATTTAGTGAAATCTTACACATTATGAGACTGTGATGCCCCCTCTCATAATAGATGCAGCTGAAACGCTAGTCTCTGTAGTAAAGCTGCACTGAATTGTTAACTCTATGTGCTTACTGTAAAAGAAATGTCAGTCTTTCTAATCCAAGTTCCCACATAACCCTAAGTTTTAAAATTGGTCAGTGTGTTGGCTGAAGACACACTGTTTGTAACCTTTAAAGAGGAATGAGGAATTCAGTAGGAACCCTGGCAGATATGCGTACACACTGTTGGTAATGAAGATGGACTGATTTGCAATAATTTGCTTTACACAGCATCTGCCCCTAAAAGCTTGGCCAAGACCACCTCCAAGCCCTGCCCATGCAGCAGAGCCCTTGTCACCACAGACAGGTGTGCGCAAAACTAAGGGTAAGTGCAAATCTGAAGTTCTTTGCTGCCACAGCAGCCAAACCTAAAATAACAAGAGTCAAATTCAGGCCAGGTCTCTGTCTTCAGCACATCAGAACTATGCTGGGGTCTTTGCCAGCAACATGATATCAAGAGTTCTTCCCTCCCTGTCCAATACAGGTATGACTGCAATGCAATGCAATGCAATGCAATGTAGGCCTGCCAAAATTCTACACTGACCATCACAACCTCATAGAGTTCACAATGAACACCAGAGGGATTTGAGCTAATAACCTGGAAAAGTAAATACTATTTTCCCATTACTAGGCATTCCCATTTCTACAGCAGGGAGGCTGACCCAGTGTGGTCTCTTCCAACCTTATTTCTTTTGCAATTCTGTGAAACACCCAATCAAGAATCCCTTTGTTCACTCTAAGCCTGCTTTTTAAACTGCACTAAAGCCATTAATACATAGACCTTGTTTGTGAGTTTTTATGTGGAGTAAATTCACAGTAAGGCTCCTATTTGCTTTCAGCATTGATAACAGACAAGATGACATTCACACCTAACAAGGAGGCTGACAGAAGTTTTGTTAAAGGCAATTTTCTTTTTTTTTTTTCCTACACATTAATGTACCAGCTAAACTTAGGTGCTCCGTTACATGATTGAACAGACAACTAAACAGTCTGAGGAAGAGAAAAATCGGAAAACTGAACTTTGTAGCAGAGGGAGAACTCTCCATCTGGCTATATTTGATGCCAGTGCCAAATATAAATAAATGAAGAGAAAAAAAGCAGTTAAAGTGGAAAATAGCAGCACTACTGCTAAATGGTATCAAAGAACTCGGTCACAAAAAGTGTCAGAAGTGAAAAAATACCAAGGCACATAATGCAGCATGGCAGAGCTAGAACACAAGATGGGGTCCTGGGCAGGGCAGGGCATGTCTCTTAACCCTTCTTTGAAGGACATGGAAGAGATTTACCAGGGATTGTGGAAGTGGCTGACACTGTGAACATCCCTCACCTCTGCTCAGCACAGGTCTAAGGTACAAAAGCAGGGTAATGAAAGAAAGACTTCCCTCCCACTTTAGTATTTCCTACCAGTTGTAGAGGTAGCAAAATCACTGGGCAAGAATTCTTTTCTAGATATCGTAAGAACTTGCTTGTTTGCATTTGTATAGACTAAGGACATGCTATGCAGGTCTGCATGGACACACTCTTAGTGATTACACCTGTTTAAAAAAATAATAAGTTGAGGATATAAATTACTGAGAGAGGAAAAGAGGATGTAGAAAATACTTTGCTCTTGCTAATAATGAATACATGAAGGTATGAATGTGTAGTCAATAATTCGACCTTGGAATGTCTGAATAGAACCACATGCCATTTTAAAAGCCATAAATAAGACAGAATTGGCAGAAGATACAATGCACACATCCTCATGAACAAAATGAACTAATGCTATATTAATGCTATCTCTTGTTAATACTAGCAGGAAAACAATCCTCTGCTAGGCAGCTGATCAATTTACTTGTGCATAAAAACCCATATATCAGCATATATACAATAGCACACTCCATAGACTTGGATGCTCAGAGGAATATTACAGTGTGATTTTCCAACACAGCTGTACGAGCTTCTGGCAGGCCAAATAGAAGATTTATCTTCCCCAGTTTAAAATAAAGATCCAGATTTTGCCAGGGCCATTGGAATCCAACCATGGGTTCAACACAGAAAGACACAATTGTGTTGGAGAACAATGATAAACTTTGCCTTACCTCATCAACAAATGAACCAAACCTTAACTTTTTAAAGTGAGCTGAAACTGGAAGTAAATTAACTCCATAAATGCAATCCTTGTGAAAATGTCAGAAGTATTTCCTGTCTCAATAATTTTGTATCTTTTGGAAGAGTGTAAAACCCTAAAGCATTATAGCTATTGCAGGTGTAGAAGAAGGGATTACAGGTGATCTCGCCCATGATAAGTCACAGCTGTACTAATTTCCAAAGAAGTGGAGCAGCCTTGCCCTTAATGGGTTGCAGCTGTGACTAAGTGTGATAAAAGGACTGGGATCTTGTAGTAGGTAGACTAGCCCTGAGGAGGAACAATTCAAAGACACAAAGAAGGATGAAACAAGGAAGAGAGTTGCTGCAGTAAAAGATCTGCTATGAGGTCAGTCTGGGCCTGATGGAGTTAGAGCCTGCAGTTATAGCTGAGCTAAGTAAAAGCCTGCAGTCAGAGTCTACAAACCAATGCTTGGAGTTCTAGTCCAGTAGGAAATAACCAGCAGTCAGAGTCTGCAGTTGGACACTACAGTAGGAGCTTGCTGGTCAGTTGGGATGGCAAAGCTATAAAGAAGAACTGGTACCCTTTTTGTGTTGTTAAATGAGAATGTGAGTCTTGGCTCATTTCTGCCCCTAAGGAGAGGTCTGCTGCAACAAGCTGTGACCTTTCAGACACATACATAAGCCCAGAGGAACATCTCTATGTAGGGTCATTCTGTGAAATGAGCGGCTGAAAACTGAATACAAAATACTACTCTCAGCTCTGTTTTTTCTATAAAATAGAGCTCCATATATCCCAAATGTGGACACTCTGAGATTTCACAGAGCAAAAGCTGAGACATGCATAGCTCTTCTTTTAATGAAATACATTTTCCTGTTTTGAGTGGTAAAGAAGGGGAGACAGTAGAACTCAAAAATAAAGCATGTGGTCATGGTTGCATCACAACAGAACTAAAAGGCTCTGCACTTCTGGGAAAACATTTAAGATTTCTAGAGTTTATGGTGTGCTGGAGAGAGTAGTTCAAAAACAAAACAAACAACACCACTACCAACAAAAGCCAAACTGTACTACTATTTGATAGTCAAGCCAGAAACTGCTCACTAGAAGTAATTTCTGCTTCTGTATCCCTTGCAATCTGAAATTACTTTAATCCATACCAAAAGCTTTGTAATATGAGTATTAACAATTTTTAAAATATCCCAAATCAAATTTATCCATTTCTCAACTGAAATCCCAATTAAATATTTGCTGCAAACTATTTTTGAAGTGTGTACTTCCAAAATGTGCATATTAACAAAAGTCAAGAGGCCTAATGGTAGTATTAGGTTGCTCTACTTACAGCTTTAGCTTTACAATAACTAAACTTTTTAATCCTGTTTCCCTGATCTATTTTTAAGTATATCAATAGGCAGCCAAGTCACCTACCTATTCTGAAGATTAAGTCATCTTCAATGGGGTTCTCTTTTCTTTTGCCAGTGCTGTACATGCTTGCAGGTCTCTTCACAGCTTTCTGCTTCACGTGACCGCTGCCTGGTGATTTAACACGTCTCTTAACCCCTTCAGTGGTAGGAGATACATCTGCTGACCTGACCACTTTAAGTTTGAATGGGCTGCCCTTGATATGTTGATCATAAAGTCTCAGTGACAAAGTGAAGTCCCCTTCTTTCTGAACAGTATACAAAAATTCATAAGTGCCATTTTTGTTGTCAAGTATTTCTCCATCTGCTACACTCCCATCAGGTGTACTCAGTTCAGCAGTGAGGTAAGCATTCCCAGATTTACAGAGCTCCCCATCTTTGTCCTTTGTTGTGATGGTAACGGACATGGGCTGTCCAATCACTGTCTGCTTCAGTCCTTCACCAGTGGCAACTGTTTCAGAGGCAACTGCGTTGGTGGTTAAAATAGTCCCCAGGTTGTGAATGGACTTCTTCAGGCCTTCTGTTTCCACTATAAAGTCCAACTGATCATTTTCACGGGGCTGCAGCGGGAAGTCCCGCTCAGCCAGTTCGTTTAGCTTGTCACTCATCTGCTTCTTCACCAGCAGCACTTCAGTTTCAGTGCCATGGTTGAGGGCTTGGGCTGTAAAGTTGCTGCAGCTTTTAATGCTTTCCTGTCCTTCTAGTAAGGTATCCAGCTGTGTCTGAAGGACCTGTGTGAATTATCCAACACCAGATTAGCATCATGTTATATATTAATGTCCCAGAAAGATGTAGCATCTAAAGGTCTTTGTAGGAACTAAATTTATGATGCCTTATTTTTGAGTTTAATTTAAACTTCATTTTAGATGAAGTAGCACACTGATTGCCAACTTATATTTGGAATACAATGCTACAACACAAAAAATTACCCTGGTTTGGGAAATCAAGAATTTACAGACCCACTGTCACACTAGAATTATTGCCCTTATCTGTGTTGTCTTGTTTGGTTTTGGGTTTTTTGTTTTATTTTTCTTCTGTTTTTGTTTTGGGTTGTTGTTGTTTGGGTTTGGTTTTTTTTTGAGCAAAAACCCTGCAACAACTGTAGAAGTTTGAACCCTGCCCCATCTAACTGTCAACAGTGACAGTTAATGAGACAGTTACTGGAACCGAGTTGTGTTCACAGATGCAGAGATACTTTGGAGTCATAAGGTTCATCAATACGAGAGGCTGCAAGAAACTTCTTGATACTGTTGCTTCAGAGCCAAGGAAGTCTGTGGATTACTAATCTATGGAGATGAACAAGAAGGCCTCAAGGCCTGAGGAAAAGTGGAATTCCTGAACTAAAAAAGTGAAGAAAAAAAAATCTCCCTCAGTTTCAGCAGGCAGGAAAGCAAAATATACAGAATGGATTGTGCATAGCAGAAGGAGTTGGATTGAGTAGCCAAAAAAGTTGATGGGCAACAAGTAGCCACTCCATCTTTCAGACTGTGAAAGAACTTGTATTATAGGGTCAGTTCTGGCCCTCAGTCTAACCCTTAAAACAGTATTGACCTCAAAATTGCTAAGTGTGGGCTGGGAATTGGGCTTTTTTTTTTTTTTTAAATCAAATTTTGTAATGAATTGGAAAAAGGATCCCTGGATTATAACAACCTAGCAGAGACATTCATGATAGTCAAGAAAACATTGCTGTTGCCCCCTGCCACTGATTTTATCAGTCTCCACTGATAAAATCCCAAATGAAGGTACCCAGTCACACACTGGGTATGTTTTTCCTACATAGAAGAACCAGGGCACAGACATGATTGTGGATAGAAAAGTTTTTCTGTTGACCATCACCATCATAAATATTTTTGAAACTTTTCAATTTATGTAAATTTCAAGACTGGATGTATTTATTGCTATGAAATATTCTTCCCTTGCTGAGACACACTATTATAATGACACTGAATTCTAAAGGCATTTTTTTCTGCATTTTCCAAAGCTTTAAGCTTTTTTTTTCATCCACTGGAGAAAATCCAGGCTCAAGTGTTACTGATATGGGAAAGTGATAACACAAAATCTTTTGCAATTAAAACAGAATCAACAAATTTCAAGACTACACTGAAAATTCAAGCCATCTGCTTTTCTAGGCACACAGAAACTTCTCAGGATGCAATACAAGGCATTTCTAATATGTTTGGTCTTCATTCAAAGGCATAAGTAGTTAAAGAGAGAGCATAGTTTTAAAATAAATACTTTCTTAAGATGATTTTCTTTCATTACAAAAATAAAAAATATTAAATCCTAACATAAATAATACTTAAAATGCATGAAGAGTATTTTACATCTTACACACTTTCAGTCGATTGGACAACAAATCAAACTGCCAACTTTATCTTAGTAAAATGTAGCCTTTTCATTTTTTAGAAGTATATGATCAGAGTGATTGTATTTTGCAGGACTACTAGGCATTCAAAAGTAAAATCCAGTTTCAACTGGGGGTTTTGTATTCAAACAGGGTAGATGCCTCTTTTACTGCTTATGTACAACTTCATAAAAATTTGATTCTCTAATGCTAACAGTTATTAAATTATTTTAAATTTCTTTATACAACAATAAGGTAATTTAACATATTGTATTTCATGTCAATTTGTATACATACAGAATATATTCGCTTGCTATGGAAATGTGACATCTTGAATACATCATGACATCGTAAATATATTTAGATGAACCTGGGATCTAAGTCCACATTATTGATGCTCAAACTTCTGTAAACTGTTTAAGGTTTTGGGCTCCCTATGTTCCTAAAAGTATGTATCTTGTGTATATATTAATATTCCTCCATTTCCACAGGCTCAGCAGTTCAGCACCTTTCTAATGATGTTTTCAAGCCTATTCTACATCCAGGAATGCAGCATTCTTCCACTTCAGACATTGGAGATGATCAAGTTACTCAGTAATGGCACTCTTGAAACCCCAGTTTTTGATGGTATTTTTTTTAAAGGCAACTTTCAGGGAGAAATCTTTCTTTATAAAGCAGAGAACTGATGCCCAGGAAAATAAGGACTAAATTATTTCATTTTCCTGATTCAGACTTAATAATCCTCAACAAAATCTCTACCCGCTGGGCTACGGGCTTTGCTTTGCAGAAGTACAGCTTTGTTTTCTTCCTATAAAGCTTGGTCTACAATATAGGGGGAAACCCCTCAAAATCAATCATCCAGATAGGAAGAGTGAATACAGTTCTGCAATATGTTACTCTCTTCATTCCTCTAAGAAAGTGAGACATCCCTGAAATCTTTTTGTGTTCCAAAAGGTGATATCTAACATGAAATATGTTACCAAGCTCTGGAAAAGCAAAACAGGAAGACTTAGGCAGTTCTTCATGATAAATTGTTTGACCTGTATCTTCATGCTCATCTTATAAGGCTTGGCACCCACAAGCAAGGCTCTGCAGTATCTGATTTCAGGAAAACAAAGTTCTCTGGATGTCAGACACGATTTGTCAAACTGACATCCTGCACCATTTGCAAAATTGGCTGATTAAATTAACAGCTTTTCATTGAAACAAAACATGCATCTTACTTTGTGTTTAAGGCCATAATTCACTTCCAGCTCCATAAGCAGCACACTCTTTCGCACATTTAAAGTCTTCTGGAGTTCATCAAAAGTGGAATGAATGTCCTCTACAATGCTAGCCTTTTGGTTGGTTAACTGGTGTATGATTTCAGATATAAAATGAAGTGCTGAGTCAATCTCTGGAAGCCTGAGGGAGGAATTAAATTACAAAGATTGCTGTTTCGAAAGTTATTAAACATTGGCCCTTGCCCTGGTATCTTTTGATTAAGCCCTCCCATCAGCAGGCTGTCTTTAAATTTGATCATTTCCCAGAAGTAAGTTCATCCCTTTTAGAACCACACAGTAGGTCTGGTCTGATAAAATAAGCCTAAGCCACAGTCCTCCCCTGTGCAAATCTGTTAGACTTTAGGCATTACCAACAATGGAGGCCTTGATCCTCTGTCCTTTATGCAGTATATCTACTCAAGAAGATATCACTAGATTTACCTCACCTTTTCATTTCTTATTAAGCCATTTTGCCACTGTAGTGTTTGTGCCAGTCTTTTTAACACCCAGCACTATTTATTTAGCTGTTATAAATTCATAATTGAACAGAAGTTTACTCCTTAGCATTTTATACCCCTTCTTTGGATGACTCACATTTCTAATGGCCTCTGTTTTGTGAAAGCCAAATACCAATGTTTTGCTCTTTTTGGTAACCCCTCAGTACATCTCACTCAATGGATTTTTTGTCCTTATGCTAGCCTCACTTTCCCAGTTTCCTAGGTAAACACCTATGGCACCAGCACAAGAAGCCAGTGATAAAACTAAAAATGGAAAATAGTGGAGTCTCCATACCTCTTGTTGACAGCATCCAATTGGACTTGGAGGGAAGCCTTGTGTTGCTCCACCACATCCTTGAGTGGTACTGTGGGATGCTCTGCATGTTCTCCCTCTGTGCACTCCCGGCACATGGCTGTCTCACAGGATTGGCAGTAAAACTCCATCACCTGGAAAAGTGCACTCTACACTCAAACATGGCAGCAGTAACATAACTCAAAGCACATCTTACTGAGCGTTGAACTCATTTATAAGTCTAAGCTCAGAGACAAAGCTTCTGCTTTCTTATGCACCAATAATTTACTGCCTAAAAGATGACTGTTATTCTTACATATTTTATATCAAAATGCTCCCTTAAAACATTCTATAAATATTCTATATTTATAAAATATTAAAATATTCTATAATAATGTGTCAGAACAGCAACCTGTGAACAATGCTGGACTTCACTGCTGGTCTTAACATCATCTTTATACTGTGTAACAGTAAATTTTGGTCTCTCTCTTATGTACTCCATGAAACAATTAAAAAAAAAAAGGCATTGAACTACCCTCACTAACTTCACCCAGAGTCTTCCCAGAGAATCTGCTAAAGAAAGTGTAAACTGTTTTCCATAACAGGGCCACTCTTGAAACACAAACTCAATGGAAATCACCAAACAGCAAGTTTATTTGCTCAAGGAAAGCATCCTAAATGAACCAACATGCTGCAGGGGAAAATCTCCAAATCCCATTACTAATCCCTTAAAACCATTAAAACCTGAGATTGTAATAGGAGTGCTGAGCTACACTTGAAAGAGAAGGAGATCGTTTCAACCTGTTAAGTACCCAGAAAGATGCTCTTTAGAGATAAAATTAGATCTTTACAGGTAATAGATATCTCAAATTCTGAATATATTCATCAGGGGAAAGAAACAGAGAATTACTGTTACCAAAATCATACGCTAGTCAAAATAATGCACATATATGCAAATTTGGCATGACACTTTCTTTTGCAGCTAGGAAGTCCTAGGGCACAAAGTGTTTTAGGCTTATTAAAAAGGATAAAAGGAAGTTTGTAGTATATGCTTCAAAGCAAGACATTGGCAGCTCTTTTGCATTCAGGGCATAGCATCAGAATCTTGAATAATTCAGCTGATGCTTCTGGACTCAGACATCTTGTACAACGATGGTTGTGCTGGAGTTGTTGGTAGATGAGATGGTTGTGTAGAAACAGCTGTTTTCAGGTGAGCAGAGAGATTTTAACAGCACTGCACAAAATAGCTGGCTGCTCAAAGGCATCTTGAGAATTAAGGAGGAGGAAGCAAGAACCATGATTTGCATGTGGCTGTTAGTATTAACAGGGATTTTCCTCTGATAAACTCCTTTAAATCTTATTCCCATTCTTCTCTCTTATCTCAATTTACAAGATACAGGACTCACATGCAGTGAGGGTTTAGTCATTTGTCAGCCACTCGTGTAAGCTGAGAAAATTTAAAAGTTGATCCAAATAACCTGTGTAACATCAAATAGATCAGCAATGGGAAAAGAAAGTAGACCTAAATTCACTAAACAATGTCAGCCCTCACAAATGTTACTCTAGTCACTGTGAATTTAGCAGTCTCGTTGTAGTAGATTCTAATAGAGGCCTACTTGGGTAGGCACTGTGATGTGATGCATTCTTACAGTGCATAGAGAAAATCAGTTAATCAGAGTTTAGGATTTAAGTTCTTTTCAAAGGCTTCAAAAGTCTGCAATCAGAAGCAGCCAAAAAGAAGAATATTTTATTAGGAAACTCTGAAATCTTCTTATATGGCTAAAAAAAAATAATTTCTTTTGCATGTGTATCCAAATTTCATCTTTCTGCCTCTTAATAATTTAATGCTTAGGTTCAAGGTATTTTAACAAGCCTTTTATTTATTCAGTATTTTTATCTTTGGATACAGTGATTAGAATAATTTAGTATTTCTTTTTTCTACTGACTAGTCCATAATAAACATCATTATATTTGCAGCCACATATATAAGAAAGGAAGCTTCTCACTGGCATAAAGGTTGTTCAGCCAAAAAAACTTCCTCTTTATTCAAGCATCAGGGAAACACAGAAGCTCAAATGATAATAGCAAACAGATCACAAAGAACTAATGTGTATCTCTATATAGGAATCTGCCTCGAATTCACAATGTTTTGAGAGAAGCACCTTTCATTTCCCACTATAATTTTTATATTGTGCATAGATGAAGGAGAAGGAATAATAATACAATTCAGACTTCAACTGCCTAGATAGGCTGATTTCCTAGGATTTTTTTCTAGCATCTCTTAATCAGGCAAGACTAATTTCTAACTATAGACAGAAAAGTATTACTGGCTTTTCATCTCTCCCCTCCATGCCAAACGTGGGCATCACATTTTGTGATGCTCCCAGAAAATTTTTCATTATGACAGGTTTGCTTTACAAAACACTTCAGAAAATGACATTTGCCTCTCCTTTCCAAATTCAAGAGAGGTCTTGGGCAGGATATACTGTAGCATCCAGGACTGGCTTCAGCTGTATTTCCACCAAATTCAATGAGAACATTCTCATCAGTTGTAATGAAATGTGAATTAATACCCACTGTTGCTGAAATCTCATCCACTATTTCCCACTTTAAATCAGACCAGCATATTTCAGCATAATGATGTGACTAGATCCCCATCACATCTTCTTTACTGTAATTCAACTGAATTTACAGAAACTTTTAAAATTGCATAATCAAGGATGCAAGTACTTCTGAGCTAGCTTTTACAAAGCCATGACATGCTATTTCCAGCCCTTCAAAGTTCAGGTCTTAAGGAAAAAGCTCCCACCAATCACATTTGAAAAATCACATTGGTCATCCTCTGCTTTCTATTTGTTTGAATTAAAAGAGCACTCTACAGAAAAAGGATGAGTTAGCTCTTTGCCTTATCTTAATTCCTCTACCCCAGGGTTAGTGTGCACCTTAGTTTTGTATGCTTTGGCTTTCAGAAGAATAGATGTTTGAATAACCTGAGAATACCTCTGAGATCCCTGATAAAATTTGGAATTTTTCTCCCTCCCTAGTCACATCTTTTGTCTTATCCACAGATTACACTTTAATGGGATACATGAGTAAGTGACATGGTAGGAAGTACAGAGGTGAGGAGAAAAAACAAGGTTTTAAAAGGTAAAATATGAAGTCACTTCCTCAGAATATCAAGGATAGGTGTATTTTTATTTTTCTAAGAGAAGCATACAGTCAGTAAGCAGCACCTCTATAAGTTCAGCGTTTTTGTAAGCAAGATCTTATGCCTGTCAAGTTGTCAAGCTATGCTATGATCTTTTCAGAAAAAACTAGCCAGAGATAAGGCATTCTCTCTTGTTAAAAGTGTTTAATTTAATTTATGTGTCCCCTCATTACACTCTGGAGGCAGACCCCACCTTCTACATTGCAAAAATGTGGATCCTCCACTCTGAGCTGGTTTTCAGTTCAAATTCAAACAAAACCCAAGTAGAGACATTTCAGAGGCTACACCACTCATTACATACAATGGAGTTAGAATTTCATAGCCTTCCCTGCCCTGGCTTCTGTACCTGCCCCTAAATGATTGTAGATCATTGTTTCCAATCCAGAATGTTTTTATACACAAGAGCTGAAGGTGTTTTGCAGCTGAGAATAAAGCCAACCTTATTTTAATGTGTAGGTAGAAGATAAGAATCTTCTAGTAGGTTCAAAAGTTCCACATGTGCCCTATTACCCAGATTTAACAAGAACATTCAACAAGCCCCAACACACTTGTGCTCCATGTTGGGTCAAAATGAGAAAGCATTTTTTAATAGTTCAGGCACAGGTAACCATCTTTTGTATTAACATACTACAAACTAAGTTTCTTTCTTCATAAGAACAGAGAACAAAAAAGCCACAACAGAAGACAGGAGGATGTGCACAGAAGGAATAAAGTAAACATACACGCACACATATGGAAAATATGAGTGATGGGAATAGGGGACCAACTTGGAAGGGAAAGTATTTAATGTACATGGCCTGAGGAAGGCTCAGGCAAGCAAATGAGAAAATATCTCTGCATCAGTTTCTATCTCATTTTTATCATAGAGGTTTAAGTCCAGGATGGCTGAAATGATTGAAAAAACTTGTTTAAACAGAAATTTATTTCCAAGCTAATATTAAAAAAAAATGCTAATATTTAAAAGAAATATATTTGATGCAAATGGTAAAAATACAGTGGGTCTGACCCTACCCCAAGTAATATATAAAAAATAATGGAGGGTGGATTTCATGCAGAATGATTGCTGGTTCTGTAAAAAAATTCACCTCCAGCTGCCAGCTCAATCCTTTTTCACTTCCTGAAGCCTCCAGTAAAGTTACTAGCAGCCAGGCACTTAGAATCACAGAATACCCTGAGCTAGAAGGGACCTACAAGGATCATCCTACTCCTGGCCCTGCCAAGAACCACCTCAGGAGTCATACCAAGTGTCTAAAAGCATTGTCCAAATGGTTCTTGAACTCTGGCAGGCTTGGTGCTGTGACGACTTCCCTGGGAAGCACATTCCAGGGAAGACTCTTTAGATATTTCCTAATACCTAACCTACTTGCCACACGGTGCTCTTGTGTCCTGAACCTTTGAAGCCAGCATCAACTCATTTCCTCAGCAAGGATTAAGGTGCCCAGTACCTTGCCCTGTGCACCCTTGCAGCCAGACCCATCTGGCCAGCCTCAAGCAGCTCTCCCCAAATGTTACCTCAGCTCCTCCCATCACAAGGACTAATGTGTGCACTTAGCTTTTCATTTCTAAGCTTCACAAAGCTTTAAATTGCCATCATCCTCAGGCTATCCCCAACCCTCCCAGATACTGAAGCGAGAAGATGCTCCCATCACACACTACTCAGCATCCATGCTATGGCATGCTATGTTTCAAGGCAAGCCAAGTAGGTTTAGAGGACTTACAAATGCACCTTTACCTATAAAGGAGTTCTCTGAAGTATAAGGTGGAATATTTTGATTTTAGACAAGCCAGGTTTTTTTAAACATACTCAAATAATAATCAGCTGATAATTTAAAATACAATACAAATAATGCCTTAATTTTGACCTTTTTCTGCATTTCACAATCAAATGGCTCCTATCAGAATGCCTGCCAGAAAACAACTATGATTCATTTTAAAGATAGCAAATAAAATGCAAACAAAAACTAGGAAAGCATTAATCAGTAACCACTACACACACATAGGTACAGTACACATAAAAAAAAGTTACACCAGTTATTCATTAATCAGTGTCTAACATCAGTTCTACAAATCCACCTAATTCTAACAGAGAAGGAACTGAACTATTCTTCTATTACTGTAATCATTACCTATCAGCTGAATTACTCCTATACAACCAATGTACCTACACTGAGTATCAAATAAAACAGTCCTCAGAAAGTTGTCTTAAATTACTAACATATGTTTCTTGCATAGAGGCACAACATTCAGTTTACAACACAGCACCACTGAGTTTTACAGTCTCTACTTATATGTTTGCATAAGCTTCGTCAGGAGCTCATATGCTTATCATGAAGTTACACAGGTTAATTCTGAAAATTGTGAAGTAAGCAGAGTTAGAGCTGTTCTTGCAGTAATCTGTGAATATTAACTCAGTTGTGGGTACTTGCCAATATACTGGTATGATTTGAGGATGTCTGTAGGGACATGCCAGGTAAAAAGAGTAGGTGGAGGGAAACAACAAAGCAGCCTCCAAGAAGTGATATGAGAGATCCACAAAACACTGCAGATAAACAGAAGCTCTGTCTTTCTAGTCTGTAATGATCCAAAGCATCCTAAGCTATGACTCCCTTTTATTCAGTTCTATGTTAATATGTTCACATAAAAGGTCCTTGTCACATATTGCCAGACAAACACACAGGTACCCACAGCAACAGTTGATGCTACAAGTAAGAAGCCTAAGGAAACCAAACCCAAAGAAGTAAAGGCACAAGGTTCAGTACTTGCAGGAGAATAATTCTGACCAAATGTGCCAAAAGACAGTATCATCCCAGATGATTAGTAAGATAAAATAATACTTTGACTATTTCACTACTCCACAAAGAGCATTTGAGTTAATTTGAAGAATTGCTTGTCTTTTGCTGATATATCATAAAATCAAAGAAATAGTGTGATTCCACTTCCCCTGCTTTCTCTTTAGAAAAATACATCCATGAAACCCAGAAAAGCAAATATCAATACCTGTACATAGCACAAGAGGCTGTCTCACTTACATTTCCATCATGATTGGGGCAGGAGAGTGGTTTGCCTGCAGCAACAGCAGTGACAGTCTCCAAGATAGAGGACTCCTCAATGCTGTTTTCTGGTGTTCGCTGCAGGACATCCATCAGGTTGGTAATAAAGAAGTTGTTCTGGAGTGCAGAAACCCCTTTCTCTGGCAGAATGGAGGTCTGGCGACACACAGGGCAAGAAAGGGTTAAGCTATGGGCTGGAATGTAATTCTGTAAACACCTATGGGGGAGGAAGGTGAAAGGAGAAAGAAAGGAAAAGTATCATCAAAGAGGGAAAAAAACCCCTTTCATCAGTTAAAGAGCTAGTTTGAAAGAGTGCTACCCCTACTTATAAAAAGAAAAGTACATCAAACAGACCTCTGAAGCAAAAGTGGTTATGGGGAATATTTTGTTCTTTTAAACCTCTTTTTACTCTGCCACATGAAAAAAAAGGTTCAATAAGCAGACATCATTAAAAAAGTTACATGCCTTTTTTTGAGATATCCATAAGAGTGATCATGATTTCAGACACCTACTGCATCCTGCTCACAGGATGTTTTATGCAGTAAAAATTTTAAACTATCAGATAAAGTCTGACAGACATGAAGTTGCACCAAGTATTTGAGCCTGTAACTTTAACTGGCTAACCAGTGTTTGACCCTTGTCTTTCCAACAGCATCTCCTTTAATAACTTGTGGGTTATTTGTGGGTTTAGTGTTTCAGCAGTAAAACATGGTCTTAAGAAAACCAAAGGAAATTTTTTCATTTATTTCAATTTGGAAAGTTATTTGGCAGCTAGCCAAAATCAACAGAGCTTTCTTTACAACATAGGGAACTACCTGCTAGGTTATCATAATTTATATTAACGGGAGTTTTGAAGGAAATTTTTGTTTGTGTTTGATTGGGAGGGTAGTGTTGGTGTTTTTTTAGAAAAAATAAATTTCACAGAATATAAACCTGACACAAAAGTTCAGTAACCAAGAATATGCACAATATGCAACAAGCTGGCCTAGGTGAGACTTAATGCCACTTTTGGCCTTGAAATTGAAGTTAACACATGGCTGGGCATGCAACATACCATATTCAGTATGGTCCTATAAGCAGAAGAAGCTTTGCAGAATGCAGTTCTTAAGGGGAGTAGCACTACAACAAATTCCTCATGGGATGCCAGCTGAGAAAGTGTGACCTCACACATCTCCACAGCTCTTATCCTTTTCCAAGGGTTTTGGTTGCACCACCCTTTATCTTCCCCTGGCAGCCCTCCTCCTGACCCCCAAGTAAGGGCTCTGTGAAAGGAGAACTTAAGCTTTGCATGTCAGCACTACATTGGAAGAGTTCTTCCACCCTTTCTCCATAACAAGATCAGCCTAAGAGGATTACAGTGAAAACCAGAAGCTAACCTTAGGTTTTACACATGAACAGAAATCAGGAAACTTAATACATGATGGTAAAAATCTTGTCTCAGTGACTTCAGTAAGAGATTCAGTGCTGCCTTTTTTAATGCTGGGATTTCCTAATCTTCTATAAAAGACCGGTTCATCTGACACAAGCAGAGATCCACAATTTTTCTTTCACCCTGTGCAAAGTTAGAGATCCCCACCACAATTCTTGCTAAGAGGTAGAAATCTCCTAAATTAAATAAATGTTCACACCACATACCATTTATAAAAATTCTCCTGCCACTCCATATACAATCTGGAGTTGCATCCCATCATCAGATTAAGAACTTTAACCACTAATTCTTCAGCTAGCTTTTCTGCAGGTGCTGTATTTTCTCCAAAATTTGAAAGATAATGCAACATTAAAGTATCACTATGCACATTCAGTTCATTCAGTTCATTCAGCCAAATATAGTAAAAGGCAGGTTGCTGGTTTATCACATTCCTTCCAGAGAGTTTTCCCACTTCAGTCAATCAAACTGCAGAATAATGAATAAATTTAATCTTAGGTAATAATGTATATATCATGCCTAACCCGTGGACATTAAAGAATGGGATAATTCTTATTGGCTTAGTAAATCAACAAAGATTTTTTATTGTTTCTAATTATATAATAATCAGAATAAATTTGAGACCATTAATTTGAGGCCTAAATTCTGGCTATCATCACCTTTCACACTGTAGTAACTGTACTCATTAGTTTAATGTGATTTACTTTTTGTTTACTCTTGCATAAAGGGAATGTATTCCAAATATGTCACTACTGTCTCTTCTTCCTGCCTGCCACAAATATGTTTTTCTACATCCTTCCATTCTCTCCAGCCTTCCCAGACTTTATCATGCCTTAAAACAATATTTATAAGTAAAAGTCCCTGTCCACTAAAGGATGCCTTGTCCTGTGCTTGCAGCATGACACCCTGAGTTACCAGCATGAGGAAAGGACTTACCTCTCACAGAAAGTGTGCAGGCAGGGAAGTACTTTGGGGTTCTTGTAACGGTCCAGGCATATGCTGCAAATCAGAAACTGCTTGTCAATCTGACGGACCACAGGACTTGGGATGTTGGAGCCTTCACTGGCCATCCTAGACCACTGACATATGGGTTCTGTTCCCTTCTACCCTGCACACTGCTGGAGTGGGGTGGGGAAAAGAAGAAAAGAAGAAAAATGGCTTAAAAACTCCATAAAATAACAAAATCATTGACTAATTCACTCATGTTTTATCCTTATGCAGGAACCTATATTTCTATATAAAACAAAAACAAGAAAGAATTAAACTTTATTACTGATTTTTTATTACTGATGAGAGCCAGGGAAACAGTCAGCAACATCTACAACACCTCTGTCTGAGCATTTTGGAAAGGCACGCTGCCTCTGGACTGAAAGAGATACAGGACTGTCTGGTTTTAAAGAAAACGCATGATAAAAACATTCTCGTGCCAATAGGTTCAGCCAGTGCTAACAAACATTGGATTTCTTATGTCTACAGTACCACTGGCAACATGCTCAAACTGGAACTGCACCAGCCAGTCAAATGTCTGTATCACAGAGAGAGTTTGAAAATGGGTCACCTAACAATTTTTTTCCCTTATTGGTGCTGGTATTGCCAAAAATATGGTAGATTTTGACTACAGGAAATCCCCAAGAAGGAAGCCCCAGAACCAGCCAGCCCCGGGGAAGGGAAAGCTCAAATTCTGCATCACCAATAGGGATGAGGTAGGTAAAATGAAAATCCTCATGATAAAAGAAACAGAGCAAATAAGAGGCAACTGATAGCCACTGAGAATCAGTAATGGTAGGGTGAAGGATATATAAAGCCCATCCAAATAATAAATGCAAGAAAAATGTAATTCTAGGCAGAACTAGTAGTAAGAATCATGTTTCTAGGACTGAGGATTCTTCACAATCTGGCATATAAAACATGAAATAAAAGACTAAGAAAAAAGTTGACTAACTGTTAGAATTTAAATTGCAGGTTAAAGAGATGGCAGTAGGCTTGGAACACCTCCTGTCCTGGAACAAGGAACAGGGAGAGAAAAGTGTAGGTTCTTTTCAGCTGGAGATATACAGCCAAAAATAGAAATTATAGCAAATAATAGGAAATGTGAAAAGAGAAGATAGGAGGAAAAGGATGGAAACAACCATAGAAAAAAGAAAACTGCCTGCTAAAATTTTTGGTAAGCCTGGCAAGCAGAGACCCTGACAGGGTGGCCCAGCAGAAACTCCTCTCCATCAGCATTTCTAGCAGGCTGAAGTGCCAGGAGGTGCAGGTGCAACTGTCACAGCACTTTGTTCTGCCAGATGTCCTGCACCCACAGCAGAACTGGGCTCCTCTTCTCTGTGACCTGCAAGCCCAGCTGGCCTTATTCTCTGCAGGTACACTCCTGAGGATTCTAACTTCTTCCTGAACAATTTCTACCCTTTTTTAATCATTTCAGACAACTTGAGATCTAGTGTGAGGGCATTTCAGGCTTTATAAGACAGAAACAACAAGCCCTCTGCTGATCATACTCAAAGGTCACTCAATTCCAGAATTATTTGCATGATCTGTGTAGCATTTTATTGTTAGTGTTACATTAGGTCTGCTTCCTGTGCTTGAATGAATGGCACACTAGTCTGTAAGAGCTGAACCCATGCTGCTCTTCCTGAGCTGCGTACTTAGCCATACCAGTGTGTTTTACTCATTACACTGAGCAAGGGGCTATTTCTAGGATAATGACAGTGATTATGGATCATAAATCAGCTATGCTGGCTTCCCTGATAACTGGCTCCTGGGGCATCACTTCTGTGTTAGTAAATACAGCAGTATAAAGTTATTCACAGTTCAAATACACAACAGTAGTAACTGACATTTCATTCAATGGAAAACACTTATGGCAGGCCCTTTTGTTTCCTTTTTTTCCAAGGAAGGGGAAACTGCAATGTTAAAACTTGCTCTAATACTCATAAAATGTCATGTTTTTTCATGACCCAAAAATGAATGATTTCAGGATTGATAATATTTGCATGTCTTTTTCATATATTTTAATATTTTTTTTAATTTTTTTTCTCCACAGTAAGATAAAATGTGAGCATTACATAAACAAAAAATACTTTTTCCTATTTAATTCCATAAATCACACAGAATAAACCTTAGAAGATCAAGTTGCAACCTGTATTACTTTTAAAAAGCTTGAGTTAAAGGTGGCTTTACAAGAAGCGGAACCAAAATATCTGGCTTTTACAAAGCAGAGTAGAAAGATCAGACAATCAAATACCCAATAACTATTAATACATTCAGCAGCATAACATGCAAAAGGGACATGTTTCAAAAGGAAAATTCATTTCACCACTTACACAGCTGTATTTGCCTCCCACTCTCTCTCCCCAAATGTTAGGGGCAGGGACCCAAACAAAACAGAGAAGATAATCAGAAGCAGGAGGATTTCTTATCAAAAGTGTGGTTTCCAAATTGGACACACAGACAGTATAATTTTTTTGTTATAGACTGAACTCAAACAACTGGAAAAAGCTGTATTTAAGATATGGAAGAATAAGTCTCCAGTGAATGCTGCCTGTCATTTAACAAAAGAAAGTTCTGTAGCAACCAGATATTTTCTGTGTTTCATCTTTCCCTTATCAAGTAAAGCTACACCAGCAAATAGTGCTTACACAAGAAAATCTGCTGCTGCCTGAAAAAAAATTGATTTAACCTGTTTTTCAACTTAGTTTTTCACATTCCCCCAATGTCATTAAAAAACCAAGTAATTCTTCGCATTTCATACACTAATCTCATGCCAGCCACTTTATTTTTCAAATGCTCACGCTTTAAGTTTTGTCAATCAAATAAAACATTAATGATTCAGAAATAAGTGCTTTTAATATTCTATGTTTTGCCTGAAATGTAGCAGGCCATGACTGTCATTTATCCCCTGTGCTCACATAAATCAGATTTAAGACATGCACTTGGAAATAGAATTTCATCTGTGCATTTCAAGCTTTGGCCACTACCTGGTACAGCAACTTCTTACACAAATGGTCCCTTTAATTTTTTATTTTTTTTTTTTTAGTATGGGATTTGCAGGATTCTGTAGCCTCTCTAAGGCAACTCCACCTTTGATGTAATCTTGATGAAAGTGATGTAGCTATGAGAAGGATGATTTTGCCCATTTCCTCAATAAAAGCAATTGTGCAACCAAAGATTATTTGAAGAAAATCTGGAGATTTTAGACAATGTTTTTGAATTTCACCAGATGGTATTTTATCTGATTTACTGTTATGTTTGCATTACAATGCAATACATTTAAAACTGTATTAGCAGTGGGAGATTTTGCAAAGTAACACTACTTTTACAAGAAAAATGTTCTTTTTTTAAGTAGCATCTTCTGAGCTCAAAAACTGCCAGAGTGCTTTTCAGAGGTTCATTATGTCTCACAATCAAAGTAAAGCAGCTGAAGCATGAGCTTTCAAAACAGGGCTATCACTTCTCCATACAGTTACACTTAGTAATTTAAACATGCAAAGCTAAAGAACAGGGAAACATTGCACCAAACAAGACATAAATCCCCACCCATTTATCTATATATAACACACACACTCACACTCAAAAGGAAATGCGGGTTCGCTAAACCAAGTGCAGTAAAGGGTTCTTTAAAGTAAAAGGTCGCCCTTTTGAGGCTCAAGAATCGCTGTCTTCCCAGAAACAGCATTACTCTTTTTCCTTCTGCTTGGAGATACGATTTCATTTAAAAGATACTAGACAACAAAGAAAGGAGAAAACAATGGCTCTCTAAGCGACTAGAAATCTTTGCCCTGCTATGCATGCATGCCTTCAGAAAAGCCAGGGTG
This sequence comes from Oenanthe melanoleuca, assembly GCF_029582105.1. Taxonomy (NCBI): domain Eukaryota; kingdom Metazoa; phylum Chordata; class Aves; order Passeriformes; family Muscicapidae; genus Oenanthe; species Oenanthe melanoleuca. Next base: position 28,006,785 of record NC_079337.1, on the reverse strand, counting down.
CAGCCCCACCCATATGAAAGGAACTTCCTATAGCACTGGAAAAGGGGGAAGAGGAAAAAAAAAAACACGTTAGGTATTGCAAATAACAGTTTCAGAAGAATTGTTTCATGTAAACAGAGACATGTAACTGAAAAATGCACCCTTTCTGCAGGTATCCTCAAATGAGCTCGGGAACTTCTGAAGATTATCTGTTAGTTTCCCAGCCAAGAAAAGACATTGGGGAATCAAGTAACTGCTCATTTCACAGGATTTTATTCCTAAAAGAGTAGAATTCTGTGCTACTGATACACTGCTGTCTCTGAAATCCACCCAGCCAGAGTAGCAACTAGACTGAAAATACAGCCTGAGGAGAACAAATTGCTTGCAGCTTATTCATCCTCTTCTTATCAATAGTATTCACAACCTAGAGGGTCTATTCATGTACTATGAATGAATAGGTTTCCAATGGCAACGTTTCCAAAAGAACAGTTAGGCCTCCCGAGCTGTAATAAAGGGTGAGGAACTAAATAATGTTGCTTCAAGGACTGGGAGAGCTGAGGCTTAAAAGTCCTTAAAACAGATAGATCACCTGTCCACAGTCCCTAGGAATAAAGAACAGATTCAAGCCATTTCTAGCAGCAGCAGAAGCTCTCAGATTAGCCAACAGAGAACACACTGAGCAAATCAGAACCACTACACAGTTCACTTGTGTAAAAGGCTTGATAAGCTAAATTTGCGTTCCTTTCTCTCACACTCCTGCAATCAGCTTAGTGCCTTGTTTAAAACACAACAACCCTCTTCATTCTTACAGCATGCAGAAATGTAATGAACGATCAAGGGCCAAAACAGAGCAACCAGCAGCAGCCACCAGGAATAACATTGAACAAACTTGAGAATTTTAGACCTACCCATCTTTGTAGAAAAATAGCTTAATCAGTGCAGTGCTGAGGACAAAATCCTTGCAGGGACGGAGCTGCAGTTCCGCAGTAATCCAAACGAACAAACCATCATCTGCTAATATTTCAAGCCTCACGCATAAAACTGATAAGGAATTCCTACTACAACACAATCATTATTAGATGCACAAGAGATTTTTGTGCTCTAAGGAATGATGTTCCATTCCATGAAGAGGACAGGTGGAAAGAAAAATGGAAGAATAAGAGGAGGCCCAGTGAAGTCGTCATGAATTTTTTTTTCTCCCTGGGTCATTTACAAGTGGTGGACCCCTTCAGGATTCAAACCAATCAATCTTTATTTAGCACATCCTTTTCTCACTCAGCCTGTGTAGAAAGACTGCAGCAAATGGTGCAAGGGATTGTGGGATGGGGATGCAGCAGAGAGCTGCAATCAGATTCGCTGGGTTATTTTTTTTCCTCCCTACTCAGCAATCAGCTGCTCCGAGGCTCCGCGCAGGGCCATTGAATTTGGTCACCAGAATGTTATTACAGGATTAGCAGGCGGAGACAGCTACCACTGTGCATCTGGCATGTCAATGCAGCTGAGAAATACGCATGCAAATATTACTCACAAATCGGAAAAATAATTTAACTCCAAAGGAGAGTGTAAATATTACATAATATCCATTACCAGGATAGCTGCCAGAGATAAAACAAAAGCACTTTCATTTATAAAGAAGATAAAGTTTAACACTTATTGATTCCACCCAGATTTTTCCAGGATTCTGGGTACTTCTTGGAATTCTTCCCTGCTTCAACTTTCAGAAGCAACAAAAGACCCCACAAATGCTCTTTGTCTCTCTCCAGATGTTTAAAGCAGAAACAAAGAGCCTCTCCGGAAAACTGTGCTACTGACACACAAACCAGCAGCAGCTTCTTCTACTACAGAGCCATATATTTGTGACCTGACTCAGTCTGAAGTCAAATATTCAAGGCAGCAATTAGTAAACTCATATTAAAGGTATTTGAGAATCAAAGGTAACAGACTGTTAAACTTTTCTATCAAACATTAATGCAAAGGTGTATTATCATAGTTAATCTATTTACTTGCTTCTTTTTTTTTAAATTCGCAGATCAACTCTGATTTTACTAGGCTGTTACCAAAGAAATAAAAAATTTGGTGCCTGCTATTTTTCACTTATGCAGAGAAGGCTGTTAAAAAGATGCTTGTGAATACACAGACACCACTGAAGTAAAGCAACACAGACTTAGCTTTGTCTTCCAGTATAACAGCTAGTGGGTTTTGCAGACAAGGTAGTATTTGCATCTCTAAATACAGTGTATCTTTTCTTTTGAAAAAACCAAATCGTATGCAAGTATTTCTGCTAACCGAGGCCAACAAAGCCTCTCACAAATAAAAGAACATAAAGCTCCATTTGCATCAAGAAGGAAACATGTGGGGCTTAAATACTCTCTTTGCTACCCTGACTTAATTAGGACAGATACAGCTATTTTAGAAATTTAAAATGTTGTCCTAAGCTCTTTAAGCATGGTTTCCAGAATATAGTATTTGTTCCATTCTTGAATTGATGAGTTAAATAGTATTATTAATCATTTAATATGACTGAAATGTAATCTAAATTCCTGTTAAAAATATAAATTCTGCACAGGTACTTTATTTTCCACTTGGCAATCATTTGGCCAGATCATTTTATGCATGAGGCAGATCCAGCCTGGTTTCCCTGGACAATGCCCACAGGGTGAAGGTATGTTGTAATCCAGTTTATAACCTGAAATGAAACTCAGGCAGCGTGTGTGCATGTATTAGGTTTTGGGGTGCCCATGCCAAAATACCACCCCTCTAACTCCCTTAACATGTACTGAACTCTATTAAAGAGAAAGCACAAGGTATGTTTCATTTTAGCTCCAACATTCAAGAGCAGCAGGCATTTGTACAGCAGGATTCACCGTTTAAAAGAAGGCCAGATATTTCAGTCAGATATTTCTGGAGAGGTGGGTATTTTATCTTTGGTTTAGGGAGTTTTTTCATTTTCTTTTTAAACTGTCTGGGGAATCCCTATTGCAAAGAACAAGCAACAGATTTGACTCCCACAACAAGATGATCCAAGGCCTTTTGTTTCTGCCAGTGGAACAAAGACACTTAAAACACAAAACCAAGTGAGAAAGTTCAGGAGTGGCACTTCCAGAACTGAAGTGGAAGACTGTCAGACAGAAGCACACAGACATCATTTCGTTGCTTGTTTTCCCTTGCTCATTTCAAACACTGTATTTACATACACTTAAACAGAATGACCAGTATCACTCAAATTACTATTTCTATTTATGATCAGTAGTAGGGACTACATACCCCTTAGAACTGATCCCATAACATACCTCATGGCCAAAGAAGACTGCTGGAGACACAGCTGCAGCCACTCTCATAGGGAAATACACCTCCAATAGACAGATTCCTTTAAAGTGCTGTTCTCTTATAATTAACTCTGGGAAGTTGTGTGCTGAGAATGAGCTGATACTCCACAAATTATCCTGCTTCTTCAACAAAACAAAAACATGCTACTATGGCAAGGAAAATGAGACAAACAGCATAGCATTTCTCTGAGATTGTTCTTATTATCTGTTGATATGTGGGTTTCTCCTCCTTAGGATTTAATCTTGCACTTTACCCCCATAGCAGTTACAACCAGACTTTTTCAAATAGGTTTATTGTATGTGTATGTCTTTTGTGCTGGGAGATGAGGGTGGTCATTATACATTCTGTTCGTTGTTTTTCTGCTTTTCCTTTAAAAAGAATAGGCTACTTTTCCTTAGACAATTGCTGCATTTCATTGTTGCTGTTGACTTATCTGTGTCACTGCTGACTACTGAAGAAAGTTCTGGAGAAGGAAATACATAGTACATGCCATCTTCATAATCCCATGGAAGAGTGATCTAGCTCCTGTTGTCATCCCCTGTAAATGTCCTGGGTTTTGAATAACTTGTTCCTTTCCCTGTTCCAAACACATCCTGAATTCATATTATTAAGGAGGCCATAAAAATTAAGCTACCAAAAACCCTCACAGTTAACTTAGAGGTTGTAATTAGATATTGATATCTTCCCTAATACTAAATAAGTCATCCAAACATTCCAAGTTAAGATTAATGGTCTGCACTGAAGCCTTTACTATAAACTGACTGAATGGAGAGTAGTCTAGCTCAACCTGCTGTATAAAAGCAATTTTAATGTCAGCAGAAAAATAATTATTGGGTTAGTTCAAATGGAATGACCAGCTAATACAATCCTGACAATTAAGGCCGACTGAAAAGTAAGAGATATAAGAGACCAGAAATCAATTACCCCAAACCAACATGCTGGAAATGAGGATTAGCTTAGGAACACAAATACAAGATAGGACGGCTGTTACAGCCATCACCCAGCTCCACACATCCTTAATTTGACTCTGGTAACAGGAGAGCAAGTGAAGTGAAACAGCCAAGCTTTGTCATTGTGGAGCCATGCCCACACCAGGTTATGAGGCTTCATGAGCCACTGGCCTTTACCTTTCCCCACTGGGGCTGTGCCCCACACAGACCCAGCAGTTTCCATAGAGCAAGTGCAACTTCCAGCCCTCATTCTACATCCTCCAATAGTCCAGGCTGTAGCTCACACCATCTGAAAAGAGCAACAGCTTCTTCCCACGGTGGATTTGTAGCCAGAGGGCATGTCTGCCCCAAAAGGAGCTCTGCTAGGTCCTGGTTCCTCCCCACTAGCCACAGCTGTGAGCCATGGTCACTCCCTCATCTTATGATCCAGCAGTGCAGAAGGTTTTTCCCAAAGCTTGTGACCCAACACAAGAGATTTGTTATATCCTGGGAGGCAGCAAACAACTTGAAAGGTTTGCCTGGGATTTAATGCTGAGCTGCTGGAAACTTTCCCAGCAGCCCAGCACCCATCCTCCTATGACTTTGTCACCTTCTTCTATTTCCTTCTACCTTCTGCTTATACCTGGTTTAACTTGCCAAGGTTGCGGCATTTGCAGCACAACTGCAGCATGGCTGGTACAGCCTAGCCTCCCCACTCAGCCAGCCTGAGCCTTCCTGTCAGGACTGCGCTTCCTGCCTCTCTCCATCACTGAAGTTGCAAGTCAGGCAGCACCAGAGACAAACTGCTTTTCTCCCCTCCATGTTATTCCTTCTCTTCCCCCCTGTTGGGTATCTGCCACTGAGGTGGCACTGCAGTCACCAGAAACAAGCTCAGTATTCTGGCATTCCTCCTGCACAGCAATGAACTCACCTTCAGTATCACTGTCAGATGCAGATGTCATGAATTCAATTTTTATTTTTTAAGTTTTCAGCTGCTGAAGGCACAGAAATAACAGGAATAGAAGCCACCACTACAAATTAAAGCCTTGCTTAATAGTGTTACATGTTTAACGATTTGGTCTTTTTCCTTCCTCCTTTCCCCAGCCTGTAATCAAAGCTTCCAAAAGGGTGAGCCCCTGAAACATGGATGAACCTCTTAAAACATCAACATACTAATGCTTTATACTCCAGTTTGTAGAGGGAAGGTTATGACTGGCATCTAATACCCACTTTTCTTCTCTCTCCTGTCCCCACCTCTTGTGCCTCTGCAGTACCCCTTCTCCACCCCTCTTTGGAGGTGAATAGTCCTGCTTCTATCCCCAGAGACCCCACCTCCCAGCTGTCCTGTCCTTGGATGGAGAGGGGGCCTGCTGGTGGTTTCACTGTACACACCAAGGGACAAGTCTGGCATGTCAGAGCTTGTGCGATCACACTCATCACCAACTCAGAGGCTATTTGTCTGACTGAGGTTTTCAGGACCTCATTTTGAGTCAGGGCTTTGCACAATAAATTCCAAAACAGCTCATTGTCCTCACACATGTGAGGACAATAGATGAATGGGCATCCACGAAGCCTCAACCAAATCCCCCAAATTCTCAAAAATGAGATTTCAAAGATAAGGGGTAGGAAATGAATGGAAATAACACAGCAAGGGAAATAACAGGATAAAAGTATCAGGTTAAATTACAGCATCAGAACTGTAATTTCAGTCCCTTTCCATGTTTAATAAAATTTCATATTCTTAGGTGACCTCCTAAAAAAAAAATCTGCAGTGATGTATGTCGAAGTAATTATTTCAGGGACTAGATGTTGTGCAATCATAAGTAAAAGAATTTTAAATTGTATACTTACCATCCAAAGCAGTGAGTCAGAGCATCTCTACTGAAAAAAAACCCTACCCTGACTACTGGTACCGTTCCTATCACCCTTACAGTTGCATATTTTTGACTCTCTAGGTCTACCTATTTTGTGAACACTGACAAATTGTCGCTGTAAAGTTAGGAAGCAGTGAAAGAATACAGCAACACACGCTACCTCTTCCAAGCAGCAAGAAGAGATGATTTATTGAAAAGCCATAGCATATATAGGATAGATTGTGAAAAACAAAGTAGAAAAGACTCACTCGTCAAAGAAGGTAACACCTCTTTGAAAACATGCCTTCTGCAAAACATCACAAGACACTCACACGGCTTGGTGGTCAACACTAGGTGTCTATCTGTGTTGTTCTTTCTTCCTTCCCTTGTTTTGTGTCTGAGAAAGATCCCCAGCCTGGGCATGGTCCAGGCTGAAGCTGAGAAAGACAACAGCCTGGAAAAACCAGATTGGGTGTTTTCACAAGCCTTCAGCAGCCCTCAACAGATCTCTGTTCAGCCTTTATAGGTATATAGGCTCAAATAAAACCAAGCTGAATTGACAAATAATTAAAACTGCACATCAAAACACTGCTTCCATAAACATCTGCTGTGAAATGCTATTTGAAATAAAAGTGCTCCATGAAGATTCCACACTAATTACTTTTAACACTTCCAGAAGCAGAAAAACAGACAATAGAACAAAAAGAAAGAGGCTGATCAGGAATAATTTGGAAAAAGGTCCCTGGTCTCTTCTACATACTGTTAGATATAAGATATGCTGGAAAATGCTCTAGCATTTTCTTCAGAGTTGCTGAGCAACAGGGAAAAAAATAAATGCAAGCAGAAAATGCTCAATGCTTTTGGTACTGAACTGTGTGGTGAAAATTGCAGAGATCATCCCCTCCACTCCCTCCTGAGACTCCCCCATGTTGCATGTCCACTGGCTGTTCCTTTAGGGGTAAACACACATCAGGTGCTGGAGTTTAGTCACATATTCTCTGATGACCACCAAAACGTTCCTCTAATGTTTCCATTTAATTTAGCAGGATTTTGGTAAACTAGAATGAAGTTCAAATCAGCAAGGGAGAAGGCAGCACTCAGCAATCACTACAAGCCACATAACTTCTTCACAAAATTAAGGGAGTGCCAGCCCTTTAGAATGTTTTTCTTGTAGCCTTCAACTTCCCATCAAATATAACATAGGAAACACTAACCAGGAGGTAAAGAAACCTAAACCACCTTCGGTGTCTCACAGCAAGAAACAGGAGACAGAATCTAAGTATTAAAGAAAGCAAAAATGGAGGCAGAAAGGGAAGAAATTATAATCTTCTTAGTGCAAAAACACATATTGGGATAAGGACTAAGAAAAAGGGAGAAAAAAGATCCCCTCTCCAGCATATGAGAAGCTTGAAATGAGGTCCACATCCTCTGTAATACTTATATTGTTTAAAATACAAAGTATTGGTTGCTGAACCTCTATATTTACCTTAGCTGTTGAACAGTACCCACCTAATTTTCTTGTCCACAGGCCAGCAACAATGTTCACTTCTATATCTGCCAAGTCTTCTTCTGAACAAATTATCTTTCAAAAACACAGCAATATGTCTAAACATGCATATTGTCCTTGGGTTCAGAGAAAACCTTGCTCAAGCGTTAAGTGGCAAGCAGAAGTTTACCCAGACAGGCTCTTTATGTTGGCAAAAGTGCAATGCTGAACTTTCACAGAAAGTAGGTAAACATATAGCTGTGTGCAGCCGGTAGGTAGTCTGGCAGCACCAGCAGTAGTGAGAAACAATGTCACATCAACCTTGGCAAAAGGAGCTCTGTGGGTCTTAACAATGGTGTTGGGCAAAGGAGCTGAACAGATCAAACATCCATAGCAAAAAGTCGTCTACAGCTCTTGGTGGGAGCTCAAAGTGCTCAGAGCCCGAGCATGCCAGCTGAGACACTGTGTCCTCCACCTCCACACTCACAGGGACACCCTATTTGACTTCCCAGCAGTCAGCTCCAGCAGTTCAAAACTTGGAAACACCCAACCTGTTTCACCCAGTAAACAGGTCCTTACAGTCCTCAGCATGGACACTCATTTGCTGATTGTATGCCAGCACTCCTATTTAAATAACTGTTGTTATTGAAAATAGCTGAAACCTTTCTACAGCAGGGATTGAGTGCTCCCTGCACCTTGTGCCCTGCCTAGTGAAAATGCATCAATTCCCAGTATGTGCTTCCACAGCAGAGTTTTACCACAGTCACAGTAACATGCGTTACTTGCCTGCAAAGATCATCAAACCCCTGTGCGGGCAGGATCTCCAGATAGTCCTACCAAGTAGCCCTTCTGGCTCAGGCCAGGTTTTACTCAAGCCTCCTCCCTGAGGTATAAGGTTTTATACATGATACAAAGCTGCCTACCTTTATCTTTCATCTACAAAAACAATTCTCCTAAGCTTCCTCTTAGACATCTCTAGCAGGTTCAGGCCAGATGCTCAAATCAAACCTTATGGGGTATTGCCAGGCTGCTGTCTTGGTTTGAAAGGCAGGTGTCTGCTAGGGAAGGCAGGATCCTCCCTTGGAATGGAGAATGTAAACCTCCTCCCTCCGAATTATAATTTTGAAATTAAGGGGCTCTCAGGCAAAGATATGAGGATAGGAATAACAATTCTTAACTAGTATGTATAACAAGGCAAACAAAACAACAGCTATGGAATTAATAACAAACAGAACCCGGAACCTAGTAACAGTCCTCTCGGCTGCAGGCACTTTCCCCTTCGGTGCAGTTACCGTCACAACCGGCAGGAATGAGGAAAAATTCCCAGGGTGGTGGACGAGATGTATTAGAAGTCCTGTGGCGGTAGCTGTGGTACATCCCGGGAAGGCAGGAGGGTGCGGGAGAAACCCAGAACAATACCGAAGAAACAGCGGTGGCGGGCCAGAAGCAGCCCGGCTCTGAGCAGGGCAGGGAGAGGAGAAGTTCAGGGTTCTCACGATTCACAGGAGCAGATGGTGATAGGTCCCTCAGGTGCCGGTGAATTCTCCCTGCACAAAGAGAAAGCCTGGCTGTCCTTCTCCGATGCGAAAGAGCGAGAGCAAAAACATCCGCAACTGCCCCAGCCCCCGTCCTTTACATGCTTCTAATCTCTAAGTGTCTCTGTCCCTCCGAGAGAAACTCCCAAAAACCAGAGGAGTTTCCCCTCCCTGACTGTCTCAAATACCCAGCCATCTGTGCCTCTTAGCAACTCAATGGGAAAAATTCCAGAGGTAACAAGGAAAGAAAAGAAAACCTAGCTTCCAACATTATCCACCCCAAATTTTTTTCCCATACTGACGTGTTACATCAAATTTAAACCTTTAAATTATATATATATACATACATGCAGTACCTTAATTAAATACATATATAAATGCAGATATGGATACAGGCAAGTGTCATGGGTAGTTCACCCTAAAGCAAGGTCTCCTTGAAGTATGCATCGAATCTTCCCATCCTTATGCATCACCTACCAGGTACAGCCTGGTCCCTGAGTGAACACGACTCCACGGATGGGATTGTCTTTGCTGAAGGCAGAATTAACCCAAACAGTTTTTCCTAGCATACCTCTCATGTACCACTGGAACCTAATCTCCATCTGTTGCTTGCAGAGGCTCAGCTTGGGCAGGGCCTGCTCAGTTAGTGGAACCTCAGGTTTTCACTAACCATGTGGCCTTTGCTAAATTAATCTCCCAGTTCTTGAAAGTTCCCCCACCCTGTGCCTTCAAGGTGGTTTTAAGCAGGCCATTGTACCGTTCAACTTTCCCAGACACTGATGCATGATAATGTGGTACACCCACTCAATGCCATGTTCCCTAGCCAAGGTGTATATAAGGCTGTTCTTGAAATGAATACCATTGTCTGACTCAGTCCTCTCGGGTACCATGAAGGTGAAGCTCCAGAACATCTGAAATACGTTGATGACATCATTGTGTGGGGGAACACAATGTGAAAAGCAAAGGACTTGCTTTTTGAGGCCTAGGATGGTACTATGGGCTGTAGCGTGAGGCATAGGGTAGGTCTTCAATCATCCAGTGGTGGCTTCCACCATGGTCAGCACGCAGCGCTTGCCTTGGCGGCTCTGAGGCAGTGTGATGTAGTCAATCTGCCAGGCCTCTCCGTACTTATATTTGGACCACTGACCCCATACCAGAGGGGCTTCACTTGCTTGGCTTGCTTGATGGCAGCAAACAGGTGTCACAGTCATGGATAACCTGAGAGATGCTGTCCATGGTTAGATCCCCCCCTCGGTCTCGTGCCTACTTATAGGTGGCATCTCTGCCCTGATGACTTGAGGCATAGTGGGCCCATTGAGCCAGGAACAATTCTCCCTTGTGTTCCCAATCTAAGTCTATCTTTGAGACCTCTATCTGTGCAGCCTGATCTACCTGCTCGTTGTGCCAATGTTCTTCATTAGCCCGACTCTTGGGAACATTGGCATCCACATGACGGACTTTCATGGGTAGCTTCTCTACCCGAGTGGCAATGTCTTTCCACTCATCAGCAGCCCAGATTGGTTTTCCTCTACGTTGCCAGTCAGCCTTTTTCCACCTCTCCAACCACCCCCACTGTGCATTGTCTACCATCCATGAATGAGTGTAAAGGTAGAGCTTTGGCCACTTCTCTCTTTCAGCAATGTCCAGGGCCAGCTGAACAGCTTTGAGTTCAGCAAGTTGACTTGATCCACCTTCTCCTTCGGTAGCTTGTGCAACCTGTCTTGAGGGGCTCCATACAGCTGCTTTCCACTTCCAGTTCATCCCCACGATGTGACAGGAACCGTCGGTGAAAAGAGCGTAGTGTGTTTCATCTGCTGGCAGTTGGTTGTACTCTAGGGCTTCTTCAGCCCAGGTCCTCTTTATCAGTGAAACCAAAGTTTTCACCTTCCGGCCAGTTTGTAATTATCTCCAAAATCCCAGGGTGATTCAGGCGTGCTGCGTGATGAGGGCAATCCACTTGCTCCATGTGGCATCGGTGGCGTGGTGGGTAGAGGGAACCTTTCCTTTGAACATCCACCCCAGCACTGGGAGTCGGGGTGCCAGGAGGAGTTGTGTTTCCGTGCCAATCACCTCTGAGGCAGCTTGAACTCCTCCATAGGCAGCCAAGATTTCCTTCTCTGTGGGAGTGTAGGTGGTTACAGATCCTCTGTAGCTTTGACTCCAGAATCCCAGTGGTTGACCTCGAGTCCCACCAGGCACCTTCTGCCAAAGGCTCCAGGACAGACCATGGTTCCTGGCTGCAGAGTAAAGCACATTCTTCACCTCCGGTCCCGTCCTGACTGGGCCAAGGGCTACTGCATGAGCGATCTCCTGTTCGATCTGGGCAAAGGCTTGCTGTTGTTCAGGGCCCCAGTGGAAATCGTTCTTCTTGCAGGTGACCAGGTAGAGAGGGCTCACAATCTGGCTGTACTCAGGGATGTGCATTCTCCAAAAGCCTATGGCACCTAGGAAAGCTTGTGTTTCCTTCCTGCTGGTCAGTGGAGACATTGCAGTGATCTTATTGATGGCCTCAGTGGGTATCTGACACCATCCATCTTAAAACTTCACTCCCAGGAACTGGATCTCTCAGGCAGGTCCCTTGACTTTGCTCATCTTGACAGTGAAACTGGCTTCAGCAGAATCTGGATGATCTTTTCTACTTTCTCAAACTGAGTTCCCCCACATACGTGATGTGATCAATGTACTTCAGATGTTCCGGAGCCTCACCTTTTTCCAGTGCAGCCTGGATCAGTCCGTGGCAGATGGTGGGGCTGTGTTTCCACCCCTGAGGTAATCGGTTCCAGATGTACTGCACGCCCCTCCAGGTGAAAGCAAACTGAGGCCTGCACTCTGCTGCCAAAGGAATGGAGAAAAATACATTGGCGATGTCAATGGTGGCATACCACCTTGCTAACTTGGACTCCAGCTCGTACTGCAGCTCCAGCATATCCGGCATGGCAGCGCTCAGCGGTGGAGTCACTTCATTCAAGGCACGACAGTCCACAGTCAATCTCCATTCTCCATCAGACTTGCGCACAGGCCAGATGGGGCTGTTGAAGGGTGAGTGGGCTTTGCTAACCACCCCTTGGATCTCCAGCTCACGGATCATCTTATGGATGGGGATCACAGCATCTTTATTTTTCCGGTACTGCAGGCGGTGCACTGTCATGGTGGCAATTGGTACCTGTTGCTCTGTCACTTTCAGGAATCCTACTGCTGATGGGTTCTCTGGTAGTCCAGGCAAAGTGTTCAACTGCTTAATGCTCTCTGCCGCTACAGCAGCTCTTCCAAAAGTCCACCTGAACCCCTTTGGGTCTTTGTAGTTGCTGTTCCTGAAAAAATCTATGCCCAAAATACACAGGGCCTCTGGGCCAGTCACAGTATGATGTTTCTGCTACTCCTTCCCAGTCAGGCTCACCTCAGCTTCCAGCAGAGTCAATTGCTGCGATCCCCCCATCACCCCAGCAATGGAAACAGGTTCTGCCTCCACATGTCCCGATGGCATTAGGGTACTATGCCATTAGGATACTGCACACCAGTATCAACTAACACCTCATATTTTTGTGGTTCTGATGTGCCAGGCCATCAGATCCACACCATACAAAAGACTCTGCTTTTCCCGTGCCTCTTCCTGGCAAGAGGCAGAGCCCCTCTAGCCCTGGTTATCATTTCCTTCCTCAGTATACATACTATAGGCTCCTTAAAAAAAATTCCACAAGTAACAAGGAAAGAAAAGGAAAGAAATGGAATGGAAAGAAAAGGAAACCCAAACCAGCTGTTCATAAGCAAATGCTCAGCTCTGATGTAGGTTAAATTTCTGCAAAAAATTGCATTCTCAGAAGACCTTGTACATACACTCCTGCATGAATATCAGTCTTTTCAACTGGCATCACAACTTAGGAAGCAACAGCTAATGAAAGATGAATAAATCAGAACCACTCATATGCACAATTTTAAGACTCCCCCAAACTGAACTGGCATATATAGCACATTCATTTCTACATGAAACCACATCCATTTTACTTTACAGGAAAAACAATACATTTTTGTGTACATGAAAAGCAAATTAGGGGACAGTATAGGAAACTATAATATAATAACCATGTGAATGCATCTGTCTATTTAAACAAAAAAAGGCACTTGAAAAAGAAGTCTGGCATCAGGAGAGACAAGAACAATATTGTCTTAAATCAATCACATCATCCTTTGAATTGTGATAATGCCTGGAGATCTCTTTCAAGTACCAGAATCCTACTGTGGCAGGCACCTGCTACAAACAACTCAAGTTCCCTTGAAAACATGGGTAGCCTATATCTTAAAGCCAAACACAGTTAGACTATTGCTATTTAATTGTATCTGTGACACTAAGCATTTTCTACACTACGAAATAAGTTTTCATAGCCAGCCATCAATTTAGGTAAGGACTGTCTTTGAAAATAAAGAGGTGCAAGACATTGGCTTATATAGCATGAAACTCTTGCAGTCAGGAATAGAAGCAGATTTTAGCATGCTCTTTCCTTCGCAAACTCTATGAGTGGATATAAGAACTGGTGGAGATTTTAGACCGGACATGGAGAAAGCCCTACCTTGGGTGCTCAACTTCTCTACCTCAGATTCCACAGTGAGTGGCTCTTAGGATGCATTTCAAATAACTCAGAAGCTTTTGAAAGGTTGATGAAACTACAGTCATTAGGTTTTTGGCAGGTAGAGTCCACTGTACTCTTGAGTTAAATTTTATTCACACTGTATTGTTTCTTCACTATCTGTATCTATTGCTTTTTACTATTCCTTTTTACTGGCCACAGAGGAGAAGCATCTTTTGCAGATACCAGTAATGTGCTGGATAATTCTTTACTCTGTGAGCTGTGAAACCCATTGTCTAGGATGCTGCAGTTGTTAATATTTTAGACATTCCAGGAGAGTGGGACAAATTCATAGTGACTAAATTGATTAAAGACACCACCTCTACCAGGAGCAGAACTGGAAGCACAAATCACTGAATACAGAAGATCATTCTGAAGAGTACCATGACATCTCTGATCCACTCTTGTGCTCTTCCGTAGGCATCTACCGTCAGCAACCATCCAAATTATAAAGCTAGGTTAAATTTACTTTTGATTTGACCCTGGCAAACCTTCAAATTCCTCAGAACAGACATCACAGGAGCCATCATAGTACCCACTCCCTTCGGCATCCTTAATGGCCATGAATGGCTCTAAGGGCTGCTTCTATCACTTTGCAAAGCTGGGCCATTTAGGAATGTCACGTGAAATGAATCCCTCAGACATCTGCCTTATTACACCACTGTTGCATGAGAAACGCCACTCAGAGTACCTTTAGCAGGTACACCCACTTAAAATCATACAAACAAGACTTCCAACAATGGTGAATGACTAATCATCAACCCAAGCAAAGAACCCTTTTATAGTGAATACAATAATAACCTAGCACTTCTTTTCCCCCTTCCTCTTATCTTTTCAAATTTACTTCATTCTTAAGAAAAAAAAAAGAAACTTCCAGTGATATTTCCTTTTTCTTCTTTCTCTGCATAGGTACTCTGTATTATTAATGTATTAAGCAACATCACAGAGCTTGTGAAAATCATGCCTTGATCACTGTCCTGGTTCTTCTCATTTAACAATTGCTGACCTTCATCATCAGACGTCCCTTGAGATGTTGCACATCTTCAGGGCAAGTCTTTTGAATGAGCACATCCCAGAGGTAAAACCATGATGGTTGTTCAGAGAGTAAAGGCCATCATTCAGAAGCACAGATAAAAACCCTTCCCAAAAGTTAAATATGGGAAGAAATTTTCCTGCTTTTACAATTAATTATATTCAAGACTGTGTAATACGTCAGCTTCTGATAACAGAAACAAAAATTTTAAACTGTGCCAACAGAGGAAATGGAACTACTCTTTTTTTTTTTTTCAAATCCACCTTAATATACACAAACATTTTTGCATGCTCTAATCTAGTCTGGGTTTTTACTAGGTTTTATAGGATGGAATAGTAAAATCTAATTAGAATGAGGAAGCTAAGGGATGAGGGGATTATCTACCTACACAGAACATGTAGTGCAATTCTTATAGAGCGATCCTCCAATACTTAATATCTTCATTTGCAGCATAATAAAGGGTTGCACTTATCTCCACTGAGAGACTTTAAGTCAAGGATTACTTTTGTAAATTAATGAAAAATTATTTGTCTTTAATTAGGAACTAAGCATCTCAGAACATGTTTGTATTTTACAATCAAAATTTATTTCCAGCTGTTTTAGATGCAAGACAAAAGTTATCGCTGATTATTTGATAAATAGAATGAAATCTTCATGGTGCAACACTTAATTTTCTTTATTCTGTTTTCTGAGCTGAGATGCAAAGGCCAGCTGCTCCCAAAACTACTCAGAGCAGACTATGAATTCGATAATAAGAGAAAAACCAGTTCTTTGCAGAGGGTCCAGTAAATCTTAGAAGCACTTTGGAAAGACCACATATTAACCCATATTGTAAAATTATGTCAGAGTAACACTTAGGACAAAAAACTACCGTCAGATGCTATGAAATAACCTGTAGCTCTATCTGACATTTTTACCCTAGGTTTCCTAACTTCAGCATAGTGCAATTACTTGAGTTTGAGATATTAAATTAAATCTGCTTTCAAGATTAAAATACAAAAAACAAAAACCCCACAAAACAAAAACCCCACAAAACAAAACAAAACAAAACAAAACAAAACAAAACAAAACAAAACAAAACAAAACAAAACAAAAAAACAACTAGTTACAAATCAAACCAACACCTGCAGAAGCTTATCTTGTGGAAGTTAATCCCTGAAGGCTTACATTAACACTTCCACCAATAAAGGGATTACAAGAGAGAAAGTTGTAGAAGGGAATTTAATGAATACTGTTTCCTCACTGGAAAAAAAACAGAAAAAGCAAAACCAAATAAAAAAATTGTGTGAATGCAGAGAAACATGGGAGCTTTTCCTCTTCACGAGTTTGTGTCTGCTGTAAATGATTTGTTCCTTAGTCCTGCGTTTTCATTTCAGGGGGTTATTTTAGTTCCTGATGAATTTTTAAGTAAAGGAATTTATAGTATTTGCAACTTACAGCTGTTCTCAGAAGAACCAGGGGATCTTGATGACATCATTGAAACTGCTGGCACCTGCTCTTTTGGAAGTGTCATTTCTCACAGAATATGCAAGTTCTCTTATAGTATAGATCATGGGCCAAATATGTTTGGGGCTAGGTACAAAATACATACTGACTCTGCAAGGACCACTACAGAGATGAATGCATTCAGAGGCACACAAAACCCATAATTGTTGGGATCTTTTCAAGAACATTTCTAAGTTCAGCATAATCAAGATTCCATCACTCCTTTGGAGGCTTTTGTTCCGCAAAAGGTGCAGAAGCATTTTGCACTTTCATGTTTTCATACTATTCAGAGTTATGTAGTTCAAAACAATCTAGACACTGCTCTTTCCTTGCTAAATCAACTCCTGGACACTTCACAAAACACACTAGTAGACATCATACACCTTTAAGCTCACAAATAACCAGATGCTGCTGAACTTTGATGTAGAAGGAGGCAGGCACAGTATAGATTCTCACAGGGACTAAATAATTTTTTAAGCCATCAGTCCAGGCATGACAAATTTCCAAATTACATGTTCACTGAAAGAGTATTCTCAAAACTAGCATTTAAACACCCCTCCGACAAAAAAAAAAAAAACCAAAAAAAAACTGGGTTGTCACTGTTTGATTCCAGAACTACAAGAAGAAAAAATCAGGCGCAAAAGCTCACGGCAGCACAAAACAAATAGCTTTCCATTATAAAAGAATAGAAAATCACCCATAAATAAACTGATCATACACATATTAAGACAGACTAATAACACTAAGACAAATAAATCCATACTGGATTAGGAGCAAGCAAATTGCTGAACATTCATGTCAAGCATTTAAAACCTGATCAGAAGTTTTGCGTCTACTTCAATCCTTATGTCTCTTTCACAAAGAGCATCCACCTTGGCATAAGGACTGAAGATCGTTATCCTTTTAATTAACCACTGTTACAATGCATCCAAAACTGATAATATTCAGATGGCTTTAAAGTGAGACAGAATGAATAATACTTGTACATGAGCAAAAGTACTGACCATAAAAATCAGAGTTGTTTGGAGTTCTTCCAGGGGAACATTAAGAATATACGTGATTACAGTAAATTTCTATGTCATTTCTCTCCTCCTAGTGGCAGGGCATATTCTTAAGTCATTACCACCTAGATTTAATATTTAACAATAAACCATCACAGCCATTGCAGCATGTCTTTTAATGCTTGTGTTAGCAGGGTCACCGTGTAATGTAAGAAGTGCCAGAATACATGCTGCTAACATTTTTCAAATGTCTATGATTAGTCTCTTCTTAATTTAGCTGTGCCTCTTTTAACCCTACTGCAACTAGACAGTGGCCAGATGAATAGAGCCAGTCAACATCTACCTGCTAGATCTACTTATTCAGCACCTCAAGAACTACATTTCATTTGCATTTCCAATTTCAATTCTTCCTTTTGAATGTGATTTGCCTCTGAGTTTTTTGCCCTTAAGTCCAGCTAGCAAGTAGGAAGGCTGCCTGGTTGCGAGCAGACTTGTCAGCTGACTAGATTCTTGGCTATCCCACACATAACATCAGTGGCATGTTACATCATTTGTTTCACTGTATGGTACTCCAGTTATTGTGGGAGTCCAGAGTATTCCTCTGGCTTCCCTGGAAGGTTTAAGACCGCCCTGGCGGGGTCCCCAAAGACCCTCGAATAAGACCTAGGTGTCTCAGGGGCTGGATTTAGCTCCTTGGAACAATTTACCAACATTAAAAGAAAAAATGCAAGCCACAAAAATAGAGTGTAAATTAGACTGTTAAAATGTAGAATTAGCAAATTTCTAAAATGTTTGTGATAAGAAACATGTGGCCAACATGGAGAATTGGGGGTGTAGATACCTCTTCCTCCTTCTTCTCCGTGTCATCCATGCTGGGTGACACGCTGGCACTTTTAAATTGGATGAGAACAGATCTGGACCATGTAACAAAATTGTATTGTATTGGGGGTCATTTGTAAATACCTAGTACGTAGTTTAGACTATAAAAAATAAGTCCTGCCTCTGCCAGGCAGATTCTGCCCTGAACGTCTAGCAAGCAAACTGCTGTTCACTGGACAAAGCATTCCTGAGATAAGAAACAATAAACAACCATAAAAACCTCTAAAAACAGCCTTCTGCAGTCTCTCATCGGCGGGCATCGGAAAGAGCTGGGTTCCAGACCACCTGCATGTCCTCCAAAGGTAATCTCAGGTCTAAGAAGACACCTCAGAATGTAACAGTTATAAACTGGTATTTCTGATCAAACTCAATTACAGACCTCCAGCTAAAATCACCTTTCAAAATAAGTAATGCCCAATCCAAATATAACTAGCCAGTCCAATTATTGGAAGGAGCGACATGAAATATGTCTACGGACTGGACAGAAAATGTTTAGACAGTCTGAGGTAGAAAACAAAGGCAAATGCCTTTAATGTTACAATTTATACAATAAATATTTATCTATTTAAACCACCAAAATAAAACATGTTCTTCATAGAAATAGAAGCTTTCAGAAAGTTTGACATGAAATGCCATTTTCATTTCTCCAAAGGCCAGCCTAGGTTTTGTTCAGTGGAAGGCAATCTTTATTTCAGTTGATCAAAAACAAAAAGGAAGAAGAAGAGATCTTATGCACAAAACAGGAATTCTTCCAAATTTCATGTGGTGTTTGCAATCAAGCAGCTCCTTCCTTTACAGACATGCTAATACAAACCTTACAGCGCACCAAAGGACTGCCTGCAATCCATTCATGTCACATGACAAATAGAAGAGCAAGTCCAATTCCAATAGGAGCATGTATTGAAAAGTAACTTATCAAAAATGGAGATATAGAGGGGCAAAGTCCATTTATGTGACTGACAGGCCTTGTTCTTCTCCCTTCAGTACTTTAAAAACCTCTAAATAGTCATTATTTCCTTACCAATATTGATTTCTTTCAACAAATATTGATTTTTGTTTTTAGTCTAATTTTTTAACAGCTAATACCATGCATTTCACATGGTTAGCTCTCCCCACCCTTGGTTTTTTACCAGGAAACATTACAGAAAACATAACCACAACCTGCAATCTCTGAAAATAGCATATAATTATTCAAAATTATAATTTTGGTTGAAGGTGTCAGTCAAGTCTAGCATTTGCAACAGTGGATTGCAACCTTGCAGTCACTGGATGGCTTCAATAACTGAAAAAGGCAAGTTAATATATGTTACCCTGCAAAATATGGATGGGCAGAATTCCAGGAGAAAATTTTTAGGGCTTTGGAATTAGTGGCATTTTATAATACAGAATACTACATTGTCCATAAAACAACTAATTAAATTTGAAGTGTTATTCCATTATATAATGCCATTGTATTAAGGAATATTCTTTATACACTGAACTTACTATTTGCAATAATATATACTTGCTGCTGTGTATAAAAAAAAAGTTCAAACTAGTTACACTTATATCCTCAGACACACTTAATTCTGATGAGATAATATGCTTGCCAGCAGATCAAATTAAATGCATCTCAAGAATTTATCCTAACCTACAATACACTGTGCCTTTGTTTTTACAAAAAATAGTTCATGTGTCTAGACACAATATTACACGTTTCTGCAAAACTGTGTATGTTTAATACTTTATGCAGATGATTAAATTTCAGCTTCAGTACAGTAATGTACAGCACTTTGTTCTCTGGATTAGAACACCCAGTACCTATTCAGCTAATTTAATTCCTCAGTTTTCCTCAAAGGAATCAGGAGCATCACTGTGTTTACATAAGCTGTCCAAATTCTAGTTCTGTAATGAATTAATGAAATTCCATTATCAGGCAAAGACAGGCCCAGCATGCTTTTATGATGGCTTCAAGCACCAATTATCTGGGATTTTCCAGTAAACAATCTCAGCTTCAATCTAAAACCAGGACTGCCAGAGAAAGAATAGTATTGTGGGCTGGGGAAACCCCCCAGCAGAATTATCATCTTTGTCCAGATAAGGTCTAATGTTCCAAATGTTGTGCATGCTGCTGGACATAGCAGAATTCAGACAGCACTTGAGTGTGCCACCAGACCATGGACACTGCTTGCCTCAAATCTAGCCTCAAACGCAAGATTTCATCCAAAATCAATGCTGTGAAAAAGATCAACTTTTAAGACACACTTACCCCCACCACCCCCAGCAAAGCCTTAAATGTGTATGTACTTCTAATTCTTATTCTGTGCCTATAAGGATACATTTGCTGTCTCCCTTTACAAATTACATAAAGAAATCAAAACATCTTTACCAGTTGACTGAAATAATTGTTTCCATAATCCTTCCCTATTCCCAGAAACCCTATAATCAAATCTAGAATTGGTTCTGTCATAAAACCCACTTAAATTTTCCTTCTGGCTCTCAAGCAGCATGTGTTAGAGACAGTCCTTGAACCAAAGCTCTGTTTAACCTTCTCCCTGAAGAAAGATGTATTTATTAAAAGCCAATCAAAGCCATTTCTCATGAAAAAGAATGAATTTCAAGAACTGAAATGAACTCGCCACAAAGGAAACACAAACCTGCTCTTTATAACCAAATTGTGGACATTGCGGGTCCAGATAAGACATAGGAGTGTCTTTCACCACTCAAGTTTGTCAAACGCTTTGCTGAAAAGTTTGAGGAAACCTTTGGTTTATGTACTGCCTGGTAAGCAGTTCTGGATGAGGGCCAAAGCACAGAAGCCTTAATTCATTTTGTCAGCAGCTAACAGACTGATTCCTCTCCCAAACTCTCTGGAAACAGTGAACAAACTCCTTTTTTCTGCTGCCTTTGTTTGCGAGCAGGATGATTCAGTCCCAAGATCAGGTACAGTAGCCTTCTGCTACCTTCTCTCCATAACCTCTCCATGATTTAGATATCATCCAAGAAATTATGGGACTAACTTGAAAATAAAAAAGTTTATACAGATTTTAACAAAACAAACATTTTAATATGCTTTTCAAGCCCTACAGTTTATATTCCTAAGTTTATTAAAAATATTCATGTTGTCTAGAGGCTCTCATTAGTATTGCTAGTCAATGTCATTTGTTTTCACACAAGCAGAAATGCAGAATTTTTAGGAAAAAAACTT
Source organism: Oenanthe melanoleuca (assembly GCF_029582105.1). NCBI lineage: Eukaryota > Metazoa > Chordata > Aves > Passeriformes > Muscicapidae > Oenanthe > Oenanthe melanoleuca. Next base: position 27,985,469 of record NC_079337.1, on the reverse strand, counting down.
CTGTTTATTAGATCATAATAGTTGACCACAGACAATTATCTAGATGATAAATCCCTTGCCCACAAAAACAAAAAATCCAAGGCTGGAACAGAAAGCAACTTTTCTTAACCAACATCCTTATCAAAGAAATATTTATTTAGTCATTGTACTTTCACAATAATTTTTGCTTTTGTCCCCCTCTAAATGAACATCTAAGTCTTTGCTTTGGCCTGATGAATGTTTGAATTCAAGGTGATTTTCTTGGTGTATTTCTTGTTTTATTCTTAGTATACTACCTGCTATATTATCTGTAATTATACCCCTTGTTTCACTAACCTATTAATCTGCCTGACAGTCTGCCTAGACAGCATTTTGAAAATAGCCAAGTGAACTAAAAGGAGAGTAATCAACCTACCTCAATAACCTATGGAGAGCTATGTATGAGGCAATGGCTCAAGTTACACTTCATAAAAGCACAACGGAATATGGCAACATTAATGCCAACTTCCAGCTTCAAAAAATGAACCACTGAGAAAAGTAAACTGTCTCTCCTAATTAGACCTTGGCATCGTCCTCTCAGATTTACAACGTCATTATTTTGCTTTGAATAAACATCACTACTTCTTTCCTAAGCAAACTCTTTGGTTCTGTTTCAATTATTTCTTTTAAATATTAAAGAGCAGGAAACATTTGCTTTCCCTTGTCACATCCTGTCTTCTTTACATAGCATCACACAGTCCCCTTTGAAATGCCTGCTCTTATGGCAAGCCTGACATGCACAGTTCAATCAAAATATTTGCTATTGTCTTTTGCCAGCTACAAACAAATTTCTGCACAAACTCTGAAAAGGTTTAAAGGCTTCGACAGCCGTCTAAAGCCAAGCTAACACGACTGTCAAAGAAAGGCGGTGTCGAACTGCTCGGCTTCCCTGCTACCACTCTGACTTAGAAAAAGAAAGACAAAGCAATCCACTCACACAGCAGAGTTCCTGGCAAGAGCTCACTGGCTATAAAACCACTGCTTTCACAAAATACTCGAAAGCAGAAAAACCTCACGAACATTTAGAGATGAGTATGAAAGGGTAACTTACATTATTTAGAAAGACAGGAAAGGACTGCTGCAGTTTCTTCGTTATTTTACACTGCTGTTGGCAGAGCAGACAACCAAAAAAGTTCACCTAAAGAAATCCCTCTTTTTTTAATTCTTCATCTCCCAGTTCATTTACTCTGGAGTCTCTCAGCCTGAAGAGATCCGACAGTCAAAAGTTTATCCCCTTGTATTTCCGAATGATATGGCCGACTTTCCTTGGACACATACCAATGATGCAGTAAAAATAGACAAAAGTGGGGGGTTGGGAAGAAGCAATCTAGCTTGAGCCTGAATCCTCTTAACTCAATGTTTTCTGTAAAAGCTGCTCTTATGTCAGACGATCCCATTCCTACCCTAACTTGCAGAGAAGTCAGTCATCCATCTGGTTTTCATAAACTGCAAATTACAGGCAAACCAGGGAACGTATACAGTCCAGTTTAAGCAGAACTCCCTCAGCACCAGCCTTACAAGTAACCTGAGGTACAAAGGCTTTGAAAATAAACAGCTGGCCCCATGGCGGGATGGCCTCCCGTCTGCAGATGCCTGACTGCTCCCACATGCAGCGCTCAGCAGCCCCGAGCACCACCCACCTCTCGAGAAAGTGACAGCCGGGTCCCCACGCTCCCGCTCTGTAAACAAACCGACGCTGCAGCCTTCCCTCACCCCCAGCACACGCAGCCTCTCTGGAAAGAGGCGGGAAAATCCAGTGCATTATATGAAACCGTCAACAACTTAGCAAGTCATTTACAACAACAACAAAACAAATTTTATAAACAGGGACGTGAACGCTGATCCCTTTACATCCTCTAAATGCTTCTAGATGGGAAACAAATCTAATGTGTTGGTAAGTTTTGTTTTGTTTTGTTTTGTTTTGTTTTGTTTTGTTGGGGTTTTTTTCCTACTAAGGCAACTCAGAGCCAGTGAACAGCTGCTGAATAGGGAACTTTTAGGGTGGTTCAAGCCATTCTTTACCAGAATGAACATTTTACCAAAAGTAGCAGAAGCAAAGGTTTGATATGCACCCCATGAAAGTCCATGACTCAAAGCCCCCAAGTCACCTTCAGTCCCTGTTTTCGTCTATTTAAAGGTCTAGTGCCCTGATTACATTCAAGTACCAAAGGCTTAAGGAGACACCTATATTTTTGGATACTTCATAGCTTCCGTGTCAGGACTGAAGAAGATTCTTTTTCTTCAAGAAAAAAAATTCATGGTTGATAAAAAAGTTTTGCCATTATTTAAAATTAAAGTTGCTGTTATCTGTATGCTCTTTAAAATAACAAATTTTATTTAGTTGTTAGTTTTAGCAGAGGATTTTTCAAGCTTTTTTACTGGGAATAATCTTACTCTGCTTGAACAATGAGACTCTCTGAACAAGGCAGCTTTCACTAAAGCATTGGTGAATCAGTACAGTGAGTCATTAACAAAATAAAAACACCATTGTAAACGCTCTGCCTGAAAGTCCTGAGCCTTGTCACTTGCTCAGTTTTTCATCTTGGCACAATCAGGATTGTGCTGATGGTCTACTTATTTGTACCTGAATCCAGGACTGACACAATTGGACTGTTAAAGCCAAAAGCAGTTGAATGGTTTAAAAAAAAAATTTAAAAACCAAACAAGCCAGCAACAACAACAAAAAACCAACACCAAACCCAAAAAACAAGGCTCTCTAGTCAGTAGAAGCAAAGGAGGAAATTATGAATTAATTTTTTGTGTTTATTTTTGCCTGTGCTGTCACGATTTCTTCCAGTCGCTGATTAATTTCAGTCACATCAGGTAGAGATCCCAAAGGTATTATATTCCTGAAGCTTTTGTGAAATAAGGCAGCTGTCCAGATGTGTGAAATACAGTCCAGTGATCCAATGTAAAAGGCTACACTCAGCTGTATTATTAGACACCAGGGCACCCCACACAAACAAGAGATTGATGAGAACAGATTCCATGTGCCCTATGGCTCAGCTGCTACTAAAGTTGGACAACTCGGCCTGCATTCTAGCATTTTCCTTCTTCTGCTCTCCTGTCATGGTAGTAAGCAGCAAAATACACAAAATGCACAGATGTCAGCTAAGCAAATAATATTATTTTTTGAAATTGCAATAAGCAGGGTTTGATAACAGTTGCGTTATTCTCCCACTTAGTAAATAAGTGGGGTGAACTGATTACCTCATGTTTTTACTGATATTTTCCAAAGAACCTGATCCTAGTAGAGCAGACTTACAGGTATGGGGACAGAAATTATTTCATGGGCCATAGCATAGTCCTTGTGTGGTTTTCTGGGCACACAGGTCTCTCCCCACTGTACAAGGACAAGCTGAATGACAATTATCTTTGGAATAAGAATGGGGTTTTTTTGTGAGACGTGGTAATAAAGAGAAGAGTAAGTGGAAATAACTACTTTCAGTTTGTGATGCTTTTTCTGGCTACATGTTTATTCCCCCAACGGAGCAAATGCATTAATTCACACTGAGCTCTCAGATGGTCTTCAATATATCTATTCTCTCAAAAAAACCAGTCCATTTACATCAAAGGTGACTTTCACAAATAACAATTCCTTAAGGAAATTCAAGATTCAAAACCAGTAGGTCAATTTTAAATGATCTTTCATTTTCCAGGCTTTGGAGATCATTCTTATTCAACTTTATCTCATTTTTTATTTTGTATTTTTCATTTCCTCTTTTATCTCATTCCTATGAGGTACTAGTATCCTACTGTCCATACATAGCTCCTGCCTCCAGGCAGGCCAGCTGTGTGTTTCCTCACCAGTGCCTGGATTTAAGGCATCATTTGATGCTCACCTTCTCAAACTTTGTCTCTGTGAATTTTGGGGCAGTCAAACATTGTGTTCCTATTGAGCACAGGGATCTTGGCTTTCTGGAGAAATGGAGATAGAAGATACTTGTCACTTTGATGGTGAGAAAATTTACTCTAGAAAGCTTCATACAGGAAAGACTGCAACAAAGAACAGATCAGATAGGAAAAACAACTTTCTAGCAGCAATTTGTCTTTTTAGAAAAATGGCAGCTTCCATTTAAGATATTTTCAAATGCCAGCTGCAAAACTAACCTATTATCTTCCATGTTAATTTTTCACCAAGATCAACTTTGTTAGCAGTATTAGTAGGACAAGAGTGGAGTAGGATGCAGCTTAGATACCAATTATGCTGATTATGTATCTTTATATGTAGATGCTTGAAAGGTTTTTTCAAATGCCATTGCACGTTCCTCAAAGCAAGGGAAAAGGGTCCCTCCTCAGTCAGTGATGGACTGGTTGTGACACACAGGAGGTGGCAGAATATGTATCTCTCTTGGTCTGAACTCTGCTCCCATCTAGTCTAGGGTGGTTGTATTGGGAGCACTGCATTGCAAAGGTATAGTTGAAAGCAATCTGTTTTTCAATGAGCTTTTTTTTGCAGCTTAAATACTGAGAAGGTGACAAGTGAAAGGTCTTGGTTTGATGGAGGATGCACCTTCCATTTAATTTGAATCTGTGAAATTACCTAAATGATAGAAGCTCAAGATGGTAGATTAACAAGCCTGGGTCTCACAACAGGTGTATGTTCATCTCTGGTTTTAACACTAGACCACTTGGTGTAGGACTCTGAATGTGTTTATGCAGATTTCTAGTCAGTCACAATTCTAAATGAGTCTTCTGATACAAACAAGCTGGCAGGTTTTGTACCGACTGAAAAAACACAGGTCTGATAAACTAAGACAAAATTACCACTGGAAGAATTCAAGGTGAAGCTTCAGTTCACTTAATGAAATAAAATGACGGTAGATTTTTTTCATCTTTAATAGACAAATTTGCTGTGACATTATGAATTATTTTATCACTAGCATTCTAAAGCCAGCCCATGAAACAGCTGCCTTGGGTCTGGATTCATATGCTAAACTTGTATTCAGTAGGTCTGGCCTCACATATTTTATCATAGCACTTCAGCTTGGTGCCGAGTGACTTGAGTTCGGCAAAAGCATGTCCCCCTCCAGAAAGGCCCGTAATTGTTAGCTGATCTTCCAAAGAGATACCATGTGATAATCCTTTGCTGCCTGCTCCAACTCTTAGATGAGAATGGAGCTGCTTTAGTGTTTTTGGTATTTTTTTTTCATGATGTATGTATTTTGCTTTATAATATATCACTTCTCTTCCACAGAAAGAAAAAATACATCTCAGACAAAACCAGAAAGCATTATAACCTTGATGTCGTTGTTGAAGCCCCATGGCTTCAACATGGCTTCTGTTTTCACTACTGCCTGCAGTAGCCCCTGCCTGTCCACAGGAAAAAAAAAAAAAAAAAAAAAAAAAAAGACATAAGCATAACTAAGTCACTTTTCCCATTAAGTCTCATTTACATCTGTGTCTTCAGGAATCTGGGCTTGCCTGGGACACACGAGCTCATTCTGAGCACATTGGTAATGGAGACATACACAGCCTTTTCCCTTCTAAGTGAGACGAAATTATTCCTTTTTCCCACCTGGAAGTCTGCAGAATAGGAGTTAATGGCTAGATACTTCATATTCTTTAAGCAACAAGAAAGCAAACACTATGCAATGCATATGCGCCAGTGGTTTTCATCAGGAAAGGTCAACTATTAGAAGAACATCATTTCAAAAGACAAACATTAGACTGTTTGCAAAGGCCCCTGTTCCCCTCTGAATATGCCCTCACACTTCTTACTTCACACTGAGGCACTAGTTGAACTCCCAGTGAACAGATACAGTTCACTGCCTGACAGAAAACTGCCCTGTGAAAAAATGCATCTGAGAGAGGTGAATTAGCTCATAGGTGTCCACTAAGTGCTGCAGACATTATGGATTGGAGCAGGGGAAGAAAGACAACTGCAACCAAATGCTCAAGCTTCTTATAAAAATATACCATGTAACAGCAGGTAAGCCCCACACTCCTCCTGACTTTAATCCTACCTCAAGGTCTTCAGTCAACCACATCCCTTAAATATAGGCATACACTCAGTTTGTGCCAGCTCACGCTTCTGGTCTGCACTGCTCCCAGTCATAGTTTGCTACTCTGAGAAATTAACCATCAGCCCTGGCTCCTGTAAAATTGTACTGTCTCAGTATTACTGTTTTTCACAAACTTCCATTCATGTAAGCTTCATTTCAAAAGCAACTATCCATGAAACTCTGATGTATGTCTGCATTCATAAAAAGTTCTGAACCAAAAGTAATGTGTCCAAATACCACTTTTTGTTTGAAAACATAATCCATCCAAGAATCAGAAATGTTACCATGTGACTGGTACCACAAAGAAATAAGCACATGAAGAATCACAGCAAACAGTTCAAAAGCAGCTCTGGGCCTGAAGCTGGTTCAGAAGATATTTGTTGAATACTGGACACTTTGTTTCCCAAGAAAAATAGAAAGGACTATATTTTCTTTAAAAAAAACCCAAAAAGACCTGACAACTAAAAACCCCCATGCTTATATATTTCTTGGCTTAGTCTTTCTCTGACCTCGCTTGGAGCTATTCCCCTTTACAGCACACAAAAAAGTAGTATGTGCCTGGTTTACCCTGGACCTGCCCTACTTTCCTGCCTTCAAGTACAATAAAGAGGAAAAAGAAAGTATGTTGAGACCTTTGTACTGAAGAACCTGAGACTCCAGGGAAGAACAAAGAGCCCCCTGTCTCTCAAACTGCAAACACTGGGCTGTAGTGAGGAAAACAGAGTAGGAAGGGAATACAGCAAGGAGAAAAGAGCTCTGGGGAAGCTCTTAAGGACTGAGAGGCCGGGAGAACAAGCATCTTAAATGGCATGGAACACAGAAGTTCAGGAGGATGGGACATGGGATGCCAGGGAAAAATGTGCCTCTAGGATAGGAAGAGAGTTGTGGCAGAAATATGAAGAGGCTGTGAACTTTGTGAGTGAGGCAAGGGGCATGGATGACAGGTGAAAGCTACGTGCTCTCCCTGCGCAGGCATAAGCTGGAGACTTGGACTAAAGATGAGGCCAGAAACACTACAAGCCAGAGTGAAAGGCTGACAGTCTTGAAGCTGAGCAGAGCTTTGGGACAGGTAGGGAACAAGATTTCTTCTATCAAAACTGTCCTTATCTATATACCTGTAGGAGAATAGTTTGTAAGGATGGTGCAGGAGGCAATCTTTCCTAATGAATTACAGCTGTAATTGTTTTTAATAAAGGACTGGTGATGGTGCCAGTCCAGTCTGTCTTGACATAATTACCACTCATACCTGCATGCATATAAGAGATACTGTGCCTGCTCTATCCATGTGGACGTCTCTTCCCTCTTTTGCAGCCAGAGCCACATTAGCCCTGGCTCACACTTTTCCCATCTGTGTATTGGAATGTGACAGTGTAACATTTTCCATAGCCAGTATGATCCAAGGAAATGTTTTGATGTTGACGTTGGAACCCAAAGTGTATATGAGTACTAAGCATAGATTTTGAAGTGATAGAGAAGAGTAGGTATGAGGAGAAAATTACAGGGAAAATGGAGAGAAGGAAACATTTCTTTAGACAGATGGTCTCCTGAAGGCAATGTCTGAAAAGTGCTGAAAGTTCAGCCACTGCAGTGCTGGAGTTGATATTAACCTCATCAAATACTTATCAACTTGCTCTTAGACATTTGGAAATTAATTAAAAAGAAGTCCAAAGGTATCATGCAAAAGTTAAGCATCCCAGTCAGAAGCAGAAATTAAACTATGTGTATGGGAACATACCATAATTCTCACAGTCCAATTTCAGTCCTTAAGTAACCAGCCTCTCTATTGCCTTCAGCAAGAGTTTTGCCAGAGTAAAACCTGCAGAATTCCATGCCAGTATATTATATTAGGATAAAAAAATTTAACTTTTGACAGTATATTAGGGAGCATTAGGTAAAGTGTCATCTGAAAACACTGCAAAAGAAGAAAGATGTTGAGAAGAAAACAAGCCACAGAATGATTTCATTTTGTGAGAGAAACTGCGGTACAGTCATTGAATTTTAATGGATACAGTGCTTCTTAGTTTCACATGCTGTGAACGAGCAGTGATAAGAGGAAAAGGCTGATAACAGCCATGATAATTTTTTTTAGACAGCAGCAACAAAGAAGAGCACAGCAAGCTACCCTCTTAATTAAGGACATTTTATGCTACAAGCTAAAACTGGTGCTTTCTTAGACTTTTGGGCAGCTACACAGGCAAAAAGAAGGAAGCAAATATTTAAAAGCTTCTTAATGGATGAAGAAACCATGGCATCTAAAATGTTTCCTGCCTACTTAAGCACACACTGGGATATAGTCTGCTTTCTGGGCCAGAGAGAGGTGAGCTAGAGAGAGAAATGAGCCATCTGGAGGCTACAATTAATAAACCAGTCCTGTATGTACCCTAAAAGAAGGTAGCTTGTATGACTGTGCCTTTATCATACTATCAAAGTAGCAATGCAGAGAGCCTGTTCTGTAAGCCACTAATTCCAGTAAGAAGAAAGTTTAGGGCTTACCCATGGAGTCCAAGGAAACATCTTCCCAGTATGAGAGCAGAGCATAGCTACTGTAAATGCTGGAATGCCACTGAAGGTTGCTTCTTTCAGCATTGCTGGCTAGCACAAAGGCTAGATGTGTCACACAGGAGGGAGACAAGTCAAAGGAATCAGTGGAAACGGGTAGATACTGATGATTTAAAGGCAGCACAGACCTGAAGATAACTTAGCCACTGCCATTCGCTCTCTGTCACAGGCAAGGAAGGTAGGAAGTAATCTCTTTTTTCTCTGTCTAAACCCAAGATTTACATTATATTTCAGGCAGGCCACCCAACAGAACGAGACCTGTGGTAAATACCTGGTTGAGAGACTCCCTATATTCTCCTGGGGTGAATTTTGCACACATAACCTACCTAGCAAACCTTTTCCTTCCTAAGAGAAGTACCTTCTCCAGATAACATCACCAAAATAAAATGCACACCTTAGAGGAAGACCCTCTGCTCTTAATGTATAGTGAGTAATATCTGGGTACTACAGTCCTGCTGCTTTTTTAATAGAAAAGGCTGCATGCTTAATATTTTTCATTGTTTTATAATCAACTTCCACTTTAGTGGCAACAACATCCCTTACCTAGCATCTAATTCTTAGGAAAAGGGATCTGGGGAAAAAAAAAAAAAAAGCCATAATGAAAGATTTTTAGAAGCTTTCATATGCATGGGTGAAAACTGAGGATATCAATTAGAGGGTTTGGATTTAAGAGAGAGGACAACTTACCCAAGAGGCTGAGGAGGCAAATCTCAGCCTTTGTCCCTTTGGAGACCTGACTTCTGATAGTGACTGACTTTATAAGGAAATCGATCCAAACCTGACAGAAGGCTGACATTGCTTCTTTCAGACCCTCAGACATTTTCCTGTTACCTGACAGTTCAGTTTCCTGATCAGACTCAAACAGCTGATGGGAAGGAGACACAAGCAATATTATTTCACTTACAAGCTCTCACTTATCAAAGCCTTAACTGATGTGTCAAGCATGTAGGACATATCAGCAGAGCACTTGCTAATAATAAACACTGAGGCAAAAAGTACCCTTAAAGCCTTCTGCTTTCACTAAAAATTCAAATGCCAGTGTCGTGAAGTAGCACTGCAATAACTCAAAATTCTTAGTAATTTAGAGAGTTGCTCCTTCCCAAGATATTGATCCATACTGGGAGCTGGTCTGATATTCCCAAGGGCAGTGGGAATCTAATAATCTGGTAACCATGAGTATATTTGGGAAATACTGATAAGAGTTTAGGGTTTGAGTCAACCCCAAATGAATACCTTTCATTAAGTTCTGAACAATAGCTATATTACAAGTGTGCCTGCAGACTAAATTCTCATCCACACGAAAGTGCTGGAAAATGCACCTACAGAACCAGAGGAAGAATATTAATCACAGTAAGCAGTTTTATTTCCAGCTTCTTTGCAAATTTTATCCTTCTTTCGTCAATTGAGCATGATATGCTTCTCTGCTTCCCAGGACATCTGAAAGCTTTAATTACTATTAGTAAATAACTTTGTTTTCACAAACTGCCTACCAGCTCAGAATCAAAAAGTGCAATTATAGCTTATTCCATTCAGAGCAGTTCTTCTATGAAGAATGTTGATTCAGCACCTCGTTTTAGCAAGCCCTGTAAACACATCTTCAACATTATATCTCTGGGAGGGGAAAAAAATATTTTAATTTCTGGCCTGTTTACCCTGATGCAAATCAAACAGGCACAGTCTGCCCCTTCAGAGCCAGCCATGTTGTGCTGAGCTTGTGATACACAAGGGATTTCTTTCTTTAGTCAAGAGACAATGTGGTGAGCATAGTGATTGCTCCTAACTACGTCCTGCAAGGGCACAGCAACAATTCCTAGGTGTGTGGTGTATCTCCCAACTTTCATTTAACTACTGAGGTGCTGCTCTATTAATCTATAGACAAAAACCATCTTTACTAATCAAGGCTCAGTATCTATCTGCTGCTTACTGCAACTGACTGAAACACTTTGGCTTGTATTCACAGCCTGGCACAGAAGCAGCTTATTGTGGTAATTAGCTTTAATTCATACACTACCACACATGCTGCTTCTCTACTGCTGTAGAGAAGGCTCAGACTCAGAACTGAACAACCATCAGCATCAAGACCCACCTAAAAGATACTAACTATAACAGCTACCTGTAATTTGATCAGTGTTATTAGAAAGTTTCTGTCTACCTGTCTCTTAGCCACTGCTTTCTAAACAGTATTGCTTGACTGGCCCTCTGCAATCCACAACTCAATGAATGATTCAGTTATTAAGATCCTATAGGTTGAGTAGGATTGTTGAGCCAAAAGTTTCCAAGCTGCCCCAGGGCTGTCTGCAGAAGCTGTGCACAGCCCCAAAACACAAGCAGCACAGCAGAGACAAAGGCATAACCCCCTGGGTATTCCTCTATTGGGTATATCCACAGGGAGCAAGTTTAAAAAGCTGAAAGGAATATGGCATCAGGCCTTGCTTTGGATTTGGTTTTTTTTTGTTTTGTTTTGTTTTTTTGCATGAGTCATGGCTAATTAATGAAGATCTGATTGCAACTTACTTTCCTGTGATTTTAAATAGAGGAATAATGAACATGTTTATTTACAGTGACAGCCACCTTTCTCCCCCTGAGATATCTTGAACTCACAGCCTGAGCCTCAGTTACCACATGAAATCTACACACTGACTTGCCCAAACTTTAGGAGCAGACTAGTTCTGAGATTCTGCATGGTGGCCAGCTCTGACAAGGACATTAAGACTTCCTTTGCTGGTGTAAATGGTAAAAGAGAAAGTCTAAAAAGTCCATCAATATATGTAGTGCAGTGTAAGTTGAAGAATAATGCCCAAACAGGCAATATTTGATTTCAAATTCTGAAAATTAAATGCTTATTCCATCTCTGCAGTCTTTCGCTCTGTGGAGCTGTGAACAGTTCCCATTAACAACAAAAAAGACTGAAATCTCTGACCACGACTTTCTTTTTCTACTGCTAGGTACATATATACAAACATGTCAGCACCTGTCAGCATTTTGGGGAGCATTCATTTTATAGTATCTCATTTCCAGCCATTTCACACTTTTCCAAACCACACTACTCATGACCTTGCAAAAAGTGCTGCTGTTTAAAATTAGACTGAGTGAACAAATACTGTAAATGCATCTAAAAATAAGAACTAGATTAAAGATTAAATGAAATATATATATATATATATATATATATGAATATTCCAACAACTAAATTTAAATGGGTTGTGTCCTCATTAACTTCCTCCCTTTTGCCTTCCAGGAAGGTCTCACTTGAGACTGAAATTGTGTGGTCCTTGCAGTCATGACACTGCATACAAAGTAGCTGCTCTTTTACTTCAGACAGAGGAAAATGCTTTAATAGCTGCTTCTCTGAAGCAGCACCTACCTGCCTTGCTAAAACATCCCCTTAGTCTTATGAGGAAAAGCCACAAGAAGACAGAAGGCTACTTACTAGTATTCCATAGAGTCAAGGTGGGAGAATCAGAGGCTGAAATTCACTGTGCCTCTGATGAGAAGATTTAGCTCCCTGCAGCATTCAGACAGTTGCTCCCATTACAGGCATCGGGTGGCTGAGTTAAAGGGTGGCCGTGCACAAACATAAACAGCTTGTCAGCACAACCCAAAGAGGCGGGCCTGTCCTGCCAGCCACAATGTGAGCCAATGATTAGCTCCTGCTTCGCATTCTGGGTGTTCAAGATACTGCGTTTCATTATTAAGCAGGGGAACAAGAGGGACTGACTGGGAAGGGCTAAGGCTTGACAGTTTACTGCTAGGCATTAAAATGCTTAAGGTGGAAGGAAAAACAAAAATCAATAGATCACTTCAGGAAAAGCACGTATTTGCTGTGTATTCATAGAAACACTTTTAGGGAGCCTGCAGGCATTTCCAATGCACTGTTTCTTTTAGGTCAATCAAACACACAAGCAAACAAAAGTAGTCTAAATTTATTTCATATTCACTCTATGGAAGTTTTACTTGCAAAGTCTCTAATTCTGTCCATACTTTTTCTTATTCTCATTCTAACATTATTTATCTGCTTTATTTGCTGAAAGTGGCATTTCTCGCTTCTCTGCCACAAATTCCATATTCTCACCTCCTTGACCTGATCACCCCAACCTTCATTGATCCTCCTATGATTGCTTCCCTTAGACTCCATCTTAACTGTTTGTTCTTTGGTTCCTGATCCTGGAAAGAGCAGAGTCACAGACACACCTTAGAGTAAGGTTCTGTGAGATAACCAAGTTGAACTAGCAAGTTATTGCTGTCAAAAGTAGAGGTGTTAAGTCTCCCTTCTCTTTAGCACCACACTGTGCCCTCCTTGTCTGTCTCCCCATCGTTCAAGGAAAGGTGATGTAACACAGAAGCAAATGCTTCTCAGTCAGTTTACTGATCTTAACACAGAGGCAAAAGAGGCATTGCATGGAGTGAATACTCCCTGAAATATAAGCTGCTTCTGATCTTGCCCCAGTCATCTATGTTCCCACCTGTCTGCCCAAATTCCTCTCTCCTTTGTTGTTTGAATTGAATTGTTTGTAGTTAATTGAATACCCTGCTTACAGCTGGTGATCCTGTGTCATCGCATCCTCCTTTCTTATGCCTGTAGTTTGGCTGTGAGACCTGTCTGCCACCAAAACCTGTCTCGTCAAGTGTTTTATGATAACTCCCTGTGTAAATATAATGCTTTGTGCTTCAAGCCTCAGACCCTTCAAGCTCTTTTCTGCCTTGGAAATAACTAGAATCCTCCTTAAATCTATGTCATCTTTTTTGCTTTCACTGTCTTTTCTCTGACCTTTCTGATTAATTCTTTTCTCAACATCTATTCCTCCCTCTCTCGCTCTCCTAAAGGCACCTTACTTCTTGTTATATACTATCCAGCTTTTACTATTTGCTTGTGCAGGCTCCTGTACCACTTTGTCAGTGATTTACAAGCATCCATTTGTATTTTTCTGCTTTTCTCCCATCCCATATTTCACCCTATGTTTTAGGCATACTGCATTAAATGCCCTGACAGCTCCCAATTTTTGACCCTTCTCTGGGGTCAAATTAAAGCAGTCCAATCACACTACATTCTGTGTAGTCTTGGCACAAGTCATTTCTCTCTCCTCTGATTTGATAGATGAACTGAACTCCCTGCAGAAGCCGATGCTGGAGTTAGTGCCTCTTTTAAATGGGCGGGCGTATCTCAGCTCTCCAGCTTCTGCTGACAGGCTGCAGGAGAATTTTTGCACAGAGTGCTGCATCGCAATGTGCTCGGGTCACATTTGCAAGATTTTCTTCACAGTGAGATGTATTAGGCACGATCTTCAAAAGAAATCTCAGATTCTGGTGCAATTGCACAGCTCCATCAGCTGCCACCCAGGTACATAACATACAATGCCTCTACTTTTGCCCAGATTTCCTACTCAGTCTGTGCTATCCATACCAGCACCATTATTTTACCACAACTCTCTTCTAGTATTTTTAAGATATAAATCTCTGCCTGAGGTCTGCCATGTGATCACAGTATGTAATTACTTTATTTATTTTGATTATTGAGCCTGGACCTTATTTTCAATGCACCTGCATTGTTTTCACAAAAAATTCAGCAACTGAGGTAATCTTCTGTTCTATACCACAGCCACATTGCCTACACCTCTATGAAAGCCATGCTTTCATGTCCTGAGCTTCGAGGCCTTTTCAGAGTTTCTCCTTTCTTACTGATCCACTCCCACAGCTCTCTTCATCACAAGGTCTGGCTTTTCAACTTTCTCTCTTCCTTACAAAGCTCTCTTTTCTTACTTTGTTTGCTATGCAGAGAATGCCTTGCTTCATCAAATCACATTTTTTATTTGATACCTATCTTTCTTTTCAACCTTTGCACTCTACTTGTCACAAAATATAAAAATAATATATCAGAGTGAGAGTAGGAGAAACAATGATTAGGAAAAAAGTCACTCCAGAAAGAGAGATGTCTCACCTGTGTATATGAAATATATGTGTTACAAAGCTTCTACCATAAAATACATATTGCATGTTATGCACCTTACACTGTTAGATTTTTTTTTTAATAGAACAGGATAGGCATGAAAAGCCCTTAATGGATATGGATCAAGTGCCCAAACACTATACATGAGATTGTGAAAAGACTGCTATAAAAAGACTGTTTGTAGATGCACAAGAGAAAGTAAGCTAGCTATTGCATCTCTGATTCCCATGGAAATTTATTTAAGATGCTAATTCAGTGTAGCCACAACTAAAGAAAGAAAAGAGAGAGCAAGAATGAGCTGATTTAGTGGAATTTGTTGAAAAGCACACTTTAGACAGGCACTCTGGGTCCAACTCTGTGACTCCAATCATAGCATTATGCCAAGGGTGAAGCTGCCTCTTTGTCCTTAAGCCTTGTATGACACAGGAAAATTGTTACCAGCCCTGCCAACCATACCAACCCAGGCACCAGCTAAGTGTGATGGCCAAGCTGATTTAATATCTTACTTTCATCAAAAAGTCATCATCCCTCCTCTTTTTGCTGCCATTCCCAGCTGCAAGGCCTGCTCGTCTCTCACATGTGTTGCAGGAAGAGTGTGAAAGCTCACAGACCAAATTTGTCTTGCTGGATGTGTCTTTCAGACAAGTTAATGATCTGACTCAAATATACCTGCCATGTTAAGCACCCAAAGTGCCAGTGGAGGGAAACAGTAAACACATGTTGCTGATGGTAGAGAGGGAAAAAGTAGAGATCAGAATCACCACCCTTTTTTTTTTTTTTTTCTATATGCAAAACATGGCTATCATCCCCAAGAAGCTACCATCTATTCTGCGGTGAAACTTAAAACCATGACCCCCAAATGCACGCCATTCTTAAACATGAGATCCCAAAACCTGATGAGTCCCTTCCAGCTCAGCAGATTCTATGGTACAGTTCAGCAGAACTTTTCCCACTCCAGCTGCAGGCTCTGTGGGTGACATTTGGACTCTGTCCCTTTCATATTACTTTCCATGCATCTGCCTTCTGCTATTTATTGTTTGCTTTCCAAAACTGTTTTTTTACCATTTTGTGGCCTCAGCCCACCCCCACTCTGTCCTTTCTTCTCAAAACCAGCTCAGCTGGCTGCTATTTTGCCTGTTCTTTGTATCTCCCTTCAGGGCCAACAGAGACCCCAGGTCCCCTGAGGCTCACGCTAACCAGTTTGTAACTACATTGCTGCTGGGAGGAGACCTGCCCTGGTTGTCCGACAGAAGTTACAAATGCTTTAGAACGGAGTGGAGTGAGACTTTTGTCATGTTTTACTGGCCTGCTTTCTGTTAAAAAGGAAGTTACAAGTTATGCCCAGAAAACACACGGGCTCAAGCAATGGAAGACTTCAGACAGTGACAAAAGAAGTGAAACTGTGTAGCTGAAATGTCTAATTTTCCTGTTAAAAAGGAAAACAAATGGCAGAAATGGGAAGGGGAAGAGATCACATGCAGATGCATCACACTAACATTTGAGCTTGGAGTCAGTGGGAACTTGGGCTTAGTCCCAGCTCAGACCATGGTGCATTTTGAACTTTGAGCTCTTGGATCACTTCCTAATTAGAGAGCAAGTGACACACTGTGGAACTATTTAACCCTTTGATAGTTCCTCCTGAGGTGTAGCAAATGCCAGAAGAGACTCTGGGGATGTGTCTAACCTCTTGAGGCCACATAGACCGTAGGACCTATGCCTATGCTCCAAATGGCTTAAGTCAAACAGCTGCTGTCAGCACCTCTTTTCATGGCTCCCTACACAAACACATCAGGCTTACAACTGCTCCTTCCTGTGCTGCTGAACAATTGCTGGAATCTCCCCCTAATGTACCAGCTTTCCATCCAGAATCTGTCTGTCTTCAAGACAGACTAGTTCTTTCAACCTCATCAGTAATGCTACACCAAGGATCAGATCAAAGAGAGAGACCCACTGCAACTTAATAGTGTAAATAACACCACACTATACCAAAAGACCTGCTTCTCTGCTTCCGAGGAGTGGAAAAGCAGCAGAGTATTATTAAATTGTAACTGTGACTAAAAATACAATTGCAGCATTAGGAGCTGTGTGGAAAGAAACAAGGGTTATACAGCTGATGTACCTCAAGAGTTGTCATGACTATCACTGGTGTTACAGTTAGATCTGCACTAGAGATTTCGCTTTTTATATTCCTTTGTAAAGTGGTAATATTATGTCTTACCTATTTCACAGAAGTTCTGTGTGAATACATTTACAGTTCTTTGAAGCTCTTGCTGAAGACATTTCAGACATATAAACTGCTTTTATTTTCACTATTGACTTAAGAATTATATCCTTTGAAAGCAAACAAACAGGATAATTACTTTGGCAAGATAAGTTTTTTAAAATTTTATGCCACCTCAGAGGTCATTCATTCCAAACACAACACAAATACTTTAATAAAAGGAGATGCACCTCAAAAAATACATGCACTGTGTGTAAAGATTAACTTTGGCACTGTAGAGCACCATACACCTACAAGTTTAAAGTTCATGTCTAAAACGCAAGTTTCCTCCCTAGCTTCTTTCTGTTCCATTTCCTCGTGAGAGGGCTCAATTGCCATGGAGTTCAGAGGAAGGCTTTCAAGTACAAACTACTCTTTGCACTTGCCCTTCATTCCCCATTCAGTTGTGCTCTACCTTATTTACAGACCAGTGGCCTCAGTTCTCATCTTGCCTAGAATTTGGTAGTTGGAGTTTTTGAGTCTTAAGCTTTTTCTCTACAGACCTGTGACAGCAAGGAAGCAAGAAGTATCAAAGCTACCTCTGAAATATCAAAGCTACCTCTGAAATGTCTAATGTATGTGCTGTTAAAGCAGGAGAAAACTCAGTAAAGAAGCAAAGTGTGTCTTGGGCACCATGCTGCCATAACTGGCTTCTATATCCCAACTGGCTATAAGCTACCTTAAGCCTTACTATATTACACTACAGGCATTTCTCAGTTAAATTCTGTGAATTGATCTAGGCACAACATTTAAATTCTGTCGTTATGGGGTGATTCACACACTTCTAGAAGGATTTTGCAAACAGTGCTGAAACACCACTTATCTCTGATTAGGTTTAGAGTCCAAATAAGTATTTCAGAAGGACAAATGCTTTGGCTTTGGAGCGGACCTAGATTCAGAGTGTCAGGTATGCTGACAAAGAGAGACAAAAAGAACCACAGACCCAGCAGCCCACACATCCACCCTAATTTCAAATTACAAGATGACTTGTCTCCAAGGAATACTTTTCTGTATAACAGCATAAACATTTCCAGTGGTATCTTTGAAACTGATAAATTCCATATTAGGTATGGCCTTTGCAATGTCGGCTTTGTCACAAGGAGAAAGATACCACCTCTCCAGTTTCTCACATTTCTCTGTGGGCTGTGTTCTTGCTCACACAGAAGAACTCAAGGGAAATATCCAAAAGAAATGCTTTGTGAAGACCTTACTGTTGTACAACAAACAGACAGCATTGATTAGAAGACTAGTAGCTCAAGACAGCTGTGGTTCCTGCTCCCATAACCAAATTCCTGCATCAGCTGGAGCAAAGGATGCTCAAGACTAAGAGGTATTTCCCCGTCACAGGAAAAATGCTCAGATTTGTGATGCAGTGACCTTGGTTCAAAGAAAGCATTTTAATATATGCCTTTCTGTCAAGCATATGAGAACTGCTGATTTCACTGTCACATCAACAAGGTCAGCCATGGATTTATCCCAGAACTGAAAGGAATTAACACTCTTCGCACATAAACACCCCCTAAATAATGGCCAGAGTGGTTTGTGCCCAATGGTGTAGATGTGACTTGTCTCTCCTCTCTCTCAGTTTGGATCGGGAGTTTACTTCTCCTTGAATGAGACTATTGATGCATTTTATGCCTTATTGCTGAATAGGAGTGAGTGGGATACCAAAAAAACTGCTATACCAAACTTACTTCTACATCCCCTCTCTACCCAGCAAGCCCAAGCAAAGTGTGCCAGTTACTGAGCATGCAAAAACACCTAAATAATTTAACTGCTTGAAACTGCAGAGGCACAACAAAGGTCAGAATCATTCATCCGGACAAAGAAATCCAAAAAGATGGTGGTGTGTCCAAGTATAAGCCTGCAAGCAAACACAACAGTCAAATTTTCCATATGCTCATATAACAGGCTAGTAAGAGGAATTTTAATGAATTCCAGGTGCTCTCAAGTCAAGTGACTACCTATTCCCCCCAAAAAACAGGAACATACTAGTTCTCAAGCAAAGCTCTGTTATAAAGGTATTCTGAGCAGCAGGAGGGGAAAAGAAGACCTTAACATTAGAGACACTACAAACCTCACACATGCAGGAGAACTAAATTAAAATATAAAAGTCCCCTTGATCCAAGTAGTAAAAAGGCTAAACTTGTCATGCAAACAGAACCAAACCACACCCATGTCTGGATTTAATTATGCCATGCAATTTTACAGCAGCCTAAGAAAATGGAACTGGGGGTCAAAATAATCATAGAATAATTCTTCAGTCAATCACACATATAAGAACCTGGGTAAGAATGGATAACAGACAACATCAGCAGACTGAACTTTAAAAGGTTCTAATTTAAGGCAAGAACAGCAACAAAGAAGTCCATAGACAAATAACTTACTTCAGAGTGATAGCACCTGCCACAAAATTTCTGTATGGTCTACAAAATTCAAGCAAACCTACAAAACTACTAATGTATACTGAAAGGATGGAGTTCTGGTCAATATCTGCCCACTGATTTGAAAGGAAATGGAATTCATTGAATGCTAAAACTCTTCAGAAATATATATTTTCTTATGAATTCTGTACATATTTAAAACATTCTCCATAAGGAAGTATTTCTATGAGATTGTATGTTTATATAGCAACTGTAAATTACAGGGAGAAATCTATATAAGAACATACTTGTAATTAACATGGAAGTGCAGAGGACATATAATTTAATAACTTCTTCAATGTGAGTATTAAATCAACCAAAATATAATTTTTTTTTAAATTGAAAACAAAAAATTCTAGATAGGTTTCTTGCAAATGTTAACTGGGGAGAGGAAATTTAAAGTCTTTTGAAATGTTACCTAGCCAGCAAAGAAGCTTGGAGATATTGTATATTGTAGCTCAAGCAAACAAATAAAAAAGTATATGCAAAAGCAATGCCAATGCTACCCATATTAGTAAGGGTTTCCTGAAGATATGTAGCATGAAATAAAATTATAATCCCTATAACCTGCATCCAGCATCACTATGGTATTTTTATAGTAATATGAAATCAATTCCAGTCTGGGCTTTTTTTCCTGAAAAAAGTGCCACTTTTTCCAGCATTCATTCTCCTTATTGCTCTACTCTGCCTCATTCCTTGAGCAAAGATTCCCTGATTCTGTTAAAACAGCCAGAGCTGCCCAGCTGCAACACAGTACTCCACCAAGGCCTTTGTGTTGACCCAGGCTACAACATGGATTAAATTATAGCTCACACACTGTGATTCTATTTTGCATGCAAAGAACAAAATCTGTGTGAGCTAATACTACATAGTACCCAGGGTCTGGATGAACAGCAGGTCTTAAAACTTTGTGTACCTTCACTTGCGCTTTTCTTCGTGCTTGTCAAGGTCAGCAATATTGCACACTTGAAGGAGGCTTCTTGCGTTGAAAGGATTGTTGTTTGCTCTTGGTTCTTTCTGACTCAAGCTCAAGCTGAGAGAAACATCACAAAAGGAACCAACGATTCTTCAATGTAATTGCTAAAATTCAGCAATTGCTCAGATTCATGCAGTTATTTTAAAACTATATTTCTTTGTCATTTTAAGTTCAGATGAAAGACAGCAAAAACTACAAGTCAGCCAGAAAGGAAGCTTATCTTGAATTCATCCCACTGGCATCCATAGATATGATGATACCAGAACCAAACACATGCAAACCCCTTGATATTCCAGAGGATTCAAGAACATTGGTGTCCACAATACAGAATAACAAGTCACATGCATTCTGAAAAGCAAATATTCTGCAGAGTCAAAAATCTGTTTAACTTGTGAATGATGGAAAAAGTTAAATTTTCAAAGTTAGCATTTCAAAAAATGAAACTGAAGATGGTCCATTCTTTTTTCCTTTCACTTCATTCCTCATCCACAGTTATTTCAGACTCTACAGCAAGTTCCAATACCACATTTTAGAAGGGGAAGAAGAACCCACAGAGATATTTAATACCATCCTCAAAAGAACAAATTATTACAAATTACAAATAATTCGGGGTTTTTTTTCTAAGAAATCTTGTTACAGCTATACTTAGGAACCTCCTTGCTACACAGGGGTACTGAATGACATGATCTTTCCCAAAGCAAATTTTGTTGCCAATTGTGCATTTTAATACTATAATGTATAAGCATGAAATTTTATATTTCTCCATTAAGTGACCCAATATCAGATGTTAAGAGATTGATAGCCTTTACTGGCTAGCATGAAAGTTTTCATGCGTGATGCTTGCCTCATTAAAAAAAATCAGACAAAATAATTATTTCTGAGAACAAGATTAAGAAAAATCAGATTGCTTTGCATGACAAAAATTCAGGTGTCTTTATGTGAGGACTATGAAAATCCTCAGCTTTTCAGTAGGAGCCTGGATACTAAAGAATAGGGAGAGGCTTTAATCCAGAAAATTACTTTTTTAGCATCACATGAATATGTACATTAACCTCACTGTGACTCAATCCATACTCACTTGGGAGATTAATTTTTTTGTGATACAGGCAGCCTGCTTTCTGTCCTTTCCTAGTGTTTGTGTACAAATCTCGCACAGAGGAAGATATTAAATCACACACATCCAATCCAGTTCAATGAAAGGCAATAGATTAAATTCAAAAGGCACTGAAGGAAACTCTGGTATGATGATAAGTATTCCCATGGGCAGCTCTCTCAAAAGACATACTGTCTGACAAAAACTCCCCAGTATGAAATACTGCTGGTTTTATTGCATGGTGTACTATATCCTCACTGTTCCTTCGTAATTACAACTATGGTAGCCAGCTCAAGACCTTACTGTGGTCAAGAAGCATGTTTTGCAGGTGAGCAATAGGGGAAGGTTTTGGTTCAGATAAAGCCAGTGGAATCTATTCACTGAATGATGCCAAGTGAACTGAGACTGCCCTGTCACTGTATTTCTCCAAGCTGGGTCTTAGTGGGATCTTACTTTGGTTATAGCAAATAAAATGGCCAAAAATTGTTGGCAGCAACAATTAAGCCATTCATTGTGCTTTTTGGAGAATGATGGATGGAGTTTCTTGTACCACCCTCACCCCAGCTGCACTCTTTGTCAATTCCTCCTTCATGGAAGCTGTGTGATTTGAACATCTGTTATGAATCAGTAGATAAACAAAGTGCTGAGGACTGTGGTATGTACACATACCCACTGACAAATAGTCCTGTGAAGAGACAGTGACCCACTGACCTAGAGAATTGCACTGCCAGTGTGATAGGCAGCCCTACAACTACTTTTAATCCCCATACCTGATAAAAGCAATCAGCTGAAGGGATCTCTTTATAAAGGCGTTCTATTTACACCTTTATTTAGATAGTTCACCAGATGACATAGTGATGTTGTACCACTTGTTGTTCTGACAACACTCAAACTTTCCTCATTGACAAACAGAGGGGAAGAATATTTACAGGAAAATGCTTTCCAGATGATAGGGTCAGAGTAGTGTGGGGTCTCTGCTGCTCAAGGATCTAACCTATTTTTTCCCAGCTCCATAAATTGTAACATCATCTCTGGTTTATCCTAGGGTTAGCTGGCTGAGGATCAAGGAACATCAAAAACAGCTTTTTTCCTTCTGCTCTCCATAGCACTTACACTCAGATGTGTCTATCTGCCCTCACATCTTCAAGAATAAAGCAAAGAAAAACCTTTTAAAAACCATTTTAAGGACAAAACCATTTTTAAAAAGCATTACTGTAAGCCAGTAAGCCTTTTTTTGTTGCCCTGAAAGAACAAACTCGTACTTCCCAAGAAACAGAAGTGTTTTATGTGGTGGCCCTCCCCTACCTATGCTCTCAGATGCTGAACAAGCTATGAGTATTTATGGAAAACAAGGAATAAACAGCAATTATTATTTCAGTGCATGAACAATCAAGGTCAGACCCAAAGCAAATCATCACGTCTCCTGATAATAATAGTAATAATAATGACTTATTTTCTCATCAATAATTATTGATTCCTAGATGACCTCTGATGTCATAGCATGTTATTCATTATAGGCATTACACAATGGCATCTATGTTACAAGCTTCCCTATGTAAACTCTCAACATGTTCTTAAAAACAAAAGAAAAGCTGAACAAATTCTTCATTTCTCATTTTAAAGCATATGCTATTAATTTTATAGAGAAAAAGAGTACTTTGGACATTCCACCTAGTAGGGATACTGATGGTTGGAAGCCCATTTGGGGTAAAATTTTGCCATGGGAGTACGCAGTATGATGACTTTTACGATGGTTATGTCTTGGTCCAGGGTTAGTAAGTATATTGTCCTGGGAACTCCAAACATATTAAAATAATTTGAGTGTTAGTTATCTAATTATTTAATCAATTTTCAGCCTTATTACATAGCGATTACCCCGACTTTTACATAGCAATTACTACTGACTAATTTAAAATCTGAGGGCCACACATACTTAAAGCTATGGCAATCTATGGATTCCAGGTATGTCAGTAGGGCAACACTAAGATTGCCAAGGGAGTTGACGTCAACTTCCTCCTTCAAAAACCTAGCCATGACATCCAGCAGGACCTACTCCATTCTGCCAAAATCACTTATTTCAGTGAACCTATTTCTGAATATGAATGGAAGGTGATTCACTACAAGGTATTCAAAGAGGTAGCTCAATATCAGCCTGAAAACTCTCTAATTTCTTAAAAAGGGCCCTTGAATGAGTGAATTTCCACTGAATTGAAGAGTGGGGGGAAACAGAATAGAAGAGATATTTAACTTCTTTTCGAATTCTCCCCTAGATAGGTAAAGGAGACTTAAAAGTATTGAAGCCTTTAAATTATTACAACCCATGTTTCTAAAGAAAAACAAGTTTTAGTGATTTGGTTATTTCTGATTTACTGTCTTTAAAATTAGGTCATTACTTTTAGGAATGCTTTGTATAAATGAATGATGGAACAGGATTTCAGAATGCTCTTAACAGCAGTCCATACCATTCCTGGGGGATAAACTGTTTTGTCTTTGACCATCTAGCTTATCCCTTTGGGAATCACATTATTGTCTCATAAGAAAAGAGGCACCCATCTTAATATTCCTGACCTAATGAGTTCTGAAAAATTCTGTCAAAGTACTAGCTAACCAGACTGATATTCTACTGTTTTATCCATCCAGATCAAACTACATTTATGATTCACTGCAGCTTGCAAATAATCTTTTAGACTTTTATTCATCATTCCCTGTACGAAAAAAAAAAGTCATTTGAGGAGTACGTTTGTTAGCTTGCATTTGCACATGCATGGCTTTATGGAAGGAACAACAGCGACACTGTCAGAATAAATTTAAATTTCGTTTTTAACATTTCACTATAGTGATACAAGTTGCAGTGTCAATGCAAAAAGAGATATGACAAAATATAGTTTCAAAGTGAAATCTAAAAATCCTAGAAAATTCAAGGTACAATATCTTGTCAACTGCAGTTTGGCCCTCTGGGATCCTTCAGATTTTGTATTCCTGCATATGCAACTAGGTTTATCACCTCAAAATATAAATGGCTCTTATAAATCCTAGTGGTTTGTGTTATATACATTTCCAGAAAGAATAAATATGCCTTTTGGCTCAGATATGTTGGTTACATTGCTCAGTTAAGTTATAGCTTGTATTCACATGCTACAGCCTTGCTTTGTGAAAGATGATCTGAAAAGTGTATAAACTGAATGCGTGAAATACCTTCAGCATGGAATAGTGTATTATAATGGGGCTTTGTGAACTAGAGAGTTATCCTGACTGATTTCAGATGACAGTTTAGTCCTAGTTTATGAGCATAAAAACTACTGTGTACTTTACACCATATCATTCAAACAAAAGGTAGCAGAAAAGGTGGTATTAACAGTAGTGTGACTGCTCCTGAAATCTACTTGAAAGAGGGATAAGGAGTAGAGGGATGGGAAAAATTGGTCTTATAGAAAATGCAGATGAAGATTTTCATCTGTGAGACTCTCATCTTACCCACATTGTGATCCTCACTGTCCACCCCAAATCACAGTACATTGTCCATGAGTCAACTAATGTGTGATGGTCATATATCATGCTGCTGCTATTTTATGTCAGTAATCAGATTCTGTAGATTCTGCAAATAATCAGAAGTAAACATACTTCATTAAACTTAACAATTAATTACCTTAGTAATTAAGTTTATCATGAATCTTATTAACTTAGTAATTGGCAATAGTGTCATAACAATTTTAAGATAAATCTTTCTTGGTGGTCCAGAAATGTTTTAGAATTATAGTCATGTTTTGTCAGTTGAGTTAATTTCAATTAATATACTTCATTAACTTAATACCTAAACACTAATAGCCTAAGGGAGATACTTCAAGTGAACCAGTAAGACAGCTTTAAAATAAATGTATGTCATTTTCTAATTTTAATTACATGCAATTTCAAGCCCATGTCTAAGCAAAGTCTGGTATCCTGAAGACCAGTTCAGGTAACACAGTACTGACAGCCAAACAAGAAAGATGAGAGCAAAGAAGGTTTTGATTCATTAGAGCTTGTTAGCAGTCTGGGGACAAGGATTACCTTCTGTTTCTGTACAATACCTAGCACAGTAACAAAAAAAAAAAAAAAAGGTATTTCTAGATGCTACAGAAATAGCAAAGAGTAATAATAATATAAATGCAGAATAAAATAATAATACCATTGATGCAAGTCAGAATTTCATATGAGGTATACTGACGGATGTTTAATGAACTGCATTGAATCAATCTGACACGGCACAGTTCTTGGGAAGCAACCAAACCCTGTATAATTTGATTTAAAAGAAATTACCGCTGTTGCAGTTATTTTTCTCAGATGTTTTTCTTCAAGCAAAGCTCACAGAAAACAGCAGCATCGCTATTTATTTTTTTCTTTAACATTACCAGATAATTAAATAGGTTGGGCCTTCATGTGGTTTGTCATTTGAAAATCAAAATCCAAAACTCAGCCTAGGTATGTGAGTTAAGTTACATTAATTGATGCCTCAGTTACCTTTTTATTCCTCAACTGGATGAGCATAATGTTGTTCTTCCAAACAGATTTGTACACCTTAGTAATTCTCAATTCTCAAATAACACAAATGTTTGTGTGAAAGCAGATAAAAATTTGAAGACAAGGGAAAGGAGGAAGGAAGGGAAGGAGGAGGGATTAATTACTGTAAGATGTTTATGAGAATTTGTCCTTACCTAGTTCATTTCCCTCAGAATTCTTCTTGTAGGGAGTTAGGAGAAAGGAGAAGTGATCACAGAATACTAACAGGAAAGAAAAGACCAACATGGATATGTAGCCTTTCCTATAACTACAGTAGAGATAAAGTGATCATGGAACGTGTGTTCCCAGTTTGAAAGAGCAGGGTGGGGAGGAAACACTTCCTCTGTAAGTAGAAGGGAAGAACACTAAAACAAAATTAGAAAAAGCTGCTTGCTTGTAGTAAAAGAAAAAACTTAGAGCGACACAGAACTCCTACCTTGAAAGGGACGGAAAAAAGGAAAGAAATACTGAAAAAAACCTATTTTCATTCTCAGCATCTTGGTAAGGCATCTTGGTAAGTAACAATGGATTTGGCACTATTAAATCTAAATATTTAATGCTTTGCAGGAGTTATCCATGTTGGCAGCTCACACTGTGCTTTGCAAGAAATATATTGAAAATTCTCTTGAACTGTGTCCAGTTGCAAAACTGGCAGGACAAGACTGGTCTGGTGCAGTTACTGGTGTACCCTTTCCTACTCTCAAAGAGAGGTCAACCACAAGGTGAACAGGTTTGTTCCCTGACCAGCCATGCACATTGCCTGGCTTTCCTACAGGCCAAGGTAAAGCATCAGGCAGTGTCACACGTCCTAGAAATGTTTATGCAGAAGGGCTGAAACCAAAGAAGCAGCTTATCAGTGTCACTGATCTGTTACCAGGGGTAAAGGTATCTGAGAATCTGACACACCAGGAGCAGGGGAATGCTCACACCTCAGTGCCTTCAGAGAAAGTTACAAAGCATCCATGCATGTAATAGCAAATGAGATTTCAGCTTAGAGGTGCAACACCAAAAACTGCAGAGAATTTAGTATTCAGTGAGCATATGCCTAAAAAGTCAGTGCACATTTTATCAGAATTTCAGCATCCTGTGCACATCAATGAACTTTGCTTAAGCTTCATCAGGATCCATTTACATTCTGGATAAGAAATTTGGGAGGAAAACTGGTATATGATGTAAAGAGCAAAATCAAAGGCCAAAACCTGCTTTTCAGGTTTTCTGTCAGGAAGATGCCTGAGCAGATTTTGAATAAAACACCTCTGAAATTTTCCATTCATGTCCCAAATCTTCCCAGAAGAACTTCTGAAAGGCATATGAATAAATTCTCTATATTTCAGAGACTTAGGCAGAGGTTTTCAATGTATAATCCAAACAAGAAGTGGATTAACTGTCTTCAGCTGAAAGCCAACCAGATGACTACCCTTCCCCTCACACATGGCATTTGATGTCTGCCATTTTAATATTTTGACATTTTTGTGAGAGACATTGTCCTGGAAGGTCACCACTTGTCGCAGCAGCTGGCTGGCTGCCACTCAGGCTTGGGAAGCTTAGCTCCACAGCTGTCATAAAAAATTACCATTTTCATAGCTAAGTTTCAGGAAAGCTATGAATTTATGTCTATGAGGGGAAAAAGAAGACAAGAGAAAGGAAAGGGAAGCTTCAAAATCAGCTTTTACTTGCTAAGTGAAGACAGGCATTTATACATATATATCTGTAAGATGAGGCTGAAGTATTTCAAAAGCAGCTTATAAATACAACAGAGTCATCAAATACCTGTGTTCCAGCAGCATTATCAAGGGAGTTATATCATGAATACGTTTAGTCCTCTATTACAGCAAACAACACACATATTCTCTCCCTAATCACTTAATGGCAGTCACCTGTTAACTGTGAAAATGACATTTTCACATGGCTCATGAAAAGCTGACAGTACCAATGGAAATAACAAAATCTGTAAATAAAGCAAGAAACATGACATAGCAACAGAAAAAAAACTGGCTAGAGCCTGCATTTCTTGTGCAATTATCTGACATTTATACTTGGTACTGATCACTGTTTTCAAGAAGCAGATTTCATCCACACCACAGTAAGAATGTATTAGCCATAAACTTAATAGGACAATAGCACCTTTAAATCAGAAAGGATAATAAAAACCAATGTACCACTTCCTCAGTGCTATGAGATCAAAATACACTGAAAAGTATCAATTTTCTTCCTTACAGTATCACCACAACACTGAGAAACCTTCAGCTCCATTGCTTCCAACCAGCTTACTATCCTGTCTTGATGCCACTGTAGCAGAGAAAGATCATTTCATATACAGACAGACTGAGATGGGTGAAAAACATGCAATGCTCACCGTGCTATCGTCATTGTTCTTATCAGGTCAGATGCAGACTTACTGATGCCCCTTATGATGACTGTTTGCGTTTCTGATAATAAGGTACTGTCAAGTTTCTTAATGAGAAGGCTGGGTCTGCATTTACAGATTTAAAAAAAAAAATATTCCAGGTGAAAAATACCATGGAAAATTTTTCTTCTATGCGGTCACAAACCCTCTATTACTGCTGAAGTATCTTTCTTGCTGTATATCTAATATATCTAATCTAAGCAGAAAAACGTCTCTCTATAAGTACCTCCTGCATTTGCTGGACTTCTTCCCTCACAGACAAAATGGCAAGCAGACATCCCCAAAATCAACAAACAACTGCAAACTATTTGTTCTGGAAAGCTTTCATGCATCCCTTTCCCTCAGCAGCTCTTCCACTGAAAGCCAGAACAATACTGCAGAAAAGCTTTCCCTGTCAGGATGTTTTCAGCTTTCATCTCTTTGCTTTTTCAAGCAGAAGACTGAGGTAGAAACCTTAATTAGCAATCTGAAAGCACCACAAAGGCAAGGAATACTTACATTTGCAACTCTATTTGTGATATTTGCACACTGATCCAGCGACTGGTGATTACAAAGAAGAGAAAGATCTTTTTAGGCTGCCTTTCAAGTCTTGCAGCAGGGAAATGAAGGCTGCTATCTGAAAGCTACTAATTTTCTATATGCTGTGCTCTACTTGCTTCCCATGTGCATACAACACAGCTGCCAGATTTAATAACCATGTCAGCCTGCTTTCCCCAGAAAGCAGCAGAGAGATGACAGGATAAAATAACCAGCGCGTTAATCTCTAGTTATGGCTGCACTAAGCCTTGAATGAATGAAGTTTTATTGCCCTTGAAAATAACATGAAACAAATCAACGCTGTTTGTGAAAAAATAAGTGCAAAAGGATTTCAGAAATGTTAATCCATGCTTGCCTCAGTGATATTAAAGTACATTAAAGACATTTTGCCTTTCTTTTTCCACTCAGTCAACAAATCCTAGGTCTTGAGGGTTTTTATTCCTTTCAGAATACAAGCAGTGTATGCTTGTACCTCAACAAAACAAAATCATTAACTGACAAATTAGTTGAGCTTCCCTCCTCTCCTGTTTTTTTCTGTAAGGAAGGATTTCCATACCTGTTTGTCTTTGCTGACTTCTTTCAGGCAAAAAAAAAAAAAAAAATTAAAAAAAAAAAAAAAAAAAAAAAAAAAAAAAAAAAAAAGAGAGAGAAATTAATAAAAAAGGGGGTTAATTCGAGGGTTAATTCCCTTTTTACCATTTAAATTCTCCCACGCACAGTGGTTTCCTAGAACACTGGACTTTAGTATCTGCTGTGGTCAGTTCACTGCCAAGGTGGAGCATCGCCATACCTCCAGCTGTAAAACCAGTTCCACGAGGGGAAAGGGTAGCCAGATTTTACATGACAAGAGAAGGTGCCACTCATGCAGTCAAAAACAACAAACTAAAAACAAACCCAGAAACGCTCCGTTGAATCTGCAACAGTGCAGGGATGCCGCAGAGGTCATATGACATCTGTGCTCATCTTTTTCTCTCTCTCATTTATATTCCTTTCACCTCCCTTGGAGGCACCTTCTCAGCAGGGAGTGGCTTCTGTGAAAACTATGGACAGTAGATTTTCCCCTGAGAAACTGTTACTATGGTAACGTTACATAATGAATATGGCCTAGATTATTTCTTTAAATAATCTAACCCTGAAATTCTCATTATAAATTAGATCTGATTTGTCTGGGGGACAGGAAATACCATTATTTAAAAACTGCATTAAAATTGTAGGATAAAAAAAATCCAAATGGTGTTATAAACTAAATGAGAGTATAGGGGACATGTCATTGCATCAGTCAGAAAGATAAAATAATTTGTAAATGCCAATAAACAAGGTCTATTATTTAGCACTTGTGGGAAGCAAGGAGGAAGGGCATATACATGACATCATGGCTCACTGCAGCAATCAATATTGCATCTTGCAGAGTTGAAATTTCCTTTGTATTTTTATTCTTCCAGCAATCATGACCTCATTTAATGATGTAAGCTCAAATACTGCTTACATCTACCCCATTCAAAACTGAAATATCAGCTTCAAAGTCACCCTACAGTATTAAATCATGCTACATCAAAACTCGAGGAAGTGCCTAAAAGGAGCTTTGTGAGTCAGTGAAGCATAGCATGCAGTAGAGCAGAAATAGAGAAGGCACACTGCTGTTCATATGACTTTCCTCTCAGCTCAGAGACACACAGCCCTGGTGGGGAAGGCAGGGCAGGTCTGTCAGATGACATCAGGGACAGGGGAATATTAGGGCCCCAGCAATAGGGCTGGGCAGAGGGAGCCTTCTAATTCAGCAGCTGAAGACCTGCCTGATTGGGAATGATATGAAGTAGTCATCACATCACAGATGTTTTCTGACCCTGGTGAACAGGTAGGTAGATGTCTCCTGACCCTCCCCTATCTGCAGCCATCCTTGCAGATAACCCTTATCCTGGTTATATAAACCAATAGTCAAATGGTTAAGAAGGCAAAGCTACCTGTTTAACTCAACACAAAATTGGGGATTTCAGTTTGAACAATGCTGTTGGGGAAACTTTGCTAGAATCCTACCTCTGAGATATCTATATTGTGACTCAGTGGATTGATATCTCTCCTGACGTGTCAATCTAGCAACTATTATTAACATTAACCACATTAATATAACCACAGAAGACTGATTGTTCTTCTCTCCTCCCATTCAGAAGATTAACAAGAGAGAGTACCTGGCCTACAGAACATTTCCCCCAAACTTAAGCAAGGTCCTCCTACATTCTGCAGTGCAAAAGGGGCTCTCCAGGTGGGACAGAGCAGGCATGAAGCATTGGTTCAAAGCCCACAGCATTTATCTATATTTCCTTGTGTGGTGTATGGCACTGTGGAAATGGATGGTGATTGCTGCTACCTCTCCTAAAGCATCTTCTGAGAAAGCCGCTCGGACAGGCACAGTCTCTGAATCCACACACACACACACACCATAGATAGGTCATTGAAGAAAATGGGAATGGTCTCCTGTACAGAGTTCCAGCAAGGTTTATTGCAGAGTCATGCTGAAGGAGTCCAGTGAGAAAGACCAAAATTAATGCAGTATCCCGGGTTGAGTATGGAGTTGGGGGCTAATGGTCTGTGAGCACAGCAGTAATACAAGGGTTGGGCAAAAGGCAATGACCTATAGGGAACTGAAGTAGTTTAACATAGTGCTGCAGGGCACCATGGGGGAAGCCTTTTTGTCTCACTTCAAGTAGTGAGGCATTCTCAAAGCCTGTGGCAGACTCTTCCAGGGCATTACCCTAGAAGCTCCCTGATAGGCTCAAGGGCCTCTACAGTGATGGACAAAAATGCACAAAAGAGATTTACAAAAGAGATTCATGCTGCTTGAAGGTGGTGTGCTGTTTGGGGTGTGGCTTCTCCAAACAGGTATTCAAGACCAGAATTTCATAAAGAACTTGCTGGTGCCACAAGTAATTTGACATATTCTAAACAAAATCCCTAAAAGAGGATTCACTGCAATGGGCAAAAGTCCCTGGACTTTCAAATTAAAGAAGAAACCTGCTCCATAAATTGCATTGAATACCTAAACTGACCTATACAGGAGATTTACTCTGACAATCACACTGAGCAGTACTTTATCACAGAGGCTGTGCACACTAACACACTTTGTTGGCTGTGAAACTCAAGGTTTGTATGAAGATGTGAAAGCATTAAACATTCTCTCTCTTTTACACAGAAAAATGAAGGAGATTGGATTGCATGGTGTTAACTTCAATTGGCTTTGAGGAAGTTCAGCATTATCAGGATACAATCTAAAACTTACATGACTGAAAATTTTATGATTTATCAAGTATCACATTCCTAGACAAACATTACACAGGAGTCAGGCCTCTCTGGCATTTGACTTTTAAACCCCAGGGCTCTCATGTTCCATCCACAGGACATACAACAACAAAGCATTATAATCAATATTTTCCTTTTTAAAATTAAAAAAAAAAATGGAAAATATTTTCAACAAAACGTACGCCCATTTCTGAATTAATCTTACATACAAAATTAAAGAATAATTAGACAATGCCTAGTGAAACACATATTTAGTGGCCCTAGGAAGGTCAATGAATGAAAAGCAATGAAATGAAAAGATTCCTTAAGCAGATTTGAAAGAGCTAAGCTGTCACTTAAACTCCTGTAGTTCTGACATTTTGCTCTGTAAAATCTTGAACTTCAAAGAGTACATTGCACAAAGACAGCAACAAGGACAAATTGAGAAATGAATATTACAACAAGGTAAAGCAATGAGCCTAATAGCTTATTTTTTAAAATAGACATAATTCTGACATAGAATGAGAAGGCTTGGCTGCTTTTTACAGCTGTGCCAAGTCTCCCGACAAAGAAAAGCATAGTATAGTGAAAGCCAACATAGTTACATGACTTCTGGACTGAGCTAAGTAACATCTAGCCAGCTCAGTGTGGAAGCAACATGAACATCTGTGTAGACAGTCTGTATGCATCCAACTCGTGGACACTTGTGGCTTCCTCAGGCAGGGTGTTCGGCATACAGCTCAGGAGCAGACATTTCACTAGTACCAGTGTGCTTCCAGTAAGTTAACATACAGCACTTACTCTTCTTACCTCAAACTCAGATCATGCTGTAAGAGACCAGGCTGAGATACTGCTGAGAAGGCAGTTAGACTAACAAAAGAAAGATCTGCATTCATAGCTGGACTCAAGCACACAAAGATGCAGCTGTGAAGCTTCTGGCCGATCCTAGCTTGGCTATTAGGGTGAGTGGCTTCACTGATGTCTTGGGGTGACTTTATGTATGCTTGTATCCCCAAATCATCTGTTCTGTTCTGTTGGTGTTGAATATTGAGTTCTGCAACATTAAGACTAGTTCCAAGAGTGAAAGGGTAAGAAGAAGTGCAGAATTTGTTATCAGAGACAGCACTTGCTCCCCTGCATTCTTCACACAGACCGTGTTGTCTGCAGTGGACAACAGGAGACAGCTCTTTTTTGCTTTTTGGTTGGTTTTTCTGGCTAGCTGAGGCAAAGGAGTTCCCCTGGACTCTTCTTTTCCCTTTTTCTTGGAATTGTTTGAACCTGCTCTGGACTAAAAACCCGAGGGAAGCACCTGGAGCTCACACCTGTGGCCCACCAGGCCTGGCCTGAGCCACAGCATCTTCCAGCACCAGAGGGACTGATAACAGATTGAGTGAGCCAGGCTGCAACCCATGGAGGAGACTCTTCTGAATTTGTCATCTCTTTGAGCAGCAAGAGGTTTTGCTGTTTGGTATTGTCCATTTTTGTGCTGGAAAGTGCTTTGTCTGTAAAATAGACAGGTTTTTGTTCCACTTCTCTCTGGGGAAATATTTTTCCCCGAACCAGTTGTGGGAAGGACTGCTTGAATCTGTTTCCTGGAGGGCCCCCATTCAGAGGTTTCCTCCCAAATTTGCCCTAAACCAGGACTACTGAACTCGGTGATTTTATGCAGAAAAAAATCTGACCCTATTATTTGGGAACTAAAAAGCTTTAATAATAGAAAACAACAAACAGCAAGCCGAACAGTTTGTACTGAATGAACTGGGAAAGATGGTACAGGAAGGCTTGTTCCACGCATAAGGACAATGGCAAAAAGCAAGTGTTAGGACATGGCAGGGGTATTTATAAACTCGGAGGAGGGGAGTAATTAGGGCAGAGTTTAGGGAGGGATCCAATAGGGAAGGGCGATTAGGAATATTAAAATTATTGCAGCAAAAAGGAACCAATGACAACAAGGGAAGGAGAGAACTTTCTTGCAATGATCAACATACTGGAACTGGAGGATTCTGGGGGTGATTTTTTACTCTACCCTACTGCAAGGGTTTTCCCACAGCCTTAAGTCATAATCCTCTGCACTTTTATTGGAGCTAACCCCAACACAGCTGTTACCTGTGAGCTTGCTGTTAGCTTCTTTCCAGGAGGGAGTTCACTCTTGGAGTCCAAGCTTCTCTGACAGCCCAAGATCTGTAAAAATGGCCTCTCCATGAATGGATTCAGAAAAAAAATGTAATTTAGCTGTTATGACCTGCTCATTGTTTGGCGCATCTCATGGAACATGATAGCAACCCTACCATACAGCTGAGAAAGACAGACTTTCAGTGGTTATTTAAAATGCCTTTCACCCATTCTATCAGTATTTATTATGTTTTCCACATCTTTTCCCACGCCATTACATCAGGTCTTTGAAAAAATACATTAACAACACAACCTTACATATGACTTTAGTATGAGACAGAAGTGTCAGCAGAATGCCTTTGTACAATATTATGTCACTTATTCCAAAAGAAATGTGTTGTCACACCACTTCAGTTAACTCCATGCCAGACTTTTACACAGACAGGTTACTTATATTTCTAGGGCACTGACTGCTTATCAGACTTGTACTACTTTTGATACTGCAGTCTCTTTTCTTTCATGGTCCTATTATAGTGAAAAAGTCCTACTTCCCATCTACTTGAATTGACATGCTTTGGATGATGAAAAGAAATCTTAGCAGTAAACAAAGGAAGAGACAGATTCACAAAGAGGCTCAGACAAGGGTGTCAGCTCCTAACCACAAGTTTCCTTTTAGTCTGCAGATCCTCCTGCCAAGATTTCTGTGTTTAAGCAATCCCACTGTAATGACACCCACAAAAGCCAGCATTTTAGCACAGAGCTGTCTAACTTAGCTACTGTGAATGGTAAGATCTTAAATTCTCTCCATGAATTTGGTATCCTCATCTGGACTGCAGCAAAATGCCCGTCTCCAACTGGGATTCATACATACTCATTCTCTTAAGTTCCCTTTCTTAAAAAAGCTGACTGGGGAAGAGATGAGAACCAGTTACAGTACTCAAGAGACGACATATTGGGGCTCAAATCTCCTAATAGCCAGATAAAATCTTAACCAACATTCCCTTATTTAACTGTATCTTTTTAGGTTATTGTAACTTCGGAATCCTCCTGAAGCTGCTGTCTTGCTATTAGCAAATAGCAAAGGGTATGCGGGAGGGAACAAAGTAGCCTGTAGTCATGCTGTCGTTGAAGGCACTAACCTTGAAAGTCCAATCTATGCCTCAGTAATCGGCTGTTAATTTGGCATAGAATCAGGTTTCTGATACTGTACCGCCCCGATAGCCAGAGCTGTTTTGCTGCTTCAAAGCAGCGAGCAAACTGCTTCAGAGAGGACAGGCACAGTGTCTTCTGTGCCTAGGTATGAGGGAGATGTTCCAGCTGCTCAGCCCTTGCTGCTGCTTAGCATCTCCAGACACCTGGGCTACATGGCAGATTTTGAAGGCTGACATTCATGCCTGAAGTATTTAAGGGAGCCATTAGGTATTTAAGGCCATGTCTACAAATGTGGGTGCAGGGCCACCTGAGCTGGCAGGGATCTGCATACTGAATCATATAACAGAAATGCCAACAAGCTTAGTGCACAAACACACAATCTGTCTCTGTGCATGGCCACTAACAAGCCTCTGTCCTGTGTACAAGCCTGCACTCCATTGTGAGTTTTCCAGATTGAGGGAATTTGAACTCTATATATATAGAGTTATATATATATATATATATATATAACTCTATCTAGTATACCCCAGAGGGTAGGCAGGCCCTACATTTGGCATCAGTCCCTGCAGGGATCTTGCCTGCGTTCAGCCAAGGAATAGTCATTATGGGGATTAAAACTAAACTGATTTCATCTAGCCTAGAACACACAGGAAACAGATCAAAGGTGGATTTCTGCCTGGTTTCTTGTGGATTTCAATTTTAGTTAACGCTCACAACTGCAGGCCTACCTATTTCTTTCCTTGTTTTAGAAGCACAAATCATTGCCAAGGCTCTGGCAGCCAGGCCAGAAAATAATGACAAATAGTGTAAGCTGATCTGTCAGGCTTCATTAGGGGCAGATTAAGCATTGACAGTACCCAAGGTTTTTGCGATATAATTGCATGATATGGCCAATGAACTAGTCACTCTCTAGGGTGAGAAGCAGAGATGATGTTCAACTGCCAGAGAGTGGAACATAGACTACTCTGTTATGACAGTGTAAGATATAAAGCACTATCTCTGAACAAAGATGCTTCACCTCAAGTAAACCTTGTGACTAGCTAGAAATAATAACTAGAAATAATAGCCTGTCTATTGTAAAGATGGCTGAGCAAGGTAGAAGAAGAATCAACAGACTTGCAAAAGGCCAACACAGGAATTTAGCTCTCTGTCCCAGCCAGGATATCTTGCCTTTTTTGCTATGCAAAGTCCATAGCTCTCATAATTTAAGACTTTTTTTCAATAAATATTTGAGAATGGTCCCTCATTTACTGGATCCAACATTATTATATCAGAATGTCAAGAAGTCTCTGAGTTGTCTGTGCTTATGGCAGGTTGTCTTGAATCTAAAATGGTCTTCTCATTTTACTACCTTTTAGTAAACTGATGATTTTTCTTGCTCTACCAGGATGGGTTTGGAAGTTTCAAATAATGGAAATTGCACGACTGCATTTCCCTTTTCTATCCATAACACTCCAAACACTTTCAGATTTTCTTTTACATCATCAGAAAAAATCAATTGGTTCTACTAGAAAAGTTACCACTTAACATCAAAATGAGAATTTTATCCATCAATCTTTTTTTGTAGGTCCAGAGTAGATAGAGTAGAAAGAAGTTTCACTGGTTCTATATAGCTACACCACAGGAGGCTGCATTAAGAGGATACACAGAAGAGTCAAATTTGTCACTGAGCATCTGAAGTTAAAGAGTTCTAGCTTCATAGAATCATAAAGTCTGGAAAAGATCTCCAAGGTCTCATGGATTTGAGGTAAGAACCTCAACAGGGCCAAGTACAGGAAGACAATCACTACGCTGGTCCTGCTGGCCACTCTATTTCTGATACAGGTTAGGATGTCACTGAGCTTCTTAGCCACCTGGGAACACATCTGGTTGTGGACCAGCATCTCTAAGTTGTTCACCATCAGGCAGCTTTCCAGCCACTCTGCCCGTAATCTGTAGCACTGTCTCAGGTTGCTGTGACTGAAGTACAGACTGAGCAGTTTGGCTTACTGAAACTCAGTTGGCCTCAACCCATTGAAATGAAAGGTAATAACTTCATCTGTGCCTCACTACTTCATCCAGAAAGGAGGGAAATTCAGATACATAATCATTAGCACTATAATCAAAACGTCGAAACAATTCTGCAAGCTCCCACAGAACAGAGGGTTTCTAATTCAGGCAGAAAATTATATGAATTTCCATGTTTCTCTGCTAAGATCTGGATTGTATCTACTGATGTAATTTTGGAAGAGAGAAAAAGTGCTGCTGAATGTATCTGATGGCCAGAAAGCACTGCAACCAAGAGGCATAGCATGGCTTCTTAGCTGTCTCATGGATTTAGTCACATGAAAGACCTGTTTTTCAGTGCTGGAGGTTCTGCCTTTAACAGCTATTAGTGATTTCAACCACATCTGGACAAGTTTTAATGTCATTGTATCTAGCAAAAGCCTCTTGAATGCAGTACATGCAGTGTTCTGTTTGAAGTGGTCTATCCTACCTTTATTATTAAATAAAATTTTTTGGTTTGCTTACAGTTACTGCAGGACATAGTAAGAGAAAGCAGGAAAAACTGAGGTGCTGCTGTGCACAGGGGAAGGTGGAAGTATAAAAGGGAGGTCAATCATAAGTTCGTTTGGAAAACAAATGAACAGCTGGTGGCACATTTTAGTCCTTGTCTTGTCCACTGTCCCCATTCTCCCTGCATTTTAGTACTTTGACACCATCATCATAACCAACATTCACAACTTTTCATCCTATCCCTTTCAGACCAGGAAGCCCAAAAAAGAACAAGAAATAATTACCTTTACGTCTCCTGCTTCATCATGGAGACAGCTTGACACTTGCTCTGACACCATTTGTGCCCTAAAAGTTCTGCATTAGAATGGATATTTCCAGATTCCAGGAACATCCAGAGGGAACTTCCTACAGCACTGCTTACTTGGAATGTTTTCATAATTGTTAAATGCAAGAAACACAATACACAAAACAAAACTATCTACCAAGACAATTATATTCCAGCGTGACCAGCACATTCAGCTAGTTAGACATTTTTATGGTGTTACCTCCAATTTAGAATGAATTAAGCAACTTTCTGGGCATGTAGGGGTTCCAAGGGTAATGGAAGTCATAAAAGCACTCATTAAAAACACTCATCAGCTATCTTTTCCAGCAGTCCAGTCAAAATTAGCTACTTTAGTGGATTACTTATAATTTAGGAACCACACACTATGCCATGCCTAAAAAAAATTCCTAGAGATAACTAGAATGCCTTAGAAGCCACTGTGAATTAAGACAAAGACTATTGCAAGAGGGAGGAAAGAGCTGCAAGTTAGCAGTATTTTTTATCTCTTTCAGGTTTTGCAGAAGTCATTTTCCATGCACAAAGAGTTCCTTGATTTCTAGAGGTGAATGGGCTCTAGCTTGGTGGGAAGGAACCAAAAATGTGAGTCTGCTCCTACAATAATTTTCTAGAGATAATACAGAGAATTGAGAGAACTATTTAGACACGTCTCAGATAACCCCAGTGCCTGAAACTAAAATTTCAACTCTTAAAAAGTCACAAACTCCCTCCTGTTCCCAGGGTGAGCCTGAAATCAGGGAACAGAAAACAAACCTTTGGTTTTGCAGCATAATGCTCTCATAGCCACTTCAGAGATGGGATTCTGCCTTGATCTGCCAAGCTTTTTTGTGGCAATACCTCTCATTGTATACTTCAATCTGAAGCCAGAGAATTGAAAAATACCTCTATTTGTTTTGCCTTCTCCAAATACAGCCCTGCTGCAGTGGATGACATCCATAAGGGAGTCCTTGGTAAAAAAATGTGGTAATGTGTTGCTTTCAACTGTACCTTGGTTCCTGAAAGAAAGAAAATTTTGACAAACTCCTGTACTCCCTGTTTTCTTTTGGCTACTTCTATTTGAGCCTGAAGGCCCTTCACTGACTCCATAGAGTGCCTAATACTGGTGCCTGAGCTTAACTTGTTAGGACCAAGCACAATTTTTACGGGCACTTGCAGAACTGGAATTCCTAAAACAGGTATTACACACCAAAAAGCAGAGCACTTGTATCTATATTTGAGTACTTGTCTCAAATTATTAATCTTACTTCTAAGCAGATTCACAGCAGCATTTCAGTGTATATGGAAATACTTATTCTATTACTCAAGGATATAAATTTTCCATTACAGTCTTTGCACATGCTGCACACAGACATGTTTCTGCTTTCTCAGCTCAGAAGTAGTAGCATATGAATCTAAATATCTGTTTGGTAGGAATATTAGATCCTTATTGATTCTACTTTGCTGAAGAACATCCTCTGTGTAAAATTAGTTTCCCAGATTCTGCTACAATCAGCAGTATGCCCAAGCAAACAGCTGCTCTAACAGGATACATTACAGACAAAATGAGATTGGAATCCCATTATTGATTAGTGAAAAAAACCAAGTTCATTTTATTGAGCATAAGCATCTTATTTGCTTTGTGTTCTTAGAAAATAAAATGTGCTGGGCAGGGCACACATTTGTCAGGGAACAGCCTGTCTTAAATCTCTGTTTTGAGCAGTTAGTGGCAATTTCTCTCCTTTTTAAATTAAGGAAACTCTAGTACTATTTTTCATAGAAGCACCATTTTCTTGCTATAAACTATCTGCACCTCAGTATGAAATACTTGCAGATTAACATTGAACTAATCAATAGTTAGGTCTAATTAAACTTGCTACTTTAATTACATCAGTTGTTGCTTTTGGAGACTTTATGAAAACATCAGAGATGATGAGAAGGACACTTTCATTTCATGCTCTGTCAACCCCCTAAGCCTTTTAATAATACCTTCAGTACAGATATCCATTCTGGCAGCAGGTGGTTTGATGGCTGTGCAAGAGTCAACTAAACCTGGTCATCTTGGCCACATTCAGGATTACTGACTACCAGAGAAGGTCCTGGTCATAATGAATGCCTGACAAACAACTGGCTGCTGGGATCTCATCTTTAGAGCCCTACCTTTCTTTTCTTGCCCTATCCCTTTAAGTGCAAAGAATGAATGAATGGCTATTACTCTGTGTTGATGGACTGTTCGGAATAGAAATTGTACTACCATCTTTTGACTGTAAGGAGAACTACACCTTTAGGAAGCCTCCCTTCTATATTAAGTCCTTGCAGGAAGTAATCTTTAATCGTTAATTCAGTGAATGAAACATGCAGATCCACTTCAATGTGGAGACATTTGATGAACAGTATAGTGTGTGAGCAAAGTCCTTTACAAAAAGCAATATGGTTTGGACATATTCTTAAGAAGGCCCTAATTTTGGGCAATCCATGTATACTCAAGAGAAAACACATTAACAGTCTAACACGTGTCAGCTTTGGTGCATCTATGTCTATTTCACATGTCCTAGCAAATTGTTTGGAAGGAGCCCCATTATGATTCCTTCATGTTTCCTTTGGCACTTCCAGCCTATGACTACAATGATGCTCAGTTCTTGGGCAGATCAGAACAGATTGAAGTTGGTAATAAATACAGACTCTTTGATTATCATTGAGCAGTTTATATCTATATAAATTCAGAAGTGACAGACAGTTCCAGTTGTGCAAATGTACCTAGGAGGAAATGTACCTAGGGAGTTTCTAGGCAGGTTCCATACAGAATCAGTTAACTATCCTCATGGAAAGTCTTAGAACTAAGGATTCTTACATTTCTATGCCTAGACAAAGTTCTTCTGAAACAAATCAGAAACACTTTGGTAATGCTCATAACAGATCTTCAGAGGCTGGTTATCCTACTCAGTGCTGGTACACAAAATTGGGATATTTTGAAACAAAGTTAAAAGACAATACTGATGTTTTTGGGCAGATACATTTCATGTAAAAGGTAAATTCCAAAGCACTGAAAATAAGCAAACGTATTTAAAATCCAAAGCAACATGTTAAAAGGTACACTCTCCTTTTGACATT
This sequence comes from Oenanthe melanoleuca, assembly GCF_029582105.1. NCBI lineage: Eukaryota > Metazoa > Chordata > Aves > Passeriformes > Muscicapidae > Oenanthe > Oenanthe melanoleuca. Next base: position 27,944,248 of record NC_079337.1, on the reverse strand, counting down.
AAGAACATTTTGGGGAGTGGAATGCTTAGTAACGTTCCTCTGCATATCAACAGTGGTTCTGCTGGATATCTGACAACAGAAACACTGGTTTAATACCTTGTGATCTAGCAACAGTATTTTTGCCAGTCCTTGAAAAGAAACCACAGGCATTTTGGGTGTGCATTATGGCATGTGTGGTTTAGTAGTGCTTAACCATTTTATCAGTTCAGGGAAAATCTTGGTTTCAGTGAAGTCAATGGGAGGCTAAAGGCTCACATTTAGTCAGAGGCTAAAGGCCTCTGTGGAGTTGGGCTTTCATACATAATATTTAAGAAGAGGGGCTATGGTCTGAAGAAGAGCAAAGGAGAAAGTAAAAAAGTTTGGTTTTGTTTTTTTTTCCATTGCAAACAAAAAGGTCACAATAAACACTAATGGGTAAAATCCAAGTCTTTGGTAAGATTTTTTCCCCCCTATCAATTATGCCATGTTTTTAAACAACTTTCAATCAATTTATGTACATTCACAAAGAAACTGGAAAACAGTACATACATACATATACATAGGCTAAAAAGTCAAGATAGGTTCTTCTTTGTTCTTCATTTTCTTCTCTCACTAACATAGTTCCACTAATATTAAGTCCCTTGTGTGTAGCTGGAATTACATAAAGTAATAAAGAGCAGAGTAGAGGTACTAATTAAAAGACCTCTTTTTCTCACAAGTTCTCACACATTATTGAGCTTTACAAAATAGTGATGAAGGGTCATCACAGTGACATTTCATTATGATCTTTGATCTAGACCCTCTATAACAGATCATATACTACAGTACTTAGCTCCCTCAGACTGGAAAACCAGAACACAGACTCACTGTTTATTCCTGCTGGATGGAGGGAATGCATCACTGCTAAATAATTCAACAAAATCAACTTTGGTCCAAAATCATCTTGTATATTCCCTACTCCTCAGCAGCAATGAAAGCACTCCTTCCCTCCCCTATGACTCCCTTAACTTATGCAGAATCTACTTTTATACTGGGTACTTATAAATAGAGCATGAAAAATAGTTCTTCTGTAACTAATAACAATGTTTCTCTAACAAAAAGAAAAAAGCTGATCGCTACAGTAAATTCTTTTCATCTGCTGGTTCAGACAATAACTTGTCACTAGATCTCTCAATCTTGATCTCTAATCCACAGTCTCACCACAAGTGCTGATTATCGACATGATGACCCTCAAGAATTGGAAATGTACTTAACTTTTTATCTCTTTTACATGCCTGTACCTGGTAATACTGTTGGTATAAGGATGTGGCTTTGTGAAAATCTATGTACTGAGGTTTGTGCATCATCAGTCAGATGAAAGAATGCTTATCTCACAATGGAATAATGATTCGTTTATAGTCCAGTGAAGGAACAAGCCTGTATGTCATCTGGAAAGGAGAATTTTGTCTAGCTAACATCTGAAATACATTAGCATTTCTACAGTAAGGTGAACTGTTACATGTCCTGTATGAGAATATTTAAACTGACCCCTAAGAAAGTGATGAATTACAGGAAAACATTAAGGAAAAGAGACAGAATGCTTGAATCTGAACAGAATTCCAGGAAAATGTTTGGCCACTTACCACATGTATATAACCCATAAATATAGGGGTTTTCTCAGTGACATTTAAATCCAAAGTAGTGGGCTTTGTCCAAGAACTAGATCCCAGCCATAAAGCACCAAAGTATTCTGACTGATTGCTAGCTGAAGATGAGCTTAAATAAAGGTGGATATAAAGATTTGCTTTTATTTCTTTTGGCTTACTTATACACTTACTAACTTTGCTGTCTACATTTGGCTTATGTAAACATATTATCCTTCAATTTATCTTATGAGGGATTTAGGTTAACTGTCAATAAATGAAACATTCTGCTCTGATGGGTGTGGATGATCATTAAGACATGGGTATTGTAGCCATTTTCAAGGTGCCCAGTCCCCATCACTATTAATCATCCAGAGTCAGGAAAAGGTTAGGAGGACTTCCTTTTTCTAAGCTGTTCTGCCTGCTGGAAGCTGGTAATCCAGTGCTAGTATGGAGAAAATGTCATCCCTACTGATTAGCACTGGCTGAAGATACCCCAGCATGCAAGAGACCCGTAGGGAAAATGTCAGGACCATGAATCAAACCTTGTCAATGATTCATGACATATGACTCCATCTGGACAAGGCAGCACTGAGCAAGAACCTGATGTGTACATACATGTATATTCCTAAACTGCATCAGAAATATTTGGCACATTCTCCAAGACTGAATGTTCCTGTTCCTTGCTCAGTAATGACAAGATTCTCCCCCTGAAAGAGTAATTATCAATCCTAACTCCAGTGTATGACAAGCCTGCAAAGCAGGCAACAATTTCCCATGCATCGCCTCTTTAACGGCATTATTAATTAGCTTACTTATGATCACTGTTCTTTCCTAAGATTTTTTCAATACAGTATAAGTATCCAGACAAATGGAAAAACGAAGTTTTACAAGGTTATGTGTTGTAGGGTTCGTGAGTCGTAGCTATATAGTCTGTAACATGTTTGATTAGAGAGGTCTTTTCTAATTATTTTGGACTTTACATTTACAGTACTCAGCAGAAATATTTGTGGTGACATTCTAAAGTGCTCAAAATGAGGATTCCTTCCTATTTCACTAGGAACTCTGCAGTAGACCCCTGCTGGAATACAAGAAAAATAAAAATAATTTGCATAAAAAACTGATCCAGAAAATAGCAGTGTTCACTGCATGGACAGCAATATTTCATGATTTTTTATTTTCACAGAAACAATTTTCACATGCTCAATTATTAGCTCAGTTACAAGTGAATTCTGAGATTTCTCTACATGCCACAGCATGAAACAGATGACTCACATTTGATCTGAAATGCCCAGCAGATCTGTGTTCCATTTGCCTTTGTTTCCCGTCCCATTATTCTTTAAAAACTCAAACTTCTTTTTTAAACATACCCACCTTATGCATGCATTTTCAAGCTTTTACTATATCAAAAATACCTGGAAAACACGATGGCAGACAGCATAAAGAAAGCAAGCTACAGTTATTCTAAAAAGTCAGGGCTGGCAGCATATTCTGGAAAATGACAAAGAGTTTGTGGAACTAATTCCATTCAGCAAGGTTAGAGAGAAAATCCAGCTGCTTTCAAACACCAAATGCACCTCTAAAAAGTCTCTAAAATTCCTCAAACATCTTAAATCAACAAAACACAGCATCCTCAGGCTATTGCAAAGCTAGGGGAAAAGATGAAAGCAATCATTCTGATGAGGGACCTGGGTTAAGAAATCAGGCTGAGCCATATGATGATTGGTATCCTTTGCAAAAGCGCCTCTATTCACTTGATTACCGTCTTGCAGTGAGTGCAATGTTGAACAGGAGTTACTGGCTCAGTGTTCTCTAAGTCAGTCGTGACCTTCTACTACATTTAAAAGGTCTTTGCATCAAATGCTAAAATAATAAACACCATCTATTTATGCATCCTCTTCCAAATTTAGGTACAACCTGTTCAACTCCTTCAGAACATGCAGGGCGCACAGAACACACTTCTAGTAAAACTGGAACTTGGAATTACCTAAGAAAGGAGCTATCTTGTTCATTGTAATAGGAGAAAATACAGAGAGGACTCTCTGAAGAAATGGCAATACTATTCTTTTAATTCTAAAGAGAATCTGCATTTTCAGTTGTTGTTCCTATAACAATGAAGAATATCCACTGGCACAGGTTCCTAGCTCTGCTTCTCACAGCCACAGTCCCATGGCAGAGGTTCATGCCCTCGACAATCCAGCAACTCATGGTACTACATTCCAAAACAGATTTGCTGGCCCTAGTGAAGTGTGAACATGTTTTGTTTCATATTTAAATTGAATGTTTCACAGAAGGTTTCGAGTCAGCTGCTAGTACAACTGAAGATAAGGTAGTTTCCAGTAAAAAAAGACAAGTAAGCCATGGAAGCTACTGACAGAATACTAGCATAGTGTCCTTATGGAAAGAGTCCTCCTTGTTGGCAACTAATAATCGAAGGTAAGAAGCAAAATTGAAAGCTCCTTTCATCTCTCCTTATCTCCTGATAATTCTACAGTTATCAGTTGTGAGCTTTGAAACTCACATTTCAAGGTGGTAATTTCCAGCTGGTCTTCAAAAAGATAAGTATCAAATCTAAGCAAAAGCGGTTCAGTAAGTCTGCAGTATGACAAATTTCTCCATTTCTAAACAGGGACATAAACAACATTAAAGGGACTAGTGCTGAAGCAACTGGAGATAGAAGGCACATATTTGGCAGGCAACATGACTAAATAAGAATAAATGGCTCCACATTTTCCAATTAAAATGAGATGTACTTTGACTGATCTGCTGCAAACTAGGATTTTTGTCCTTTATTGTGGAGGCCCAGGGGCCTACCACTAGAGCTATAATGCCTCGGCCTTGGAGAGACAGCGGCGGGCAAGGAGAAACTCCCCTCTGAGATTAGGGTGAGAAGCACCTCCCTTCCATAGGCCTATGTTACTATCTTAAGTCCTACTGGTTTGTACAGTTGTTCCACCCCAGTTCAGCAGCCATTCACCTTATTTGTATTTCTCCTAGAATGTTCTCCCCTCTCTTGGTCTCTATTGGCCCTAATTTGCCATATTGCTCCACTCCTGTAATCCTATTGGTTCCCCTGGTTGGCTGCCCCTCCTCGGCACTACTTTCCCCTGTCCCTATTGGACCCTCAAACCCGCCTCTTTTTTTCCGTATTTAACCCTGTGCCCTCAAGCCAGTTTTGTCTCTGTCCCTGGACTCCTTTTGAGACCCAGTAAACCTTCCCTCAGATTTCCATCTGAATACCCGTCCTTCACCTTCTTCGTCAGCCAGTTTTTTAGCAAGTGTGCTCCGGGCTCCAAAAGCACAGGTCACTCTCAGAGGAACACATTGAAGAGCACTGCTTCACTTATTCATGTGTTTTCCCTCAGCTTGAAACAAAGCCGCTAGGGAAAATCATGCTGTGCTTGTGTACATTATTCAAGCAATAAAACCTTCAAACAAGAAAAAGAACAGCCCTGTCTGGGATATGTAAAATTTTGTTCCATGCTTACACAGTGCTGAGCATCCAATATGGTAAAAGCACAATAGCTTTCAATATTTGTGTATTTGTTATTAACATAATACACAGTCTTTATAGAAGAAAAACAGAGTGAATTACAAAAACCATAACATCAGAGAAAGTTCTATTTGGGAATGAATATTGGCATAGCGGTTTCAATACCCAAAGTGAAGGCCTCTGAGTGCCTACAGATAAAGTTGTTTATAATTAGGCAGAAAACCATCCGACTATAGAGGGTCGGTGTAATTTCTTACACATTAGCTCAGCCCTGTAATTTCACATGTCTGGAGAGCTATTGGACATTTCATTTTACACCCGCTTCCTGAACACACCTTTTTCCAATTCTCTACTTGGCCTTTAATTTGCCAGCAGTTGCATTATAGGCAGCTGGGGGGGGGGGGGGTCTGTTGACCCGACCCAGAATGCGACAACCTTCCCAGAGAGAGGGTCCCCCAATGGACAGTCTTCTAGGGGGCTGGCAGTTCTCTTGGCCACCGGCTAACCTCAGCAAGTGGGCAGCCTCTGGCTGCAAGTGATCAGGTCTGCAGTGATTTCAGCTCTGCTTGCGAGGTTATCCCAGCATCGTATGGCAATTCCACAGATTCCTTTATTATCCAGCAGCTCTGTGAAGGGGGCCACGGACAACAGCTCCCTAATGATCTGGGCAGAGGCTGGGGTTTTTATGGGGGAAAGCAAGGGTAATACCAAAGGGGGAAAGACTAATGGGTTAAAAGAATCACCATGGGCACTAAGGCATGGTGGGATAGCTGAAGCCCTTGGGATAGCTCACCATGATAAGGGAGGATGTGCTCACCTAAGGGCCATCTCTCCAGGAGGGTTGAGATAAGCTAATCACAGCCCATTGAAGGGACATCCCTCCAGGGCAGAGGTGTGGCCAGAGCCATGGCAGGTTTACCAGCCTCCACATTGCATTGTCAAGAATAGAGCAAACAAGCAGAAAGCATCTTACTTTTATCACTTTTCACATCCAGAGAAGGGCAGTGGAGTTGGGGAAGGGTCTAGAGAATAAGTCCGATGAGGAGTGGCTGAGGGAGTTGGGGTTGTTTAGTCTGGAGAAAAGGAGGCTCATGATTCCAGTGTCCTGAGGCTGTACTGACAATGAAAAAAAATAATGGAGTACACACCACAAGATTCATCTTTCTTCAGCTTGAAAATATGGCTCAGCATTTCAAATTTGTTTCTTTGTGGACACATGATTTCCAGTCTGGGAACCAACTCACAATGCTGAAATATTACTGATCATCTATCCAGATATGAAGCCACCTTCCCCAAAGTAGGGTCTGCTGCAGGGAAGAGTAGGTGACTACTGTAGGTACTCACATGGTTCCCATCACAGCAGCACTGAGGCAGCTCACTATCCCTAATGTATTCATCATTACAATGCCTTCTCTGTAAAGAGGTAGCCTAGGTCCTGAGAGATCTTATTGACAAAAGCACCTTGCCCAACATAATTAAAAAAAAAAAAAACAAAGCAGGAACTGAATTTAGATTTTCCTAGAGGCCACAGAGCTTAGAGTCTATTATTCTCTGGATGACCTTTACTTCCATCACATTAGGTTTCCATACCATATTAAGTTTAGATGTAAATGTCTAGACAGCACATCTAATTTCTTTCTTTTTAAAAGAAAAGTGTAAGGTAGTGGTATGCTACCAGAAGGTCCTGAACACTACAGGGTTTCATAGCTTTAAAGGACTGAAAATCATCTTATGGCCTATATATTTTCTTAATCATGGTTCATCTAAAACTGTCACATCGTTTCACAGGTAGCTGCTGTATAATCATATTTGCACTTGCACTGCGTTTCCTCTGCATGTTTTATATAGCAAGCGAAATTTTATTAGCCCGTTTGAGGAGAAGCTGAAACCCAAAGACAACAAATAAAATTTCACATAGTAAGTGAGTAAGTGTTCTGAGTCTGCAAGAAAGCAACACAGCATTAGAGCAACGTCATCTAAGCCCTCTGGCTCCTGTGTCAGATTTTTGTGTTTGGCTTGACTGTTGCAGTACAAGCTGGCTTCTACTGGACTATTAATTCAGCTATAAACAAGTGACCCAGCCCAGATCCATGGGCCAGCCCCCAGGCGGACAATGATAGGTTATATTCAAACCCAAACAAGGACTTCACCCAATGACGTTCCACCCTGGGCTGCAGACATCTCATTGGTCAGGGAGATGGGCGGTGTTAAGGCCAGACCAATCAGCTGTCTGGACCAGGGACTTTTGAATCTCCTATATAAGAAGGATCTGAATGTTACAAATACGAACGTAATCAAGCCGAATTAAATATGATTAAAATAAGCGATATTTATTTTGCGACCGAAACACGGTCCTCGATAGCCACAACCGCAAAGGAACAGCGCCGAGCTCAGGGTCAGTGTCGGGTGAACACACAATGACTCAAACTCTATCGCTCCGAATCCCCAAGTGTTCACAAAACAACTTTGGTTAGTCCAGTTTTTATACAGTTTTTCCTTGCCCGAAGCGGAGGTCTTTGTCTTCTCTTGTCGTTCACCATATTCATGTAGTTTTCTTTCACCACGTTGGGCTGGACAAAACCATATCCTGGGAGATGATGAATTGTGATGAGGACATATCCTGGCTTTTGGGACGGCGACATGGATATGTATCCTGTCAATCTCCATTTACGGGAAACCAGGCATTCAGATGTATTTTTTCCATGGCGTTGATTAAGGGCGCTTATTGGGTACTCGTAGCTTGGCTGCCTCCCTAGACAGGGCCATCTCCACTGTGGCTAGGTCTATTAAGTTGTTAATTTGAGCTATCCTACTTTTGTTGGATGTTACAATGATATAATCAAGCGATCTGTGTCTTTAATGTCTGTGGTTTGGTTTTAGCCTTTTTTTTTTCCTTTGCTCTTACAAATATTGCTTTCTTTACACTACTATATAATTCTTACATGAATTACATTATATTCATCCATTACATGAACAATAAAACATGCTGGTTTTGCATGGAACATCTGGGTGTGTGTCGTCTCTGTCTCTGACCCACGAATCCCGTAACACATGGTGACCTCATGTGAGGATGACAGCCACCCCACAAGCAAACCAGGGAGAGACAGAACAGCCCATCAGGCTGTATAAAAATACAGCAGCATGCAGAGCCTGTCCCTACAGTGAAAAGCTGGAAAAGAAAAAAACAAGGCAAGGAGAGCCTGACCTACAGTGAAAAAGCTGAAAAAAAGGAGAAACCATGGTGAGGAGAGCCTGACCCAGCAGCAAAAAGCTGCAATTATGCAGAGAGCAGAGCTGTTTGCGGTGGAAAGCCACTCAAATTCAGAATTATTTTCCTGAAAGTAGAAGAAAACAACCACTGGAGCCATGGGGGGATGAATCTCTGTGTAGAAATCTCCAGTTTTGAAGGTATGGTTGCTTCTTTCTGAAGAATGGGTAGTAGAATATAATAAAGAGGCATTGTTAGCTTTACTAAGATAGGCGGAGAACCATGGGTTAGACACAACTAAAGAAGCTGCTCTTGATTGGAAAACTTGGGCACGAACTGGCCAATTTATAATTCAAGCAGCTTCCAGAGGTGACGAAAGCACAATAAAAGTTATAAAGCCTTGAAAATTTACTTTCAGTTTGATGAGACTGTTAAATATCAGGGCACACGGTGAAGACTGTGCGCTGGAGTAGATCGTGGGGGAGTTGGGCACCCTTCCAAGCCTGCAGAGGAGGCGGCCGGATGACATGGCTGCCCCACACCACTGCACCACCCTGAATGCACCCCCTGTGCCCAGACTGTTCCCTGGTGAGCTGTTTTCCACAACCCCCCACGCAGCAATGCCCCAGCAGTTGCAATCACAGCAAGCAGCGAAGATGCGCCCCCACCGAACTGCTGTACAGCACCAGAACACCCCATGCCTGTGTGGAGCCGCTGTCCTGGGTCAGACCATGCCGCCATTTTGGCTGGGCAGCCAGTGACCATGATGCAGCTCCATGAGGCTTCCAGAACTGCCCCCTCACCACCAGAGCCGCCCCACCCCCTCGTCACCATAGAAACACCCAGACCGCCCCTGCCTGGAACTGTTTGGCTTAGCCCAGAAACTGCGCCCCCAACCCAACCTCCATAGAGCACGGCTCCGCTCCCATCTCAACCTTCAGGGGTGTAGCTCTGCCCCCAATCCAATCTCCATGGGCGGGTCTGGGAAATGCATCATCAGGAGATCCTGGAGACAGAATACCCAAAAGAAGTACTGCTGTCTGAGCGCATCGCCCCTACCAGAGTTGGAATTTTCCTTCGATTATATACCAGTAAGGAAAGCAAGGAATAGCAGCAGAGAAAGCCAGAGCCATCGTCCTCCTGCAGAATACCACGTCTCATTGCATTCGCAGCTGAATCTGAACTGCCGCTCTGCATTCACAGACCAGACAGAGAGGAATGTTTGTGCCACCACGGCAGCCCCTCCAAGCCTTTCTACTTTTCTAGTCAACAACTGTAAGTTGTAGCTGTAGGAGAACTAAAAGACAATCCTCAATGCCCTGATTCAATCAGCCTAGAGAAAAGCCCTAACAGTGTAACAGGAGAACTCATGCCGCCCTGTGCCGTGCAGCATTGGCAGGGGCCAGAGATGCCCTTTCCAGCAGCCTATCCTCTCTCCATATGCCTTCTGCAGAGGTGCAGCAGCAGGGGAGGAGCGGGCAGATCCGCAAAGATGTGGTGTCATGACAGCAACTTCAAGTCCGCCGTATCGAAAAGACGCCTGTGATCACATGGCACTCTGAGCCAGCCCCAGCTATGCAAAAAGCCGCTACCCCGGGGAGGGGGCCCTCGGGCATCCGCCCCTATACCAAAACCAAAGATCAGGGCATGGGAAAAGCCCTACAGGGAGCCCAGCAAGCGGAAAGCAGCAGCAAAAGCAGCGGGGGGAGGCACGTGGGGGCATGGTGCCTTGAGGACTGTAGCGATCAAGCCGTCGTGAAAACTGGCGCTGGTGCTGGCACAGCTGCCACTCAGCGGCAAAGGATGGATCACCTCTTGGCGAGCCTGGTGAGATGTCAGCACCCCCTACATGTGGGCAGTAAAAGGGCAAACCAAGGAACTTAGGAACAACAACCAAGGCAATGTTCACAAAGGCAGCACCGAGTTCCCACCCCAGACATGGTGGCGTTTGCTTGGTAAAGTGCAGCCACCCTCCAATATGTCAGTAGAGCCCCAGAGCCACTCTGCCTGCTGCTGCTTTGACTCTGACGAGGTTCTCATGCCCTGCAGACTCTAATAAGCTGATACTAAATGGAAGAAAAAATTAGGCTAGTTTAATAGCCCCTTTCTGAACAAGGAACACTGCAACATTTCCATGTGCTAAAGTTGAAACTGATTCATATAATGTATCTTCGTTAGCTAATTCTCTTGCAGTTACTGTGAAGGTGTCACACCAATGTTACAAATATGGACAACAGTTTGCCAAAAATATCCTAAAGTTTAAATCTGGAACTCCTGAAATGACAGCTCACATATGGACTTTGTTTACAAACCCTTTTTTCCTGTTTACAAATTGTTTCTTCTGTCAAGTTAATTTTTTTCCCACAGTTCTAAAGTCGAATGTTTACATTTATAGAGTTAAGTTTTAATTTCAGTTTAAAAGGTTGTATTTTGTTGTTTATAGAGTTATGTTAAGGAATTCTTTTAATAAATATTAATAAAAGTTTGTTTTTAAAATATAATAGTGAAAACCTTTCCCAAACAAGTTTCTGGCCCTGATCAAGCCTTGAACCTGGCTGGTAAAGGAAATATACCATAGCCCCAGGTGTTTCTATCCCAAAAATAATAGCAGGTCATTTTGACCAGTTAATTTGGCCTCGCAGAAGCTAAACCATTTTCCTTTGAGATAAACAAGCAAGCCAGAACAGTCCTATCGAGTCCTCATTGTGAAAAAAAAGCTCCTTGGGAGACCCTGGGTGATAAAGCATATAGGTAGTTGTAAGTTTTACCTTGTTTTACCTTAATTTAGTTCAAAAGTGCATATTTTGTTCTTATTATAGTTGATAAAGAAAAGGGGAAGACATAAGTAGTAGAAATATGTATGTTTCTAATTGAAATGGTTTATTGTTTGTAGTGTTAAGTTGTAACTTGTAACTTCTAAGCAAATAGCCTGTGACATGCTAGTCTGAAAGATGGTAATATTAGTAGTTCTCGCCTAACATCTCTTAGACATGAATGCTGCAGCACTAGTGATACATGGAACATAGAACCTCATGCAAATTAAGCCCATGCTGTCTTCTGTCACCCTGTCTGCAATGAACCCTTGCAAGTAGGATAACAGACGGCAGTTTGCAAATTTTAATAATAAAGGAAAAGGAGCATTTGTCACAGTACAAGCTGGCTTCTACTGGACTATTAATTCAGCTATAAACAAGTGACCCAGCCCAGTTCCATGGGCCAGCCCCCGGGCGGACAATGGACAACCCAAACAAGGACTTCACCCAATGACGTTCCACCCTGGGCTGCAGACATCTCATTGGTCAGGGAGCTGGGCAGTTTTAAGGCCAGACCAATCAGCTGTCTGGACCAGGGACTTTGAATCTCCTATATAAGAAGGATCTGAACAATAGAACATGTTGTTGCATGGAAGCTCTGGGATGTGTGTTGTCTGTGTCTTCTACCCATGGATCCCCTAACACATGACAACAGTGGTGACCACATGCATGGTCTGCTGTGCTGGAACTCCCAACAGTCATAGACAGGCAGCAAGTCTGTCAATGAACATATAATGAAGCAGAGCTTTAAGCATCCAGAAAAACAGTGTTTGAAAAGCAAGAAGGGAAGAGGTGGTTTGAAAGCCAGCAAAATGCACAATGATGAGCACATAACCTGAATTTTCAATGCAGTCTTGTGAGCTGAGACTGTCCACAAAGGAATAAGTATTAGGTGAGGGTGGTGGACTAAATGGTAGCAAGCTGGCCCATTTAGGTCTTCATTTAAGGAAGTTCTTGGTACAAACCAAAGTTTGTTTTCAGTCTGGGTGCCTCCAGACTTTGTTTTTCACATTATTGCTCTCCCTGCACATAGAAAAAATTATTTGAACTGAGTGGAAAAGCTTTCTCATACTTTTCAATTTGATGCTTAAACATTTAACTGCTCTTTTTTGTCCGGTTGCATTGCCTTTGCTTTCTCCCATTAAGCCCCACCCACACTTCCTTGTCCACCACTTTTGTTTGCAGTTTCTAGAAAAGTAACATTATAAACTAAAATTTTGGTGAATCAAGGAAATAACAGTTCTGAGTGAAACAATCTAACACCTTAAGAGTCAAACACAGTGAACCCTGATCTGAATACTTGCACATTTCTTTGTCTAACCATTCACAGAAGATAACTGTGCTGATCACATCAGAAAGTGCAGTGTGGCAAATATACTGTGGCTGTATATTTACTGGGAGGCCCTTGAAGAAATTACTTGCACAATCACACAACATGGCTTCAAGGTAGAGTTGAAGCGCTGCTTATACCTTTCAGTTCATATCCTGTTATCTTTGTCTGCATACTAAGATTTTAAATCTCCAGACCATCCTTCATGTCTAGTAACAGCTTAGCAAAAAACCCTACAAGGCTATAAGAAAAGTATTTATAAATAAGCACATATCTTTATATATAAAGATATAAATATATAAATATAAATTTTTATAAATATATTATTTATAAATAAATATATAATTTTATATGAAAGATATATTAATGTGAATCCTCTATGTAGTAAAACATAATGAAACTGTAAGAATATTCACTACTATTCAAAATACTTTAGTATCTATATATTTCAGGTTTCAATCCCAAACATTTAAAAAATGACTTAAAAATTATAATTTAAAAATAACTTCAAAGACTCCTTAAAAATGAAGCACATTGTAACTTAAATGCAATCTTATTTTTTGAATTTTTTTTTGCATATAAAATACTTCAGTGCTTTTGTAAATGAATCCCAGTGATAATGAAACAAATGCCATGAAAATGACCGTAAAGTAGCTTATGAGACAAAATAAGGAGTCACTGCTGAGTTAAGCCATTTCATTGGTGAGCATTTCTAAACAAGCTTAATTAACCAGAAAGAAAGAATTTGTTAAGTACCTACTTTCTCCTCATTTTCTTGATTCCAGCTCCTTTGCAGTCTTCAGCCTTGTAAAACTCTCCCATTATGTATGACCCCACAATAGACTCTTGAGTGATTCATTGTGGCAAACTTCCTTCTGTTCAGCTTCAGATTGGCTGAGTTGGAAAAAAAATTAAACAAAGGAAAAAATTAGAAGTGGAGGCAGTGACAGGAGAAACAAAATTCTTAAGAAACTGTGGATCCAGTTAAGGCAGTCTGTTCTTCCACCATGACAGGGAGCTAGTTTGGTGACTATTGACTTCTGCTCTAGGTCACTAGGGTGCTAATGCCAGGCAAGGCGAAAGGAATCTTGTCCCTTGATAGGATTTAAAGGTAATCTTCAGAAGAAAGAGTGAGAACAACTAGTAGTATTTGGGAGTGTGACTGCTAATCCAATAATAATGCATGATTGATTTATTAACTGTTTCATTTGCAGAAACAAATGGAAAAAGATTCTGCCAACAATCTGCCATCCTTTAGAGGAGACCACAGTGTCTGAATCTCTTTCTTAAAGCAAAGCTGTGGCAAATGTCGAGCTTGTGAGTTTCAAAATAAGGGATTAATTTCATCTTAGTGCATAATCATATATGCTCACAGAGGAGAGAGTACTGCAGAGAATTTTTTTAAAGCATGCAGAAATATATCTAGTGTGTTATATACATTGATAAACAAAGAGGAAGAAGTATTTCTTTGTGGTAATTGTAACCACAGAGAGCTCTCAGGGCCTTGTGCATACAGGCTCAGAGATAGAGATGGGTATGTTTGACCTAGGACCTTGGAGAAGGCTTGGAGAATTAGGACAGTGAAGTGAAACAGACATAAAAAAAGAATATAAGTCTGTAGTTTAAGTAGAAACATGTTTTAAGGAAACAGAGATATGTAAGCAAAGCAATATGCTAAATAAGAATAGTAAAATATTTTAAAGTTTAGCAATAAAACCTGTTATAAAGTTAGAAGCCTAAGCTGTACCAATGTAGGTTTGTGAAGTGTTATATGATTGGTTAAAAAATGACACATTGCAGCAAAGCCATGAAAAGAAAAGCAATTAATGATTGGTGTAAAAAGATGCTAACAAGTTTTGTAGAAGTATGTGATTGGCTAAAAAAACTAACATAAGGCATTGTAACTAAAATTAGGTGGCTTCTGATACTATGGCATTGAATGTAACACCATAGGTCTCACCGTTCTATGAGACTGATGTCATAAGACAATAAACCATATTTTAAAAGGTCTCTCAGTTGTCTCATCTCTCATAATTTTGATCTCCCAACAATTCTTCATGCATTTTTTTCTCTTGTTTAACGTATCATCAGTAGCTAAAGTAGGTCACATGTACAAAATTAGCCATTACCGTTTCCCCTACTTCTTCCCCTCCACCACCAAATCTTAATTCCATATCTGACATTGTCACAAAAGCCAAACTGCCTGTTGTAGGTTACACATTGTAGGTTACTCTTCAACAGGACTATGGTGCTTTGAAGAACACTGGGGCCTCTTACCCAAGAAAACATTTGTTTCAAAAGGCTTACAATCCAACCAGTCACCTCACTGCATTAGCACCTCTTGGGGGTTAGGTTCTATCCTTGTTGCCTGCGAAATTTTTGAAATTCCACAGTCACCCCACTGAAAGAGCTGCATTAGCAGCTGTTGGGGGTTGGGTTTTTCTTTCCTTATTACCTGTGGAATTTTTCCTATTGATATGCTAAGAAGCACTGATGGCTGGGTACTTGAGATGGGGGAGGGGAAACTCCTCTGATTTTTGGAAGTTTCTCTTTGAGGAACAGACACAGTGAGATTAGAAGCAGGTAAAAGGAGAGTGGGGGCAGTTGCTCTCGCTCGTTCTCAGCTTCGGATGAGGACAGTCGCTGCTACCATTGTCATAACCCAGCCGGGAGCTGCCTCTTCTTCTGCTTCTGGACCCCGCAACCCCTGTCCTGCAGGGACATCCTGCCGTTTTGGCTTGCTGCTTCCCAAAGTCCTGCTGGGGCACCGGGACCGACACTGCTCCAGGGTTCGTGAGGCAAAGCTTCTCTTTTTCCATCCCTTCCCATCTTGGACACAGCCGCCATTCCCGCGTGCTCCCCGAGCTCGCGCCACAGCGCCCCCTGCAGCCACGGGGGAATCATCGCACCTGCCCTGCCCGCCGGGAGCCACCAGCGCTCCCTGCCGGCTGTGACGGGAACTGCACCAACGGGAACGTGCCTGCGGCTGAGAGAACTGTTACTGAGTTCCTGTTCTGCTTGTTATTAATTCCGTAGCTGGTGTTGTTGTTTTGTTGGCCTTGTTTCACATAGTAGTAAAGAACTGTTATTCCTATCCCCATATCTTTGCCTGAGAGCCCCTTACTTTCAAAATTACAATAATTCAGAGGGAAGGGGTTTACATTCTCGAATCCAAAAGATGCTCTTGCCTTCTTCAGCAGACACCTGTCTTTCAAACTGAACCAGCAGCTCAGACAAAAATCATTCATCCACAGCCTTCTGTAAATTCCCATCCTATAGGTTATTGTAACATGTGCATGTTACAATGCTATATGCAGGGAAAAACTTGCTGTTTATACAGGGCCCAAGAACAAGCATTAGAGGCAAAAATTTTCATCCTGAAGAGCCAGGTGTGCAATATTCAGCTGTCACACACTCAGGTCTTTTACCACAAATAGCACGGAGCCTTTTAAATTGAATTCACATCTCACTTTCAGAATTCTTCCCTAGTCAGGTATCCCTTTTATAGATGACAATATAATATGGGCTTTTGCACTCATAGATTAGCTTTTTGCATTGCAAGTATTTTGATATGGTACAATTTATGTTTACTTCTAACTGCTTTTTTATAGGATAATCTGTCAATTTATGTATACACTCTATAGTTTATATGACTAGTAGTGTGATAAATACATTGTAGGCTTTAGCAAAATGTTAAAATAGAGACTAAAATATCTCTGTGTAACCAACTTAGAGAATGGTGTAAGGCAATTATTTTTCTTACATCTGTGGACTGGCTTCTCTAATAAGAAGAAGGCTCTCTGATAAGATAATAGTGATAGAAACCAGGCATAAGCATCTGGGAAGGATTTATCAACTCATTTCTATCAGGGAGTATGAAACAACAGGATGGAAACACAGGAAGAAATAAAATATATTGACCTAATCTACATAATGTCCTGCAGAAAAGTCAGAGGTTAAAACCAAAGAAGAGAGTTCCTGGAACATCAAAAACTCAAAAGAATGTTTGAATAATGTATAAACTCATGAATATGCATTTATCCCAGCAATGTAACAGTACATAGAAAATGATGTTTTACATTGATGCTGTGTTCTTTGGCTAATCGCCAAAAGCACCCCAGCACTGGGTGTATATATATGTGTGTGTGTGTATATATATATATATATAGATTTTTATTTTTCTTTTTGTCCCTAGTTTTATTTCTTATTAAACTTTAAAATTCTAAATTGTGAACTTTGTTTTTCACATACCAAATTACATTTATTCCCTGTTATGGCTTTGAGAACATTGCTTTTGAAAGAAAAGCTATTAACATTTGCATTATGTCTTCATGCCAGGAGAACTCTAATTGAGTTGTCAGTTTAATTGTTAATTACTTTATGTACCAGATACCTCATAAAACTAGTAAATATGCAGGTCTTGGTTCAAACAATCTGCATTCAGTATTATAAAATAAGTGAGACTTGTTAACTGTCAATGAACAAAATAAATAAGAGATTAAAATAGAAAGAGTGAGGGGTAGAACACAGCCTATAAGAAAAGCCAAAATTTCTCTAGGCCCTTACCCAGATCCATACAACCAGAGCTCCTTGCCTGTATGACTTCGGCAGCAGCTAAAAAACATTGCTGAGCCTTCTACCACATTTTTAGTTCTTCAAGTCCTGCCTTCAAATTTAATAGAACATGTGATAACATCCAAAAAACCCACTGCTCTTCATAGAGTGAAACCTCCTCTCTTCAGCAGTCCATTTCCTGGATAACGTGAACAATCAAAGTTGGCTTGAAAGTAGAGTAGTTTGCCTCAGGCCATCAGCTGCGCAAGGTATGCAGCCAGTGTGACATTATACAAGATCTGAATAGAAGCATTTCCTGCAAGCAATCTAAAAAAACTAAATATTAAGATGCCCCCAAAACTGGCTCACATTTTTTCTTTTAAATTAATGTTCTAGGGAAGACTAAGAGTAAGAAGCTGTGAACTGTGTGGAAGAAGAAAAATATTTGCATACTGGTGCTTTCTCAGCAAGTGCTCTCACTTGCACTGTGGACAGTTTCATTGCTGATGTCAGAGCCCTACCTACCTCTGCACTTCGCCTTGCTTTGGCTTATACTGTGTAATATCATATTGTGCTTCATCTTCACAGTTAATCTCAAAGATTTTTTCAGACAGATTTGGACCCATCCTCTGATAATTCTGAATCCTGAAAGCTGGTCTGGGTGTCAGAACATCTACACAATTTATGTATTTGCTTACCTTGGTTAAGTAGTGACCTTAAAAAGGCAGTACAGAAATAACAAATTGTCTCAAGATGGTCATGAGTCATTAAAAACTGAGATAATGGCAAAACATCAGGATGTTTTCCCTCCACTTCACAAACCTGATTTTGTCTAAGGAAGGGAAAGGACTACAAATAAATAGCCATAGGATATCTTCACAAAGGGAGTACAAGAGCAGTGCACATTTCAGGTGGAACAAAGATTTCAAATCAGTGAAGTAGTCTGGCCTGTCACAGTCTAATGACAGGAACCTCACAGTGTAACAGATTAAGTCAAGTTGAAAATTTATCTTGATAATCTGGTTTCCCACAAAGTATATTACCCCCAAACCCAATTACAATCACACTATATTTTCTTTAGTACAACATTATCTATCAAGAATTAAAGTGATTTAGTAGGTATGTAACTACTTTGTAGCAATTGACTGAAATCTAAATTTGTGTAAGAGCCATAGTGAGAGATGTGGGAATTTAAATGGCTCTCTAAAATTCTGATTATTGTATCCAAATGATACAGCAATTCATGGGCATGACAGAGCCTAGCTGACAGCTGTCAGCCACAGCTGTAGGCTTGTCTGAAGCTGCCTCTAGTTCTGGTTGCAATGCATTATACAGTTTTCTTTGCTGAGCATCTTAATACGTAAGAACCAATCAATACCTTTAATACTACCCATAGCCTATCATAACCATTAACATTACCATATTCATGATACTATTTGTCTTAGGTTGCAATACAGGATGTGACCAAAAGTATGTATTCTATCACCATCTGCTGAAACCAGGTGGGGCAGTGATCCTTATCTCCGTAGGAGATATTATCTGCTAATGGGCCATCTATTAAAATAAGGTGGGGCAGTCATCTTTATCTTTTCCACAACCCATCCTCCCTCCAGGAAGATATTGTCTGCTGCTGAGCCATTAAGTCCCACTGTATGACTGATAAAATTACATCATCCCATTGGGAGATGCTCCAGCCAGGGGGAGGAGCCAAACCTTTCCTACCTAGATAAAAACTGAGATTTGGAAGACCAAAGTAGCCTTCTTTCCACTGGATTCCAGAGGAAAACTGGACCTTTCCACATCATCACTAGACTTTCAGAGGAAAACTGCACCCTTCTACAGGAGCACTGCTTCAGCTGAACCACATCTGCCACTGCAGGAGGACTGTAGCCACCATTTAATTGGACTGCTACCAACACCCTGACTGACAGGGTGTCAGGTTGTATTCTTACTCTGTCAGTGGTTTTTTTGGGGGGTGGTGTTGGGGGGTGCTCTTTGTAATACTGTATTTTCTATTTTAATTTTCCTAGTAAAAAACTGTTACTCCTGTTTCCCATATCTTTGCCTGAGAGCCCCTAAATTTCAAAATTATAATAATTTGGAGGGAGGGGTTTACAGTCTCCATTTTAAAGAGAGGCTCCTGCTTTTCTTAGCAGATAACTGTCTTTCAAACCAGGACACTATTCTGCAATCACGAAAGTTAATATGTTACAGTTTAAGCTAGAAGTTGTTTTTCAGTTTTCTTGCAGTGGAAGACTCTGAAACCTTTTTTCTACTTGCAACATTGGCAGTCTTGTGTGCCTGTGGAATCTTTTTGCTTGGTAAAAACATCTTCTGTTTGAGGTGGTTTTATCCTCTGCTCTGAGCCATAAAAACCCCTTCTAATTAACATACCCTTTGCCTTCTTAGTTATCCAGTAAAACTGGCTCAGCAATTCTTTTCTTCTATATCAAAACTTGCTTTTGCTTCTATTCCTTCTTCAGACTCTACATTCAAAGAGCTTTTTGCCAAGCATACATATCTCTGAGACTTTCTGGTCAAACCTTCATCCATCCCAACAAATTTGATTAAAATTTATGTAAAGACTTGCTTACTTTTCTTCTCCAGTACAGAGAAAAGTAGTATCTTTTTTCTTAGGTGGTACATATTCAGCACCCATCTAATTTAAAACATTGAGAACGTATCGGCTGTGTCACTCTCCAATATCCTAAAAATATTACACTCTTCTTCCCTTCCCCCCCTCCCCCCATGCTTATAGAAAGTAAAATAGCCTTTTCTTGTATTGCCTTTTATTTGAAGTCTATGCACAAATTGTTCCTTCAATGCCTTTAATGCCTTCAGACGAGAAAAGTCATAAATATCCCTCAGCTGTAGTGCCTGATATTTGACATTTCATGCTGACTGTTCTTCTAGGTCACTACCAGAGGCCCTGGCAGTTCCACCAATCTCAAACATACAGACACAAAATATTAAATTAACCCACACAAACATTGTAATATCTCAACACCAAAATATTTAAATGTTCTATTCCAGGACTCTGTTGTACATGTACATGGTATGTCATGTACATGGTGACTTCATCTTTCTGTATCAGTCCATAGACTTGGTCATGTTACTTCTTACAAAAAAAAAATCACATAGGAAAAAATAGCCTAGTCCATTGCACTGAGTACTGTACCACCCAATAACTGCAGGTGTGTAATTTGCAGTTCACTCTCAGGTCTGAAGAATTACACTGACAAGAAGAGGAATTGAAAAAGTTGCTTCTCAAGGACCTGTCAGTTTCTTCCTTACAGAAAACACTGCAGGGATGAACAGTCTTCACACATTAATCTTAAATCTCTGTAAATATCTGCATTATGTCTCATCAATTACCTCTCCTTCCCTTCTGTCACTAGCAACGTTTGGGAAGACCTTGTTTCTCTCATGAGACAGTGACGTTTTCTGGAATAAAAGTCTATGTCATCTCTTTGTTCCCCATCTAGAAAGAAAATAAAAGAAACATGGCTAGTTGTTCACCTAATTAATTGCCTTACCAGAGACTTTTGTTCCTCCATTTTTAATAAACTTTGCTGAATTTCACTAGCTCCCTGAAGTCTTTCACATTTGTTGTTGCTCAGTGCTTTGAAGCTGTAGCACAATGCAAGACAGGGCATTGTGAACTGATTCCACAACCAGCCATCCCAGGATGGCTTTTTGAACCAGCTGTGTATACATTATGTCCTAGGGACAAACCTTACTTTTTTTCCCAAAGGGCAGCTTTGAGTCTGATTGTCACCTCAAGACTGTCCATGTAAATGAGAAATTATTTCCATTAGCACTGAAGAACAACTGAATTGGAGACTGGTTTAGTGAGACTCACACAAATCACTCATCACCTGTTCAGGCAGGGCTCTTTTTATCCTGATTTTGTACAATGGGTAAGCAGCTAGCTCACATCATCCTGACCTGCAGCAGGGGTTTCTAGGCATAAGAAAAGAGGTGGGGGAAGAAGATGGAAATAGAATTATGCACAGAGAGGACTCTATCTGCTAGTCAGGAAGGAAAGACAAATCAAAGAGAGATCCATGACCCATAGGAGGTCCTCACTATTTACAAAATGCTACAGCTTTGCTCTCTCATCTGTGCTCTCTTATACTTGCTCCTCTTTTTACATTTATGAGCAATTATTATCCCTTATGTGAGATGTTACACAGTGATTCGTGTCATGGAAACACACCATGGGATCAGTATAAACAAAAACATTGAACTTAAAGCAGACACATGAGTCAAAGGAAAATATAATGATTTTATTATATTTGTTTAAATCACTTTGCTGTGAATTGCTTGCTTTTGCTGTTATGTATTTTTTCTTTTTTTTGCCACTATAATTATAGATTGTATCTACTTTTTATGTATCAGGAAAACGCGGGCTTGTTCGAACATGAAAAGGCTTCTTACTGCTGTTACATGCTTGCTAGGAGTGTAAACTGATAACATGATCGAACCTTGTCCAGACCTGGTGGTATCTGCCACTGCAGCTTAGGAGCTAGCCAACATATTCAGGCTTGCTCAGACTTGTACCCTAGCACAGTAGGCATGACATGGTCCAATAAGAAACTGCCTATAAAAGAGGCAGTGACCAGGGGTAGGACGGACGTGTTGGTGGAGTATGGACTCCCCAGCACTGCTTGCTCGTCCCTTATCAACGAATTAATATTGCCTTATTGACTGACCTACCTGATTGCGGTAAGTAATTTATAAGACTTATCTTACTTAGAGCTGGAACTGTGAGTCTGGGGAGACCAGATCTTTGCAAAGTGCTTTATCCTTTTATGGCAGTATTAAAAAGACAGATTTCCATAACTGCATTTTTCTGTAGGAGCAGGATTCCTTTCCTGATGCAGCAGGTAGTGCTAGCTCTCTATCATTACGGAGCGCTTGGAGACTCTGGACTGGAAACAAATGCAGAGTATCAGTGCATACTCTTTAAAACCCAAGAGAGCCTCTTCCCTCTTCTCTTATTTTAATGTAACTGATAGAGTTTCCCAGGCCCTTCAAGGATAACTCAAAACCGCTGATCAGCTCCTTTTTCCTTTAAAGTTCCCAAAACAAACAAACAAAAAAACAACCCTTAATCAATAAACCAACCAAAAAAAAAAAAAAAAACACCTCACACCTGCAACTGAAATGTCATACAAAAATTAACCCCTTTTTCATTAGAACTTACAGGGCCAAATCCTACTTAACGAGGCAATCCAGGCAAACCCGAAGAATCAGTGAGTTTGACCTGTGGCATTTTATTCTCTGCAGCCAACCAGCTAAAGATCATGCTTACAAAGATGTGCCTATTTCATCTGTGACATGGGTGCACAAACAAGCATCAGACAGAGAATGAGAAACTTCAAGAGAAGAAAATTTTCTGAGAATCAAGACAAAATTCAGGAAAAATCATTAATAGTGAGGAGAGATTTTGTCTGAAGAGAGGCTAGACAAGGTCTCATTTCACATAAGAAGTTGTAAGATATTTGATTTTCCTGCAGATTCCTTAATGTTGTGACTTTGAAAACAAGAGGAAGAGTATACAAAGGAAGGGGCAATGTTTCCTCTCCTTATTACACAGGAGCTATTCAAGGAAGGAGAGAAAGTGAGCTTCACTGCTCATAGCATTTGCTGACTGGCAGAGATTTAGAAAAGATTTAGGGGTACGACATCCACTGGCAAGGAGGAAGCTCATCATCTGCCTCCCTTGCAGCTGCTGATACTCGGTCAACACACTCCTACTCTGAGGTCAGTGGTCTAAATGAGGGCCATACTCGGACAGTTACTGAGTGAACAAAATGCCCTCTTGGTACTGAATAAAAATACTCAGAATAAATGAAAATACTGTAATAGCATTTCATCTTCCTCTTTGCTGTCTGGAAAGCTAAAATTTCTTCAGCCTTCAGAGTCTCTTGTGGATATAATAATTTAGTATATAACTGGAAGACTTGTTCATGACTCATTTCCCTGTATTACCAAGTGGGCTTTTTAGTCCAAAAGCAAGACATCCATCATACAGGCTGCTAAATGATTTACACTAATTGAGGATGCATGGTATGCAGCTCTTGCAAATTTTATATGCTGGCTGTATGGAGAATGAATGCTTGCTGATTATGCTCCAAATAGCAATGAACCCAATTACCTAAGCCACTAACTCCCAGCAAGGAAGCCAGAAATGCAGCTATTGCTTGTTTGGATCTTAACTACTGTAATTTTAAGTAAATGGGAGGTTCTCATCAGTGAAGAACACACCTCTTACTTCAAAATCACCTCTTTTAATGACCATTGTTAGTTCCTTATGCTCTGGAGCTTGTATTCCAGCCTAAGGCTTTAACCTAGGTCTGGGAAAGTAGACAAGAATGCAGCTATTGCAGGAATCTGACAGACTTCCCAGGTGTAGCTACCAAGATAAGAAGCCTGAAAAAAGGGTAATTTTCAGAGAGAAACATAAGTACATTTCTTCTGGTGAAAACATGACTTCTATCATCAAGAAAGCCAGAATGAACTTTGGTATGAGGAATGGGTACTAATGACTGCAGAAAAATAATTTAAAAAAATAAAATGTTGGCTGAAAATAATATGTGGAGGTCACCTAGTCAAATGTTTTTCACACAGGGTTAAGTCCATGGTAGATACTGAGGTCCTGGGCCTCGCCCAATTGAGGTTCAATGTGGATTGAGCAGTCACATCTCTGGCTCTGTTTCCAGTGTTCTGCCCACCCCCATGGGAATGACTTTTTTTTTCCATGTCATAATGGAACTTTCCTGGTGGCAACATTTGAACATTGCCCATTATCCCTTCACTATGCACAGTTGAGCACACCAGCTTTGCACCCGGTGACAGAGAATAGCCACCACCACAGGCCTGGGGTATGGGTGCAAGAGCAAAGGGGAATCACCACCAAGGAAAGAGCTGCAGTTCTAGAGATCAGGAGCAACTACAATTTTAGCCAGGAACTTCACTTAATAGCCTGTATTGCATTTCAGAGCTCTGATGCACATGCAATTGACTGACATCACCACATAGCCCTGCATCCAACATATTGCTGCATCTGTACTTCAGGGTAGGACTTAAAGCCAGGATTGCAATAACAGAAAAATCAGGGGAGAAGCTTATTCTTCTATGTTCAAAAAGCATCAGTCATAAGAAACAATTTTCTTATTCATGAGCACAAAAGTCACCCATTGTATCACAGAATTACATGAAAAAGCCAAAAATTACCAATATGATTGAAATCGGATCCCCCTCCTCTTGTTCAACAACCACATTATGAAGACCAATGTCTAAGTGACCTTCCATTTCAATCAATATTGAAATTTCCGTCTATAGTCAGTAACATTTTAGCTCCTGTTCCAAACTTCTAGGTATACCCACAAGTACAATCACCACAACAAACCACCCTGGTGCACACCTCAGGAGACTAAGCACAGATGTAATCTCCTAAATTTAGCAATATAATTCCAAATTTTTAAAAATAAAATTTTTAAAAGGGATTTTTGATAATTTAGATCTAAAAAAAAATTACTAATCATAATTAAAAAACAAATAACCAAGAAAACCCCTCTCTAATTAACTCTCTATTTTGCATGTGTGAATCTTTGTTCTTCCAAAACTCTGAAATTATTTTTATAGATATTAATGGATAGGACTAAGCCCTACTGTGAAATATAAGATGTCTGCCTGCACCTATCTGTAGGTTTGGTAATGGCAAACAGTGCTCACCACTGAAACAGAAGTTTCCCAGTTAGCAAAAGGCACAGATCCAATTGCAGAGAATCAGGCAAAGCAGAAGGAAATTAATTATGAAGCTCCTCTTCACAAATGTGATTTGTAAATCATATATCCCATGATATCCCTTTCTCCTGGAAAGGATAAGATTCTTTGGAGGATCATTCTGGAGACCAGCTTATCTGCCCATTCTCTTTTCTGCCCTACATCTTTCAGACTACTTTGTGCAGTGGCTAAAAGGGAGGATATGAACAGATGGCTGGTCTGAAAACTGTGTCTGTTCCTAGTCAGATTAATTGGTTACAACTCAGTTAAAGATTAGAGTCTGGTAAAATGATACAGACAGTCCCTCAGTTACTCTTCACTGTCCGTATGAAGAAAATAAAATACATCAGTAAGAATGAAAATAGAATTTCAATAACTGCTAGGGATTATGCAAAACACATTGCCATAGAAAGAGTACAGTATTTACCCTTCCAGACTACAGTTTTAAAGAGTATAAAATTTACAGGAACGTGAAGGTCAAATAGAGGTTTAAAGATACAAGATGTTCTTGTGAATCAACAGATCAGAACAGTATCACTGTCATAATCACTTTTCATTTATCCAGCTCTTTGGCATCAAGCTGCTCATGAGACTTAGGGGCTGCAGCAATATCTAATTTCATACCTCTTCTGATTACACTGAGAAGAGAGTCCCCTTCAAAAAACTGGGAACATGCCAGGAGACTGAAGCATTGTACTCATACTCACTGAACAGGAGGCTGGGTTGACATCAGTAATTATAACGCTCAGAGCATGGCAAGATAATGGCAAAACCCATGCAATGAAATCAATAAAGAAGTAAAGGATGAGAATATAAGTAGGGCTGGCCTGTCCAATTATACAGAAAATTGACACCAGCTCACAAACCTGATTGCATGGTCTGAGACTGTGGGATTGATTACCAATGATTATCATGGAAGTGCAACAACTTCCGTGGAGCTCTTGACACAGAGCTGCAGGGTACTACACTTTAAAAAGTAGCTCTTACCCTGCAACAGTGAAAGCACAATACATGCACTCAGAAATTATTAACTTGGTAAACTCACAAAGATACTGGGGAAACATTATCAGCTAAGCAAGTTTCTAGTGGAGTTCTGCAGGGTTTCATTCTGGGTACACAGCCCATTAAAAAAAAAAAAAAAAAAAAAGTATTTTTCCTCCCTCTTCTATGAAATAAAACTGTACCTAGCATATATGTTTGTACATCTGATGCATACACATGTATGCTTAACATCCTGAGACTGCCAAAGAGTAAAATAATAAATAATTAAAAATACGTAAATTCAATTCAGTAATACATAGCACTCAAGCAAATGCAATACTATGCTAGAATGGAAAGCACAAGCCTTGCAGGACAAGCGTGTTCTAGAAAGCAAAGAACTTGAAAAGAATTTTTAAGACAAAATTAAGACACTACAGACACATCTGAAGAAGCAAAATGAGTGTGCAGCACAGTCCCTATTTTTGCACTGTGCTGCAGGGGAAGGCAGCAGTGGAAGAAGTGCTTGTTTTGCAGATCTTTGATTAAGAACTTGGGAGGAGGTATAAAGCACCACAAAGAAAAGATGAGAGATCAAAAAAATACTTTGCAGGAGAGGCCTATGGAGCTGTTTGGGCTATCAAAAGGAAGACTAAAGAGATTAATCAGTTCCAGTATATAAATCCTTCAAAAGGAGAAAATTAAATTAGGGAGATCTTTAACACAGTAGAGAAAAACACACACACATACACCCCAGAAAAACTCTGTAGTCCAAGCCAAGAGAACTAATTTGTGAAATCAGACAAAGGTGTAATCTACAAGGCGAAAAACCAAAGAAGAAAGACAGCCAGGGAAAGTTTTTTCATCTTCGCTTGGTGTTTCCAAATCAAGACTGGATCTCTTCATGGAGAACAGAAGTTTTAGTCTGACTCTTCAGACTAAGGTGGAAAAAAAATTGAAATTCTGCCCAAAGCACCAGTTCTCAGCCTGTGGTGCTCACCTGTAGTTTTATTGAGAAGTTGCATGGTCTCGGTCTTGCTCACAGTGCTGAGATCCAGGTCTTGTATCAGTCACCAAGAGGCCATTAAGATTCATCCTCTCCCACCGGCAAGTCTCAGGTTTCTTTACTTTCCTATACTCCACATACCTTTAAGCACGTTGGTGAGCAGGCATGACCATTTTTTAATGTATGTCATGAAAGACAGCACCTAAAGCCCCAGGGAAATACACATCACCTGTGCGAGGAATAGCTCTAACACAGATTTTAAACGGCTCTCAACTCCAGCCTCATCTCTTACTCCATTACACGACCTGCGCCATGCCCTACGTGTGCCTCACACTCCCTCTCACGTAAAATTCGGGAATTTACGGGAATTCACGGGAATTCACACGGCCCAGCCGCCGGCCAGTAGTGAATGACTCCCGGCCTCGCGCCCGCCACGAAGCCTCTGGCGCCACCTAGCGGCGGCCTGGGCCGGCCCGGCCGTGAGGGGTGGGCTCTGGGCCGCCAGCCTGGTGCCCCCATAAAAACATTTTCTTTGCAGCAACTCCCCAACGAGCCGGCAACATCCCATTTGGGGGCTTTTATATCCCAGAAGCAAAACCCCAGAGCCGCCCAGGGCTAGCTGGAATGGAGCTCGGTTGCAGCAGACTGCCACACCTCCTTCGCTAATTTACCCTTGGCCCAGCTCTCCTCTCCCCTTAACGAGCAGGAGGAAAATAACTCCCAAGTGTTCTCCAAAGAGCTCCGTCAATGCCATCTGCTAGCGGGAAGCGATGCGGAGTGGCCGTCTCTGCTGGCTTTCCGTGCCCTTTCTCGTTGCCGAAGCTGCAGCCGCCCATCAGGGCTGGCCAGAGCTGTCGTGCCAGGCGCAAGCTGCAGAGTTTACATGTTGCTAGGCATACAGCAGCCAAAACGAGTTTTCTCAGTTTTCCCTTCTGTCAGAAATTCATGTGGGGAAATGTCATTTGCTCATTCTGATCAAAAATTCTTTGGGGAAAAATGTTTTTCTTTTAGTTCTAACTCTTAACCCAACTTTGATTAAAAAAATCGAAGAAAAGTCTAAATAAAGTCTAAGGCAGCCCTTCCTCTGTCCCCAGCTGTGAGAGCTAGGCTTGCAAATCTGATTTATAATTTTTAAAAATGCTTTTTTTTTTCTGAGAATTGCTGTTAAAGCTTGGTGGTAGGACCACACTGAAGTGAGTGCAACAAAAAGATGCAGTAACATCTTCAGATGTCCTTGGATGCGTTGCTTCTTTCAACCACTTAAGTGATATAATGAGTTAAATGAAAGCATGTGTGGGGTTTTTTGCATTACAGAGCTGGTGCTTACAGTAGGTGAACTAACTCAATGTTTAATGTAATATGTCAGCCTCTTGACTCTCAACATCTGAAAGAACTAAGCTATAAATTCTAATAATGACTAACCCACAGACTTCAAACTTGGTCTGAATTGGCTCCTGTTCTCTATCTTTTCCACCCAAAAAGCATACCCCTTGCTCAATCTCTTTCTGGAGTATCCTAAGTCCCCATACTGTTTCCCCACCTGTAGCACCAGCCAGCCAAACCCTTCCTTCCTCCCCGTATCTCTCCTTATCTTTATATACTTCCATCATCTCATGCTACAATATCACTTTGGCATAGTTTTGCTTATGTCTTGTTTAGATAACAATGAACGGATCATTATTCTCAGGGAAGACAGCATCTCAGTGTTTCACAGTTGCTTTATTTTGTACATACTGTAATTTTTATTACAGGGGTTTTTGGTTACTTGCAAAGTGATCTGGTAATCTAATTGCATCGTTTTTCTCAGGCCTTCTCAAAGCCGTTGGCTTTTTAGAATCCTCTTTTAAATCCTGAAAAGAGCATTTTTCTTAGTATTTCTGTTTAATACTTGCCTTTTGAACTCTACAAGCTTCTTCCTTCTGAAGAGGAAAATGCAATTACCTTCTCCAGAGCAGCCTGCCCTCATCCATGTGAAGGGCCAAAGCCTGCTGTGGTACCTAAGGAGCATTTTTTTAAAAGCTATTTTTCTATTGGCATACGGTGTCAATGACCCAACAACAACTGACAAAGGAGCTGTTTATCAGGTCTCTGCCTTGCAAATTGCTGTTAATGGGCACGCATACCTTGTACCCACATGAAACCTTGCTTGGTGAGCTGTGTGGGTGGACCTGAGCCTGCATTCCTGCAAATACTTGAGGGCACAGCCTAGTCACATCGTTACAGTTAAATGTTATACTAAGACACATTTGAGAAAAGTGTACATACATTTCTGCTGATTTTTTTGTCTCAGTTTTACACCCCTTAAAAAGTTTTGCCCATCTTGTCATCTTTTGTTTGCTTGGTTACCTCTTCAGTGTTGCAGTCTGACAGAAGGTCTGCTGGATACTCTCTCAATACACATTAGACAAGAGCAAGTCATAAATTGAGTCATGGAAACCTCATTGGCAGGATGCCTCTGGAGGTAGGGCAAAATATCGTATGTCCTACATCTGTAAGAGAAAGGCTCAAAAAGGTGTTTTTTAATTATAATTACTTTATGGAAAACAAAGATGGCTTTGGGTTTTATACATGTCTGACTTTCAGAGTTGCTAAGCATGTAATAATATCCCCACTATGCAGAGGAAGCTGAGACTCCTACATATCTGCAAGCACATGTGCAAGAGTAGTAGCACTACATTCCAGCACTGAACTTGTTATTCCTAGTGCTGGTTTAAACATGGAGATTGGGACCTTGATATCACTTAATACGTAACTGACAGTGACATTCTAACATCAAAATCCTCCATCCACATGCTTTTAAGGAATGAGGAGCCAGAGCCTGTCAGGTGGATTAGCCATATGTGAGCTCCCCAGTGCACTACAGCAGAGCCATAGTTAATCTGAAAACTTGATCTCAAGCCAAAGGGAACAATTATATAACCTAGATATCTGAAAGGCTAATAGTACAAAAACAAACAAGAAAGAACAATCATCTTTACTTACACATGTGTACATTTTACTACAACTATTAAGCAATCAAGACTGTCATATAATTGGCTTTTTTTAAATTACAAAAATGATGGAAGAGTTGCAGTAATTAAGAAGTGCAGGCAACATGTTGAAAGGTGATAAATTACATTAAGGCAAAGTGAAGATGAAGCAAAATCTTTACAAGTATTTCTTTATTTGCTTCTCCACAATCTAGATAAATTGTGCATTTGCCATTTGTCCATTTCTGACTGCCATGAAATTGGTCAAAGGGTCAGAGAGCTGTCACAAGAACTTGAGTTGCCAGAGTGGAAGATTACTTTAAAACTTGGTGTCAAGTCCCAGAAAGGCCAGAGGAATTAAGCTCTTTACCAAGACAGATTGCATAGGCAAGTTCTATGGCACATCCCTGAATTGTCATGAACATCCAAAGCAAACTTTGGAAAACTGACAACAGAAGATAAAGGTCCACTAGCATTATTCCTCCCACATGGTTAAAGGAGACAAACATGCAATTAATTCAGCTTAATTATCAGGACAGTGCCTAGGGCCCCTCAAGGTGGGGCCTATTATATCAGGCACACAAAAGCAGAACAAGCCTCTGCCCCAGAAAGACTTATACAAGTATATTTCCTTGTACAAGGCAGGAGAGAGGAGGATGAAATATAAGCTGGATGAAATAGCTGTCAAAGGGATGTTAAAATAATAGTCTAAAGCACACTGGAAATTATTCTAGGAGGAAAGGCTCTACCTATGTAGTTGAAAGGCCAGCCTTTCCATACTGCCCTGAAGCCATCCTCCAGAGATCTCCTACAGAGCTTGTAGCCACTGTCAAATCCCACAGGAAGGTCTTTAGTCTGTAGTAAATTCTTGGGACCCGCCTGATCCTCAGGGCTGATTTCCCACAGAATTATTCCTGGGAAGCTAATGGTCCTTGTGTTTCAAGGGTCCTGGCATCAAGTCTCCAAACCTACATGAAGTTACATATTCGACACCTGGACATACACTCCTATATTGACTCCTGAGGTATTATTTGCAACATATAGTCTGCAACCAATTTATTTCTATTTGCAGCTTCCTTGAAGAAAAATTTTCTTTTTTTTTTTTTTTTCCTTTTTTCTTTCTCCCCAGAGATGCCCCAGGTTGCACAGTCTTCTACCACTTTGCGTGCACATTTCTGAATTTACTTTGGATCCATGGGACTGCTCCTCGCTGGCATGGGCAGATTCTTTATGTTAAGTACTGTATTAGTATTTGCTGGTTTTTTGTTCTTTCTTAGTTTCAAAGCATTGAACAAATTAATTATCTGAGCTACTAGAAAAGCTCATCTTGCAGCATTTCAGATTTCACAAAGCTATATTTTTTTTTTGTGGCCAAACTGTCAAGACACTGCAGTGCAGGTACAATGGCAACCTGTAGCTGAGAAATGTCAGACTTGACACTGTCTCCACTTCAGTATGTGTGTGTGCATACACAACCCTGCAAGTTAGACGTGTGAGTTATCCAGCTGAGGTCACAAACAGTGGGCACTGTAA
The DNA here is from genome assembly GCF_029582105.1 of Oenanthe melanoleuca. Lineage (NCBI taxonomy): Eukaryota > Metazoa > Chordata > Aves > Passeriformes > Muscicapidae > Oenanthe > Oenanthe melanoleuca. The sequence continues at coordinate 27,912,969 of NC_079337.1, read as the reverse complement.
CTGAGGTGGGGGGTTGTATATAGTACATAAAGAATGATTTCAATAAGAATAAGGCTTAGTTTGGGTTAAGAGACAAGAAAGAAAGGACCCAAGCAAAAGACTAGTTGAGAGGGTATTGCATTCGATTTTGTCTGTATTAGCCTGTTCACATCTGGAGGTAAAATGGCTGTCAGGCCTTCTTGCCAACTTTGACATTAACAGGATGCGTGGATTCCAACAGATTGCGTGCTAGCCTCGAACTCATAAAGCCTGTGGCCCGCGAGCTGCTGGCTGAGCGACATGAGGCATACTTCACTTCCCAGTACTCCTCTCTCCTTTCCCATCCATTGCTACTCTTTTAGATCATGAGCTCATACATAGAGAAGCTGTTTTCTTATTCTGTCCATGAAAGTCAGAGCCCTGATCTCAGTTGGGCCTCTAGGCACCAGGTTAATATATATAAAAATAGCTTGGTACAGAAAAACAAAGGCGTAACAGTTTCATGACGGAACACACCTCAGATGAGTTAATGTGTGCAAAGCACTTTGAAGTTGAAAGGTTCTGCAGCATGTAAAAGCTGAGCATTGCTTTCATATGGATTTGTTGATCTTGAGAACTCAGGAAGCCGCTTCAAATGTGCCTCTACTCAGCAGAGTGTGAATCTCTGCTATTCACTTCAATCTCCAAATGGAGTAGTATGTCTAAGAAATTCCTATTTGAGGATGTCATTAAGAGAACCTGTGTCATTATAAGCAAATATCTTTAGTTTTAGCACCTCTCTATATTAAAAACAAGGATCCCTGGGGAAAAATGCAAATAGGCTTTTCACAATCCTGCTGATTTTGGCATTACCCCTTCTCCACTGCTTTGAGTCACTCTCACTTTCTGGTTCTCCTACATTAAGTTGCCATGGGAAATACAAGAAGTGTTACAACCTGCCAACAGATTGATATGAATCTTATTCATTCTGGCTCCTGAAGCTGAATTGACTTTCCAAGGTTGACTGAAGCCTAGCCGATCCCTGGCCAGGAATAAATGGCATTTCGTGACTCTATCCTGGCTTGCTTGGTCAAGCTCTTTCTGGGGCTGAAGCTGAAACCCAGCCCAAACATTCCCCAACAGATTTGAGACCCACACGGCTACTTTGGATCATGCTTGCTGTATTTGCTGTCATTCCTCTCCACTCCTTTAAGAATATTATATACTGCATTTCAGGGAGCAGTTTAGCTCAGGATTGAGGACCTGTCTCATGAAGTGACACACAGGCACACCCAGTGGTGGTCCCAGAGCTCACCTTCTGACTGAGGCAGGATGCAATAACTGAGCAAAACATCCCCTAAAGAAAGCAGAAAAGTGACAGGAAAACAAGGGACTACACAGAGCATCTTTGACCCTAATTTTGGTGGTTCTGCATCATTTGAACTCTTCTGCCTCTTTTGTGTACATATTACGATATTCACAGTGATATGCACACTTACACTTTGCATCTACCCGAAGAAAGAAGAGCTGTAATTAAACACACCTGACAGACACCCACTGTCCCCATAGGCCATGTCCCCTCCCACAGCCACCGCCGTCCATCCGAAGCCGGTGCCACTAGATGGAGCTGAGCAACAAAATTCCTCCTAGGCCATGTGCAAGGCTGCAGCAGCAGCTGCATTGCCTAAGTCGCAAGTTGCAACTTGTTTCTTGCTTACTGGGCACTAATGTTGTTTCCCTGGACAGTTGATACAGGGACAAGCTGTGGCAAATTGTCATTAAGAGGTTGCAAAACCATACTCCCCAACCATGCTGATTCACCCTTAGTGGAGGATGATGTCAGTCTGGGTAGATTTGGCAGCCAAAAGTGAGTTTGGGAAATGAAAGGAAGGTCTTCTGCATGGCCCACAGTTCATAGAGTGGAAAAGCCGTCTCTGTCATAGCTTATTTTGGTTAAGTAGGGAACAGGGAATTTGGCAGCCTCTGCCCATTTAGTGAAAACCCTTCTGCTCAATAACAGCTGCCCTAGAGCCTGGGAGACTGGAGGAAAACATCTCTGCTTTCCCTGTGGTTGCCTTTCCAGACTTTCAGATGATCTGGTGGCAGCAAAAGGGACACAAAACAGCCTGTCATTCTTGGGGAGGGATGTCGCAAGAAAAGCAGTTGTAAAATAAAACCCGATCCTCATGGTCTGGACAGAGCAAAACTTTTAGGGGAACAATCAAAATGCAGGCACACGAAGGTAGCAAAGCACCTGTCACGCCCATCCTGCATGGGGAGTGGTGCTGAGAGGCTGAAAACTTGGCTCGGTGGAAACACGCTGCCCTGGGACAGCCCACTTGAAAGAAGTGACACTACCAGGTCTTGTTTACACAGGGCATTGGCTATGCTCTGTCTCCATCTCTTTGGAGGCGGGCAGGCTTAAGTCTGCCCTGCTCACCACAGTAGAAGGGTTATCCCACTGTAAAGATGTTAAAACCATCCCATTTATTTTGTAAACTACTTTACTTATAAATGGTTCCATAACTAAACAAGTGTGGTGGTGGGAAATCTGCTTTGTAATTTTTTTAAGATGTTATAAACAGAGGAGAAAAATGAATGTGGAAACAAAATGAGGGAAAGGTTAAAAAAATATATATTAGCAAATCGGGTAATTGCAACATCTAAAAAAAATTTAGGATACAGATTGCCTGGCTAAACTTTCATTTTATCTGTTGACAAATAAAATGGACTCTAGTGAGCTAGAAGCAGAACGCAAACACAACCACAGCTTGTAACATTAAACATTATTTAGATTATGTGTTAAAATGAGAATAGGGATAAGCTAGCTCTGCATTACAGTGGGCCCAATACAAACCAGAGAAACCAATGTAAAAACAGAACCAAATCTTAGAAGTTTGCCCTACACTTACACAAATTACATGGTCATGTGAAAAAAAATTAGTAAACCATAATGAATCTGTAAATATAGTGTTTCTGTCCAAGTCTAACTGTATTATCCAAAATAATCCTGTTTTTGTAATTTACCCGATCAAGTGCATCTATCTGCAAAGATAGAGTATATCATCTCTTATTTTCATTATACCACATGTGTGCCGTATTATTAAAACTTCAGTTTAAGGTTACTCTAAAATGAATGCTTTTTGCATCCCATCTCTTTAAGTGGCAAATGTCTGCAGGCAGACACCACTGAGATGTTTTAACTGTACATTATGCCAAATGGGTTGTATAGCAGGAGGTTTCTCTAATGGTAGCCAGGCGGCTAAGCAGTCAGAAGACCACTTTTTTCAAGCCAACAATGCTAAGGTGCTTTGCAATCAAGGTGTCTTAAAGCCTGAAGAAAAGGGTGTGGTACACTCACAGACGTGTGTCCATGGCCAAGGTGTTCCCAGGAACATGGGGTGAGTCACCAATGTCACATTGCTTAGTTGCCTATGACGGGTGACATTTGGTAGCTGCATTATTGCTAAACAAAAGTATGACTGAGCCTTGTTACATGCAGGCACTGAAGTGTGATGTGACCACCTGATGCTTTATAGAAAGCCTCAAAGAGCACACAGGACTAAAGCTGTAGCATCATAGCCTGATTTAAAAAATGGGCTCTCTGTGCCTGCTGAGTAGCTGTGAGGAGATTAATACATTTGAAGAGTATAGCTATGTATTACCCCAGATTTTTAATAACTTCTAAGATAATTTAATATTTAGTTTCAGAAAGCAAATCATTATCTGCTGTTGTTGAAATTTGGTGTTGGGAAGCTGTAAAATGAAACTTTTTTCCTACCTTATTGGGCTTTAGGCAAACTTAGATGGCATCCTTAGCCAAGTGTCACTGTCACATTAAAGCCTCCTTGGCTGTACAGAGGTGCTCCGTTCCCAGGTCCCACATTGCACTATTCCCTGTGCCACCAAGGAGGCTTGCCTCCAGACCTGCCAAGGCTTGTCAGCCATCCAGCATGCTTGCATACCAGCCTTCAGTCAGGACTTCCAGTTCTGCTGCGGCACCTTTTAGAGAGAGAAAACTCAGGTACCTTTTTGCAAGCCCAGCCCATCACACCTGTGGTGCTGGGAGAGCTGGATACAGATGGCCCTGAGCCCCATGCACTCTGTCTGGACAGCCCTGGAGACTCTACAAGAGCAGGCAGGCCACAGGGCTATAAGCATGCCAAAGCCTGCCCCAAGCACAGATATGGCCTGAGAAGGTTTGCAAGATTTGACTCTGCCCTGTAAGAAATACATGGTCACCTTGCCCTTTTGGAGGTCTTCTCTGGCTTTTGCACACCCCAGTTTTACGGGGCCTTGGAGCAACCAGCATATGGAACCTCACTGCCCAAAAGCCCAGTTCAGCCACGGCTTATGGTGCATATGGAGAAGATCCTCCTTCATCCTCACAGGCACAAAGGGATGGTGGCAGCATGGCACTGACCCAGAGGCAGAGCCATGTGAGTGTCCTGTTAGAGAATCCCCAGCTCCTGGCCCGTCAAACCTGATGTTTTCTCCTGCACAGCCAGGCTGCAGAGGTGACAATGACCACTTGCAGCCACTGCCATCTTGCTTTCCAGTACCATGGAACCCATGCCTACTGACATAAAACCAAGCTGACTATAGCCTCAGGCTTCAAGCCACATTAATCCTACTACAAGTTCATATAGTACTTTGCAGCCAAGGAGCTCTATGCAAGAAATGGAAGAAGGGCGAGAGAGAAATCAAAAGTGAATAGGGAGAGTTGGCACCTGTGCTAGGGATGTGGCAGAGACCAGTTGGAGGTTTCTGATCACCTTTCAGATCACCTTCATTTCAAAGACAATCTTGTCCATAAGCTGAAGCACCTTACCCTGAGACACTGCATTAAAAAATCATGAATTAGTTTTGTTGATCAGGGATCTTGCATCCCTGATGGAGAATGAAAGAGGAGAGCTGGTGAGTCACAGCATGCAAGGAGAGGTGCAAGGGAATCTGGTATCTCTGTTTCTACATACTGCACAGTATAGCACAGCACAGCTGAGGGCTTACTTATAGAATAAGCTGAATGGAATGTACTTTTTTCTCTGAAAGACAGGGGTTTGTGCTGGAAGCAGAAACTTTGGCCTCTTTCAGCTGGGGGAAGACTGTTAACACAACCAAATCCCTGTCATATGGCCACAGTTCAAAGCACCTTCCAGTTAGTTACAGAATTGGGCAAATGGCTCTTCCTTGCTAATGAACAGACTGAGCTTGCCCACTATCTGATGTGAGGACGAGAAAAAAGACTAATAAATCCCTAGTCCTCTGACGGGCTTGCACTGGTCCAAACTGTTGCCTGGGCTCAGGTAGCATCTCTTGAGTCCACCCTCTGATGGGGATAACCAGGGTGCAGTGACCCTATTACCACAGCCTATACACAGGCAGTTGGGACAGGGAGATGTAAAAGTAGCCTCTGCCCCATGGTAGTCACTGGCCAAAACTATGAGGCCAGCCAGGCACAGGGGTTGCTTTGCTGCCAGTGCCAGATGGCTGCTATGCCAATCCTCTTGGATACCAGAGTTCAGCTGGGAAAAGCACTGCTCCCTGGCTGGGAGACAGGAAAATTTGGCTAAAAACTGCTGGCACATGAGAAGATTCACCAGGATGAAATGGCAAAGCTTTGCTTTGACTCTGCTGCTGAGCTTACAGGTGATACTGAGGAGAGTTGAATAATCTGGAGATAGTTTGACTTTTTAGGTCTGCCAGAAACAAAAACAGGTTTTGTCTCAGTTTTTCTCTTTTTCTATCAAACTCCAAAATCAATCCTTCAGCCATGAAACATCCAGCCAGGAAAAATGTGAAGTGTGGAAATTGGGGTGGACAGGAAGCTGGCTTCATGTGCAGATGCAGAGAGCTTCAGCTTCAAACCCTGGGAGACACCTAGGTAGGAGGAAGGACATCCTTTTACATCATGGAGAGAGAGTAGAGAGAGGAGCTGTCTCACAAGAATTAATATGTTAACTAGTTTTTACAAATAAGATGTTGTCCTTGGTTTCAATATATGGTTGGCTGGTTGTGAGCTACATATTATGGTTTTGTTCCTTATCCTCGTTATTGATTGGATCCTATGCCCTCCACTCCATCTATATACCTCTGTGCTTTCCGGGTTGCAAGGTCTTTGAAGATTGCCGCGTGTACCATGCGGTTTCTATGTTTGTTATTTTTGTTACATTAAAACTTCTTTGTTTCAAGGCAACTCCATAGTTCCCGTCTCTCTATATATTATGCCACAGAGTTCCCGGCTGGCCCGGTCCTGTGATGGTCACCCGCAGCGGCCATAGTGAGGTGTTTCTTCTTCTTCTTCTCTGCCTGTATATTATCATTGACACTGTTCACCACAGGTTTACAACTAAACATGGTGTTGTTTTTCCCTCCCTGCCTCTTCTACTCTGCTTTATAATCCCCACAACTAGTTTCTGCACTTACCAAGCAGTTGTGTGTCCTCCTAGGACAGACAAGAGATTGTTTTAACTACAGCATCTGTCAGTATTGTTTACAGTGAAAGCTTCAGGTTTGACCGAGACTAATGCAGTGGCTCTGAGTGTTGAAGAGCATTGAATTAACATAATTCACTCTGTCATTTCCTCATGTTCATCTGCTGTACCTGCAGGCTCCAGGCCACAAGCTCCACTGAAGCCTTCAGAGACAGACAGAAAAGGGAGACATGAATGACACACACACACCCCTGTTATACCAAGCTGCTAAAATTAAAGCTGGCAAGAGCAGTGTGAGATGCCCTACAGGTAGCAGAATGGTGTCTTTTTCCTAGGACCCTTTGGCTGGGTAGCAATGAAAAGACAACAACTGTCAGGAGGCCTCTTGCTGCCCTGCCTTTACATGTGAAAGCCTTATTTGCTTTGCCAAAATAATGCTGGAGCGTCTCAACAGCAGAGATACTCATGCCTATATGTGGCCTGCCTGGCCTATCACAAGGTATCTGTTGTGGTCACATCCAAAGACACCAAATCAAGACTGGAGCGGGGTTGTGGTACATGCTGCAAAGCAAAACACTGATGCAGGAAGTCCCACACCCTGTCACAATTTCCATGCTGGTGTGGAGTAGGACAGGGAGACCAACAACTGGCTGCAGCTATAGTCATGGCTAATGGCAACTCAATCAGCCTGGAAAGCATGTTTTAAGAACAATTTGATCTTTCAAAATCACTCATAAAGGAAACCAAACAAACCCTTATACAATAAAGCCAGTTAGCTTTAGAGCTATCACAGTTAGCTCTTGGTGTCCCTCATTGGCTGATGCAGACTGTTACAGCCTTTGTGGCCTCACTCCATGTGGTCAGGGTAGCACAGACTGCTCCGAGCAGCCAAAAGAACTGTGAGAGCAGGGCAGGTGACACTGCAGAGGTGCCACATCCTCTGGCAGAGAGCACATGCCTCCTGGTACCTCACACAGGGCTCCTCATGCTTTCAGTAACTCTGCCCCCGCCAAAAATTGGGTGGAGGGAGCCTAACCCCACACAGCTGCAAGTCGGTTACAATGGGAATGCAAATTAAAGCCATCCATTTATGTAAACTAACTCAAAGTACTGAATACAAAAGCAGATGCATAGAAACAGAATTGCAATACCAGTTTCAGGCAGGATCCACTGGAGCATAAGATGAATTATATACAGATAGGATTTCAAAGGAGATCATTAGAACAGACTGAGTTAGGACAGACTGCCCACGTCTTAATGACCTGAATAGATTAGCCTCTCCCTCCTCACTACCTTGTGCTATTTGGCTGAGGATTGACACTGCAGAGATTTTCACTTTTGCTTCAGGCCTTAAAAAAGAGCTTCAGCTCTGGGGAGAGGGCAGGGGGCAATGGTGTCTTGCTGCATCCCAAGGAGCTCCCACCACCCTGATGGGTGTGGCTTGTTTGCAGAGACAAACCCTGGGGTCACTGTCAAAGTAAGGAAATAGGCAGAGTGAAAGGAGAGAGAGCCTACCTGAGTGCATTTGGGTGGACAAGCAAGGACAAGGGGGAATAGTGTCTAAAATGAACCTTTCTGTAGTATTTCTCAGGCATCAGTAGAGGAAAGTGAGAGAAAAGAGAATAAAGAAAGGAAAGAAACAATGAAGGAAGAAGAATTATGTTAGCTGGATGGAGAGTTTAAACTGAAAAAAACAAACCATCCAAGGGATGCACAAAAGGCATAGGAGATGCCCCTGCACCTTGCAGGTCCTTCCTTACAACAGTTTCCCCCACTTCTGGGAAAAAAGTGCCTTCTGTCCAGTGAGGGAAAGGCTGAGCACAGCTCCTCATGGTCTGTGCAGTGCCGAGCAGCTCTGCCCTTCCGGAGCACAGGTAAATAATCCCATGCATGCATGCCTTGGGGCGAGTACATTTTTCCTGGGTGACTACAATTTTTCCAAGTGATTAAGATAGGATAACCAGGGGTAAGTGACCAGATTATACAGCAGACCTCACAAATTTCCATGGAAGGCCAGGAATGCTGTGCCACAGGTAAGCCCTGCTGTCACCTCTGTTGTTTTTCATGACCAGTTTCCAAAGATAATTTTTGGTTTGTGATAAACAGCCTTGGAGTAACTCTAGATTTATTCTATGTAGATCACATCCATTGACTGTCCTCTTGTCAGAGTGGTCAGTGTCCTTATGACTCCAAGCCTGTAGCCCCTGAGGGAGCCCTCCTGCAACTACAGCAAATACCCCATGAGGTCTCCTATGTCCTGCATACAGCACAGAAGGTTTGGATGGCTGCATACAAGAGCCCACCCCAAAAGTATGACTCCTTGCAAAGCAACAGAGACCTTTGGGTAGGGCAGACCTAGAGCCAATGTAAGCATCATTTAACCCAAGCAGGCAGGTTCAAATGAGGCAACCTGACACAATCTGTGTTTTTTCTCTCTCTATGCCAAGAAAAAAGTGCAGCTATTTGGGTTCCCATGGCATTTATTTTATACCCTTTTATCCTAAGCTCTGTGTTCTTTCATGTAATAAACAAATCACAAGTCTTGTTTTACATATCTTTGCACATGAAATCTCCTTTCAATTCTTCTTATGCTTGTCTGTAAAGTGCCTCACAAAATGCTGCATTAAACAAAAATTAAGTCAAGATTAGGGCTTATGTACCCAGAGCCCTGATGTTTTATAGAGCTTTCTTTGTGTAGCTTCTATTTCTGTATGATTTAGCTATCTAATTCACAGAGGTTAAGTTTAAGTTATCTAAACTGATTGGGTACTGAAGCATTTAAAATGTAAATGCACTGAGCTTTAATCAATCTGCAGACTATAAGCCTGTCTCTCCACCTGTATATATGTGGGAGCTGTTTCCTTGCAATTTCTTGATGTTACACCTCCATCTAATAGCATCTCACATGCCACAATTAACCAGTGTGGAATGAAGGACAAGGTGTCCAGGCGTATGGACATGGAGTTTAATGAAGCTTAACATGCAGCTATAGTAGCTAAGTTGATCCTGTCTCCTCTCTGTGTCCTGCTACCCTCACAGCATCTTCTGCGTTGGTACCCACACTGCTGACTTCTCCTTGGTCAGGAAGCCCTGCTGCCAGCATGAGTCAGGGAGGGGGACAAAGGCAAAGACACAGCTCCCACATTAATGCACTTCAGACAAGTGAGAGCTGCCAAGCTCTTCTCCCTCTCTCCCTCCCAGTATCTCACTGTGATATTTAGAAGTCTTTTGATTTTTACATTTGGGAAAAATCCTTACAGAGGGAGTATTTCCAGTCTGGCACAGTGTGTCCTGGGGAAAGAAAAACACACTAAAGCTGTTCTGCAGCTCTGGCCTATAGCAGTTATCAGGGAAGAGTGCAGTGAGCCTGATGCAACCCTGCAAATCCCAGCACTAGGCAGCCCAGGGACTTCCCAGGCCACAGGCAGCATCTGCAGCAGCAGCTCTAACAGGCCTCCATAGCCTGCTTTCCCATTGATTTTCCTGCGTTTAGAACCAATGTATAGTTTCAGCACCTGAAGCATCCCATGGCAATGAGTTCCACCAATTAATTATTGTTGGGTGAAAAAACCACTTCCTTCTCTACACCTTAAAAAAAAAAAATCTGTATGATGATTTAATTTAGCATCCCTTGGTTCTTGCCTTATGAGCAACTGCAGCCATTCCTCCTGCTGTTTGTCACATTGCAGACCTGTTGCAGCCTTTTCTAGGCTAAATCTGACTGATTCATACAGATTTCATACAGATAGCATTGTGCATCTCTGATCATTCCTGTCATACATCTCTCTGCCTCTTCCCATTCAAGTACAGCCTGATTTTCAAGCGTGCCACACACCCACAATCCCAAGCTTGCTCAGTAGGAACTGAATGCACTGTGTCCTGCATCCTTTAAAAAAATCATATTTGCTGCTGTGGATTGTGCTCCAAAACTGACTGCAACCTTCTCAGCAGATGCCTGGAGGCATTCAACTCTGTGTTTGGTGGAGGGGTGCTAGCACCATGCCTGGCTCCCAGGGCTTCTGCAGAGATCAGCTCCAAAATGCCAGCGACAGCCAGCTCTGGAATTTGCTTCTTGGACTCTCTGTTACTAAGCCCACAAACAAGAGGTGACTGCCACATTTGTATTTGAGGTCACAGGTATAATAGAAGTAATATGTTCATTGAGCAATTGTGTTACCTCAATGAAACATTTATAGGCACTTGCAATAGAAATTCTGCAGATAGGAAGAAAAGATGACCTCAGACAGGATCAAATATGCAAAGCTAACTGTAGCTGTGGACTTCTCCCACAAGATAAACAAGTGGCTAAGGTCTTGAGGGAAATAGCAGGAAGGGGAATCCCTGCAAGCTAGTGCAAGCTTGTGCCAGGTATTTTTTTCCAGGGCTTTAGTAGGAACTGTGTCTGGGAGTCCCAGGATGGCCTCGCCCCTGCCTGCCTGCAGGAGCCCTGCCTGAGGACAATGTTGCTGGACTCCCACTCCCTCAGAGTCCCTCACCCCAAGCCCTGCACATCACAGGCAGAGCAGGCTTGTGCCTACTTTGTGTCAGCAGTTGTTTGGAAACTGGTCAGAACACAAATATAGACGCAGGTTTTGAAAGGAGAGGATTGTTTCCAAGAGCCCAACACTTAAGATAAGTTCCTCTTGCTCCTGAGATGCAGAGTTGATTCCAGTGTTCCATCCCCTCCAAGACAACCACAAGGCAGAAAGACAAAATGTGGGGCAGAGGAAAAGCTATGATTCAAAGCACTATGCACACTTCTCTGCATCTCTTGGGATAACAAACCACTAGCCACTTCTCCAGGCACTACAACTCCCAGGGGGCTGCAAGTGGGCCAGCTCAGAGATTATCTTTGGCATCTTTTGGCATTTTACTAGCTCAGTGTATAATCCATTTTTCTTTAATACTCCGTTTTTCTTGAACAGTGTTGCTATTCCCTTCAAACATTAATCTGTTTATCCAAAACAAGCAAGGGCTGGTATCACACTGTGCCAAATGGCAACCGTGTTGCTGCTGGGTGGCACTTGACAGCGCTGAGCTGCAAGTGACAACTCCTTTTTCCACTCAGTGAAACAGGCAAGGATATGCCTATAATAAACCACCACTTATCTGTTGAGGCAGAGATTTTTTTTTCCTCCAATTGCCAGCACAGATTATAGTCTGAATCTTCCTTTTCTTTATCAAAACCATTTACAGAAATTTCACCATTCTTTCTCTAAAGGTATTCTGCAAAAGATGAGCGAAACAATTAAATTGTTGGCTTAGCAGGGGTGAGATAGCTCGTCTTTTAAATAGGGGATTTTGATTGCACCCTGTTACTTCAGCTCTTTAGAATATTCACTAGACAGAGTAATTTTCCTGTCTCTGAACAAGGCTAAGCTGTAAGACTCCTTTTATCTGAGCAAAAGGTAGTGCAGCATCTTCCCACACTAGTGCTTTTTTTTGGAGAATAAAAAAAGAAAATTAAAAAGAAAAATACCCCCACTTCTCCAGTGGCCACTTCGAGGCAAGAAGAAAACTGTGTCTGATCATGTAAAGCCCCAGCACCCTGAAATCCCTCCTAGCAAGATCACCACTCCAGGAGAGTCAGCCCCACCTGTGAGCATAATATCAGGATGTTTATTTAGCAGCTAAAATAACCCATCATGCAAACATATTTCCATTTTATTTTAAACAGCAGTGGGGCTGAAATTCAGCCTCAAACAGGATGGGGGGATGTGGAGGGTGAGGGACTGGGACAGGGTAAAAAGAGATAATCCAGAACCCTCCCTTGCAACCAGCACAGACACTGCCCATGTTGTTTGGTTAATTGGGGAAACAATGTTGTCTTTCAGGGGCTGCAGGTGGCTCTGGAGACATTGCAGAAAAGGGACATTATGGCTTTCTATGATAGTGTGGTTGAAAAGTTTGGAGCCTATGTACAAAAAAAGCCTTTGCTGAGGTTATTGCTGCTGCATCAAGTATCAATGAAAGCTGCATCTCTGCTGTTATGAACCCAATCACCACAGCAAATGAATGGCAAGCATTAAGAGTAGCAAAATAGTATTTCAAGCTGCAATGAACAGCACCCTATTCATCAGTGAGCAGCAGGCTTGGGTCAGTGAAAGAATAGCTCTGATTGAAAGTATGGAAGAGCCTTAAACAGTCTGCACGAGCAGATGTGTGAAAGAAATAACCAAAACTACAGGCACTTCTGAGGTCTCATGTCTAGCCAGCTCCAAGTCCAGCAGTCTGGCTGGGTGCAGGGTCTGCAGCTCCCTGCGTGAACCAGTTTACAGGGCCTTTAACATCACCACTCCCCTGTCTTTGGAAATAAGCTTCTCTAAAGAAGCAAAACAACCTCTATGTGCAACAGCATTTTATCCCAGCAGTTTACCTCCAAATGTCATGGTCAATCTTTCAGAAGCCAAACTGGCATGAAAAACTTGAAGGCATTATCAGCATTTTTACAATTAGGCAAAGAAAGGGCATGTAATAAAACCAAAAGCAGAACTTGGATGCCCAAATTTCCCATTCCTAATCCTGACCATGCTGCTCTACCAGCCCCTGGTCATTTCTAGGATTCTACAGTGATGAGGGCTGCAAAACCCAAAATTAAGCTCTTCTTTTTTTTCCACTACTCCAAGCAAGAGAGCCCAGCCTGTTATTGGTGGGTGCCAGGAACCCCTTGTAGGACTGAACACCTGCTTGCCAGCAGCCTCAGCCCAACTTACCCCCTTGCCAGGGCTCAGCAGGCCCTGCGCAATCTTTTCCTAGGTGAGTGGAATGCACCTGATGCTGGTAAGACCTTGCTGATAGCACCCTGCCCACATCTAATACAATCCAAAGGGAGGCCAGAAAGGCCATGTTCTTGGCAGGGAGTTAATAGGGACCTGGCTCTTGACCCTATGGCTTCTAGTCCCTGAACTGCTGGGACGCCACGGGGCTGAGATAATGCCAGGACATGTCCTTCCAGTTTTGCACTGCTTTGGTGTGCAAAATGGACTTTTACCCAGAGATTGCTCTGGCTGACCTCTCTGTGGAGATGCTGTCTTCAAAGAGTGGTGACACAGGCATAGCAAGACAACTGATAAGGTCTGATGGCTCTTTATTTAGGGAAAATCCTCCTAATGATTGCCCAGGGCAATTAAGACTCAGAGGCTTGAATTCCCAGAGGAGGCATTGATGCACCAGATCAAAGTCTGCTCCCCAGTTGTCACCACAAAAGCATCACCTCCAGCCATAACAGGAGGTCATAAAAACAAGGTCTCTCCCTGACACATCCCAGGCTGCTCAAAGAAACCACTCCAAAGAGAGGAAGGTGACAGAGCAAGTGCACTTGGACTTAGGGTGCAGGGGAAGGCTCCCAGAAACACTGCGAGGTGGGGGTTTCAGCCCCAGGGATGCACCAGAGCCATGTGGGAGCTGGGGCAGGGCAGCATGTGTTGCTCAGTTCTGCCTATTTCGTGCCTTAACTGCTGTAGACAGGGATGCATCTGTTTCCTTTCATTGGTACACTCTCACACAGGGGAATTTAAATTCAGAGCACTGTGAGACCTGAGTTCTTAGGAGTTCTGGGGGATAGTTTTTAAACCCATAGGGACATGGGGTCCTGGTGCTGGCAGGGTGATTTCTCTGAGGTGAAAATTTTCCAAAAAGCCTTGCCACTGCTGGCACCTCATAAGGAGCCAGACTGCAAGTGGGCACAGACTACATCAGCCCACTTATAACAGACACAGGATTGTCTTGCAGGGCACTGTGTTCTTATGACAGTGGCTGCCTCTTGGGGTGGGCTGCCAATGCTGTTGGCACAGATCATGCCAAGCCAGTGTCAGGAACAGCTGGCAGCCCTGTGGAAAACTTGCCTAGTGCAGAAAAGGCCAAAGAGTTGTGTTAGTTGAGATTGCTTTAATAATTTATATCACATTTTATAGCTGTTGAAGTTATAACTCCTTCAAGGTATACTTCAACATGAAAGACAGCAAGGTCCCTGCCTCAGAGACTTTACAGTCTAGTACAGACAGGTAAACATAACATGTAGAAACATTAAACTTTAGGCAGGGAGTGGAGACAGGTTGAGGGAGTATGTATAGAAATTATCTTTGGCACATCAGAGAGCTGGAAGAAGTCCATCAGAGGAACCTTTAGGCTATTTATGTATTTCAGGTAGCAAGATAAAATCATAAATAATTAGTTCCTGCAACCTCTTTGCAGAACCAGGACTGAAGCAAGGCTTACAGAGACACTTCCCTGCGAATGTATGGCTTATGGAAGGGGAACTTTGAATCCGCCCCAGATTTATTTTGCATTGCTCTCTTTTAACCAGTAATGAGAAAAGAAGTAACAAGGCAGCACAAGCACATCAGCATCCTTCCAGGCATTGGTCCCTGTCTGTGGTTATATGATCACGTTGTTTATTAGCCCAGCAACATCCTTAGCATCTTTCTTTTTTTCTTTCTTTTCAACACAAATAGCATTTTCTGAACTTCCAAACTACCTACCTCCCCAAAACACCCTATTTTGAAGGCAAAGTTCCTACTCTTTAATCCTGCCCTCCCTCACTATACCTGATCCATGCTGTCTTCACTGAATCACTGCTGTCAGAAGGAAGTTACACATCAAAGAGTGGAACAACTAGACCCAGCTTCAAGAAAGCTTGCTGTCACCTTAGCTCCTGCAGCTGGACAGTCAACACAGGGGCTATCCCATCAGTGCTTGCCTGCACAGCTTCTCTGGACAGGGCAAAGAACTCAGACCCTTCCCTTTTAGGATTTCAAAATTCCAAAATATTGCAGAAAACAGGTTTTCCTGGCTGGAACACAAAGGCAGATAACCCACTCGTGCTACACTGTCAGACAGTGTGACGCTCAGGTTTCCAAGCACCAGAGACAGCTTGGGCACAGACCAGGAGGTGTTTCTCCATTTGTTTTCATTTGTGTGGGCTCCCTTGAGCAGACACAGGACAGGAGCTTCTTCCGTGTCAATGCAAAAATGTATCACCCAAAACCTACAAACATATGTAGCAACACTGTAGCTTTTCCACTATCAAACAAAGCCAGCCAATACATTCGATCAAATCAGAGAGGAAACCTGTGGGTCCAGAGCTGAAGACCCTTTTCACCAGGCTGATGGAGGTCTGCCAGCCAAAGCCCCATAGCCATGGTGTGGAGTGCAGGAACAGAAAAAAAGCAGCTCCTGCCCACCCTGCAGCTTCCAACTCCTCTCTCTCTCCCTGCCAGCCCCAGCAAAGAGGTGAGTGGAAAAAACATGTTAACTTCTGTTTTTAGAAGTGTTCAAAAAGAAGGTGTTAAAAATAAATGTTTTTAAAAAGTGTTAACCATCTGAAAAACGACCTGGTGAAAAATATTATTTCTCAGATAAATCCAGTCCATCCCATAGCAGCTCCTGTCAGCGACTCATCAGGTTCCATTCTTAATCAGCCCCTGGGCAACTAAGTTAGGATTCTTCTACCTGGTGGCAAATAATTGCAAGTGATTGCCATTTGCCTTTTTTTTTTTTCTTTCTCTTGCTGTTTGTTTATTCTTGCCCAGTTTACTGGTCTCCATCTCAGTTGTGGTTGCCATAAGTCAAGGAGCTTGGTGGCATTATGGTATTTTTGGCTGGAGAATGTTCTTCCCAGATAACTGCATCCCCACATCATGACCTCAGGGCACATAGAGAGACACAGGCAGAGCCATGCAACCCAACAGAATCCAGCCATGACAAGGCTGGGGTGGTGAAGGGGCAGACAGGGCATTTACCTTTGCATGGCTGGGGGCACACAGGGCTATTGAAAGGTCACATCTGCCTTAGCCGCCTGATAAACTGAGATAACTGTCAAATTTCTTTTTCCCTCCTTTCTCCACTTGTGCTCCCTTCAGTCAGGACTGCCAGAGACCTGCTCTCCTGCATCATCTAGATGAGACCTCCCTGTCCTTGCAGCTGGCCTGACACCTCTCCCCACTATGGTACCACCCACTGGTTACACAAGCCAGGATACCCCTCCCTCCCCATTCCTTCCCCTCATCTACAGCAAACACCCCCTTGTTTTCCTTCTGTTTTGACAACTTATCGAATTGCTGTGGCAAAGCAGAGGCAGATCTCCAACTTCTCCTTGGGCATGTAGATAACACAGACAGCAGCAGGGATAAGGCACAGCCTCCTCAGCCCCTGTGAGCAGCCACTACTATCTACAGAGGGCATACAGATCACCAGACACAAAGTACTCCACAGTATATCTCACAAGGAGTTATAAAAGGCTTTTAAGTTACCAAATGTTCTCTTTCCCACGTAATTGGCAGTGGACACTATAAATCCATGGTACACTGTAGACTGCAGGTCTCTGAGTTTGGGGTCATCTGTTTGCTCTGCTGGGCAGAGAGCCCAGTGCTTCACACACAGCCATTCCCATCCCTTCCAGACTCCTCTGCTAAATAAAAAAAAAAAACAAAGGGATTAAAAAGCACCATATAAGTGAGAGGAATCACCAGCCTCTTAAAGGCAAAGTAAACAACTGGAGAGAGAAAAAAGTTTGTAAGTAGGTTGGCCAAGAGAAAAGGATGTTTGTTGCACAAATAAAGTGAGTGGGAGCAAGACTTTCCAGCCTGACCAGTGAAGAGATGTGTAAATCAAGACTGGAGCTCCTTAGCCACATATATAAATCAATTAAAGCACCCAATGAATCATTTATTTTTGACATAGGCAATCAGAAACAATGGTTTGATGTTCAATTGATTTCTCATTTGTCTTGCTCTCCTGAGTAATGATGAACAACTCACCACTTACATGGTGCATGCCTCAATCTGACTGCTCCTGGAGCAGCTGCTTCTTCAAGGAGTCACGCTGGGCACCTGCTCCTGCCTGCTGACATTTCATACCTCTTGGTCACTACCTGCTGACACCTTTGGCTCTGCTTGTCTCACTCATGTCATTCCCTATGCTCTTCCCACCATGTTCCTCATTCTTTCTCTCTTAAAAAAAAACCCTAAGAAATTAAATAGCAAAGCTTTGTTTCCAACATGCAGCAGCAGAGCAAGATTCTTCACTAGGAAGCATCAGGATTCTAGTTCTTAAAAGCTCAGAATATCAAAAACTGCCAGAAAAGCAGCCGCGGTCTGTGATGTAAAACAGTCTAAAGAAAGGAGGGAGTCTTGAGTATATTTTGTATTAGGTACCATATCCACAACCACTTCCTTCAAAGTGCCCTTAGATAAAGTAGTTTGTGTAGACCATTGCCTCATATTTTGGACACCTCATGGTGCATTTCACTAGTTAGACCCAGCTGCATCCCAAAAGGAAGCCCTCAGTTCACACGCTGGGCTATGCTGCAGTCTCAAGCAATTAAGACAGCAGTGAGGAGTCCTTCAGTCACACAGTTAACTTTAGGGTGTGCCATTCACATAGTCCCAGTTTGCCATCCTGAAACAAGACAGCTTGGCTATGGCTGTTGACTATTCCTAGTGGAAACAAGGCACTCTGGGACTGGGCCAAGAGGAACACAAGCATAACCCTATTATGATGAATAAACTGATAAAAGACAGGGGAGAAAAAAATTATTTGAGCACACTGAGCTTTCTCATCCATGAAAACAAGGTGCCTGCATCCAGCTTGCAGAGCCAAGCACAAGCACGGATTTGGGGGCATTGAGAATAAGTTTCCTGGAGGCCCAAGCCCCACCATGCTCACCCATATGCTCCTCTGTGGGGAGGGTGGAAGGCAGAGGTGGGAGCTACACTGTCTCATACACCTGTCAGGACTGTGTCCTCGGCTTGGTCACTGCTGAATATCAGAGGTGTACAAAGTGTGCTGCACCTCTATCAGCCTACAGTCCTGGAACATCTCCTCCCCAAAGGATCTGGGCTTCCTTTTCCCCTCCAGCACACCAGGAAACCAACCAAGAGATCTTGCTTCTTTGTCTTTCCCCAGCCCTGTGTAGCTCTTAAAAAATAATTTTTGGCCATATCTGTGCATAGAGCAGGTCTGAGTGAGCTGCGGGATCATAAGCAATTTGTTTCCTCTGTGCCCAGAACATTTCCAAACTTTGGCTTTTCAGCCACTTCAGTGGAGAACATCTCAACCCCCCTCTTCCATTTATAGCCACAATTCAAAGACATTAGCTCCTTTGCCCACCTTCTCATCTCTAAAGCTTTCAGAAAGCAGGGACCACCTTGGGGAACCAGCTGCCAGTGTCACACTTCCATAGGAGTGTCACACTCCCACAGGAGTGAGACGTGGAAAGCAGCAACTAACCCACACCCCTTCTCATGCACACATACTCTGACTTTTTAAGGAAAAGTATCAGCATTTTCAAGATCACTCAACATGCTGCAGGGAAAGCTATTGAGACACTTCTCCCAGTGTATGAGCCTTGTGTCATTTGCTGTACTTGGGCAGCACCATGCACACTGCAGTTATAACTCTAAAGAGCAAGCACAGCAGCTAAAGAAAGTTTTTTTAAAAGGCTCCAGATTCACCTCCATGGAGCGGGCACATTCAGAGTTCACCAAGCCTGAATTTGATTGTTAGCTGCCTGATGTCATCACAATTACAGCTCACTTCCTTAAAACCCTGCAAGCCAGAACAGAGCTGGTATTCACAGAGGCCATGCAAGTTGTGCCCTTGGTGCTCCAGCTCTGGCTGGGGCCATGCTCAGATGCACCCTTCCCCAGCAAAGTAGCTCTCCTGGGAAAGGTGAAGAGCCTTTTACCTGATAGCTTCCATCTTACCTACAAAGTCATTAGAGAGCTTCCCAGGTCATGCAGTGCATCTTACAGGCTCCTTTGTTCTAATATAGCAGCTTGTCTCCTTTACCCACTAAGCAATCAGGCTGCCATGAGGTCAACAGATGTTGAAACCAGAGGCTGAACAGAAGAAGAAAACAGCAGGCCAATTTTCACAAGTATTTCAGCTGTGGTGCTTGATACCATTGGACCAACCTGCAACTGAGAACCACCACATTTATCCTCAGTTGAGATTTTCACAAGGCTTTTCTGTGATGCAAGACACCACCAGGCCTGGGGAAGGGAAAATTCATGGATGTGAGTTGGGTGGTGCTGTTTGATGGTCGACAGTGAGGAAGTCCCTTCTGGGGGAGATTTTCTTCAATCCTATCAGTGCTTACCCCAACGATTTCATTATCTAACCCATGCTGTTACATGTGGTTAGCCATGAATATACACCCAATAAAGTAGAGGAATGGAAAGCAGCCACTAAAATACTACTTTGGGGATTATTAGCACAATCCAATTAGCAGCAACACGTGAAGATGCCTTGCCCAGGAAGAGAGATAATGGCCAACACTCACAATTCAAGGAGTGAGTATATGCAGAAGTTGAGCCCTGCTGACTGCTCCTTGCTGCAGCCCACTGGTTTCTCACCCATGCTTTGGAACCAGCAGATGCGGCACCTTGAAACCCCAGGGATCTCTGAGAATAAATTTTCTCCACTTTCTCCTGAGATCTGAACCCCAGCTGACAGCAATAGAGGCAAGAAGCAGCTTTGAGCCACCTCATTGTCATTGGTTTAAAATTTTTGTTAAATTATCAGCCTTTTACAATATCAAGATGATTTTAAAAAGTTTACCAATTTTCTGCATAGGTTTTGATTTTAGAAGTCCACACATTTAAAATAACTAGTGCTTTTCATAGCATTTAAAGGTTTGTCTTACAAGAAGGCGCAAAGGGTTATTATTTCTTATGTTTGAAATCAGAAAAGACCATTGAATGCCTGCTCAGAAATCAGCAATTTCTTAGAAGTAACAACAAATGGAAATGTAATGGAAAACTGCCACAAATTAATTTTCTAGAAGAGGCAAAAGCACTTTATTTCAGCTGGAGGAAAACTTGAATAAATCCTTCAAGCTGGGTTTGGCAAGTGAGTTTGAATTGGTATCA
Source organism: Oenanthe melanoleuca (assembly GCF_029582105.1). Lineage (NCBI taxonomy): Eukaryota > Metazoa > Chordata > Aves > Passeriformes > Muscicapidae > Oenanthe > Oenanthe melanoleuca. Next base: position 27,892,706 of record NC_079337.1, on the reverse strand, counting down.
TAGTAACTCAGCTCCATGGGCTGGACACAATGTGCAAAGATTACATCATCAGACTTCACATTGTGATCATTTGGAATAGGCAATACCACTTGGAGAACCAAAAAAGGAGACAAAAACAGTCAATGCAAAGAGAATTGCCTAAAGCTAAGTCCTTTGCAGACCCTGTACCATATAATTCCTTCTTGCCTTACAAGTTTTGTCATGAAAGTCGCCTCAAATTAATTATTTGTAGATTGCACTACCTTCCTTCCTTCCCTGCGAGAAGGACCTTTGCCCTGTTTGGTCCTTAATGCTGAATCACATGCTCACTTAGGTCACCTGAAAGCTCTTCGCTGGGATGCCACATTCCTGGCTCCGGGAGCAGTGTTCCATGTGACTTTATCCTTATCCCACTTAGCAGGCAATGAGATCATCCTTCTGGTGGCCCAGGAATTGTTGCAAGTCCTCTCAGGCTGCAGTGATTCATGGGGAGGCTGCTGGAGGTGGCTTTGGTGGGGCATGGCACCCGTGACTCACCGCAGTGCTGGATAAACACGCGCGCTGGCAGGGCGCCGGCTGCAGCAGGGCTGGCTCCTAACAGCAGAGTCCTTCGTCCCTCCGCCCCACTCCAGCTCCAGAGGGTGCAACTCCTTTGGTTGCCATAGCACGGGACTCTGCAATAATATCAATAAAGGAGAACAACCCGAGATGAGGCCACCTGTTTTATAGTCACCTTGAGGCACTGCAGCACAAACACAAACGTGTTGTGCTCAACTGTGAGACGTTTCATTTCCATACCACAGGGAACAGGAGCGATCAGGGAGCAGCACAGCTTAGGTCTGCTCAACCACAACAACAAAGTAAAAAGACTGGGGGGAGAGGAGAGGAGAGGAGAGGAGAGGAGAGGAGAGGAGAGGAGAGGAGAGGAGAGGAGAGGAGAGGAGAGGAGAGGAGAGGAGAGGAGAGGAGAGGAGAGGAGAGGAGAGGAGAGGAGAGGAGAGGAGAGGAGAGGAGAGGAGAGGAGAGGAGAGGAGAGGAGAGGAGAGGAGAGGAGAGGAGAGGAGAGGAGAGGAGAGGAGAGGAGAGGAGAGGAGAGGAGAGGAGAGGAGAGGAGAGGAGAGGAGAGGAAAAAAAAGAGTTTTCTCTTCTTAAATACACCCTTAAAATAGAGAATAATGGTCAATTGAGAAGAAGTGGCATAACTGCCATTTAATGAATAGGACACCTCAAGGTTTCTCATCAGCTTTAGTGGAAGGAGGGAAGGAAACACAGGAGAAAAGGGGACAGAGTCAGAGTTCCCTTTTAAAAGGATGTCAGTAAATGAGTCATTAGACGTTATCACTGTCTCCTTAATTACAGAATGCTCAACACAGCCCCAAGGGGAAGGGAGAGAGGTTTACTGAAAAATACATATTCCTCACTTAGAGACAGGAGGATCAGGCCAAAGACCTGCAGGCCAGCTGCAGAAGACAACAGACGGGAAAGTCATAAAGTTTATCAGCATCCACATTGTCCCAGTCAGGGAGAAAGGAACAGCAAGTATAACAGGTCTGGCCAAAGACAGCCCTGGTGATTTCCAGAAGCGTGAGGACTCTTAATGGGCCAGATAGTGGATGCCTGGTTAAATAACCTTTAAACACAACTATCTGTATTTCTGAAACAAGTCCCTTTTGTTAGGCATATTTTTAATATAAAAGAGACGGAACTTGGGTTACCTAGAGTGGTTTTGGGAAAACACTGAAGGAAACACAGATCCAACCTCGTAGAGCTTCCACTCCACTTTGCTGTCCAACTTAACTCTACTGAACAGGTTTCTAAATTGTCCCTGTGGATCTCCCCGAGGCCAGCAGGCAGGCAGCACCCTGTCAGCCAGGACCACTGTCACATGACAGCCACTGACTGCATGGAGCTGAGGGGGGCCCACCCTGAGGCCATGAGCCAGTGCCTACGAGCAGCAACAATACCCCCAGTGCCAAAAGCCACCACACCCTGCTGAGAACAAGGTCCTCCCAGTTTGGCAGTGGAAGCACATTGGGACTAAACCTCCCAGGTATTTCCACACCCCACACTGTCTCTGGAGCACGGGCTGGCCCCAGATCCACTGTGGACCCCCAATGGGGGAAATCCTTTCATGCAAAGGCTTAATAAAGCAGAAATATGATAATAAGAGCTTGCCAGTTTCGCACACAACATTGTAACAGATCCAGTTACCAGCAATTAGACACTCCACCCCGATTAATTTGTGCTAAAATCCTATGACAGTTTTAAACAGAGAGCATGATTATGTGTTCAAACTATTTACCAAAGGTTGGGGTGATTTCTCTGTCATTTAAACTTGCATATTAAGGCTGGACTTTTTATTCAGAGGTATTTACTGTGCTTTAAATGAGACTTATTCAGAGAAGCACTTTCATTAAATGAGTTTAAACTCAATCATACAATAGACCTCTGTGATTAGTCATGCACCCCACTGCCAATTCATGTTGAATTTTCAAGCTACACATTCTTGCAAATCTCTGCTTTATGATCTTTTTTAATATTCTTTGTTGCTTCTACAATTACAAAATGTCTCCTGTTGTATTTCCATATGCCCTTCTCCCACGGGTTGCTTATGGCATGTTTCACATTATTTCAGATACTGTCTTTGTGCAGGGTTGAGGACACCATAACTTCTGGGGCCACAGGGCTGTGCCTAGTGGCCTTGCTCCTCTACTTGTCGCACAGACAAGGAACAGATCAAGATTTCAGGGATATTCCTCACAATTGTTTAAAGAGCTCCCCTAGCTAACACCCCTTCCACAGCCTCTGTGACGAACCTTCAGTTGACAATTCATCTGTAAATTGTCTTGCAGGGTCTGATTTGGTAGTTATATTGTTTAGTATATCTAAGTAGTCAGTGAAAATTGGTTACATTCCTACTGCAAGGTACACACAGAGAGGGCAGGGATTAAGATTTGGCTTGTGCAATTCATATTCTCCCTACTGCCATCTCCTTTGCTGCCTTACTCAATATGAAGACCTTCAGAGCATGAATTCTGATCTGGAACCATCTCCATATGAACCAGTCTCATACTTTGCAGAGACCACTAAAAGCACCATCAAGAGCTTGCTAGATGATCCAGCCCATGCTCCTTCCACTTGAGTATCAAGTCTCTGGCAATAGATTGCATCAAATCCCTCACAGTAACTCAGGCAGTACCTTGCAGCAACGTAAAAATACTTCCTACATTTCTTGGCTTCCTGATTAGCTGCTATTTTGCACACTCCATATGAGTATTTGTACTGCTTGGGATAACCACAGCAGCTCCATAAGTGTGAGGGTGCTGGTTTCATTCATAAAATCACACTGCAAGGAAAAACAAGCATCAGAAGTACCACATTTGCCAGGAGACTTGCTGCTTAGTGGTGCGTGCATAAAGAGGCATCCCATCCTGCAGGACACAAGTTAGTCATTGGGAACACCTACTGTAACTTGCTATTCTATTTGGTCCTTAATTCCTTTCAGAAGAGGGTAAGCAAACCTCTGCCAGGAAAGGTTGAGCTGTTGAGCTCACAAGGGTCATTTCTCAGTTTCACACAGATTGATTTTGGTGCTGACAGCACCTGTCCACATTCATCTGTGCTCAGATTAACAGTGCTGGATCAATCCTCAGCCTGGCTAGTGAGCATCTCTCACCTCTCATCCTCTTTCTTAATCTAAACTGCAAATGTCCACTGTTCCCACAAGCCTTTGCAATTTTCAGGTTTGTTTTTTTTTTTCTGCCTCTGGTGTCCCTTAAACCATAAACTTGTTTCTTTCTTGCATTCAGTAGGTTGCCTGCTGCTTTTCAGTTTTCTCTCATATTTCTTGCCAAGCTCCTGTCTTTACTTGCTTTACTGGCTTCACATCACCATCAGCCACCTCAGACAGGCTAGCACTAAAAATTGCAATATATTCCCAGCTTTCAAGCCATAGCCTACAGAAAACCAGCATTTTCCCTAGGGTTTTCTCATCTTCAGAACCGTTATTTTAGTAGCAAATCATACTTCTCCCTCTTATAACTCCTTTGTGCTAAGAGCAACATCCTATGGCCCTCAGTAAAGTGACCTATGTGTGAAGTTAGCTCTTGGAGCAGGAGGCTGGGTTGGGCGACCTCTGCAGATGCCTTCTCAGCTCAATTTTCAATTGCTTAGGCTATAAACTCCTGGGAGGAAAGACTTCTTAAGCAGGATTCTGTTCTATTTAGAAAGAACACATGTGAGCACCAAGTACTTGCAGAAATTAGCAGTGCTTATGGTATGAATATACTATGCATGCGTTCCAAGTGCTCTCCCTTTCACATAGTGAAAGTTAGTTATTCCAGCAGAAGGAAAATTTGAGTATACATTCTTCAAGAGCTATCTTTGGGCTTTCATGTGCTCTTATAAAAAGGTTGTTGTCCTAACCCTATCAGAGAAACCCAAAATATCCTGGAGACCTATACCATGAAAAGCTAGGTGCAAGTTTAAGAAATAGAAATACAATTATTCTGCTCTGGTGCACAGGGAAGCAGCACCCAACTGACAGAACAAATGTGTTTGCTTTCGTACCAAGACGATGGGTGGGGTCAGAAATCACTTCACAAAATGGCTTTTGAAGCTATCCTCATTAGGGCTTTTTAGACACTGCAAGGCTAAATTAGTCACACCTTTATTTGAACAAACTTTCCTCATCCACCTCTGCAAAATCACCCAATGTGCTCAGATTCTCAGCTCTCAGTAGGGGGTGAGAAACATTCACAAAGAAAAGACACAAAGGTGCACTTCTCAGTAACAGCCTCCCTCAGTGACTCGCTTGCAGTAACAAGAAAAAGCTGCAAAATACAGACAATGTAAGCCTTAAAACTTGAGCTCGTTTTGTTCTTCTATTCCCACACTTTACTGGAAGCTGGCAGCAAGAAGTCTCAGTTTGCAGATTTTGCAGACAGACATTTGGGAAGGACTGACACAGGCAGAAAGAAGAAAGTGATGGAGCAAAACAGCCACTGGAACCAAGAAACAGAGAGAATGCAGGATGAAGCAAATGGAAGAGTACAGAAAGCCTGCCACGTGAAAATAAGATTACAAGAGGGATGAGTTATTAATGAATGATGGAAAATTTAAAAGGAAGATGGAAGATGATAATAGAGGAAACAGAAGTGGGAAGAAGCAGTCATGGGACACAGAGGGGCAAATGCAGCTATAAAAGGTTGGGAAAAAAACCTAAACCACATTTACACCCATTTTTCTTCCTAACAACAGGGATTCAAGTTTTGCATAGGGAATACATCTGAATCAGTTTAAAATGCTACATGAGAAACACCAGAAACCAAAACATGAAGTTAGCAACGTGTCCTATTTTCAGGCCCAGAACTCAGGCGACTCCAGCAGTTCACAGCTTCTGCTGTGATTCAAGTGGAGTCAGGCACAGGGGAATCCTGGTTTTTCCTGAAGACTGTGGTTTAAACTTAGAGTTGCCAGAAACAGCAGACAGAAAGGGACCTGTAAGGGTTTTGAACGCTTGTATCCACTTGTGCCTATTTGTTGTTGTCACTTTCTTCCTTACGCACTTTTCCCTACAAAGCACACTAGTTACTGGGCTTCAGTAATTCCTAACACCAAGTGAGCACATAACCACCTTAGATATATATTTAGTTTCTTCCCACAACTTGTACTAGCCCACCTGAAAAATGTAAAATCCTACTCTTTTGAAGAAACTACCAAAAATGCACATAGTCAATCTGTTTCCCCAAACCTACAGAAAAGAACCATGAGGAGCAAGCATCAGGGAACTGAAGGTGATAGTAGCTTTGTATGCCTCAGCCCTGCTTTACTGCTTTCTCAAAGGTCACCTTTTTACTTCTAATGACAAAGAAATTGAAGAATAAAGGAAAATAAAATTAATTGTAAACAATTATTTAGAAGTGGAATCAAGTTTCCTAGCCAGCTCCTCTTGGGTGCCCAAATGAACATTGTGTAGGTTCAGTTACTAGGGTTTGTTTTCAGAGAAGAAGAGACAATCACTGGGAGGTACTCTGGAGCTAAACAGAGTTCTAGTTTTTATGCTTATTTTGCTGCTGGATCACTGCAGCACTGCCACTGAAAATATCTGCTGCCCCTGTGCAGCAGAGAATTATTTGAAGCTCACAGCTTTATTTATGAGTCCAAGTCCTATTGTTTAAAGAAGCTGAAAACCAAAGTAGGTAGAGTTTATATCTTTGCTCCACTTGACACACGAGGAAGCATCAAAGTTTCTTGCATTTTTTCCCCCTCCTCTTCCCAACAAGAAAGGTTAGAATAGGACAAACAAGGAGCTATTGTTCAGACCTCATCAAAAGCAGAAGAGGCACATCTCTGTTCAAAGAGAGTCTGTCTGCTTCAGACATTGTGAACGGTCTCGGAAACTCACGTAACTCTCTCCCCTCCATGCACACAAGGCTACCCCTGCTGAGCATTTGCTCAGCCACTACCAGCTTCACCCTAAACACCATCATTGAAGTCAACCTGTTCATATCGCCAGTGCTTCAATGATGAAAGTTAGGACATCAGCAGCTGCAGATTGAGGAATTTTTTTTTTTTTTAATCAGAGCAAGTTGCCAGATGAGGCAATCAATGCCTATATCCTACAACCTCAGCCTTCAGGCTGAAAAGGCACGGAAACCAATTATATGGCAAGGAACAACCACTGGCTTGAAACAGTTTTTCTCTGAGTGGAAGTATTTGATGCTGGTGGTGCCAATCACATGCCTTGCAGCAAGTACCTTCACATGTCCTTTGCCTCAGCATCACTTTCTTTCAGACTTGTACAGATAGTTCCTCAGCTGCCAGTTTTAACAGTGTACAAGATTTCCAGAATGCATCTTTCAACCTGGAGAACACCACAAAATGTTTAATATCAGCTTATGAGTAATAAAAAAGTAACATATTCTTGGCTATTTAGATAGTGAGGTGGCTAAAACAAACTTTGTTTCCAGCAGCTGTTAACAATACCTGTAGGCAGCTGTTCCCAAGGCAGTTATCTCTGGCACTGGTGGCAGAAGGATGTAAACAGCATGTATCAAGTTAATGGAAAACATTGTGCAGCCAAATCTGAAAGGAACAGTGTTTAGCAGGGCCTCTCTCACAGAGATTTTCTCTCACACAGCAGTGGGAATGGCCTGTCTGGGGGCAGGCAGCCAGGGCTCTGGGCAGTGCTGGCAAAACAGCGCAGCTGAGCCGGAGGCACCAAGCCCAGAAGGATGTGCAGTGACAGCCCTGGAGTGGGAGCTCGAGATCAGCACCCAGGGAACACCTCCAGCAAGGTGTTAGGCAGGAGCTGTGTGGCTGTCTCCATCCGTCCACACAGACGGACCCTAAGATTAGAAAGATACTGACTGAGGTTATTTTGAATGACATAGTCCAGGCTTGTACACTGTGGGAGGTGTGATGGGAACCCTTTCTGTCTTTCTTGATAATTTAATGAGCTGTTGTAATGAGGGATCCACCGAGCCCCTCATTTGTATGCAGCTCCCACATGAGATGTAAATATTAAATTCCTACAAGTATGAATCAGCACCTCTTACTCCCACAGCTTCCCTCTATCTTCAATCTTCACCAGCTCCAGATTCCTCTCATGGTACCCTGGGCTCCCCCACTTCACTGCTACCTCAGCAGCAACCAGAGGAGATTGAGGCACCCTGGTCACAGTCAGAAGCATTAGCTACCCAGAAGAACAAAGTGGGAGACAAGGTCTCAGACCTTTCTTAAAAGCTAACTGCAATCAGGCAAGTGCCATGCCTTGCTAGCTCTTGGGAAAATTGTATGACATGGGAAATTTAACCTACAGGGCATTGCTGTCTCTGACACCTAGTAGTTTAAACAGTGAATTGGTAATTATAAACCCTTTTGACATAAAAATGAAAAACCACACTTTTGAGACGTACCTTTTGATGGCAAAGGCTTTCCCATGTAGATTCCACCAGCAGCTGTCACTCAGCACTGGCAGACAGCAGGTGTTTGCCACTCCGAACAGGGAGAGACACTCACCAAACTAGAAAAGTCAGGGGCTAAACAAGTTTGCAAAAAGCAGCAATTCCAGTCCAGAAATAATTTCCATAGCAGGGAGGAGGAAGTGTTCCCTGAGTACAAGGAGGCTGGCTGGATTTCACTTTTTTTCGGCCGCATAGATGTTCTTTTGTATTCAATAAAGAAGGAAAAATAATGGGAGAATGGGACAAAACTGAAAAATTCACAATTGTAGTGCAAAAGTCACCACCTGCTCCTGCAAAGCAAGCTGTTCTGTATTTCCACAGTCCTGGGAGTTGTAGACCAGCATTTCTTTATAAAGTGTGCTAAGCTCAAAGGCATGAAGATAGCAACAGATCCAGACTTGTTAGTGCCATGAACATTTGTCTTGGCCACAACATACAGTGTGCACACTAAGTACTGCATCTACCATCTAATGCCTTCCATTTTATACCCAAACCTGTGCAGAAAGTCCCAACTCAGAAATGTTCAAAAACTGAAGTTCAGCTGCATGTCTCAATATAAAAACAAATTCAGGATTTCAAAACCCACAATTTCTGCTGTAGAAATCACACAATCACCCACCCAGACTTGGTTGCTTGAGTTCTCCAGGACCAAAGCCAAGAGTGTAATAGGAAGAAGAAAGTACAAACCTCATACCCAGTAGATGGGAACTTTATTAAACTACCAAGTTACTCCGAAATGTATAAACGTTCCATTAAATACAGGGTTTTTTAATGCAGGTTTATAGAAATTTATTTACATGTTCCAAATACATTTAAATTATTTTTTCAAGCTTGCTACCAATAAAATTTGTTGGTTTCTTTAAAAAAAACAGGGAAAAAAGTCAATCATCTGCTCTTGCAGATGTGCATACATCCACACAGATACAAATAACAAGGGAGATGCTCTTGTATCTAACCCACACTGGAGGCAGCATCCAAAAAGCTTATCCAAAAAGCAAAAAAGCAAAATATTTGCCCTTGCAGAAAAGCGGGCTCTATAAATTCTCCCTGTGGGATAGACTCAAACAAGAGGCCCTGTGCAATACTTTATGGTGTTTGGATATGATGTCTGCATCCAGATTGGTTGGTATGTGGGAGGAGCTAAAGGCCCCTTGCCTGATTGAAACCTCAAGGTTAGCTGTTGTGATACCAGCCGGTGAAAATCATGTGAGCTCATTCTCACTGAATTATGCTCTCCCAGAACAGAGGGATAGAGTAAACAAACAGATCTAGCACAAATATGTCAATGCCACTTGTCCAAAGAGATTTCCCTTTTGTTTTTCATTTTATTCTTAAATGAGGCTTAATTAATAAGTGAATAAAAGGCAGTTCTTTAAGTAAAATGCTTAGGAGAACAGCACTTTCTCCACCTAAATACATTTCTCTTGGGAAGATGCACAGCATGCTGAATGACATTTCCCTCATTCTTTGTATCTTAGTCTGACAGAACTTTTTTCCTGTATCTGCAGGAAAAAAGGGGTGTTTTTACTTTGCAAAAAGCTTATCAAATGCTAGTTTAATTCCTTTAGTCTTTAAACATTAAAAACCACATTTGAAGCAACCAAAGAACCCTACAAAAACATTGTCATGCGTAAGCTCTGTGTTTCATGCTAAATATTCTTGTTGACAGGGAGAAGGTGTGGAGGAGGAGGATGAGGAGGCAGGGGAACTAATGGCTCAATCAGAGCCATTGCAACATTCAAGTAGTTTGGTAGTATACAAACCAGTGGAAACATGGAATGGTAAGAAAGTGCTCAGCACTATGTTGCAGCCTTCAAGAGCTGAGCTGCAAACATCCTGATATGTATCATAAATATATGGCACTTCTGTATGACCAAAAGCTGGCAAGTTTCCTTGTGATCAAAACAAGTCAGGAGCAGTCATCATGCCAATGGCCCTTCCAACAGGCACAGCCTCCAGCTGTGCTATCCAATGCAGAAACAGCCATACCCACTTGTGCATGCAAGAAAATGCTGCCACATTCTTGGAGAACAAGCCTCCTGCCCAGCAGAAAGCCTTCCCCAGACACATACACATTCATAAAACATGCTATAAATTCTTCAGGGAGGTTAAGGACAGCCACAAACAGCACACAATTTTATAATTTTTTGGCCAGCAGTTCCCAGTCTGTCCAATTGCCAGCAATGGACTTTGCAACAGGCAAGAAAGAGTTTCCGAATCCAAGGAATTGAAGGCAATGAAAAGTACAATCACTAGAGTTCATTTCAGTACTGTTTCATAGGATTCATTTTGACATCAAATAAGAAACCAACAAGCACAAAGGCTTGAGTCCTAGGAAGAATTTTCCGTACACAAAAAAAACTGGCCTTAATCCATGTTTTCTGTCACAAATTGTTTCATCTCATAGTTAAAACTTCTTAAAACGTTTTGGTTTTCAGTAATTTTTTTTAGCACAAACGCAAAGATTTTCTGTTCTCCTCACATTCCATCACAGTAGCTTTAAGTACATTCAAATTCATAGAAAAGGATTTAGACCAGAACACAGTTACGTGCCCTTTCCCAACAGTGTGCCATACTTCAATAAGCACATGATGCCATGTATTGGCAAGGTTACTGTTAAGGAATATTACTACACAGACATCCAGTGCTTGGACAAGTGTTCACATTCCAAGGTTAAAAAAAAACCCTCTCCCTTATTTCAATAATGGCTTCAGTATTTTACCAATTGTGGTTTGGTTTGCATCCTTCAGTTTAAGAGATGCCTTTTCCACTGTTCCCTGTTCCTTTGGTGCAGGCTCTGCTTTCATGCAGACAGCTTCTCCCTGCAGGATGCTTCTTCCAACCACTCTGGCACTACTTGCTCTCTTTAAGGTACTCACACTGTTCTCCTTTGGATTTGGATCATCAGAGGTTGCTGCTGGCTTCACTTTAGGCAGCCTCTGGGACACAGACCTTGTGATGGGTGGAGGTCTACATGAGCTGGATAGATCCACTTTTGCACGCTTTGAAGAAGAGGCCACTGTATTCCTTGCAAAGTTAGGGACAGCCGCTGGTGCTTTGGGATTACTGATTGTGGCAACCTTGGTGTCATCTGCAGGGGTCTGGGGTTTTACACTGGAGCGACACATCTTTGTTTCATCTGTCTTTGATTTGACATTACTCCTAATAGGTTTAGAGCTTGGCTTCCTGAAAGCAACTCTGTCCCTATCAAAATGAGCACTGCTTGAGGTGACAGTGCCCCTTCGTAACTTCGGCTCTTCTACTGACATGCTGTGCCTATAGGGACTTCTTGGCAGTGTGTCTGTTGTGCCTCGGACAGAGCTACGATGAGACAGCCGACTTTCCACCGTACTGCTTTCACGAAGGGCTGGCTTGGCTTCTGGCTTTTTCATGCTGCTGGGTGCCCTGTTTGACCGAGAAATAGGCACCACTTTCCTCATACTTTCATTCTCAGAGGCATTCAAAGTTCTGACAGGTCTGGAAGGAGCTGTGTGGCCTGTGCGAGTGCCACTGGATTTTGTGAAGCTTGGAGAGCGATCTTTTAGAGAGTTTGTCTTCGGTCCTACTAGATCTTTATTTTTTATGGGTTTTTCTTTAGGAAGGGTGTGCTTGCTATCAGCATCATCCTTATCACTGGCAGAAGTGTGAAGAGACAGGTTCTTGTCAGAGGTGGAGTCCAGGTTTGAGAAGAAAGATCTAGCCTTGTGTTGAACATCATTGTCAGAAGAGCATGCTTTGCCACCCTCATTTATTTCACTGCCTGCTGATTTAAAATAATTTCCCTCTTCAGAGTCTAATGTCAAAGAACAATCAGTCGTGGTATCTGACATGTAGCACATTGGCCCATCTTCTCTACTTCCTGAAACACTTGTATCCATAGACATAGGGCTGCTGCTGCTGGGCTCTAAAACTTCATTCTTGCAACTCACTGCCTTGGCTTGATGGTTGTGGGCCTCTCTGGAGCTGCTGCAAACTGGAGGCAGCTCATCATGTGCAGTGCTCAGGGAATGAAAGCTTAGATCATCTAGAGTCTCCAGGTCTGTCCCGCCAGCATCCTCTGAATACATTAAAGGTGCATCTTCTGCAGGTTTTGCTCCTTGAATATCAAATTTACGTAACCCTTTAACAAGTTCATGCTCCTCAATTGCAAGGGCCAGAGCATTTATATCTGTGGACTCCTCACAGGACACGTTGGAAGTGTGCAAGCTGTAGTCAGTGCCCCTCTGTGAGTAATGGGCACCAGGACTGGCTAAGCTGCTGAGATGACTAGGCTGAGCTGGAGGCACCTGCACAGGGCCACCACTTTTCACTTCCATTTCAGACTGTCGTTGTAAGTGCAAGGTATTTAAGTTGACATCCCTTGTTTCTTTGGATTCCATCCAGGCTACATTTGGTCTTGCTTGTCGGGTGTTTGCACGGGGAAGGCTGTTAAACTTGTTTGGATCCTCATCTTTTGAGATTTCCAGGAAACTCTGCAACTCCCTGTCTGCAGTCATCCCCAAAGAAAGTCGAGAACGTCTGGAATTTGTGTTTCTGTACAAAGGGCTTTGAGGCCTCTGCTGCAAGAAGGGAAGAAATTCTCCAAGTCTGTTTTTAGCCAACATCTCTACATCATTTTCGCTGCTGCTCCGCCCAAAGCTCCCAAGCTCTCCAGCTGCCCAGGATCGACGCTTCTCCTCCAGCTCCTTTCGCCTTTGTAGACTATGAAGTTCCTGGATCTCTCGCTCCCTATTCTCCTGAAGGGGGAAAATCACAAATACATGTCTCAGAGGACAGTGTCCTACGCCTAAGAACAAGACACACTCCTTCCTCTCTCCCATTATTTCTTCCCATTGAAGTTAGCTCCCATTGCTCTCACCCACTCCCAACCTCCAATATATACACAAACATGAAACCACTGTGGAAAGCACAGCCTGCAACCATTAACCCTATGGACAGCAGCTCCCTGCATACTAAAAGGGTTAACACAACCATCTGGTCAGCATACACAAAAAAAATGCACCAGACCTTGCAAAGACCAACAAATTGACCTATCAAACTCAAGCAGATGTCACATCTTAGAATTAGAGTATATGGTGAGTTGGAAGGGACCCACAGGGATCACTGAATTTAACCCCTGGTCCTGGACAGGACCATCCCCAAGAGTCACTGACAGCATTGTCCAAACACTGCGTGAACTCTATCAGGCTTGGTGCCATGACCTCTTCCCTGGGAAGCTGTTCCCGTGCCCAACAGCTCCTTGGTTGAGCCAAAGAGCTCCAGATATAAGATGGAGAGCATCAAGTCCTCATTCTGCTTAAAAGACAGCAGTCTTATCAGGTGAGTAAACTAATATTTACATTCATATATTAAGACAAACTTGTTCGACCAGCACACAGCCAACATGGTTTTTCCAACCTACCTTACTACAGCTGCAATTGTTCCTCAGCAAGTCCAATTTCAACACAGTTCTACCTTCCTCTAACATTATAGACTGAAAATTTTGTGAAAAGGCATTGCTTAATTGCACATGAAAGCAAATAGAAAAGTTAACACAATGCCTCACAATACTTAGACATCAACTGACACCATTCAAGGACCATCAATGTCTCACTCCAATTTTGGATCTCATAATCACTGCTGGTTTCAAAAACTGGCAACAGTAGTAGAGAGATAGCCCAGGGTAGGATGGAGATTTTGGCAGCTAAGCTGAGGGATTCTGGTTCAGAAAGCCATAGAAGAGGTAGTTTGAATTTGAAAGACAACACAGTAAAACCTTTTTACTAAAATAATTAGCAGTGATTTACTGTGAATATCAGCATTTTAACTGTTACCTCTAGGCTTCAGATTTAATCTAACTGCACCTTTGGTTGATCTTTCTGGGTTACTTCCTGAAATGAAGAACTTTGCTTGCTGCAGCCAGTACAGCTGTAGCAAAAGAAAGAAGGAAGAGGCTAATCTTGAAAGAGGATTCAAAAATTACATGATTTTCCAGCATGTTGTTAAATCTGGTCTAATCAATGACACACTGTTTAAAAAAATCACGCCTTTATTTGTCTAAAGTTCTGTGTAGTTTAATCTTCCCATTGTTACAACAGAAGAGCTGCACCACGAGAAAAAGTCACCTGAAAGCTTTCAATAAGCAAAAGCTTTGCAATGAATGGATTAATCTACACCTCTTAAAGTGGATTTGAGACTACACTGGGCTCTGAAAGATAAGATACATTAGAGACCTAAGAAACCTGAACATCTAAGAAAGCAAAAAGAAAAAACTTGCATTTCTGGAAAAATATTTGGCAGGAAGCTTTCTTTCAGGTATGGAATTACAGAATTCTTGCCAAAAGCTAAAGCTCAACTTTAAATATATCATTGTGAAGAAAAATGGTTAAAAATAGTTGCAGATATTAATACCATATTCCATATAAGAAAAAGAATATTTTAACCTCACCCAGAAAATATTTTAGGAGATTTTACTAAGATGAAAATTTTATTTTAAGCACATAGTTAGACACGTAAAAAAATTGCAAAAAATGTTTAAGCATTTGAAATATGTGCACATGGTCATTGTGGTACAAGCCATCTTTTTAGACTGCTGGATGTGCTGTCTACACATCACATCCTTTTGTCAGAACTGCCATTTTTATTCTAAATTGTTCTGCTAATTTTGTAAGAACAATGGTCCACAGTTAGCAAGCAAAGCTCAAAATTTGCAAGTAAGAGTCCAATTTGTCATTTTTTTAGAGTGTAGTTGCTTACCACAGAGAGAGAACCTCAAAAGTCACAGCTATCCAACAACCACTTGTAATATGTGACTATGAATGAAATCCTCAATATTTGAACATATATGGATGAAGTCACCTCTTGCTAAACTGAACTGCAATAGCTATCCCCATTTGGTTTTATACATTTGTGCAATGTTCACCCTCATGTAACCCTGTGCTGTCTTGGGTGGTAAAGGATAGGTAAATTAACGGTACAACAGGCACATCAGCTGAACATCCTGTCACCTTGCTAAGAATCGAGACTTTTTCTTTCTGAACCAAAGCTTTTATCCAAGGTGCTATCAAATGCAGATTGCAAAAGAGCAACTGATCCATCTAATTCATGCTATTTATAGAGACCTAAGAAAGAAATATCTGTAACAATAGGCAGACTTTGCTGAACCAAAACTGTAACCAACATCAATACTGCTCCTCCACCTTAGCATGTTTTCTGAATTATTTAGGACCAATTCATGGTACTCGGTGAATGAATGCTCACACACTGGGGATAAGGTATCTTGCTGCCATAGGCCTGTTTCACTTCTTAAGTTTTCACCCACAAAAATCCTTTGAAAGGAAAAAATAGAATACACAGCCCTTACTTTACTTGGTAAAGTGCCTCTAAAGGAAGGCAGCGGACAGCCCGAGCTAGTGCAGATTCAGGCAGGTACATCCAAGGAATGGCGTGCCACACCTCAAGACCTTTCCAAAAATCCAATACTACCAGACCAAGGCCTAAACAGCAAGCTGTAGTCAGAAAGTCTGTGCAATCTGTCTCACAGCTCAGCTTAGCAGACACCAGCCTCCTCACCAAAAGAGATGGGAAGTGCCCACTTACAAGCAGGCCAATGAACAACGCTGATGTATTATCCCAGTGGTCTCACTCGCCTGAAACAAGATGCAGAGCAGCAGGGCTGCCCACAATGGCCATTTCCCACCTGGCTTCTGGCAAGGAGTGTGGTTATCTGTAGCCATTTGAACAAATAGATCAAATACTACAAGATACAAAATGCTCCTTAAGCAGAAAAACCAACTTAATTAATGTGAGCCAATATTCATTTTAAGTGTGAGAACCTCATTCAGTGCTCTTACCTTAACAGCCGTGTTGAATCTTATGCAGAAGTCCCTAAATATCTGGAAACATTCATCCAACTTCATAGTTTCTTTGTCTTCACAGAAAAAGTCAATGAGAGCATTTCCCTCCTTTTGCAATTCTCCTTTCTGGTGCTCAAGTTCCTTTAGATACCTTACAGCAAACTGCAGCAAAAACCATACACACGTGAACCAGACAGAAAAATTAAAGTCACAAAAGGTCATGTATATATTAGGAACTTATGAAAATTTGTGTTCCAACCTAGAAGTTGTTACAGAGCCCGGGAAATTAACATTTTGAAGGAGAACTTGTACTAACAAAACGAAATGTGCCATTTCAGCGAACTGAGTAAAGAAGGTTAGGAAAAATGGATCAATCAAAATGTACATCCTAGTGATGGAAACTAGGATGGAAACCAGAAAAAAAACTCAAAAGCCCTTGAACAAACTTATAGCTTTAGTTTTTAGATAAGTAAAATCAAAGACGTACTAGAACAGTGACAGACCTTCTGGGAGTTCCTTAAAAGCTTCTCATTCCTTATTTTCCCATTTCCCCCTTAACATTCAACTAAGCATAAAGGATTAATTCCTCCTCCCCACTTTTCCAAAAACACATGTGAACTGATTCATGGATATACATCACAAAATCAATTCCTTCCTAAGGTGACCCTAAACCACAACAAAAAAGGTTTTCATGCTTGAAAGGTAAGGAACCACTGAAAATACGTGTATTTTAAGACATCCAGAAAATGTCCCACAAAGTAGCACTTTGAATCGTAAGTGTAGAGCAATACAGACAGGATGGGAGTAGTCTGGAAGATTCAGGAGGAAGAGAATAAGGCTGTGATTAGACTTCGAGCAGCAGAACTGCTCAAAACACTTAGATCAGCTGCCCCATCTTCTTTATCTGCATCACCAGCTATCCACGTTATTCTTGCGCAATCCCACATCTGACACCACCTGTAGCTCAAAGTAACCTGAGAAGAAAAGTTAATTTTGCAGACCAATCTCTTCTCTAACTCATAGTCACCTAAATATTTTTCATAATGTAGCACTGGGGTGGGAAAATGCAGCTGGAGGCACTGGTGACCACTTAATCCAAACCTGCATTCAGGAATTACTTGGAAAATTATACCACTAGGATAGAAACAAATATGACTTGCTAGTCTTAAGAAAAAAAAAAGAAAAAAGAGGGGAAAAAAGTGCCCACAATAAAAGCTGGACTGAAGATAAACTGGACAACTGATAAAAGCATATATAAAAAAACAGTTCCTCCCACATATTTCAGGAATTTATTCACAAGGGTGAAATAATTAAAGCTGACTTTTGGATCAGCTTGGTTATCATTTGTAATTTAGAAACAAAATCCGGAAGTGTTTATGTAAGGAATGCATTTTTAAAATTCTATTTTTCCCCAACATTTCTTTTGGAATGTGGCCTAAACAAGGTTGTAGTGTTAAATAAAACCACCTATTTATTTTTTTTTAAAATCCCGAACATGTTAAAACATAACATTAAAGAGTCTGGGTGCAATGGATAAAAGCCAACAATTTAGAGTGAATGAGGACAGGTATTTCAATCTTAACCGGCCCCTTTCTTCATCAGCTTTTCATGTCCTGAAAAACTACAGGGACTATTAGCTACATTTGCAAGTTGAAAAATCAGGGCGGGTTAAGTTCCAGATCAACACCTGCCTTCTCACTTTTAATAATTACCTGTAGCATGAAACAGAAAAAAAAATAATTTAATTGAAGTATAATATGTATTTCTCGAGGCATCACCATATACATAGAAAATACCAAGAACTCTGCTTCCAAGGTAAGTGCTATATACATCCAGGCCTGTAAAATCACTGCAGTACTTAATAAAATTTAAAAAAGGAGAACCCACAACTATATAATGGTATGAGTCTAAATAAGAGACTCTGCGTTAAGGGTAAATTAGTAGAGAAAAGAGTCCCTTAACCTTCCAGCTTTCAGCCACCCAGCAATCAAGATTCTTCATACACACAGTACACTCACAGCTAAAACTGAGGTACTCCCAAGTAACATAACAAGCAGACATTATATTTCAGGCAGCTGCAAAGTACAAAACCAGAGATCACTCCAAATTGTCTTATATTTTAACTACTAATCTTCATCAGTAATTTTGCATGCGCTAAATACGCTTGCCTAACAAGCCTTGGGCAATGTACACTCAATATCCCTCCCTGTAAAAACACAGCTCTTCCAACACTCTTACTTGACAAAACAGCATGAGGCTGGAACACCTTAGTACAACTGACAAGCTAGGCATATTAAAACAGTGCTTCTGTTTATTAACAGGTCCACAAAAATTACATTCAGCTGAGTAATGCTACTGTATTCAGGCGATAGTAACACATTAACACAGATATGCTACAAACCTGGAGAAAGTTTTCCATCTGGTGAAAGAGTTTTGGGTCTCGTCTGATGCTGTCTTTAACAGATCTTGTCTTGACAGACAGTGAGTGGAGCTCTGATTCTACACTATCAATGGATAACCTAAAAATAGTATATACAGAGAGAATGTTTATCAAAGGAGAAGGAGTGGCCCACAGGTTAGCCACAACATGCTGCAAAAGGTGCAAACGGGCTATCAAACAAGATCTGCCTGTTTAGGAAATCTTTCGAGTAGACACTGAAAATTAGGAGAGAGATAAGCACATTTCTTCTTATTTGCAACCTGAAAAGATTCCCATGGGGTGTGTTCTCTTGATTAACTCCAGCCAGTCCTACCCATCCTATCCATCTAACCTTAGAAAGGTTAGTGCTGCCATGCCTCAGTCCAGGTGTTCCATTTCTCTCCTGGTGCCTGTCCTAGCACACATTTTCAAGATGGCCACCCATATCTGTGAACTGAAAATTAACCTAGGAAAAGGAAAAAGCCAGTTTATTCCAGATGGATCCTTTGCTTGGTCCAACAGACTACACCACTATTTGAGTGCAGGACCTACCACAAAAAGGGGGCCACAAGAGACCATAAGCCAGGACTACAGATTTTGGCAGTAGCATCATGAAATTGCATGTTACACTCTTCTAAGCAGTCACAGCAATGCAACCCACACATTCTCAACCCCGCAGTTACAACGTTTCATCCTTCTACTAAATACCAGCAGTGAAGCTGCTGCTGTGAAAAGGAAAGTCAGAAACTGAAGATCACGGTAAAGACCTCTGATCTGGTGTAATCTAAGCATTGTCCAGGTGACTCACACTCCATACAAGAGTTTCCACCTAAATCTCCCAGTCACTTCAAGTGTAAATGCTTCTAAACCTATCGCATTTCCTTCAAAAGAGAACTAAGTTTTGCCTAGAAATTGAAGTGCTACAGTTTGCCAAATGGTAAGAACTGACAACTGTACAGATGCTCCTCCTAAGGTTGTTCCACCAGCAGCATGACTTTCAAACACTAAGCTGAAGAACCTGTGGCAGCCTGATTGAAACACACATGGCAGCAGATGGTGACACATGCATAAGTTTATTAGTACACGCAAAAATGAATATAATGTGTGCTGATTTTTCTCTGCATACTTCATCTGCAAAGTTTAGTTCCCTGTTTTGGTAAAACATGGTGTTTTTGCAGCTAAGAAAAGTAGTAGAGAGTCCAGGCTACATTTTTCTGCCTGTGAAGGAGGAAGACGATGCCTACATGTAAAGAAGGCAAGACAACAAAAATAAAGATAATGGTAGCTGTTTTAACATGCTGTAATTGGGTGGATTTATGAGCAACTTGTACATGACAGTTCTCTCTAAAGGCCTTCCTCATGCCCAGTGGTGAGGCACATATTTAATTTTGTTTCATTTTCATGTACAGAGTGCACTCCCTGAATAGACTTCAGCATAAGTTACAACAAAAGATTTTCAGCATTAACAAATGTGATCAAAGAACAAAGTGGTTAGAAAATAAATATCACCAAATCTGGGATTCTAACTGCTCCTCTCCTCTTTGCCAGGGGGCTTGGATGCTGAGGAAAGCTACATTCCCCAGCAGGTCACATGGCAAACTGCCAAAAAGGTGTGTGGGTTGGATGGCAGAGAGCCACACAGGTGGTCTCTCAAAAATTTTCTGATTAACTCTGTGGCCACTCCTTTCCTCAGAAGATTTCAGTCTTTTGCAGACATTACTTAACCCTCAATCAGATCTAAGAAACTGGATCCATTCTGCAGCTGGGAAAAGAATGTAAATAGATTGCCCTAAGCTCAAGAGTAAGGAAGTAGCAAAACTAGGAACAGAACTTCAGCATTGCAAGCTTCCAGGTTTCAGATTTAGATCACACTGTCTCACAAAAGTAAATACAATTACTGAGGTACAAACCAGCTTCGGTTTAAAATTATGCAGCTTAAGACTTTAAGCTGAAAAAATGCAGCACCACAAACCCTTCAGATTTTCCAACAAAGACAGCAAATGAAACCTCAAAAAGTATCTAAGCAAAGCCAAGGCCAGTACGTACCCCTGGTACCAGATTTGGAAAAGTATTGTAGCCTGCTCAGAGATTGATGAAAATTGGTTTAAGGAAGAACAGTATCATGCTTTTAGTTCAATCCCTTTAAAGTAATGAACAGGCACATGTATTTGACAGAGACAGAATTACCAAAAACCTACGGAAATCATGTAATAAAAAGCCCTCATACCTGAAGGCACATTGCAGGCACACTTCTGATAGTAAATGGAAATGAAGAATTCAAAGCTAAAGTAAACATTCGTAAAGATCTGTTTTTGTGCCAAGACTTTCCTGAATAAGGCTCATTGCTTCACAAACAAGAAAACTGAAATTCCAGTCGTAAGTTTTCAGTTTTCTTTTAACTCACCTGGCGGCTTCATGAACACTCCTAATTTTTTCTGAAAAGTTGAGAAGAGCAGCATCTTTCTTTTGGGCTTCCTGAAACAAACAGAACAAAACAAAAACACACACACAATCCATTAACATTCCACCATCATGCCAAAATCCCTAAGTCTGGCAGTTCTAAACCTTCTGGGAGGGCACTTAAAGTTTTCTCTCCTGAACTGTTTTTCTTCCCATTCAAACCCAACACAACTGAGTGGAGGACACCCCTTAAAGAAAAACATAGATCACAACTGGAGATTTAAACAGCTTCCATTTTGCAGTGTAAAATAATAGCTGCTCCTGCCAGTGAACATAAGCCAGATGTATTAATAAGGAAGGTCAGGGAAAGAACAATTTACTGATGCCATTGTTTAAGCAAATATGATGCTTCCTGCACAAACGCCAATTTATATCCTATAGTTCGCTGGCTGGAAATCTGTCAAGCCAGTTTGTACACAGATAACCAAAGCCATACAGATGCATTTAAACTCTCTCCCTTCTAAAATCAAGAAGTCTGAAAGGAAGGAAAAATAGCTTGAAAATGTCTGCAGCAGCTTTAAAACATCACAGCAGCTTTTAAAATGACACACATCAGTTGTTGAGAGAGAAAAAAGCTATCAAGAAGTCCACTCAAAAGATTCAATGGGAGCACTGAGAGAATTTTTATCAAAATAAGCCATTTCCACAGTGTGAGAATTTGGGACAATAAGAGAAAATCTACACTTAAGAAGTTCGATGAAGGCAAGTTTCTATATGATATAAAAACTTAAGCTTTCCATGGGGTTCTGGATAGGATTACCAGGTAGAGGTAATTTTTGGTGAATTTTGTGGCAGGAGAAGAAAGGCGAAAATTAGATCAAAGCTGTGAGAAAGCTGCTTTTTTTGGAGGCACATTGTCCCTTTTATTGTCTATCAATTAATGAACCTGTATTTGTAGAAGCTGCTTATACCAGCAAAATAGATTTTCTATACCAGAGCAACAAAATGCAGCAGACTCATCCCGGGTTTGTTTGCTTTTGTGTCTGCCAGCTTGAGCAGTGACGAAAGTTTAAATCCAACAGCATTGCCAGCATAACCTCCCTAAAAAGAAACAATTTGCAAAAGAGCAAATAAGAAGCTGAGGCATGACATCAGAGCACTGCAATACTAACAAGGAAGTACGGTCCATCAGCCATCTCCCTTTGGGATGTCACTTACCGCATTCATAATATTCCCAGCCTGAAGGACCAAGTGCAATATGGAATGCAGCTCCTCACAAGTCATTAACTCTGTAAGGAACAAGAAAATTGCTGTCTAACAATTGTTTGTTTAGAAATATAGCCACTTACCGAGCTCTTCATCTCGTGGATTTTTTTTAACTTGACAAGAAAGTACAATGAAGAGAAGAGGTTGTGGGAAAGATAATGGTACTATATAATTTCAATTCACAAGCACAACTGACAAACCTCAAGTGTATGTTCAGACTTTAACTTAGCAAGTGTAGTATTTCCAAGGCAACCTCCAGCAGGTAAGGAATCATCAAAAAATGTATGAAGTGTCTCATGCATGGGGTTAAGTAACCTCACTACCTACTAATTATTCCACTGTGAGGCAAGTGTTCTGCACCCTGCAGGATCCATTTGCCATCTGCCAGGATTGGGCTTTTGAACAATTACTCTTTTCTTAGGAGACTTGGTCATAAGGCCCAAAAAGATAACAGGCAATGTTTAAATTTTCCTTGCTTATCCCACTCCCATGATGAATCATCATTTTATTTCTGTATGATCACCAACTCAGAGCAGCGTCTGTTTTACTTGTCATATCAAAAATTATTTAGCACAAAGTGATATTCAGTGTGACAGAGTCAAACGGAATAAAATTGCCTTTTAAATTTTTCCCATCATACAAGCCTGGTTTGTACATTTGTTAATTTCTTTGCAAAAGGAACAGTAGTGTTCTATTTGAATTCATACACCTTTTCACCCAGCCACATATGAGCAAAAAACAACATATGTGCACCAGAGGGACTGCCTTAGAAATAAGATGTGGAAATTCAAAACTGTAAAGAGTCAATAAAAAGTTCTGGCACAGCAAACCAAGCAACTCCAAATTTGCAATGACCCATATGGCAAGAAAAATCACCATGAGCTGGTTTTAATGTGAGGTACTATATGTTACACTAATGAACAAAATAAAAGGTGGAATCCTTTTGATTACAGTGCACATACTTTTAAAAACTATTTTTGTTCCAAGTCCACATTCTATAATTCATCCTGCATTCAGCTGCTCAACACAATACAGTAATCAATCATTTTGGAAGCCCATAACCCTTACACATTAATACACAATCAATACTGGCAGCCGAAAAACATATAAATAATTAAATAATCTTTGATCTAACAAGCTAGATCCAAGGTGAGGAAGCAAGGAGGAAGAGGGAGGAGAGAATAAATAAGAGAATAGGAAATTTCACGAGGCCAAGAGGAGAAGGCAACTTCTAAGGACTTCACATAGTAAGAGCCTGCTCTGTGTCTAAGAGCCTGCTCTGTGTCACTGTGACATACATCCATTTGCAAGCTAAATGAGAATCCACTAGGCTGTTTAGACCATCCTAACTCTTAGTGATTATCAGCTTTAAAATTGAAGCAAATATTCTCTCAGTTTAATTATAGGAAAGGAACCTAGGAGACAGCAATAGAAAAGGAGACATAATTCCTAAACAACTTCAGGCTATCAACAAACCTTGGACTGAAAGGACCAAATGGAGAAGAGCACGTGACAAAGTGGACTAAACACAGGAAAGGCCAGTCTGTGATTTGCATGACTGGCCTGATGCAGGAGGTGGAGGCCAAAATGTCTTCCTCTCTGAAGGAAATTATTCACCAGTTTACATGTCTTGGGTGAAGGACATGAAGGACATTAAGGCATTGGTGCTTTTATCCATAACATATTCCCTCACATATGTCTGTTGCTCAAAACACAAAGAACAATGATTTAAAGAAGATCCTAATAAAAGGCCAAACTCAGACTTAATCTTAAGGTACTGCATGCTTTCCTGAGTCAATGACAAGTTCAATCCCCACTGGTGGGAAAATGTTTTTTTTCCCTTTGCTTTCACCTGAAAGGACTATTCTAATTACCAGCACTCATAGTTGAATTTTTTTCTTACTGTACCTTTTTATACCACTAGAAGCAGTCTAAGCAGTGATCTAGTAGTCTGTCAAAAAATTTACAACATGAAATAGGAATTTCATATTGAAGAACAAGACAAAGAGGCACTCAAGATACTGTAAAGGGTCAGCATTAATGTTTAACTTAAACCAGGAAATCAACTATTTTCCTGCGGAGTAGAAGACACTACATTACCCAACAAATAGCTATCTGCAGCAGTTCAAAACCTGAGAAATGTAAAGAGCAAAATAGGTGTGTAGAGAAACACAGAGAACAAAAACAGAAAACCAAGAAATGACAACAGTATACTCTACAATAAAGATTTTAACCTATCAATACTGCCACCTCAAAAGGAAGCGGCCTATAGAGAAACTTAGAAAATTGACTTTTTTTTTTTATGGATCCCTGAAAGAATAAGCAGAGAGGTGTAACAACTACATTCCATCAGAGGGATGAGCAAACTATATTCAAAAGATGACATCCCAATTTGGCCATAGACACTTTTGCTTCTGTCAGTTTAGGATATATTACATATAAGCTTTGAACATGAATTTGTTGCTAGTGTACCCAAAGTCTTGAGATTTTTGATTTTGGAAGCAAAGACCCACCAGGCACACTCTAATGGCATTTGTCAGAGGGGAGTTAGCCTCCTTTTAATAGCTAAGGTACCTGAAATTCAAGCTCTGGTCTTCGTAATGCAGACTAATTAACATGCTAACAAAAACAAGAGTATTAGGCAAGTCCCAACATATTTAATTACCTTTCATTGCCCGTCTTATAATTTTCATGTCATCCTGTAGAGAAGCACAGGAGGGTGAGAACTCCCTCTCCAACACCATGGCTTCAATCCTAAGAGCATAGCTGGAGTACACAAACAGGTTTAGAACTGACAGCCAAAAAAGAACACTTATAAACAGAACAAACCAATTATCTCCTTACTTTGGCACCTGGATCAGTAAATACATGAAGGAATCAGCTTGAGACAGTTTTGATACATCTCCAGCAAAGGCTTTTAATTTCTTTACCTAGAAAAGAGAAATAAACACTAGCAAAGAATTTTCATTTCTTCCTTCCCAGCTCCATCAAAATCCATATATTTGCATGATCTGGAAGCCACTGATCCACCCACATACTTACTATTTGTTTATAAAGAAGAACTGAAAAATACATGCACATATGTTTAAGCGTAACTCGAATTTCTTCCACATCTTCCAACACAGCAACTGTGTCCAAAAGCAAAGCTCACTCTCAGTTACACTATTTCTTCATTTGATCAACAAGTTCACACCCAGTAGCAGTTGTATGTTACCACTGATTTACACACCAGGCCATCATCCTTCCTTTCTGTAGCATCATACTTAAAGCCCATTCACAACCACATTTACAGAGACGGTTTTCACTTTTAGGAAGCATATTAAGCTATTGGACAGAGGGACACTACACTAGGACATCAACAGTTACCTCACTGCCATGATTTAGCAAGATATGCACAGTTTGGTCTTTTAACAATCAGCCTACAAATCAATCACTTATTTTTCTGCTTTACCAGTAGAAAGCAACTGATCTGTAGCAGAAGAAAAATAATATGCTATGTCAAATCAGGATTCTTTTAACAGCTTTTTTCTGCTTTATTCCCTTTTTTTCCACATCATAAAAAATAGAAATGTTGAGAACACATTAAGAAAGAGAAAAATACAAGTTAAACAGAGAATGTAAAATAATTAATTTTCAAATTAAAAACACATCAACAAACAAATGAACAGGAAAAAATTAACAAAAAAGGTCTTTTGGGCAAGAAAGAGATGTCTAATCTGAGAGCAATTTTATTCAGGCTACCTATCTTCATTTCCTAACACTGCCATCCCAAATTCAAAACACTCAGACAAAAGCTCCTTCTACAGATAAACAGCATACCCATTTTCTAGGCCTGAGAAAACTCCTAATTTACTGAGTAATTCAAGAAGTCTGCCAACAAAAAAACAGGAAAGACCAGGCTTGACATTCCTGATAATTCTAAGGTGTTAATTGAGCAAGAAACAAACCCAAAATAAATACTTTCTCTACATCATTAAGTGGGGAATGAGACATAGTATACTATCTCAGTCTTTAAAGGTGTTCTTTAACCTAGCTTAACAAAAATAGTGGTCTGCAACCTAAAAAACAAAAGTGTGCAAATTCTCCAACCTCATTTTAGTATCTTGCAAATATGAGAGTTTGACTGAAAAGGATAGAGGCATTCAGACATAGGAGAGAGTGAGGAAACAAAGAAAAGCAGTCCACCAAAAAAACACCACCTCACCAAAATCAGATCATATAAGCCACAGATTCATTATAGAAAGATGTAATTTGAAGACAGTCACAGAAAGTGAACAATATAAGATCCTGAGCCACGCACAGGAATATTAACTTACCCCTGCTACTATATTTAGTATTATATTTAAATAGTACTTTTTAAAATAGTACTATATTTAAATATACTTTCAATTGTAAGTAGCAGTCAAAGTTTTCTAGGTGGAATTTTAGTTTTACATGCATTGGACGAAATCCTCTTTCTTCTACCGTACTAGGAAAAATATCTGGAATCATACGAGCCAGTACTAAATCCCAGAATTAATTCAGAGTAGGAACATTCCTAAAAACGCACAACAGAAAACATTGACAAGGCTGCCTTTTGATGGAATATGAATGTCACTAAGCAAAAGGCTTTGGGCAATAGTAAACCCAGAAGAAAGTCTGTGTAATCAGACTTGAAACAAAGATGTACTCACTACCTGGTTCCACTTTTCCCAGCCTACATCAACCACCTTAACCCCCACTGTCTTCTCCTTAGATATCCCAAACTATGTTTGTAAGAAGCATCAAGGCAGCTCACCCAGGAAGCCCAAAACCGAAGGATGGTGGAGAACAGTGACCCATTCCACAAGCACACAAAACAGGAACACGACGGTCGTTTTCACCCTGGAATTCAGCACTGGTTCTCCATGCATGTCTTAAGTTTTACATATATAGAAGACTAAATCATTTGTTTACTTGGCTATGAAACAGTTAACAGTCTGGGAAATAGCTAAGGTAATGATAGGACATCAATTATTATTTCCTGCTTCATTAAAAATTTCATAATTAAAAAATTCTCATCATGAAGGAAAAAAAAAAAAAGTTATTTGACTTCATCAACATTACAATAAACTCAAAAAAACCCCCCAACTTCTGAACCCCAAAGCTAAAAAATTACTGGAACACACTTTGGATGTCTGTCATTACACATTCCAAGAGACTATTCAAGATCCCATGGGACTGTCTCTACTATCTGGTGCCATGTTGTCCAAGTATTGTAAAAGAAAAGAGAGATTCTCTGATGGCCCCCAGAAGTGGGAGTCAAATTCAAATACCAATTGCAGCTAGAAGCTGCAAAGAAACCATGGAGATTGACAACAATGTTCACCATTAATCATGTTAACACATATAGTAGATAGGTTGAGAACACAAGAGAGCTAAAAATGTGGCTTATTATAAAATCGTAATGAATAACCCTATTGGTTCTGGCCTTGACCTCCTCTTTTGAAGCAAAACAGAATTTCTTCACAAGAGTAGGCAGCCACATACTGAGGTATGGCAGTGTAATGTGTATATTCAAGAGAGCATTATTACATTGTATGCTTAGTTCTGCATTACTCAAATTAGGTGCCAAGCTACTAACTTAATTTTTCATTATATTTGTATATGGAATAGGCATTTGCACTGTCCGTACATGCCCATCCACACTAAATCTGATTTTAGGCACACAAGGTTCTCACATATGCAATTTGCTTAATTTTAAGAACAGTTATGAAACATACATGATTTGATTTGTGAACAATTGCAGTAGAGATGCCCATTGCAAGTATGCCGTTATACCTGGCAGACACAAAAGCTACTGTATTCAAGTTATTGGTAATTGTTAAGCTACCAGTAGCACTTCTAGTGGGATTTTCTTTTATGGCATAAAACAGGTACCTTGCAGGATCTTGTAGCTATGCAGAATCTTTGACGAAGAGGAACAAACATTCTCTCTGTGGATTTGCTGGTGTTTCTGTATTATTATTATTATTATTATTATTATTATTATTATTATTATTATTATTATTATTATTATTATTATTATGTATCTCCATACCAATGCAAATATTCAGGGCACTTACAAAAACAGAGTCAGAAAATATCAGTGCCCCAAAATGCATCACAGTGGAATCCTACATGCTACAAGGGTATGTGGGAAAGCAGCAGATGTATGAGGCAGTGAGGCACAAGGGGCACAACCCAGGGCAGTGGCAAACCACTGATAAAAATGATAAAAAGAAAGGGAGAAAAACTTGCCAGTAACTATAAAGGGCAAAAAAGGAAAAGGAGATGAAAGCTCTGAAGGATGATCAACCCTATAAAGCACTGGCTGAGGAAAGGAATGGGCATTTAACTACAGACATGGTTTGAAAAGGGTAGAGCAAACAGAAACAGTTCCAATAAAGCAGGTGATAGACAACCAGGGTTTGAAGTTAGAGTACAGGAGCGAAGGACAGGCTTGAGACATTATAAAGGAAGTTCAGACATTGTGTCGATAACATGGGTGTGCATATGTGTGGGTGAGCTGATTACCAGTATTATATGCTCTCTTCTGTATGTGTTTAAAGTACAAATTCTGGCTATTCAAGCTTGTTAAACACTGGACTCTCTCAACTTTTGCTAGTCTGGGCCTGTTGAAGAGTGCAATAATATGCACATAAAAGCAGCTTAAAGCTTCTTCTCTGCTCTAGTCAGGATGTCAGTAAATAAAAGCTGTCAGCCATTTTAATAGGGTATCATAGAGATACAACTGGGAATCTTTTCACAAGACCACTGCTTCAGTCCAGGTTCCCTGGAAAACAACCAAACTGAAGAAAAAGGGATGAAGCAGAGGAGATTCCAAATAGGTGTTTCTTTCTCCTTACAGAACTGCTAAGCAACTATGGTACAAACGGTAGCCTTCTAAGAAGGCTTAAACAAAATCAATGATCTTATCCTACCTGTTGATGTGTTGAGAACTTTTATAAATTTGCTTGGCCTTTTTTCTAACCACTGTATAGTGGCCAGGCCGCACACCCACAGATGGCTCTGAACAAAATGTTGAGTGGAGCCTTGTAGCAAGCTCCATCATGGCCACCTGCAAGTATTAGTCAAGTTTTTCAAATTAAACATTTGAAAATACCCAAATGTTTTAAGTTGTAGGAAAGACTTCATACCAGTGCCAATACTTCAATAATAGTCTTATTCTGTTTGAGAAAAACATTCAGTAAGGAGACAGTATTTGCCGTTTACATGCAAAAATCTCCACAGCTTTGATAGCAGTTGGGATTTTTCATAGAAAACAGCTAGAAAAGTAGTAATACTGACACCTATTTCTGCATGCAAATAGAGTTGCCACATGACAATACTGCAAATAGAATGATTTTAAAGATAACAGATTTTAAATGTATTTGCTAGCCCAAGTACATAGCCTCCATTGTTAAAAAAGCCGGTGCCTGAGATATTATGAACTGAAATGATCTAAAATATTTTCACAAATGTCAAACAAGAGAAATGCGGCACATTCAGGTAATGTGACTGGATATCACAACACTTCTAGATAAGATACAACTGGAGTACAAAGCTGGTGCTTATTCACACTAGGTAAACTGTAAACTTAAACTTCTTGGTAAAAAAAAAGAAACAAAATGGTTTCAACAGTTCCCCTTTCTACAGCTATGGCCAGGAATGGCACTCCTCTCCCTCCTTTCACTTTTACAGACTAAGGAATTATGGTAAAACAGAAAAAATAAAGCACAAGACATCTCAAAGCGCAGTTACTGGTGCTGAGCACAGGCCGACAGAAGGCACTCGGCCCTCTTTCCAACTTGCAAGAAACTTGTGCATACAGACAAATGTGACTGTAAACACCTGAGCTGCTGCAAAGAGCATACAAAGAGGAACTGAAGAAGCCCACCCATGGTTACACCAAGACAGTCTGCCCTGCTAACTGAATAGCTACTAATCTTTCAGGATCTGAGTGCTAAAGTATCTGCTCAGAGTAATTCTCAACTCTTACAACAACAAAGCAGGTCTTTAAGAGAAAAGAAGTATCCAATAGGCAATCCCAGGGAATACTTCACTGAGGATGGGTGCAACATTGTGCAAGGACAGGCCAATGTAATGACAGCTTGGCAAAGCTACCTCATGTGATAGGACAAAAAGAAATTAGGGAGTATTAAACTGAAGAGGGAGCAGAAAAAATAATACCACCTCACTTGGTATCTCTAGCGGTTCTGGGTTATTTGTGGGGCTGTAAGCTTCTGATACCTCTCCCTTAGCAAATGATAAATCACTATTCTAGAAGAGAATTATTCAGAGTAAGAGGCAGATAAACTAAGAAAAAGTAAGGGGATGTAGCAGAAGAACAATGAACATACATTTAGAGAAAAAATGGTGAAAGAGAAAAAAAAAAAAAGCTCTGAGGCTGCTAAAAAGAACAAGTTTTTTAATTGCCTACACTAAAATTTTAGAAGCAACTGTAGCAAATGAGTTACCGGACCCACCCATTCTTCGATCACACCAAGCATGAAAATGTGAAGGCATAGAAACATTTTTCCATACCAGCAGAAGCATCAGGTCCTTATATTCAGGATTTTCTCCCTGTCTTTCCTGCCACCACCCACTCAGCTCTCAAGGGGAAAAATCACAAAAAGTTTAACAATTATGAGAAGAGTAACAAAGAGAAAGCAAGTCTTTCCTGTTTCTGATGCATTCAGTTAATTAAACACAAACACCTGCACACTGGAAAGCAGCCTCTTTCCAGCCTTCCCTTGGGAACAGCAACAAATCTCATGTCTGATCCTCTCCTGTACTAGAGAGTATTTTCTACTAATTTCTCAAGACTCCTTAAAAGTACTTCTTAAATTCTCTGGCCCCACTATCTTGAGGGACAAGCCTGTTGTCAAATAAATAAACATACTTTTTTACTCCTAGCAGTACCTACTGGATAGCTAATGCATCTAGTTGAGCATTGCAGACAAAACTGATAAAATTCAATAAATTACACTACAATTCTAGTTGAATGACAACAGCTATATCGCATAGACTAGCTGAAAGATTTTCTACTTGTCATAAAATAATAACCAAGATCTAAGCCAGAAAGAGGAAAAGAAGAAAAAGTACTTTTCTTTCAGTCTAATTTTGACTATACACAAAGTTAACTATGAGTCAGTCTTTCACTACGAGTCACTCCACTGTTCACCTCTGTCTGACTTTCACAGAAAGGAGACAAATTCTGTTTATATAATCAAATATGTACTAAAATGCAAACAAAGAGGGGAGAGGGAATGGTTTTGAGGTCCCAGAACTACTGTCACCTATTTTGTTTTGACTGATTACATTTCAACTTGTTGATATGCCCCCAACTCTAAGAGATATATTAATCAAGCATACTAACGTAACACAACTTTTACAAGATTCTCTGCAAAGGCAGCCCAATTTAGGGTCATAAATGTGACAGCAAAAGACTGTAACATATTCTACCGATGGCTGGATCCAAGATTTGCTGCTGCACAGACAAAACAAAGTGCTTTGACAGTATGACCTTGAAGTGGTAAAGCACGTGAGGTGCAGTTGATCTGTATGTGGACCTTAACTCAGCAATTTCCCAAGTTTCAGCCACTCACCTTGATGTGAAGCACTCAAGCAATTCTAATGCTAATTTTGTCAGGTTTGTGGTTTACACTTCTCTCAAGTACATACAAATGGGTCAGTGCCAATAATAAGCAGGCAAGGAACTGTACATCATTAAGCAGGGCTCCCAGGTCAGTTGATTAAACTTCACTTCTTTAATCATGTGAATAGACTTGAAGTTTGGGACTAGGAGGGGAGAAAGCTGTGCTTGGATGTTGGTCATACAATGATCACAAGAACACTGAGAAGGTACTGCTGGTAATTCTGTGCCTTCTAACACATCTCCTTTGAGCACTAAGCCATGTTAGCAAATTCCATGGTTGCTGCACATTGGAGATGCCTTTCTGGCCTATTGAAACCCAGTGACCAGGCCCAGGAAGAGACCCAGATGAACCAAGCAGGCAGTGAACCAGAAGGTAAAAAGGCAGTAGCACAGGACTACCAATATTCAACTCACAGGAACTGCAATGGGAAAGCATTAGGCAGGTGCCAAAGAAGTGAAATTTGTTTGCTTAGAATATGCTTTGAAGTGGAATTTTCTGACCTCCCTAGAGCAGTTATCTGCACACAGGAAGGTTCCAGGTCTTGCTGTTTATGGGACAAAAGGGACATCACGAAAACAAAAGATGTCTTATCAACCGCTTAAAAGCAAATGAAATTACGTGATGTGAAGGGAATGACTACACTGCAACCTTAAAACCACAAGTTAAATGAAGGTTAAACATTTGCACTCAGTGGCCCCCTGTTCCCTAGCCTCAGGAAGGAGCTGAGATTCCTCTTTTGCAGAACTTCATGTTGGAATCCCAGTCAGCAGAACTCTACAAAAAATAAGTTCTACATAAAACCATTATTTACCTCCTCTGCTTCTGGTAATAATTTAAGAAATTCGTGTAGCAGTTCAGAACCATAGGGCTGACTTCTTCCATTATAAATATCTTCAATGATGGATTCGGCAGACCTTGAAAAACAATTGAGCACACATATTTCTAACACTTGCAGGGAGAAGAGTTACACAGATTGAAAAAAACATGCCTGGGCTCTCAACAGAGTTAGTGGATACATCAGTGTCCATAGCAGCACTGCTCTGACACCATTTTCAGTGATGCCTTTACCGAAGGGCAGCATTATTAGCAATAAAATAGCTCAGTCTTGAAAAAGTTGCTCACGTTGCCCCTTTCTAATTGTTTATAAAGAGAGAAAGCCAGTGAAAGGCAGTTCACAGACAGTGTTACATGAGGTCAAAGGGCTTCCCTTAACCACACCTGAAAACTCACTTCAACTGGTTAACATCAGCAAACTCTAAATGCTTGATGCTAAGTCATAAACGTACTCAAAACTAAACATATTAGAAAACAAATTATGTCAAATTACTTCTGAGAAAACTCCATAAAACTGCAAACTCCATGAAGAACAGAGAGCAATGCATATATTTTATGAAAACTACAAAGAATTCTTACTTTTTGAATTGTTTGAGAAATATCCCAATGTTCATACTTCGTTTTGCATCCAAAATGGAAACCTGAGAGACAAAGCAAGAGAGATTAATCTAACAATACCTAAGAAAATAGCATATAATGCAGATACATTTCTTAAATAGCTATGGATAACTGTTAGCACCAAATCCCATGCCAAATAAATATAGGATCACTTCTTATCAACAAAGCTCATATACTACAAAATTAGTTTTTACCAGGGAAATATATAGCACACTCACATCACCCTTCTCCAAGTAAAGCAAAAAATTCCATAGCCACATATAATGAAGGAAGGAATCAATACTTCTATTTCATTACAAAGTAAAAACATTCTTCTTGCTTATTTCATAACCCTGCAGTTGCAAAATGCTGCTTATCAGGTAATACTCTATATTATATTTGAAGGCCCCAAGGTTAGTGAACACCACACTTCAAAAACCATGTAAACTCAGAGGTTTTACGACAAACGTGAGGATGGGATTTCTAAGTAGAGGTCAGGTGCACTACTGATTTAATTCATGCCAACTAACAGTCACAGTGATTCAGGGGAAGATATATAAGTTGATCTTGAAGCAACCCTGAAACACATAATGCTCAAATCCGTTTGCTTACCTAGAAGCAAACAGAAATCCATAATAAAATAACAGTCTAACCCAGCTTTGTATTTCAAAGTTGGTTTGCTGTATCATCTTACATGTACAATTCTGAAGATTAGGTAGAGGGGAAAAAAACAAAAACCAAACAACCCCACAACAGTTTCCCCTGATTTTGTAAAAAAATTTTAAAATCAAAGTGCCTCTTTTATACTAGTTTTAATTCCCATAACAGCATACAACTTTAAACCTGAAAGGTTTGCCCTGTTTTTAGCACATTGTGCCCTTAAGGTTAAAATTTTACCACAGCTATTTTGGTGATAATGGCTACAAAAGTAATGAGATTTACAACAAGAGAATTATTTCATCTTAACAGTTCCACCTGACTGCTACAATAAAAGAGCTCAGTACACATAGATGTTCAAGACTACTGTTGGACTTGTATGCTGTTTGTGGTTTTGACAACTGGAAAGGCGTTTTGACCTTTGTGACAGTGCTCAGATTAGAAGTAGATATATAAATGCAGCATTGGCATTATCATGGAATTAAATTAGCCAGCAGTCAGCTGGTGACAGTGAAAATATAGGCATGATTAATGGGCTATCCTCAACATACATACACCCAGGAGACAGCCTCTTTGTCTGCTGAAAGTAGTGAGTCATATTGAAAAGTTTTCTGAAATTCTGGAACTTCCCCTCTTCTGAAATCAGTAAAGACTAGGAAACACAGGAAATATCAGCATATTATTTTTAATTAGATGGTTGGTAGCCCAAAGCCCTTCAGTTTTAGCATATGCAGAGATAAGGGGACAGATTGTGGTTTATTCTCCTGTATCTCAAGAGTTGCGGGGCCCCCAACAGATCACTAAGGAAAAGCCCATTAACACAGGACAGGTTCATCTATCTCTCCCCCTGTAGTATCTTATCTTTTCCAAATGTTTTACTGCAGGGACCTCTCACTGACCTCTCTAGCTGTAGCTCCAGTCTCTATTGCTCCAGTCACTCCTAATTCTCTGATTTCTCTGTCCTAGTTTAAGCCTTTAATCTTTACCATAATTTGGCTCTTGGATTGTTTGGGTTTTTTAAGCATATTCAGAGTTAATCTTGTGTACATTTTTTAAATCACAGGCAGTAACTGTAACAAGGAGACTGATCATCAGCTGAGCAAACCTTTGTTTTCCATGGCGCAACTCAGATTTACAGTACAACCTCAAACAAATTATGTAATTTTTTAGTATCTTCCCTTGAAGAAAAACAACAAATGGGAACATATACAGCTGCATTTGTCTTATCAGCACAACAACAAAAAATACCACAGCTTTCTTAAGTACCAGGATTTTACATACATTTCTTGTTCGGCATATGACTGTACTCTATTTTTCCTCTGATTTCTTGTTTAACCACACAATTAGAACAAGTCTCGCTTTTTGGTCAATCTTTGCTTGGTGTCTAATTCAACTTACCAAAAGTGTTTGAAACTCCTGTCATTACATAACTACCTTCAAGGAGTTTCCAGATGGGAGCACAAGGAGGAAAAAAGAGGAACCTGATAGATATCCCATAAATACCAGCTCCTATTCCTTGCACACAAGCACACTATCTTCCATCTCACATTGAGTTGCATATTAGATTCATAACCTCAGCCTGAACATCTGTTCACAATGTCTACTCTTCTCCACTGAGATTTCGTTTGATTTCCTTCATGCAACCATCTGCTGTTGCTTTTTACCCTTTGAACATTACAACGGCTTTTTCTAAATTCTGCTAAGTCAGTTCCTGTCTTCTTTTCACACCATCAACACTGCTGATGGCACAACACTTTCAGGTCTTTGTTTGCCATTTAAAGAAGTTTTGAAATGCTCTCCCACCAGTAATACCTCTGGACTTCTTGAGTCAAAAAAGTTACACTGGACTATAACCGAGAGTTGAGAACAGGCATTCCTAGTACCACTGGGATGCCCTATAGCAAAAAAGCCTCTCATATGGTTTCTTATTATTTACTTCTGATAAATTCAGGAGAGCTTTCTCCATTCTCACCCTCCACTCTCTGAAACTGGGAATACAACAATTCTCTCAGATACTTTCCACCATCTCCACACCTGCACTTTGCAAGCCCATGCAAAACATCACAGGTCACGCGCACTTGCCACCTCTGTGTTATAAACAGTGCAATCTCTAAAGGTTAGGAAGGATATAAATAACTTCCCATTTCAACTTCCACTTCACATTACAACACACTAACCATCACTCCATGCCTGGAGTCATTATACAGCAGAGCGAACCTAGCAGCTTACTAAAGAGCTGTCCCCACTCTGTGTCATCCTCCCATGTCATGCTCCTAGCCTGCTCTTTCCCTTAGGCAGGCACTGGTACTCAACTCATTTGGTTGTTGCTGTTAGTTGTTCTCTGGATTAATAGGTTGAATCAGCTCTCAAGAAGGTAGAATGAACATCAGAGCCAGCACAGAGAAAACAGAGAGGGCATGTCTAGGAGACGGGCCAAGAGGCATCCAGTTCACTCCTTCCATTTTCCTTCTCTCTCCCTCTTCTCTGTCCCCTCGTACAGGTTCTGGAATTCACTGCATCCTTTTGCAGTCATCAAGTCATCAAAACTCACTCGAAGAGCAGCAACTACTCCAGCAGAAAACAAATGAAAAACCCCACAGCACTGTGCTGAACTGCTTACTTAAATATGTTTACAGAGGGTGCAACAGGTATATTACATTCTTCAATAACTGTCCAGAGCCAGTGGACAGGTGGGGTGAGGTTAGAGACAGGAGCAGAGGCATAGTTTGAAGGAGAAATCAAGATTAGCTCCTCTGGCTGACAAGAAGATGTTTTGCCTACTCCGCTGCCAGGCTAACTATAGCCTGGATGAGTACCTGATGTGCCACACTGGGACACCACTGAAGGATGGGGAAAGTAAATTGGCGTGTAAACCTAACCTTGCACCCCCTATTTTTCAGAGCCTCAAATTACATGGAACCATAGGGAAAATTAAGCCTTTCGTCAAGGAAACATGTTAATTAATCTCCTTGGTGTTTGGTTAGGCATTGTTTACAAAACGGAAAGCATTTGCTGTAGGAGTTTGACTCAAGCTTCAAAAGGGATTTCTGTTATAATGATGATATTACATCTAAACTCCCTGTATAAATCACTGTTGAGTGAGGAATTAAAAGGACATGCAATGTTGTAGGCTCCTACATGTGTAGAACTTTTACCAAAACTGCTCATGATTTACCAATCAACAGTGATCTCTGGCAAAGGTATGAAACCCCAAATCTCCTCCATAGTCTGTAGGGCAGTGCCCTCAACAATGGCTGAAGAGTAACTCTTCACCACTTCCACTGATGCTACACCATTGCACCAAGAGGGACCCCATAGGGACAACAGAGCACTCTCTGGCCCTGCTCTTCCACACAGCACTTTGGACACATGGTTTTTTCAGATTTGAATCCAAGTAAAAGTTGAGTTTGTGCACTTGAAGTTGTCTTGAAAATTTACTGCTGACATACTAAGCCAACTAGCCTAATTCCACTATGTAAACTTCTAAGAACATTTCTCATTGCTAGACCATAAAGCACTGTCTAAAATGAACACTTTCACACAAAAGGAACAGAGGTACTGAAACATAATATGTTTTGCCCACCTGCCACTGGCTGGCCAGCAACAAAGGCACACACAGAACTAAAGCTCCCTCAGCCCCACACTAACATGCTGTCCACAAGGTCACATTGATTCTGCGCACCTCAGCCTGTCCCCAGCTCCCGTCAGCCACTATAGGTTTTACCAGAGTGAGCTGAGGATAACTATCCCGCATTGAAACAAGTGATGGCAGCTGACAGCACCAGTCACAGGAGTCACAAACAAGGCCTGTGCTCCTATCTCTAGCCCCTTGATCATGCCTGCAATAAGGTGAAGCACATGAGCTGCTGTGCATCTGTACTTCCGCACTTCCAATAACACACAGCTCCTTAGGATTATCTCCTTCCCTCCTTGCTAAGCAGATAGAACTGCAAAGTCCATTAACACATAAGAAATTGCTCACCACTGTCTGACACACTGCTGCAGCACGGTTGACAAAGCATAGTGAGTGAGTGGAACATTTTGTCACTTAAGTGGCATCATTCAGAAGCAAGTCCTGTTGCCTCACCACTTGCCACATGCGAAGTCACCACAAGAGCCCTGAACCAGCGTGGACAGGGATCAAGCAGTGAAAAATGCACTGCACCACCATACCAGCTCCAGACAGATGCACAAAAACTATAATTTTTAGCAAGGCACGGTTTTGTTTCCAAGGCATTGTATCTTGGTGAATCCCTGGTTTTTGCAGGCCTTTGATTTTCATCTCCACCACTGAATGAGTTCTGGAGCACACTGGGGTTTTCTCTGACCTACCTACTGCACACTATGGTCCACATTCAGTTTATGAAACTTATTGTAATATTTACTAGAACTAGGTCTTTACACATCAGTCCTGAAAGGGGGAGCTTCTATGGAAATGCAGGAGGCCAGAGCTCTGTATGTCTGTACTCGGCACAGGAAGTCCACTCACCACACTCCTGATTCGCACATGAACATAGCCTGAAAACACTGTAGAAGTTAATCACTACCTCTGATGATGGCCCCAATTACTACTTCCCGATGTCAGGGTTTCAGAGGCTACAATACACATGCCTTTTTAAACCTTTAATTTCAATATGTACAACACGTATGCTATCAGCGCATTAGTTTCTCATCTTGTCCCTTCTGATCTTATTTTGACATCTCCTGAATCCTGCAAGATATCAGCCATTTCATGTTCCTATTTTCTCACTAAAAATCGATGCATTGTTACATATCTTAATCCCATGCCCTCTCTATTTTGTTTACAAGCTAACACGTATGTAGACACACACTAGTGATTAGATCTGCATTTCAGCCCTCCAATTACTTCAGAGAAAGATCACTTGAGACAATTAAATTCAGACTTCATGAAGCAGCTGTCTATAAATGAGGATTTAAGAACTAGTAAAGCTATTTATCAGTTCCCTGGAGAGTGTCTGAACCTGAGAGTACTCGGTATAGAGCACTCCTAGCCACCAGAACAGGAATTAGTGGCAACCTTGGGACCTTCTTGGAAGAATATCTTCATGTCCAGAAAAAGCAGGGAAAACGAAGTAAAGTTTTTCTTAGCAGGAAAGTCATGTTTTTGAAAGTGGAAACTTTAAAATTATCAAATAACAAATATGCTTAATCACTATATTATTCTATAACTCTGTGGCCATACTGGCACTTCCCTTCCTCATGACTCTAGGATACTGTGGGCATATAAAGCACTAACCCTTGCAAATAGGACTCTCTTCTCTCCGGCCTAGTACATGTTTGCATCACAGACATAGAGGAAGAGTTGAAGAGACAATACAATTGTCTTCCCCACTGGAAACTCATGGGCTATCCAACATGAGTAAATACAGATGCTTTCAGCTCTCTCCACTTATTCATATTTATTTTAACAGGTGATCAAATCACAGCACTTAGCAAGTTAAAATAATAAAACACAGTTAGCTCTTTGAAAAATAAGCGCCACTAAGAACAAAGGGTTTATGCTTCCCATCATTCCCTGCTCCTTTGAACCAAGACAAATTTGCCATAAGGATGAAACATGACAGAGAAAAAGGCAAGGCAGAATTCACATCAACTCCTATAGCATTTTGTAAAAAAGATTTTACTTTAATTCTTACCTCCTCTTTAGTCTCTTTAAATGAAGACTTTAAAGTTCGGTTTCGAGAGTCCTGGGGTTTGGCTTCTTCCTGCTGCCCAAAAAGTTCCTCAATTGTCTTCGTATCAATTTGATACTGTGGTCTTGCAGCAATTGTCCAGATATTGTTTTTACCACGGACTTGCTCCTCAGGGATAGTTTTCCAGAAAAAGCTCCGCATTCGTTTTTTTTTGCCGTGGCCATCATGACCATTTACCAACTGTGGAGGCAGAGGTACATTTGGGCCAGGCAGTGGAGGAGGTGGTGGTGGTGGGGGCAGCATTCCCGGGGGAAGCGGAGGAGCTGGGGGAGCCCCTGTGAGAGGACATGGAGCAGGGGGCAGTGATGCTGCAGGCTGAGAAAGTTGAGATGTGGTCGTCGTATCCTCAGTCATTAATCCCGTTGCAACTGGAATAGCCCCATTTTCTTTATCATTGACCAGGGAGAGACAATTCATAACATGCATTTTACAGTCTCTCCAAAGGGGAGAGTGTTACTTCCTTGGATGGGTTTGAAACATTGAACAGTCAGCGGGGCAGTCACTGGGATCACGCCCTCTCAAACCCTATCTGGCAGTACTGGCAGCAGAAGAGGGGATTGTACCATCTCCACAACCTGTGACAAAGGACAATAGGGACACTCAAAATACAGACACTGGACATTGTCCCTTGCACTGAAAAGACACCAAAACTAAGGTACAACAGCTATCAAGTTTTCAATCCAGAAGAAGGGAAATTTAGTGAATCAAAAGTCTTTCACAGGGCAATTTTTTGATATTTAACCACACCAAGATTTCAAACAGCTTTAGATGTTTAGATTTCAAGAACATATATAAATCAAGAATACCTCTAAATCACCGACAATAAGTACCAAAACTACCTATTAATCTCTTTTCAGTGCAGTTTTGTAAGACAATATATTTATCTCAAATTATTAAAACAAGTATTATTCCACTGCTAATTTCAGATATGCTTTTAAAGCTGACTGCACACAGTACTAACTATGGTACTGGATTAATTGCAGCGAACAGACTCTGTTTGAATCCTCTAAACTCATGGTTCAAATCCAAACTGCATTAAAATAGCTAAAAATTTGCTGATGATTTAACAGTCTAGCCTAGTGCAGTATCTTTTTTTTCCTTTGTATTTTTCACACAATTGTCAATAAGGGCAAAAATAATATGCAGTCCCTAAAGTCTCTGTTTGCTGAGCATGAACTTAAAAGTATTATTGGTCTGGCTGCACTACCCCCCAAAACACACTTGGAAAAGAAAGACCACAGTTTGATTAAGTTGTCCTTTATAATTTACTTCAGCATCTAGGTTAACAGTGTCAGTTCAATAACAAAGAGAGAGAGAAAGCACAGAGAAGCTAGTAGTAACAGGACCCTACACATCCTATGCATTGCACATATGCAAAGCTTTAAATACTTCAGGAATTTTTTACCTCTAGATTATCTCATAAAACAACAGGAATCACAATGGGTTTTAGCACTTTTCTTATACTGTCACCTTCTAAATAAAAATGCTGCTATTAGCAGCAAACCTTCAGGTAAGAGCATGACTTCCACAAACACCACACTTTTGATAAGCCAAATCTCTTGAAACATATTTAATTCATAGGTCTCAGAGAAATCAAATTAAGTGTTTCAATGAGGAATCTCATGATTTTGTGGAAATTTGGAAGCCATCTAAAAAAAATATTTGGGAATTTACAAGAAAAAAAATTTAAAAATTCAAAGATGCCACACAATACAAAATTAGATTGGAGACAGACAGCCCCTGAGCAAAACTCATTCTCAGGAAAACTTAACAGAAAAAGCTCAAGCAATGCACTGGCACAAGAACAACATCAAATCAGAAATTCAGCAGTGACTTAGTAGCACATCTCCTCAGCAGGGTTCACATGGAGCTAACAGCAACCCAGATCAATTTGACATCGTACAATACTGATGAAAAAACGTCACTATTTTTGCCAGAGACCCATCACTAGACTATACATGAACAAACAGACCCAAGTCACAGAAAAAAGCCTTAGGGCAAATTCTCTTGGTCTGCAAGGACTCAGTCACTCACAACTTCACCGAAATCAATGGAAAACAACACAAAATCATGCACTGCACTTTTTCTTCTCAAAACCTTCCTCAGGTAGCAATGAATTCCTCTCTCCTGCTTCAGGTTTTCTCATCTCATGCCTTACACTATCTGGGAGTTTACAAGAATAGAAAACATAGATAAAAACCTCTATGAGCTTTAAATCACAGACATGATGGAAAATATTTTAATGGCATGGTAAAAAGGAGAGAAGCTACAAAGAAAGTGGATCAGGATAGACTCTTTCAAATTTAAGTCAGCATTAATATCCAGCTGCTATTATAGGGCTCTTTATGTTCACACCTCTCCTCCCAAATTCATGATCATAGAAGCAGAGAGGCACAAAAAAGCAGATGCAAGGTGGTGAAAAGAGATTACCCACTCAAAGCAATTAAGTGTTGCATTAATTTAAAGAAATACTCAACTAGGAAAAACACTTTTCCTCCCTACTACTTACTTAAAAATGAAAAATGTATTAGCTAATTTTCCAGCATCACAAAGGAGTATTCAACATTATTATTTTCTAACTTGGGTTCCCATACATTCACAAAAAAAAAAAAAAAAAAAAAAAAAAAAAAAAAAAAAAAAAAAAAAAAAAAAAAAAAAAAAGAAAGAGACATAGACTGACCGACCATGCCCAAGCAACATTCAAGAACCTCATTTTGAGACTTTTGATAAATCCATATGCTTTAGGAAAAACAGAATCAAATCCTAATGGAACAGAGTTGTAGGAGATTAATTATCTGAGTCCCAATGTTAACACACAGGAGTGAAAAACAACTGATCTCAGACCTGAGCGCTTCTGAGCTACACTCCTATTGAAAGGAGTGGAAAAGGCACAGGGAAAAAAACCATCCCAAGCTACATGTAAAGATAGATACAACAGGAAAAACTGTTTTTAATCCAACAAACCCCATGCTTTATATGAGGTAACAGCCAGAACTGGGAAAGGGGAAGAACCAGCATTTGGAAGGAAGGCATAAAAGAAAAGGCACAGCATAAAGGCTGGCATTCATCTTTGTTTTCTGACAGATAAGCAGGATCCAGGTGATAGGGGATGGTGGTCTCGAGTTACCAGACACCAGGAGAAGGGTCAAAATTCCCTTCTCATGCTGCCTCTCTGGAGGAGCGGATCAAAGCTGTTCCCAGCAGAGGCTCCCACCACTACCGTGGGTGGGAGAGGAGAGAAGCTGGCAGCCAGGACAGGTTATGGGCTGCTTGCTGGTATCAGCAGGTGCCTCTGAGCAGGAAGTACAGCAAGAGGAGGTGGGGAACAATGCAACCATTCCAACTGTGAAGTACAGATTACCAAGACACACTGGGACTGGGATGCGTAACAGAAGCCAAGCAAAATTTTAACTCCTAAGGAGTCTCTCCACACTTTTTAAAGGATTAAAGGGAAAAAAAATAGACCAAAGAACAATCGTTTAAGATACCTCATTGTTGCACGTTTGTTATCCAAAACAGCCAGAGAAGCACCAAAGCTCCAAAGTAATGTCTTTACTGCACATTTTAATTGTGTTCATGTTTGGCATAAAAGAAATATTTTATTTCTTTGTCTCATTCATTGTTTTAGCCAAGCTAATCTAACTTGGAAATGCAATTTTAAAATTAGAGGGTGGGGGCAACTTTCTCCTCAGGTAAGAGAAACACTCTAAAGCAATTCGTTTCCTGCAAAAAAGGCAGCTGACACTGAGACAGACATGGACTGTGTTAGCATACACAAATTAACAGGTGAAGTGCACGACATACTTGAAGGGCATTTCATAATTCATACTGCAAGACATGACTCTCTTTAATTCACACCTTATGTTCTCCCCTACCCACGTTTCTGTATCAGGTGCCCTTCTAGCTCTCATGGGAACAACGCCGAGCCCAACCACAGCACCTGGGCGTCTGTGTCTCAACTGCAACCCTACAAAGAGACAAAGGGAGCAACTACTGCAGGCAGAGAAGCTGCAAACGCCGATAACCTGTCCCTGATCCTATCAAAACCTGAGGGATACAAAGAACATGCAGCTCACGCTATTCAGCGACTTCGCACTTCCCCTCACAATGCATCCCACGAAAGTCCAGTGCGGCAC
Organism: Oenanthe melanoleuca; assembly: GCF_029582105.1. NCBI lineage: Eukaryota > Metazoa > Chordata > Aves > Passeriformes > Muscicapidae > Oenanthe > Oenanthe melanoleuca. The sequence continues at coordinate 27,849,243 of NC_079337.1, read as the reverse complement.
TGCGTCCCTGCCAGCCGGCCTGGGCCAGGCAAGGACCGGACGGGACTTGGCCGGGGGGCTCGACTCCAGCTACTTTTTGTCCGGGCTCCCAGGTGCCGCGATCGCCCCGCCGCAGGAAAAGTGCTCCCATGGGAGCACCCCTCAGCCTCACCGCCGTGTTCTCCGACCGGACCAGGTGTCTGGCTGAACTGTCCCTTGGGGGCCCTGCCGCCTGGACCACCCGAGGGGCCACGACAGATCCTTACTCCGGAATTCTCTTTCACCGACGTCGCAGGCCACGGGGCGCCGCGGAGGACGCTGGCGGTCTCGGCTACGCCCGAGGTAACACCGCGTTCCCCGCCCTCCGGCTCCTGCCGGACGCCAGCGCCCCGAGACGTGCCCCGGCCCGGCGGGTGCGGCGCGGCCCGGCGGGAGCGGCGCGACCCCGCTGTACCCTGCAGGACGTGGCGGGGCCAGCGCTCACCCCGCCAGAGAAAGCCGGGGGGCCCGGGACAGCGCCCGCCCCGCCGCCCGAGAGGAGCGGCGGCAGCGGCTCTCCCGTCGTGGCAGAGGTCGGCCGGGACCGAGATCCCGCGGGGAGGGGAGCCCGTTTCCCCGGGAGCTCTCCCTCCTCCTACGCCTCGGGAAGGCGGCGAAGAACCTGACCGGCCGCGACCCCCGGCGGCGCTGAGTCCCCGACCGGCCCGGGGGTCCCCGCGACCCCCGCTCACCTCGGCGCCCGCGGGAGCACGCGGCGCAGCCTGGTCCAGTACCGCCGCCGCCTCCTCCCATCGCGCCCGGCCCGGCCGCACCGCCGGAGCGCGGGGCGGGGCAGCGCAAGCGCGGCCGGGCGGGGCCGCGGCCGGTGACGGTGGCAGCACCGGGAGCGGCCCAGCGGCCTCGATTCCCCGTGCCCGGCTCGTGCCACCGAAAAGCCCGTGCGGGACGAGAGCGACTCGCGACCCACCGCGGGTGCCGCGGCGAGCGGAGATGAGCAGTGGCGCCTCTGGGGGCACTGGGTCTAAGCCAGCTCCGGCTGAGCTGATCCACCGACACATTCATCCATCCATCATTGCCCGCATGCTGTCACTGCACTCACAGCAACTATTTCTATAGAAACAGGACAGCAGTGCTACCAGCAGCGCGCCCAGCTGGAAGGAACGGGCTCCTCTCCACGGCTGAAGCCTTCCGCCCTCTGCCCACGCTCCCGAGCAAGCGCATCCCTCGGTTCATCCCACATCCCTCACCAGGTGCTCCCCACCGGCTCAACCCTGCAAGCTCTGAGGAAGCAGGCAAGACAGACCCTTTGTGACTCCAAAGTGGACGGTGTGAGAGAAGTGCAGACGAATTTAAGATGTGATCATAGCCCTGAGTTACAATGCTCCAGGCAGCAGCATATGAGAGTTGTGGATATCCAAAAGCCAAAGTACCATTCATTGATAAGACAGCAAATATATACAAATGTTTCTAAAATATTTTATCAAGAGATCAAATCCTTTTCCTAAAAAAACCCCAACACTTTCCCAGGAAGAGTAAAGTTGAAGAACCTCACTCAAGTTAATTAATAATCAGCCCACATACCCCAACACTACTTTTTACATAAGGCAAATTCCAAAGGCAGAAACAGAAACTTGCCCTTTCCTGAGAAAGGAGGGAGGGAGGAAGAAGAAACCTTATTTCCAGTCTTGCTTAATAGGTCACTAGAACTTCTAAGCTGAGCACAGGAGAGAAAAAATAACATCTTGGCACAACCAGGGGTGGGAAGGCAGGAGCAGCAGGACAAAATAATGTCTTACCTGAGTGTGTAGGGCCGCACCAGTGCTATTTACTTTGCTCAGGTGTTGGGAGGCAGGAATCAGAGGAAGAGTGGGAGCCCAGGTGGCCTCCTCTGGCCCCAGGCCTGGGGCCCAGGCCCATGGTCACTGAGATTACACCATTCCTACTCACAGTTCTGCAGCCAGAGATCTGACCTAATGGTCTGGCAAGATAGCCTGCTTGAGTCACTTCAATTTTAAAAAGTAATATTAGAACAAAAGGAAAATGTAAGGAATGTAATGCCAGAACCCAATCATTTAAGCTGAAAATTCACTGAGTGAAAATAGTTCAATTGCAGTAAAAGGCAATTCCCATCACAGCACACATCTCCGCTTGACAGAATTAACAGCAGCTGGAGTGGACACGTTCAGCTTTGAGCCAGTGTGGACATTCCTCGAGAGTGTCAGGTCAGCCCTGAGGTCATCAGCAAGGAAGCGCTTTGCCACTTGGACTGTGACTGCTTGTGCTGGAGCCAAAGGAACATGTTTTCATTGCTGCCAGTCATGAGCACAAATGTTCTCTTGAAAAGATGGAAAGAGCAGGCCAAACAAGAGACTTGCATAATGGCATTGTATTAAAAAAGTCAGAACCCAAACAGGACAGCAGAGGAGCCAGTCCAGATGTTAAGTTAAACTCTTCACTCTTCCTTACCCTGTGGGTTTGTTCTCCCTTAACTTTTCCAAAACATGTCAGCAAATTAATTTTAAGTTTTTAGCTGATTCTTTTCACCTAAATATGTAACACTCAACAGGCAAATATTTTGCCCACATGGCTTAAATTAATCTGAGTTATGAACAACTGAAAACAGGTCCTTACAGTAGGAAGTATTAGGCAACTTTAATAATAGGTAGATCAAGCAGCCCCACCTATAATAAACAACAAATGCAACTCCCTAGAATAGATAGCATTTAGATGAGTTGGTATACTACAAAACCAAATCATACTGTTAAATTTTTAAGATTTCGAATTAATGAAATGCTCAAGACAGTTTTTGAGATGACAACTTTTTTTAAGGCATTTTTTTCCTTATGAGAAATAAAAAACCACCTTGTCTTCTTTAAGCTCTGCTTTTCTTCAGAGCACAGAGCTTCTAATTCTTTAGGCTGAACACAAATCTAATAACAGAAGAGATCTAATGGAAATAAAGCAATTTATACCATCTGAAAAAAGGCGTCAACTTCATTACAAGCCCTCAATTCTACAGAGTTTGGGCAAAAGGAGGAGAAAAATTTAATTGTGACTCTCCTGTGACATTAAAACCAAGTTATATTTGGGTTCAAAATTAAGCACTGTTAGGTAAGCTTTCAAAACAAAACCCTGCAATTAATTACCACCATCACATAAAACTAGCATGATGTGTACACACATGTAAGAAAGGCAAAACTGAATAGACAATACTAGTTTCTAGCATTATTTATCTCAAGTGCTTAAATTTACAGCCCTTAGTATTCTTTAAAAGGCAGCAAGATGTATAATTATTTAATTAGCATAGTAAGACACACTATTCGTTAAGTACTAGGAAAACACTGTTGATAGTTGAACTGCTCCTGACTGAACCAATGGATTTATGCTGCCATAAACAGCAAGAACAGGGAAAACCTGAACTAAAAAGTCTTTTCAGGTTTATTCTGTTCTATATCTGATCTCTGCACTTAATTAAGAAATGTTATCAGACAGCCACAGTGGGACCCATCTCAGTCCTACCAACCAATGTTACACAGGAACTCTGCAAAGATTCTTCTATCTTTCTGCTCCTCCTGGAATATTAAATACTCCTTTTCTTCCAGTAGCTATTCTCTTTAAAAGAGATTTTCCTCAAGAGCTAAGACTGAGCATATTTGGTCAGAAAACAAAATCTGTTCACCTACAGCCATTATAAAAAGTTGAATGCTCACTTTATGCTGAGAACAAGTACTTTAAAGAAATACACTACCAAGAGCAGACAGCACAGAATTGCTGCTGCTCCTGTTCCCTTCTTACACGTTTTTTTTTTTTTTAGAAAGCCAGCTGAAGTGTAAAAGGCAATGCTTCTGTCCCAGTACTCTCAGCCACATGAAACAAAGGATTTGCAAACCACAGACTGAGCTTTTCTGTCCAAGGCCATTGCAGTGCAAAGTTCATACACTGCTGCTCTGCACCCCAGAGTAGGGATCCTGATGAAAACAGGAGCACATCACTTTCCCTTTCCACTGCTTCTCCATCAATTTATGTCCTTCTCCAAGGCAGGCACAAGCCATTGTACCTGCTACTCCTACACTACAGGGTAAACTACTTCTTTTGCTCACTTCAAATTATTGCCATGATGACAGAAACATGTAAACAACCCCATCTTCCTGGCCATTTGGTTTCCACACAAGTCTCATGGAAATGAAGAGGAAGGACATTGGTGAAAACAGGTGTAGAGATGTGAACAAGAGCTGTCACAGACAGAGAACTCTGTTTTCTACATATTCCTACTTTAACAACAGAGCATCTGGAAAGAACACAAAGATGTCAAAGAACAACTAACAAGGCCAAATAGTAAGAAATGAAATAAATATAAACCAAGCAGCAGTCAAATCCTCTGTCTAATAAAGATCTAATTAAAAAAAACCCTTATCAATTTCACACCACTTAGCAACAAGTTGTTTGGTAATTTTAGGGTGGGAGCTACCACAAAATACAGTAAGATTCATAACTAATGTAAAAAATTTTGAGACTAGTACAACAACCCTTACACCAAGCATGCAACATGGAAAATATAACCAGACTGAAAAACCCTCCTGAAACATTATGACAATTACAGCTGAGGAATGCTAAATAATGATAATACCTTACACTTCTTGTACCACCACAACAAGGAACAAGAGTAGATAAGCAAAGCATAAAAAGTGACTATGCTCCCCATTCTGTTCAAAACATAGTTAAGACAAACATTTAGCTTTCCTTTAACATTACTTTGATCACGTTTTAAAGGACAGATAGACTAGAGATAAGGTTTTTGGGAAAACCAGTGTACTGAAGATTGAAAAAACCCTCTTATTTTAACGATGTTGGTGTGTTACTATACTCTGCTTATGTAGATCTCTTTCCAAATAAAAATACAGATACATTTTATAACCAGAAAAGTTCTTTGTAAGGGGCTTGTCAAAGCATGAAGTAGGCCAAAGAGCATTTTTAGAGCAGAAAACCTGTTTGTAGAATTCAGATGAACAAAATAACAGGAGCAACAAGTTTCAAACAAGCCAGCAGTAGAGATAATTTATGGTATGGTCACTGAGAATCAAAACCACTCCCCAGGTCTCTGGTACAGTAGCTACAACAGCATATCTGAAAATGTTACTAATTGCTTTGAGTTCTTCATCCTAAGAGACCTCACACAACACTGTAAGCATTAATGTAAAATTTTGTTAACAGAGATGAAATCTTTCCCAGACAAGTCTCTACTAGGTGGGTATGGCCTCCTCTACAAACAACAAAAAGACTCCATCCCAACAACTATCTACCTAGATAAAGGCCACATTACAACCTTAAGATACTTATAATGCTTTTTTGCGAGAATAAGAAAGCCTGAAACCATAATAACTTCCCACTGGGAACACTGAAGTGTCTTTTCTCTTACAGTCTCTTGAAACAAGTTTCTAAATTTGGTTAGATCTAAAAAGCTAATTTTAAATATGAGCTTGAATTATTTCATAAGCATATGCATTTGAGCAGTGACAGAGCAAGTTACAGTACTATAGCAGGCTACTATCAGTTTCATAACCTATTGATCAGCTGAACAGAGAACCCTCCTCACTGAGGCTACCCATTAGAACAATTTCTTTGATGAGCAAAATGAAAGTAATTCTTCCTTCCTCCTTGTCTCAGTTTGAAAGACTGGTATCTGCTAGGGAAGGCAGAAACCACTTCCCTCCAATTCTTATAATTTTGAAACTAAGGGGCTCTCAGGCAAAAATATGGGGATAAGAATAACAGTTCGTTACTAATATGTATAACAAGGCAAACAAAACACCAGCTATGGAATTAATAACAAGCAGAACAGGAACCCAGTTCCATCCTCTCAGCCGCAGGCACGTTCCCGTTGGTGCAGTTCCCGTCACAGCCGGCAGGGAGCGCTGGTGGCTCCCTGGCGGGCAGGGCAGGTGCGATGATTCCCCCGTGGCTGCAGGGGGCGCTGTGGCGCGAGCTCGGGGAGCACGTGGTAATGGCGGCTGTGTCCAAGGCGGGAAGGGATGGAAAAGAGAAGCTTTGCTTCAGGAACCCTGGAGGAGCGTCAGTCCCGGTGCTCCAGCAGGACTCTCGGGAACAGCAAGCTGAAATGGCAGGGCAGGGGTGCGGGGTCCAGAAGCAGAAGAAGAGGCAGCTCCTGGCTGGGTTATGGCTGTGGGAGCAGCGACTGTCTTCATCTGAAGCCAAGAGTGAGAGCAACTGCCCCCACTCTCCTTTAACCTATTTCTAATCTCATGGTATCACTGTTACCTCTGAGAGGAACTTCCAAAATCAGAGGAGTTTCCCCTCCTCCATCTCAAATACCCAGCCATCAGTGCTTCTTAGCAACTTAGTGGGAAAAAAATTCCATAGGTAACAAGGAAAGAAAATCTAACCTCCAACACCCCTGGTATTAAACAATACATGACAGGTTTTAGCAAGTAATCTCTTTGGTCCCACCTTTTCTTCCACATGAAGACACCAGCAGTTTTAAGCCATTGCAAAAGTTTGAGGGTTACACAATGCCACATCAGTCAGTCTTAAGGCAACTACAGATTCAAGTTCATTCTTACCATTTCTGACAGGTAAGTTCCTTCTGAGCAGCAGCAATCCTCAGCAGGAGACACATGAATGTGAGAGAGAAACCATGAGCACATGTTCCTTATGTACCTTTTTCCTATAGTGTTCTGAAAGTCAGTACTTGCGTTGTAGCCAGTGGTTTTGCATTCACCCCTGCAATAATGCATTTTCTGGCTCAACCCTACAGTCAACTCAGCTCACTTTCCTTGCACTGTCATACCACATTTGTGCCAGGATTCAGTGTAAGTCAATAAAAGTTCATAAGAATTGTAAATGAAATTTAATTTCCTTTAAAAGTGCAAGTAGAAAATCACATATATTTAAAGATTTGTTTCACTATGAATTCACTTTCCAGCTGAACTTGCTCACTGTTAAAACAGCACCATACCTAGCACTGTTTTCTGAGATATTCTTGGGCAGGGATAACAACTCACAAAAACAGGTCTAAGCTTTCACTTAGCTCCCCTTCTACTTTTAACCATCACAAGTCAAGAAAGTTTGACTGCAAACACGTTTAATAGGAATACAAAATTCACATAAGATATACATTCTAGAGAACGTAATTGAGCTATTTCAAGAGATTCTGACAGAACAAAACCATAAAGAAGGCTCTGTCAGGCCAAGAATTTAATGAGGAATTATTAAAATGTTTGATTTACAGTTACAGTTGTGTTAAGCACTGAAAACTTTAAGAATGTCAGCTGAAAGTCGTTTGAATGTACAGTACATACATAATACAATCCACACTGTTGTAAATAACATATTTGAAGCATTTCATTTTACTTAACATAACATAAAGCAACATAACGTGTGCAAATGAGGACTCCAATACATTGAATTTAAAATGTCTGTGATAAAATTGACATATAATTTTACATTTAAACACTACAGAAATGAAGAAATTAAAAATGTGTTCTCCATTTTACTCCCAATTACAGAAGTTTTTTAATTAAACAGAAAAAACATACTAGCTCAATTTCCTCTCAAAATCATACCTGCCCATGAAGTTTAACTAAAGCTTTAACTTGCTCTAACTGTACAATGGCATAGCATTTAGACAGTTGTCTTCCCCTTGTTGGGAACTGACAAACCTATTACATGAAAGGGTTCTTATATTAGGTACATTAGCTGAAAATATTACATTATAAAAAGGCACATACCTTTTTAGGTGATTTAAGGCTAGTATGGTATTTGTTTCATAGAGAGAGAAACATTTTAAATGAAATTAGTATATTTAATGGTTAGCCTCACTCAGCAAACCATTTGGTGCAAAGCAAAAATGTGCTCAGAAGCCTCAGACTGACAGTGATTCTTGCTTTAGTGTTCTTTTTTTTAACCCTTTGATGGAAAGGTACATTTTAAAAACAGGTATTTGCTGCAATTCCACTTGTCAATGAGCCATCTGCTACTGTTGCCTTATATGCAGATACCACATATAGGCCTTATATTATTCATCTGCAAAACATTCTTTTAACTTTCTCCTTTTAAAAAAAGTCATATGAAAATTACTAAAGATGTTTTCTATATTCATCTAGAAAATACCAGATGTTGGTACAAATCATGTAAATCTCCATTTGGAAATATTTTGACTAGCCACCAAAATACCAGAAATCACAAGCATAATTTGTCAGTGCAAATCTATAGTAGTTTTGTTTCCCTTCCCTCTTTCCCTCCCCCATCCCAGTTACAGAAAAAAACAGACCTTTACATACAAAAGGAGTGCTCTATATTTGAAATTACAGAAATTACTTTAGTTACCTAAAAGTCACCCACTTTCCTATCAAATTCAGTTTTACAGTATTATAAAAGGGGAAAAAATTTAAAGCTGTCTGTTCAAGAATCAGTACAACAGTCCTGCAACCCAACCCTTAATTATTCTCAGATTTAAAGAATTTTAGGTTAACATTGGGTCCTCTTCTATGATTCGATTACTGTTCTTCAAGCCAGGACGGGCCATCTGCGCCAGGAGTTTTCAATTTGATGTGGAACTGTTTAAGTGTCTGTTCAAGCTGCTTTTGATTGCCAGCAAAGTATGCTGCAATGGCATTGTGGAACAGAACAAGCTGATTGTGCAATACCTTCACCTGCAGGCAAGGAGAGAATTAAGAGGAGGAGGTTCATGTTAACATCATCACAGGTCAGTTATAAAGAAACAGGTGTATTTAAAATGCTCAAACTTCCTACAGATTTATTTAACAAAAGCTTAAAAATACAGATACAAAATGCAAATATGAATTTCTTTAACATTAAAGTGATTCAGAGTTTTCATAAAGTGTTGTTAACAGTCAATACCAACTCAGCACACACAGAGCAAACACAATTCACTAAACAGCATAATGTTATCAAACACTTGATTACAAGTACTTGATGCCTTGAAATTAGATGCAGAACCCCTAAAATACCTGCCTGCAGGCCAAATGGGCCTTCCTGAAACAGTACATGGCAAGGACATTATCTGAGTATATAATTCATGTGTTTGCCCCCCTTGCAGAGAGTTGATACTTTCCAGCTCATGGGTACCTAAATCAAATTAAATTGATGTCCTTCTCTCAGCAATATTTCTTGCCCATCTCCTGTAACACAGGATTATTTACAGCACTTTGTCAATATCTTGATTAACATTTGTGCAAAGTAGTCATGAAATACACCTGTCCCAGCAGCAACCAAAACCTGGGGAGAACAGCACAAAGGCAGCAGGAGGGCACCACTCTTTCTCTTCCAGCCAGTCAATGATAACAAGCTACAGCCTCATTGATTAAGTCAAAGTTAAGCAAATGTTACACTTCCATCCCAGCACACTAGGACACCCGACACTGTGAATGGACAGCAGTATACTGAAAGGCATCTGTCCAGTTTCTCCTGCAGCCAAACCCTGTCGTTTTTGTTCCTGAGTGTATACTCTGCCCAGCAGCACCTTAGTCTTGTATCAGACCTCAAACCCCCACGGTGGTGACCCTGTACTTGTCTCCAGCCTGCAAGGCTGAACTCAACAGCAGGCAGCCAACATAGCCAAGGTGGCTGAGCGAGCCCCAAGGTAAGATCTGGGAGGTAACAGATTAAGCTTTCTCTACGCAAATTTTAATCATTGTCTCATGTCTCAGCACAATCCACAAGGGACAGTGTACTTCTGTTATGCTGGGAAAAAAAGCTGTCCTTGGGCCAGGTTTGGCCTATGCCTACCAGTGGGCCATGCCTGTTTTAAGGTTTTTGTTACTGGCTACTGTAATTCTTGGAAATGCATGCAACTCAATACAGAAGCACCTTATCATCCTCATTTAATGAAAGATCTCTCAACCCTCTACCATTGTATTTTACACACTATGACACCTGAGGAGTGCAATATTTACTCAGAAATGTAATAAATATATTTTAAAAATTCCTTGAGAAAAAAAGGCTGAGCATGTGTGTGTATCTCTGCAAGAATATGTAAAAATTCTGCACGAAGTTAAAATTTCTGATCACTTTTTTTTTTAACAGAATAGCAGACTCAATTCAAAAATCAAGTGAAAAGCTCTTCATCGCTGGCCCAAATTTTCATCTAAGTTGCTCTGAGAATCTGAAAACTGGAATCCTTAGGTTTTCTCCCAATGTTTCCTCTGATAATTCAGGTTAATTTATGCAAATACATACAAAAGAATAGACTTTTTTCTTATTAACAATGGACAGGTATATAAATATATATATTTTTCATCTATAAAAATGTTAATTACAAAATATTACACTTTACAAGTGGAAAATGCTACAACAACATGAAGGGTTTGCTTTTAAGAGATTAGATAGAAAGTATAGTGCTTTTCTTAAGCAGGTTCATTCATCACTGACATGCAAGACTTCATGAAATCCAAGCTAGGAATTCTACAGAGAAGTACACTCACTGCTATAACATATTATTAAAATGCTGCAAGAGTTTTACTCATAGTTTATAGGAACTCAAATAAAACAAGGGTAACAAACCTCCCCTCCCAGCCCAAGTTCATCAGTCTGAAACTATATTTGGTACTTTGTTAGGTTTTAACATAACTTTTAACATAAACCTTCTGTGAACTGACCCAAAATCTTCTGATAATTAAAAAAATTCCATCAGGCCTAGGCTCAAGGATGTGCACACACACACACAAGCAGGAATTGACAGTGTAGAGGCAGATAATTTGGACTGAAAAAAATATAGTTTTGCAGGAATTTTTTTTAACTACTAATGCTGCCTCATTGTATGAGATTCTGTCCCCCAGATCACTGTAGTATAAATTTTGTGATGTTATCAAACCGGTTGCAGAGGTTTGATACTCTCCTCCTTCAGAAGCTGATTGCTACGTGAATCCCAAAAGTGATAGTGGGATCTTCTTTTTGTATCTTCATTCAAGTAACTTTAAGATAAAGTTTTTCTAGAAAAAGACCACTTAAACTTTCTGACACCATACAAAGAAGCTCTACTTTGAAGCAGCAGCCAGCAAAGACAAAAAAGCTGTAACATTTCAAAACACCTGATATCTGCAGTAAAACCACCTGCAACCACAGCCAAGGACTGGACACCCACTATTCATTCAAAACCAAGTTCAAATTTACCCACTTTCTCCATGAAAGAACCTCACTCCAACTTGGGGAATGGGGAATTACCCACTCCCATATCCAGTCACTGATTCCAACTTCCATACTGCATTTCACCTTAGTCCTCTGTTGGCAAAACATTCATGCAACCACTTGAATCGGAGAACAGATCTAGATTAAAATTAAGCAGACAACAACGTATCTGCTCTAACCTGGATCAGTTCCCCAATATGATTCGCTACACAGCTGCAAAAACACTTTTACAAACACTAGGGAGAAGGCAATGGGGGGAAAGGGGAGGATGAAGGGATCACTTTTTTTTTTGCAGCAAAGCCTTGAAACAATTATCAGATTACAGCAGTAAAGGCCAACCCTTGATCACCAAGCACCAATTCCAGGATAGGAGTGTTTGAAGATTTGCCTCAATCAAAGAATAATAATGGTATACTGTTAAATACAGCTAAAATATAGGTTCCAGTGTATGACTAACATAGCTGTCAAAAAGCCATTATGCTTTACAGTTGAAAAACAGTTAAAAATCTTTGTTTGTTGCTCATTAACTACATATACCTATTTGTTCCTAATTATAAGCAGTGTAAGCACTCTGTAATACAATTGGCAAATATATCTCAAAACAAAACTAAACTTTGCAGATAAGCATAAAAACCAGACACGACCTACACAGAAGACTTGAGTGTCATATAGGTTGGATTTGACTTGTCATATGGATGCCCTTAACATTTCAGTTCTTTCCCTGTCCTCTTTCCCCACCTCCTTTCTCAACACTATTTTCTGTGGCAAAGTATGGTTATATGTCTTTACACTCTCCTCATTCAGCCTGTTTCAGCCATCTCAATTGCCAAAAAGACAGCACCTCTTCTAGTCTTTCGGTAAGTTTGTACCTCCTCGCTACCATCACAATCCTTTCTCCTACCTATCTTAATTTGAAGGTACTTAGTCTAAACAGTTTCATCATCTGGGTCTCCATTGGACTGCGGACTACTTTCATTTGTGAAAGCAATTATTTAAGAATCAAACCCCTGAAGTACAACTCACAGAAGTGAAGTAAATTTCTTTTTCTATATAGAATGGTGTTTGACATTTCTTACGTGCATCCAAGAGTAAAAGGGTTTTCTTCTCAAGAGGACAAAACCTTCTAAAATTGTTTTCAGAAATGACAAATCTTTGAACTAAGAACAAGCCATCATTCTAATTAAAAAAAAAAAAAAAATTATTTGTAAGATGCAGATTTTGAATGCAACTATCCTTATAGTCATTAGCAAGTGCTATGAACTTTCTACGTAACTCTGCCAGCTGGAATAGCACCAATAAAACTTTGTATCAGCATTATGAAAAATGAGTTCTAACTTCAAGATTAAATGCTGTAATAAAAGTCAACATAAATTTGTATATCTTGGTTTTATAGACAGAAACTTGCAATTCCAGCTTTACTGTAAATGCAGCTCTCTGAGATCTTTTAACTGAAATATTAGCACATGAACTGAGGACAACAGGCACAAAGAGACTGCAACCATGTGATCAATGCCATTTCCCCATATAGGGGAAATCTAGATAGGGTGATCTAGATTATGGATTCTTTAGTGACATTTGCAGCAACACAGACCAACCAGAGGCCACCAGCCAGTTAAACCAGCTTCAGAGGTTCTATGCAGCACCATTTACTAGGAAAACACTCTTGATAGCTGAACTGCTCCTGACTGAACCAATGGATTTATGCTGCCATAAACAGCATAGGAAACATGATAACATTAGGAAATGTTACCAGATGGCCACACTGGGACCCATCTCAGTCCTATCAACCCATGTTGAATGGGAACTCTGCCAAGATTCTCCTGATCTTGCTGCTCCTCTTGGAATACCAAATACTCCCTTTCTTCCAGTAGCTATTTTCTTTAAAACAGATTCTCATCAAGAGATGAGACTGAGCATATTTGCTCAGAAAACAAAGATCTGTTCACCTACAGCCATTATAAAAAGTTGAATGTGTAGTAATTATGTCAACATGGACTGGACTAATACCATCATCAGTTCTTTATTAAAAACTTCTCATCCCTTCTTTCAAGCAACTCTGACTTCTTTCCTCATAGGCAGCTCCACAAAGCACTGACGCCTTCTTTCCCCCCTGCAAGTTTCCTTCTGCATGACTGGCTAAACCCCTAACCTGTCCCTTACACAACCACATGTCCCATACCGCCTCACAGCACAGCCAGCAGACTCCATCCCAAACTGCAGCAAACTCTGGTTCTCCAACTGTAACTAGGGGCCAGCTAACCCACTCTCCACTCTTTTATAACACCTATCCTCATTGGCCAGGCAAGCTGTCTCCACTGCTTGGCAATCAGTACAGCTGTAATTCATTGAGGAAAATTGCCTTCTGCACTATCCCTACAAACTATTCTCGTACAGATTGCTCACTTTATGCTGAGAACTTTACAGAAATACACTGCCAAGAGCAGACAGCACAGAATTGTTGCTGCTTCTGCTCCTGTCTTACTTTTTTTTTTTTTTTTTTTTTTTTTTTTTTTTTTTTTTTTAAGAAAGCCAGCTGAAGTAAAAGGCAATGCTTCTGTCCAGTACTCTCAGCCACATGAAACAAAGGATTTGCAAACCACGGACTGAGCTTTTCTATCCAAGGCCATTGCAGTACAAAGTTCACACGCTGCTGCTCTGCGCCCCAGAGCAGGGACCTTGATGAAAACACATCACCTTCCCTTTCCACTGCTTCTCCATCAATTTATGTCCTTCTTCTCCAAGGCAGGCACAAGCCATTGTACCTGCTACTCCTACACTACAGGGTAAGCTACTTCCTTCACTCGCTTCAAACTATTGCCATGATGACAGAATGTAATCTTATATAACAAATAGAAAAAAAATAAAGCTTACCTCATAAAATCTCTCAGCAGATAAATATTGGCTTGAATATAATTAAGTGTAAAGGAAGTCCCTTCTATAGCTCATTTAGGAACAAAATTACATACACCCTCTAGTAACTATTTTTACATCTCTGGTGTCAAAACTGAGAAATGCCAACCACTGATAAAAAGGCTGAAGCATGTGAGATTCCCTATGTATTAATTTAAAAGGAAGGAAGGAAAAAAACAATCTCTTTCAGAACCATTTATAGGCTATGACTGCTAACAGGATGCTTGGTCTAATTCAAGACTGTCACTGGAAGACAACTTCTTCAGTGTTCCCTAATCTATCTAATTTAGTTTAAGAAAAATTATGGATGTGTTTGTACAAGATGGAAATAAAATGCTTTTGCTCTGAAGCCTTCCTATACATGCACACATGAATTGGTGTGTTATATAGATAATGGTAACCATGAGGATGCAAGCTAAGTCCTATTTTAAACTAATTTGAACTTAAACATCAGAATTCCTGTACACATACGAACTGAAAGGATTAAACCATTTTAACAGAGGTACATTGTAGTGGTAGCAAACAACCTACTAAAAGAAGAAAACAAAGGCGGGGAGAGTAGGAACACATCTTCAGCATACCTGTTTTCAATCTAGCAGAGTTTTAGAACTCAGTTCCCAGGAACATTTTCTAATTAAACACTCAGTATCAGCATTTTTATTAGACTTCAGCTTTATCAAGAAAATTAACTTCAAAATGAATTTTTTCCTTCATTTTCCAACTTTTTCAGCAAAAAACAGAAATAAAGTCAGGCCAACGCCAATTTTTTAGTTACCTGATGTTCTGGTCCATCACTAAGCCAACTTTTGATGGCTGCGTGATTCCAGACCAGGGAGTTCTAATGCAGATGCCTGTATGAAGGAACAGTGCTCAGGAACTATGTTTTAAGTGTATATTGTTTGGAAACCAAAAGTTTGCTTATTTTCTCGACCTTTTTCTTATCGTCTCTTGATGGTTCATGTTTCTTCCCTGACCTCCATCTTTATTCTAAGAAGCTGATGCAACTGAATGTGATAATACATTCAAGAATACAAAATAATAATTCATTTTAATTGGTCTAGCTTGTCCCCATGATTTTTCCTTTAAAATTTCCTCCCTCCATGCAAGGAGCATGGTTTCCTATTTTCATCTGGGGCCAGTCATGAATTCTTTGACAGGCTGTTCTTACCTGTGTTTCAATTTTTAAAATATATTCATCAACTCATACTGAAAATGCTAACCCGCTGATAATATTAACCCTGGATAAACTGACAACTATCTCCTATGAAAATTTTAATCACATTTTCTTTCCTCTGAAGACATGGGAAATATAGCCACACATGATTATAACCATCTCATTTAGCATGAATACGAACAAAAATCAGATCTTGAAAGACCGTAATTTTCACATCTAGTTAGAGACAACTTAAAAGGACTTATTTATCAAAGAAAGGACAGTTTAAAAGTTTTGTATGGCAGTTTTATTTTTGCCTGGTAGAATAAGAAGAGTAATAATCCCATCATTATGAGGGTATGGATGAAAAATAGAAGGGTTGAAATAAACACTATGGGAAAAAACCCCACCCTTCAAACCAACAGTTCAAGAGTCCTGTTTTAAATTATGAAACTATAAGGGCATTAATTATAGAAAGTAGTACTTCTCAGTTCAAATTCTTAAAGAAAGCTTAATTTTGAAGAAGCCTCTTCATAGCTCTGTCACTTTCTCTGTACATAACCTTCATGACAATGTTGCTAAACATATGTATTACTTTGAATATTAAATCAGCAATTATATGGCTCAATTACCCATTAAATGTGGTAAACTGGAAAAGTAATGCTTTTGCAAACTTGAAACCTCCTGTATCAAAAACAAACTTACTGTCATAATGTTTGTCACTTGTAGCTGGAGCAGCTTGCTTAGGGACTTCTAAAAGTGCCTGCTCTAAAAGTGTGTCCTCCAGTGATACAGCAAGAATTCAGAAAATTCAGTTTATTTTCTTTGCTTGCTCTATTTTTAAATTAATATATATTTAAAGATGTAATAACGTAAAATACTTCTAGAAAGCAGAAACGTCTAGAACAAAACTCCTAAATATAACATGAGAAATAGTAGCTTACCTTATTTTCTTCCAAAAATTTCAATTTGATAGATACATCATTACGCATTTTGTCATATTTCTCTTTATGCAGTTGAAACAGTTGCTGTGATTGTTCAATCTTTGGCAGAGTGTTTGCATCACGAGGGCCAAGATTAAGCTCTTCCAGGTCTGTTCGATAAGCATCATATTCAATCCTGAGAAGAAAAAGGAGAAGGGAAAAAACACCCAACCTAAGGGCAGTGTCTCAAAACTTATCTCACATGTAAGGCCAAGTACAACAGAAGATGAACAAAACAGTTAAGTACAGGAAAAAAAAAAACAAAACAAAAAAAACAACAAAAAACAAAAAAACAACAAAAAAAAACCCAACCAAAAAAAAAAAAAAAAAAAAAAAAAAAAAAAACAAACTTGGGCAAGTTTTTTTCTCCTTCCTCCTATTTATCAGCCATATTGTATAAAACTGCCTCAACAAGCACCCTCTCTTTTCTGTTCCTGTCTCGGCCACATGCTCTCAGCCCCTCTGTTTTGTACAGGCTTCAGTCATCAGAGCTTTTCCTGGGACATCTTGACCTACTAACCAGAAAAAGCTAGCAAGTATTTTTCAGGTCATTCTTCTGCTGTTGAATCAGTTCACTGGAGTGTTTGTGTTGAGAGAAGAGGAACAGCAAGAGCTGGACATCCCCTTTAAGCAGATGTTTGAGGAATAGGCCACTTACATCAAACTCTTGACCTAAAGCATTTTCAGCACGCCCCAGTCTTCTCCACATGCATTAATTGGACATTTCATACCTCTTCCATAAATACTTTTCTGATAACTTGTCTGTCCTATGGAAAAACAGACTGCAAAAAGATGGTGCAGCCCTGCCCAAAGCATCATACTTCCTTCCATACTTTTTGTAGTTGTCAAATAATGGAACCTAGCATATCCACCAGCTTTAATGGGACAAACTACCCTATTTCTGGCCTTTAAAATGTGCTTTCTTACCAACATTTCTTAAACTGGAAACAAATCAGGATTAAAAACTGGTTATAAAACACAATTTTCAGTTGATGTAACTGCTCAAAAGAAAAATACAAGCTTTTCAGAGGTAAAAGGAGTAATATTCACAGGGCTCTTCGTGATTCTCATTGCCATTATGCTTGAGGATTTATATGTAATTTCTATCTTAATTCCAAAAAGAAAACTATTAACCTAATACAGAGCCGATAGAAGAGGGGAACAAATGAATTCTGAAGTGCAACTGGGGACATGAAAGAAGAAGCACAGAAATAAATGCAACCCATTTTCACAGTGCAAGATGATAAACTGGCCATGTCAGTGAAGAACCTTTATAATTTATTTGCCTTATTAAAATGGCAAAATATTTTATCTCTTTAGTGAACAGAAAGGGAAAGCAATGAAGGTATTTCAAGAGGGAAGAACCATATATTGAAAATGACTGACAAGAATAATCACAGCAGATGTATTTTGCATAAATTTTGAAGGGGATACCTGGAAAATCTATGAACCTATCTTTTTTTTTTTAAATGTGTCAAAAATAAAGCAATACTTTATCTACACATTAATTCTGCCTATCATGCCTTTATAAGTTTACCTAAATTTCAAAACAATAACTTACTATTTTGTTTAAAAAAAACCCATTAGAACAGAACAATTAAAAAAGAGGGGGAAAGAAATTCAAGATTCAAGTAGCTTGCAATTTCTGACCTAAGATAACCCAAATATCACAAAAAATTATATGCACAAACTACATTCTTTGTCAAATTAAAACAAATGCACTTTATTCTGGTAAGTGAAAGAATGGAACCGCTCATCAAGAAAGAGCTACAAGTCCCTAGCAGGAAAAAGAAACCCTTTAGAATATTACGCCACATCTAAAAGTAACCTTCTCCAGGGTAGGAAACCCATTATTCACTCACTAAGAAATTTCTGTTTTATTTTCCCCTTTCTGACCAAGCCTGCAACCTCTGCATAAAACTGAAGTGTGAATTTCAGGCATTGTTCATCAACAGAGCCACAAGACTAAATGTCTTTCAGTCAAAGAGATTATTTTTCCTATTGCAATGCAGCTAGTGTTAAATCTTCCACTGTCACACTACTTAAAAAGCCACCTTAATCTAGCACATTGGAAAAAACAGCTACAATTACTCCTACAGCTAATAAGTAAAACTCAGTCTACAAGGGAACATATACAAAACATTTGAAGACCTGTGCAATCATTTACACTTAAATACAAATCCTCATTAAATGAGAGCTGTGTTTTAAGGTTTTTATCTGACAGGTTAGTCACTCAATACAACGCCTAAGCTGATACAGAGTCTACTTCCCAAGGGTTAATTCTTAAGGAAAAGAGCTAGACACAGGATAGCTACCTGGCACTTTCGTACTGTTTCAC
The DNA here is from genome assembly GCF_029582105.1 of Oenanthe melanoleuca. Taxonomy (NCBI): domain Eukaryota; kingdom Metazoa; phylum Chordata; class Aves; order Passeriformes; family Muscicapidae; genus Oenanthe; species Oenanthe melanoleuca. Next base: position 27,830,717 of record NC_079337.1, on the reverse strand, counting down.
AGTCAACAACGTATCCTCAATTGTTTTATTCACCAATGTATTCACACTGGCAATAAAAAAGTTAATAGCCCCGAGAAGTGTTTCTCCATTTTTAGCTAGAAGTTTCTGTGTATCTGCATTGTAGCCAAACTCCTCCTATAAACAAAGAACAGATAAAACAAAGCTGTAGATCAGTTGAAATCGTAGCATTCATCAGCAACTGTATAAAAAAATGCAAACACAGATGTGGCAGGTCTTTCATTTCTGTTTGGGCATGATTATGCTTAATCCAATATGATTTCAATACAATATTTAGTCCACAGTTCTTATAAAATCTCTCCAACATCAGTAAAACATAGTTTATGATTTTGTTATCGTGTTAGGATTTTTTTTGTTACGTTGTTAGGATTTAAAATCATGTTGACACACATGAAGTTAAATCCTATTTTATAATGTGATTTTTCTGCACACTGATATCTTGAAAGTTACTTATAAGAAAGTGGTAATGCAATCTTCTCATCGTCATTCAGGAGGGTTTTAATCCAGCATCTCTCATGGTTGTCTAGGTAATGCTTTAATATGAACAGAGACACTGCTACATTAAATACAGTAATGTAACTGAATTCACAAGGGCACACAGCATTAATTAGCTACTAAGTTTTATTCTTATTTTCTGGAAAGGAACACTGCAAAAAAAAGCCCAACATCTATCATGTTTTAATAGGCGGCATATAATTGAAGAGCAGAGCATTATAATGAAAAGAAAATTTATAATGTAGCTCATCCATAAATTTCAAAGGGACAAGGGCAAACTTATTTCCAAGGCATTTTAGTCACATTTACACATATGCTTGTCCATGTCTCTTTGTTAAGAGCAGTGTAAGCTGACCAAGGCTGCAAAGATTTTCCTAATCCATGGATGCAAAATGAACCCAATTATTATATCTATAATATTATTATATTATAGATTATATTCTATAGATGGGGGTTCTCACAAAAAGCGTACAATCCCTGTTGTAATGACTATAAGACACACTAGGTTCATATTTGGAATTTTGGTCTTTTTAGGCTTGCACACTACCAACAACTGACTCGGAAGTACTGTATTCTCCCAGTTTCTTTTCATATGTCTAGAAAATTAACACCAGAGCCAAATGATATTTCATGTTAACAAGTTCATAACAGTAAGAGTAATTGGTAATGTAAAGGAAGAGTCCTCTAGAAAAGAAGGTGCAGTGGAAGTGAGCAACTGAAGGAGAAGAAAAAAGGAAGAGAACTGCAAGTTTGCATGAGCTAAACCCTGTAAAAATTGCTACAGATTTTGCTGGAAACAAACAAACCAAAACAAGTATTTTCCAGCTGGCTTTGCTCTAACATTGCCAGCTACACAGCTAACATGAGTGCTAGCACAGACAACAGCAGTAGGATTGCCCCTTGCAGCAGATTGGTCTCATATATTTTTCCTCCTGCAGGCAAGACTCCAATTTGTTTTTCAGCTGGTGCTCTCACCAGACCCAAATCAACAACACTATCAGTTCAAAGGGAGAAGTAAAAAGGATGGGACTGCAGTGGCCTGCAGTACTAAGGAATATGCTAACCAACAATCATGTCCTTCCAATGGCTCATATAGTTTCACATAAACTTTTCAGTTTTCTCCATAACCTCTGCAGATACCTCCTACAAAACACACAGGAAATTCTTCACTAGTTTACATTCAGTTCATACTCTTTGCTAAGGTAAATTAAAATTCGGATTCATCTGCCTAAATAATTAGAGGCACATGAGCTTGGAACCAGCAGTTATGTTTGTATCCAAAAGAGAAACAGCAACCTATTCACATGAAGTAATACCTCACCAGATAGCACATTAAAATTGTGTTTTGTTATGATGTATAAAAGAAGAAGTATTACCTTAAGACTTGGGGGGCTTTTTAATTTTATTTGAGCTTATATATTGTTATTACATTAAACATTAAAGACTAACTATTCAGAAATTTTACTTTTAGTCCTATACAAGTTTTAGAGGCAAAAATCCAATATCCAAAAGTAGGCTACAGATGATAATACATTACAGATTAAACAGAGTGAAAACAGAAAGAGGAAAGAAGACAAACACCAGGCAAGTCTCCAAGAAGCAAAACAAAGCTTTAAAAAAAAAAAAAAAAAAAAGTAAAAGCAAAAACTTTTACTACAGCAGCAGAAACCTTTATTTGATTTTCATCAACAATCCCATTCAAGAATCTACACAAGAGATGAATGATGGAAACAAATTCCAAGACCAATACAAGATGTTGAATAAACCTGGAAGACTAGTACTCCTATTAGAAGTTACAAGCTAACCATGGGAAAAACCCCAAGATTCATTAAATGAGCATGATGCCAGATTCCGTCCAAGTTTTGGAAGAAACACCCAGCTTCAGGACATATTTCATAATAATCACTAAGTTCTGCCATAAACCAGATGCTCATATGTGTAAAGAATAAACTGATTATTAAAAGCTTCTTTTAGCAGATAATTTAATTTCTTAGTTGCTAGAAGTGCTCTACATTCACAGATTTTCATCTGTCAGACTAATATTAAAAATTTCTCCACATTAGTGTAGGAGTTTCACATTTTTTCAGCTAGCTATCACTCAAGGTTCCTCTGTGCAAGCATGAGCTCCACCCATTCCCTTAATATTAAATGGGAAAGGACAATTATGACAGATGTTTTTAAAATCACAAAGATAATTTGAGCAGTTTCAGCAGCTGTTTAAGGGAATTATTAAACCATTTAATATTGGTTTTCCAAAGGATCAAATTGTTTTAACTTCAGAACAAGCAATGTAGAAGCAAGCCAGTTACTGTACTGTAAGCAACATCCACCTTGTCTCTCTTTACAGCAAACAGCATTAATGCTGGCAACAGAAAGTGCCAGTGTTACATTAACTTCTAAACCATGGAATCATAACAACCCAGATATCTCAAGATTGCCTTACTTGCTCAGCAACTCCAGACAACATAAGAATACAGATTAGACTGATTAGTAGGAAAATTCTGATTAAAAAATGACTTTGAGATCAAATCTCAAGGATTAAATATGATACAGAAAAATAATTTACTCACATTAAATGCACACAAGTGAAGTGAATCTACTTATTGCAAGGCACATTCCCCAAAGACATTTTGTAATTGAAATGACGTAACACTCTGGAGCACTTTGATGACATTTCATTAAGTGCAAAATTAATACTAAAATGCATCTTCTCTACAAAGCAAAATTGTCACTTCTTGAGTTCAACCATCAACTAGAGGCTAAAATTTAAGAAACAATAAAGAACTACAGTAATTTCAATAATTTCCTGCAGGTTTAAGTGAATCACATAAGCTTTCAAGGCAAAAAGCATGTAATATATTGTTACCTACAATGTTTATAAAACTAGCTGTTAACTAGCAGATATCCTGCATGAGTCAATTTGGCTTATCTTCATCTGTACCACTGTATTTTTTCAACACTTATAAAAATCTTACATGAAGTTCCAATGATTTCAAACTCAGGTCAGCAAATGCATCTCCAAGTTGCCTTTGGGTATGTACCATCTGGAACAGTTGTGTGGACAGTGTCTGTGCCAGTCTCAAGATATTTTCATACTTCTTTTTATTGTCTTTCAATATATCTATCTGAGCTTCTAGTTCCAAGTCTACTGTTCTTGAGCCACGACCCAGTTTTTCAGAGATGATCTGACGTGTACACTGCAGAAAAGAAATTAAATTAAGAAGATTCACGTATATTCAAGAACACACAGCATACACCCATTTTCAGCTTCAAGGGACATATAATTACACACAATTCTTTCACAACCACCCCTCCCAATATAAGTTTGCACAACAAACTGAAAAAACAACACAGTCTTTAGAAGTTTATCAGGACTCAGCAAGAACAGTTTGACAAGTCCCAACTCCTACTAAGATGAATATTCAAGTTAGCAAATCAAGAGCATAACTTATTGTTTCTCAAGTAAAAGAGCACTTATCTCTTTATAGGCTTGGTGAATCTCATTAAGTTAAAAGAAGCATTTTAGCCCACTGCATTTAAGTCAATTAATAGGAGCATTACTATACTGCATAAAAATGTCTAGTTAGTAGTCTTTTGGGCTTTGTCTGCCAATTATCTGATCAGAACATCCATGCTACATTTTCCAAAAATGTTCATTTTGAGGTTTTTTTTAGGGGGCAAGTAAGAAGGTGGTGGTTTTCAGCATGTTTCTTTTAAAGCTGACTAGAAAACTGGGAACTCCTACTGAGAAATATGCAAAAGTATTAAAATGCACTTATTATTTACACATCTATAAAATGGAGATGATTGACTCAGAAAGACTATTTCTTTTCTGTCGTAAGTCAAATTGTTAGAGGGCTTGCAGTTCACTACACACTGAGCAGGAAATGTGCTCTTACATGGCTGTATACACTCTCACCCAGCCTTATGGCTGCAACAAGGCAGGCTGCTACCACATTCCACTGATCTGTGGCACCTTCTCTGCCAGAGATTCAAGCCTAGCTTGGCAGTGAACCTCCCAAGATGCACGGTGGGGTTTCCCTTGACTGGGACATAGGAAAAGCCACTTGCAAAGCAGATGTGTAGCTAAGCTATGCAGTTTCTCTACGGATAACAGAATTATTTACTGCTATAGTAAGTCACTTGAAGTTAATCTGTGGTTCCAAGGCATGAACAGATAACCATCTTAGACATATAAAAAATGACTGCTAGAAACAAAAGTTACAAGGAAATTAAGTTAGTATTAAAAGCCAAAACTACTCTAAAAAGACTTAACCTAACCACAAAGTTGCTTTTTTTTTTTTTTTTTTCTTGTGAAATAATGCCCAAGCTTATCTTATAACATACTCCCCAAATACCCTACTACACTGGATTGCCCAGGTTTTCCCAATTCAAGGACTTTAATTTAATACCACCTTTCCTTGTGTCCAAAGGAGATGCACATTCAACCTGCTAGAACTTCCATGTTCCTTCTTAATGTAATAGAAGAACACAGGAGAGACTCAAGAATGATCAAGGAGATCAAGTCAGTCATGACCCATAAACTTTAAGCCACAAGATACAGACTACTTGGGCTACTTCGTTAGAATTCACGTAATTAACAAGAAAATGCACAACTAATCTAGGTGACCTTTGTCTGTCAAGCACCACAAATTTGGGAAAGCACAACAAATTGTAACATAAAATACAACTTCACTAACAAAGACTCCAAGAGAAATTGCAAAATACAGCTCAGCTCTGAGTGTGCTCAGAGCATAAATAAACCTTTCATTAGGAACTATGGAAGTGATGGTCAAATTTTGGCTATTTTCCAAAAGAACTGACGCTCACACCAAACCTCCACAGAAATGCAAGAGAAAAACCAGAATCATAAAAAGCAAAATTTTTGAAAGCAATGATAAATTACAAATGAAGGAATTGTTCTCAATAGCTGCTTCACAAGTCACAGCAAAACACCTTAAAAAAGCCCAGCAGTGACAAGTGAGGAAAAACCAGTAATTGGAAAGACTTACATCACATACTTTTTAAACTCAGATGTAGAAAAAGATAATGCCCCAATCTATTTTGATTTATTCCAATTCTAAGTGGACTAGTAGAAGCACACAAGTTGCTCTATATTCTCACTAGCAAAGAAAATTTCACGCATTAAATTAATCATGCTTTGTTCTAAAATGATCTATAAGGGAAACTGTCATGAAAAAGACCATGCAACTCAAAAAGAAGTCATCCAATCCAAAGCTTAAGGAAAACAACTCAGAGAAAAAAAAAAGAGTTACTGCAGTGGTTTTGGTTCGTCAATTTGAGATTTCCCGGCCAATGCACCAATTTATGTAGTGCGTTTAGTGTTGGCCAAACGCCAGCGCACCCACTAGAATTATTTACTCATTTCCTCCTGTGAGACAGGATTAGGAAGAAGGCAAAGCAGGCTCCAGCACAGTTACCAAAATACATTTAAGAGAAATATATTTTAAATTGTATATGCCAAAGATGAACAAAGGCATTACTGGGCATGTCTCAGAAATAAATGTTCTACTAGTGGCCCAGTGTTAAGAGAGGTTTGTAAAACAGGTTTTCCTCTTTTTTTCCCCTCAAAGTTTAAGAAGTTGTATGAAAAACAAAAATATAAGCTTGTTAGAATTGCTGAAAGTCAAGATGAGTCTTGACTTTCTTGGGTCTAAATGTTTTTGCTAGATGGAAAAAGTCTTTTTTATCCAAAGGGGAAGGAATGGGCAGAAGCAAGAACAGAAAAAGATCTTGTCACTAGACTATGGAAAGAAGGGCAATTTCTCTTCACACTAACTCATGATTACTGGAGAGCATTCAACTGGAAAATGTGAAGGGCAATGGTAGTTGCAAAAGCGTTTACACGTGGAAATTACTTCTAAACATTACCCAATATCTTGATACAGATACCATGGTATAGGAACTACTCATGTCAGATTCCTAAAGAACTTCCTAACAACAAATTTCACCACTAACTCCCCTCGAAGATTAATGTCAGGTACATTGATACCAGGGATTTGAAATTCAAGAGGGATTCAAGTGCTGACGTTTACTCTTGTCCTTTATTTCTGCATCTTCAATCCTGTGAACAGTTAGCTGTTATGAGATAAGGAGGACACTTCTTCCCATGATCTTCCTCAATATGTCCACAGATTTAAATACTGTCCTTAATCATATTAAATACGCCTTTTGTTCGAAGCCTACAACACAAATGCATGGCATCTCCAAGTACAGTTGCACAATACTCCATCAACTCAAAATGAGTCCGTAAGTTCTCTGAATGATCTTATACCTCAAAAAAAGAGTGTACAGCAAGTCAATACGGAACTCTAGAAAGATCATAACTGACACATCTCCTTAGGCATGTTTAGGAATAGATAAAAGTAAACATGTTGTTTTCTGAAAATGCTAGTCTTTGTTTGCTATGTCATTATTGGTGTCATTCTGGATCTCAGCAAGGGGGAGGCTTAAGCCCTAAAAATCTGGACTTAGCAGACACTACAGCCAAGGAAATAATGTTCTAAACAAAGATCCAAGACCCAACATTTCCCAACATTTTTCTCTACTCCTCAGGTTGTTTTTTCATGTCAGTGAGTTTGAGACATTGTTTTTGTGGGTTTGTTTTCTAAATCAGGGTACCAAAAATACAGAATAAGGTCAAGTCCTGTCTTATTTAGCTGTAGTATAGGAGATTTGATCCCAAGAGTCAATGTTTTAAAGAGACAAGAGAACTTTAAAGAACAGCTTCAGCTGAATAGCACATATTCTGATTGGACCACATCACACTCCAAAGTAGCTGACAGACAGAATCACAGGATGGGTTAGGTTGGAAAGGACCACAGTAGGTCCTCTGGTTCAACATCTCTGCTCAAGCAAGTCCAACCTAGAGCACATTGCACAGGATTGTATCCAGAGGGTTCTTGAGTATCTCCAGTGAGGGAGACTCCACAACCACTCTGGGCAACCTGTTACAGCACACAGTTACCTGCACAGTAAAGTTCTTCCTCATGTTCAGGTGGAACTTTCTGTGCATCAGTTTCTGCCCACTGCCTCTTGTCCTACTGCTTGGCACCACTAGGAAGAACCTGGATCCATTCTCTTAACATCCTACTCTCAGGTACTTTATAGGCATTCATGAGATCCCCTCTCAGTCATCTCAAGGCTGAACAGGCCCACCTCCCTCAACCTTTTCTCATAAGAAATCCGCTCTAGTCCCTTCTTCATCTTTGCTGCCCTCCACTGGACCTATTCCAGGAGCTCCATGTCTCTCTTGTCCTGAGAAGCCCAGGACTAGACACAGCACTCCAGATATGGCCTCATCAGGGCCGAGTAGAAGGGCAGGATCATCTCCCTCAACCTGCTGGCAATGCTCTTCCTAAGGCACCCCAGGATACCACTGGACTGCAACTTCTGCAGTTTCAATAATATTTAGATGACAAGAAAAGTGGCAAATCTAAAAGCCATTTAATTAGACACAAAAAAGAAAATTAAAAAAACCCTTCTGATTCTAACAGAAAGACAGCATAAGCATCTACTAGGAGTAGAATGTCTCCATCCCTGCTTCTCCTCCTCACTGAGGAAGATCTGGACTGGAGGGATCTGGACTTTCAACAGATTGTTAATTTCTTCATAGTTTGATGTAGACCGCACTGATGCACCTGTCCACAACTCTATCATTTAAGCTGTAAGCATAACAAGAAGCTATTTTTCAAAACTGGTCTTTGTTTAAAACTTTTGACAGGAATGCATTCCCTGACAATTGTTCCTTACCTTATATCCTTTTAATGAGAGTCACTTCTAGCAAACTGGTGTGCTTTAAGCACCTTTTCATTACTCTTACGTTATTCTTTTAATTTCATCAAATCTCAACTAATCACGAAGTAGAAGCATATAAAACACACACAAATTGAAACAACTATTACAACACTAAGAAAAAACAATCAGGCAAGACGAAACAAAACCATCAGAGTAGCAATTAGCAAGTTCTGAGTTTATAGATGCCCCTGATTTTTTCACATCAACTAAAATCTTATTGTATCAACAGTCAGCGCAAAAAGAGCAAAAAGATTTAATTGTAAGCTTTAGTGTTGAAATATCTACATTTGGAATGATGAAGGGAACATTAGAAATGGAACATTTGCTAAATCAGTAATACATATTAAAGATTTTCCACATTACACCATGGATTTAACAAAGAATGTTACACGTGGAAGAAAACTAAGCCTTTCCTATACATTATTGCTTATGCTCACTGCAACAACAGCTTACTTTCATACAGCTCTATTCCTTGCTATCTAGTAGCAAACTCACTTATAAAATACATACATATACATACACATATATGGCTGCATACCTTGTAAGTGTTCAGGCTCCACTTTCTCACCAATTCCAGTTTTTCCATTGCTGGATTCTTTACTTCATCTGCTAACACAACAGGTCCACTCTTCTGCTGAGCTCTACCCCCTGTGTCAGACACAAAGCAAATCTTCAAGGCCTTGGGTCTGGGCTTTTTGTTTGTCAGTTTGTTTTAAGGGATTAGTAGCAGTTTTGTGCAATTGCATATCCAAAAGTAGAGCAAGGTGACAGTAAGAACTTAAGATGAATAAGCAGATTTCTAAAATCAGTTCCAGAAAGAAAGACTTACTTTAAAACTGATATAAAATTTATATATATCTCACTATTTCATGAATAGGCTGAATTAAGCATAATGAAAGCTTAAGACAGCTTTTGAGACATTTATTATTTTATCTATGTTTAAAAACTCCAACAGTTGAAAACTCTTGCATTTAGTGTATCTAAAAGTCTGTTTACAACCTGAAGACCATTAAACAACATATACTGGCATACTGTTGTCATGAAGTACAGAGTTTTTTAATCTTTTCCAATGAAAGCCATTCTTTCCAGAATGTGTTTGGCCAATATTTAATTAATTAATTTCAGTTTTATTAGCTCATTGTATTAGGAACAATTAATTCTACAAACCACGAGTATAAAACCAGAAGAAATTTAAAGCAACAAATTAAAGTACCTAGTGCCAACCACCACCATAAACTGCCATTACTCAGCATTTTCAAGCTAATATGGAATAGCATGTGGATTCCATGTTTCAATTTTGCAAAATTCCGATTTTCCTAAATATTAAAAACTAAGTATTGTCACTTTTTAAGCTACATTTTCATTTATTCATGTCCATATTAATTTTAACTACTCCTGACTCTGATTCCTACTGCTACATATGGTCATCTTAGTCTTACCAAGTTATTTATGCAAGCAAGAGTTTGGAGAAAAGTCTATACAGACACCTCAAGATACTCCTCTACCATGAAGTTCTTTAAATCTTCAACATGCTGTGCAAATATTGAGTAATTAACCCTCTAAACACCCTTATGAGGTAACTGAGTTAAGTTTTCTTCTTTTATGCAGGAGGAAGCAGACTAAGATGTTAAGTAATTTACCCAAAGGCACAAAATGAGTCAAGTGGCAAAACTGAGTTCAGGTGTTGTGAATTCCTACTCACTGCCCCCACTGTCTATTGGAATATGTGATCATTTGGGCAAAAAATGCTAAAAGTTTCAGCTTTAAGCTAAATAAAAGATTTTGGTCACTCCTATTTAATCTACTATTTCTTAACATTAGTTGTAATTTTAATTTTACAGAGTAAAAGCAGCTTAGAGAGAGGAAAGCAGAGGTTAATTTGTCAACTGTAAACTGCTGAAGTCAGAGGTGAGAGCCACCAAAATCCTACAGAAATTTTATTTCCAACTAATAGTACATCAAATAATTAGAAACATGGAAGGGTTAGTACAGTGTCAGCAGGGACAAGGCATTATCCATTCAGTGCTTTGATACCTGTGGGAATAATTAAATCACAACCTTGTCCAGCCAGTCTGCCAGCTGCTGCATTGCTAGGAGATATAACAGATGATTTGGGTGATGCTGAGGAACCTGAAAAGGGCACATTTAACCATGAATATCCATCATCTTCCGTCAGAAGTGAATGTGCACTCTTACAAAGATAGGTTTTCAAGACAATAAAAACATTTGCTTCAGCAACTAGAGAAGTATTCACAGAAAAGTTGTTGGAATTTCTGATGGAAATGTTTAAGAGGTGCATCTCTCCATGTGAACTACACCAAGTTTTCTTGATTAAATTTTTTTCACAATGATTTTTTTTTTCTGTAAGAACAATCAAAATACAACTGAAGGGTTCACCAGTGAAGTACAGACCCATAAACAGAAAACTCCATGGAAAATCATTATATAACAATCCACAGCTGAAACATTCTTTTTCAGGTCTAAGTAGAATTCACTTTGCACTATCACTGAATGGTACTTAAAGTATTAAGGGGTGAAGTAAGCCTGAAATCCTTATCAATTTCAGATACACTTTATTAACATCAGCTCTTAAGTCTATGCAAACATGCAGCAATAAGTTATTCTGAAGATCATACAAGTCATTAACTGTGAAAGTGTGTAAACTCATTCCCAAAAGAAACATTTTACAGAACTTGCTTTTTCTCTTAAAAAAGCATCCAAACAAAACAAACAAACAAACAAAAAAACAACCCAAAACAAAACAAAAAGCAACCAACTTTAAATGACCTGCACTGTGTGTGTTCTCCAAGCTGTTTTAGGATTAGGCTCATTATGCTTTTCAGAGCCTTGCCACTCTTTCGTAACAGATAAATCTGAAGCGGTATCCTTATTGAATTTTCAGGATTTAAAAAACAAGTAAGTTAGCTCTTCCTCTGTAATGATGAATGACCAATACTGGGGGGGAACTTTAACTGCTTTTGCTGACAAATTCCAATATACTTCAGGGCTATTGTGCTGAGGGGAAAGAAAATGAAATCTAAACTTTGCAGTTTCAACAAAATTTAGTTATCAGTAACACCAGAAACATCACTCAAAGTAATTGGATGAAGAATCAGCTTTAAAACATTCCACAGAGCACTACTAACATGGGGACATGGGGTAAATAAATCAAATTATTTGGATCCAACTGCACAGAAAAGATGAGACAAAGACAGCTCACTTGCCGTGTCCTTCTGTAGATATACATTGCATAAGAGCTGCAACTGAATTAATCCAGGCATAAAAGTTTGACTGCAAGATCCTGCCTGAATCATTTCAGCGAGCAAGCCAAAACAAGCAGTTAAAAAAATCCTTATAATTTGACAGAGTATTAACACAGCCTTATGCATGCTTCATCATTCAACATCCCCCAAATCCTAAAAGCCCTTCCCCTCTAGCACTTTCTGTTTTGCATTCAAAAATGAAGTCCTAATAAGGAAACTCAAGCAGAAAAGAAAATTTTTAGAAATAGGGCAATTATTCAACTTTTCTAGCTAGGAAGCCCTAGCTTTAATCACTTCTCTCTCTGATTTTGTTAGAGCATCAGAAAAATCCAGAGAAAATATCCTTGGAGAAAATCTGTGATACCCAAAGTGTCCAAAGATCATAATTTTTCTACAGAAATTTCCACAGAACATTTGCATTTCAAGCACATTAGTGTAGCCCTATGTATTCCCTCATACCCGCAAATACACTTAACAGCTGCAATAGTTATCCTGGTAATAGAATACAAAAAGGCAGGAATGGTGAGCAGTTTACCATCTGCTCTAGTTTTTAGCTAGATATTTTGCTATTTCCAAAGGAATAAAGAAACACAGCATTCACCTTGTAATGTATGTAAAGTACAACATGTAAATCAACTGTATTCATAGGGAAAGAATTTTACCAAACAGGAAGTGAAGCAAAATGTAAATTAAATTTATGACTACAAAGAGACTTACTTTCACAGCTGCACATCTGATATAATTTCAAATCTTTCAAATTCAGAAACTGTCAAAAGTATATAATTCATTAAATACCGTCTGCCCATACAATATCATGGTATTCTATTACTTTTAGACAGGAAATAGTAACATTATTGGCTTGTCTATGACTTTGCATTTCTCATTCTTTAACATCACTTAGGTTCTCTAAGGCATACATTGACATGACAAGATAAATCCCAGTTTTTAATCTACTCTCAGTAAGTGAAGTGTGTATATATAAATAACTCTCTAGTTATGTTTCAAATCAGAACAGTAACTTGCAAAATTTGAAGAAAACTTCAACACAATGTGATAGTAAAATTCTTCAGCCTGGCACCAGTTCAAGGTACACAAGGCCTTCCCTTCCCTTAAGTGCAGATCAACTTAACACTAAGTAGTTTCCGCCAGTGCCTTGACAGATACTACGAGAGCAGCATATATTCTCTATTTTAACCACCTAGCTACAAGAAAAAATAAACTGCTTGTCACTAATGCAAATCTCAAATGCATACATTCATCCAAACTGCTCAAAGCAGCTACAGAATACTGTATTTTTGACCATGTAAGAATATGCCTAAAGATTTTAAATTGAAAAATACAAAAAAACACATTTACCTTTACTTGGAAACTGTCCTGCCTCAACAACTCCCTCTTTGGCACCATCAAAACCATGAGATATTATTTTGGTTTCAGAAAGTCCAAGTCCAACTGGTAATGAACATTTCAAATTCTGGAAAATATATGAATAAAAATGGAAAGTTAAAGACAAAAAAAAAGTTATTTAAGTGACACTAAAGTATTACAACACAGTTTCAGCAGCTCTCAGACAACAATCCTGTCTTCAGCATGGAAAGTCCTTGCTGGTGTCACAGCTTTCTACTGTTATGTACAAATAAAACATAAAGGAATGAGGAACACTGTAAGTATAGCCTGAGTATTTATTCTAGACTTTTTTGTTATATTGATGACCAAGTAGAATGCCACGTCTTAGAGAAGCAGTTACCAAAACTGTGGCTAGAAGCATCATGTTATGTGGTCTGAAGCTGGTCCAAGCAACCATGTCAGTTTAATAAAGTTTCCAGTTCAAAACTGACAGGAGTGCAGAATGATATAGGATTATCAAGCAGAAAACACCTTACGAACCAAAAATATGAAAGCACCTGTCATAATGTTGAAGATTAAAAAAAATCCCTAAGCCAGGAATAGTCTTAAAATTTATAGCATCCTTATTTCTGACAAATAGCACATGAAATCTTTTTAATCTTTGACACGGGAGAAACATCCAGAAAGGCATTACTTAAACAGCTTCCTTCTGGGCAACTATTCTGCATCATAAATGCTCAGAGCACAAAACTGCTGCTTACTTTTGTTTGCTTTTGAAACTCCTTCATTTAAAATTGCCTGAGATTACCTTGTTTTACTTTTGAAGGCTAGATCAACTATTTTAACCAGCTCTCAAGTAACCAAAGTACAGACCTAAGAAAGTCTCCACACACCACAGCTGACATACTATCATACTGCCCATTTTTGCTGTCTTACCTACCTCTGCAAAATGCTCCCCATAGGTTTTCTGGACTATATTGCCAATGATCTAATTGAAGCTTAGAACTTAGGTGTGATGGAATTAGACACAGTACTTTAAAAAAGTTCAGGTTTTAAAGCAGTTTAAAACCATTAGCTCACAGAAGTAAAAAGTGAGTGGCAAAAGTACTATGAAAGTGAAAGCAAAAAGGTAAAATACAGTTACAAAAAAAAAAATCATCAAGAAATCAGAAAACTGTCAGTGTCTGGAATCACGCACTATTTTGCATCCCCTCTGCTTCCATACAGAGGTTAAAAAGTGGAAAAAGTATAGAGAAAAGATATACATAGCTTTAAGATGTCAGTATATGGACACATATACTAACTATTTATGATATATGCAATGCTTCTAATTACAAAGAAAACACAACCTTTAAAATCTAATCCCTGTTTGACCTATAACTGTAGTCCCTCAGTCCACAAACCAGAAGCAAGGTAGCACATAAGAATGATATTGATACTGCCTAGAGGCTCAGATTGTCAAGAAGTAGTTTTGGATCACATCCCCCCAGATTTATTTAGATGTCTTCAGTTTAGGACAAACCTCTGGGAAGAAGAAAAAAGGAAGAATTACAAACAAATGAATTCCAGCAAATTAACTTTTCCATGTGTATTCCAGAAATCTCACTGACACCAAAAACCCAGCATGTTACTGCAAAGAGTAACCAATTCATACAGCCAAACTTTCACTTACATGAACAGTCTATTTGCTAATAGATCATGCCGTATTTGTGCACTTGAAGCATTATACCAAAAAAAAAAAAAAAAAAAAAAAAAAAAAAAAAAAAAAAAAAAGGAAGAAAAGAAAAGAAAAGAAAAATAAACAGTATGAAAAACAAATAGTAGTCACATGCAGAACCTCAGAACCTCATCTCCCAAACTTAAGCATATCAGAACTTTTGATACATACTGTTTTCAGTCTTCACAACTGACTTAACATTGATGCTTCCATTTAAGTACTTGCAATTGGTGGTATGCTGGAAAGCCTTTGCTTCAACTTAGTTTAGCTAACAGAGTCCATTTAACCCAAAATGCAGCAAGTCACTAGAAGCTGAAAAAGCAGAGAGACTTGAAAAATGATAACCAGATTGCAGAGATGAACTGATTTCACAAAAAGGACATGGCATAAATTATCTTTTTCCTGAAGACACCCTGGCATGTTGTGTAGTTTTCAGAAATATCTAAACCTGTAGCCAAACAGATGTAGACAGCTAACCTGCTTAAGCACGTTCACAATAGGAATCTAAGCAATCATCTGTATTTAAGGTTAAAATCCAGAACATCTGCTTTGTAAAGACAAAAGTTTGTATCTAAACCTAAGCAACTGCACCACCTCCATACACTCAACGTAATTCTAATTTGAAGTTAAACACAAGCTGAACAAACTACAGAATTAAATAAATCAATATACTACAATGAATCCATCTCTTAAACAAAAACTTAGTATTTGGAATATAAAAATTTAAAAGATCTACAATTGTGCATCTATAGATATCAGAGTTTTTTACATGAATATATATACATGTATACAAACACATATTTATTCAGAGATCTATTTTTTTTTTCCACCATCAGAAAAGCAAAGTTCTATTTAAAGAAAGGCAAAGTCCAATTCAAAACCCTTTTTAAACACCTATAAACCAGTTAAAATATACCTTTATGAAGAATTATATTCTTGCATATGAATTTAAAAGAAAACTTTACCATTTGTTGATTTATACATGACCAGAATTGACAAAAAGTCAGTAATTATCAAAACAATACCTTTTTGTTGTTTGTAAACATGCAAGTTACTGTTCAGGGGAGATACACTGCTGCATGTAAACTAAAAGTTTTAATGTCATTCTTGCAACTGATTGTGCTTGCGTTTTTTTTCTTTACACAAGTGTAGATAAACAAGCTAGCAAAAAATCTGTAATCATACTGACAAAACAGTTTATCCCTTCAGTAACATACAAAGAGAGATAATTTAGAAACACTGCACAAAATGTCACATTTAAGAGAAGGTATGAGTGTACTTAATGTTTGAGTGGCAAGAAGGCAACACAAATAGCTTTTGGTTTTGTTCCCACTAAATGTTGACCCTTACAACATAGGAAGCAAGGACAGATTCCCTTCCTACAATATAATTGTATTTTGAAACTGTATTGTTCTCCTAGCCATGTTTAAGATTTCTTTGTAAAAGGTGAATTCAAACTTTCAGAACTGCTCAAAATTTATTGATACATGACCAACAGATCCATTAAGGAATCACCATTGCTGCAGTCCATCCTGGAAAGAACAGGCTGTGAACTAGCCACACAGCAGGTAACAACCCTGGGCCCTGGACACTGAGAAGCCAAGACAGACAACATCCAGTAAAGTGTGAGGAGAAGTAAAGGAGAAGAAAAGGATTGTGGGAATGACTGGGAGTGACCATGCAAAAAGACTATACAACAGTCTATGATTGGCTGAGAGCTTTCTAGAACAATCCTTCACAGTCTGTTTAAGTGTGTGATTGAGGCCATCTGGGGTTTTCTAAAGGAGCTACATAGATCTGTAAAAATTGTACTTTTAGGGAGCAAGGACTTTATTTCTTAGAGGTAATTGTGAGCAGGCATTTCGGGTTATGTTTTATGTTGTGCCCTTGTGCGCCCCTTTTTATTTCTCCTTAAATTAAAGCTTTCAGTTTCTAGCCCTTTAGTTGTTCCTGTCCCTTTATTATTTATTTAGCCACTTCACCGACACCATCCCGGGGTCTGGGGGGCTGGACCACTTCACACTATCACCGAAAATAAAACAGAAAAAATGCTTCATTAATAATTTTCATTTGTATGAGGCTGAAACCATGTTTATGCAATTACCACCAAGCAAGAGTATTTTAATTTTGTAAGTTCACTGAAACCCAGAGTTAAAGGTACAAAAAAACCACAACTCAGAAGATCCCCAAGTTAAAAGGCTGCATTACCTACCCCATTCTCAGACATTTAACAAAGAACAAAAGTATTAAATATAGCTAAACAGAGTAGACATGCTAGCTTAATTAGATCTAGTCAAGACAGTTTAAACCTGTATGTCATAGAACATTTAAGCTACTTTAAAGATTGTTAAAATCCCATTTTAATGACTTCAAATCACTATATTAAACTAAATATATTTCAGTCAGGTTAGCCTTATTTACACAACTCTATTAATACAGATCATCTAATGAGCCAGTATGGATTTTTGACATAGCAATCCTGTTGAGACAGTAGACACAGCAAAGAAGTCATTCAGAATGCATGTTCATGAAGGAATGTTGGCTGAATTACAAGACTATTGCCAAAATTATACTTCTCAAACATGTTATCCAAAATAATCTAAAATGAAGAGGGGAAAGACCAGAAATGTATTGTTTCTCCAAAAGCAGAAACCAACCCAGCCAAAACTTAATTTATAGAAACTTACTTAACTAGGGAGCAACTAAGGAAACACCACTATATTGATTTCTTAGTTATACTACTTCATTAGTAATGCATCACTAAGCATTAACTTCTATTTAGTACCAACAGGAGGTTTAACAGATATAGTTTTACTTGCCTTTAATACCTTGAATTAAGGTATTCTTAAAACCTCACACCAATGGCTAGTTCAACAGTGGGGCAACTAATACCAGATAAATGACATGCTTGTTTGTTTTTAATGGTGGATGACATTTTAAATAAAACTGCTCAAGATGACTTCAGGAAAATCTTACAACATATCTGATTGTAAAGTTCACAATTCAAAGTGTGATTACAAGTCCTATGGAACAAAAGGTTATGTAGATAGATATAATATCTATCCAGTAAGATACATGGGCTCTGAACTTCTTATCAAAATCATGTGCAAGTAGAGCTCCTCGTACATACTCAGAATTCTCTTCTTCTCCTTGCTCCATTACATCACTCAGTTCCTATTCTTCATTAATTAAGCCACTAGATCCTCACATCAGTATAAATTCAATGTAAATAAATTGGAGAAGACCTGAAGGCTTTAATCTTTGATGAAGTGGCAAATAACAATAACACATTTCTTCTATTCTCCAATACACTGCTCTTCAATCAGCAGACCCTTTCTACTACATCCCTTTGATTTACCTGATGTCATACTACAATCCAGTTTTAGTTTCCCTCCCACTCTCATCATTAACATGTGTATTTTTGGTTTTTCAGACTCTATGAAGAACACTTGACTTTTTTATGTCCTCAAACCAGTTTTCTAGAATTGACACAGTTCTAGAAATAGGTTTTACATCAGTTCTGCATTTATTAAACTATAATTGCCCAAAGTAAAAATCTAACTATGTCAGTCAACATAGCAAAACCTAAGAGATGAACTCAAACATTGCAGGCAGAATGTGAGTGACAAAGCTGGCATTTTTTTTTCAAAAGGCAAAAAACAAAAGAGAATTAACCTTATCTATTTGTGGAGTCTGGCAATAAAATTACAGTACAAGACAGTGAACACACGCACTCAGATTCATCAGATACTAGAATTACAAAGTAAGATCAGGTAAGACAAACTGAAGATTCACAACAAAGTTCATTATCTTTTTGCATCCTGAAGTTTATTACTGGTTTTATATGCATGCTTAACTATAATTTTGTTCCCATAAAAGTACAGTAAGAACCATGAGAAGAGGCAGTATCAAAAATGAAATTAAACAAATTCAGGCTCAAACTGCTAAGAATATCATATAGATTTTGTGCAATACTTTAAGCATAACAATTTGCTTACAGCTGCTTGACTATCTTTACACACAGATCAAACTGTTTTCTGAAAAATTTAGTTTATTCCTATGCAGCTCTCACACTATATGGCATGTTCTTGCATATAAGAATAATAGCAATAATATACTTCCCTCATTCCTTCCTACCGTCCTCAGCTCCCAGTCCCCTCAGTCACATTAAAACACCACTATACTAATCACATCATTACAACAGCATGGGAGGAAAGCTGGGCTCTGGAAGTGAGGGATAAGAGAAGTAAAACAAGTGAATAATAATCCAGCCAGACTTTTTTGCACATTGGGATTTCTTATACAAAGTAATAAGAAAAACTTTTGATTAGGAAATGCTGAAGTCTTCTAACAAATACCCAAACATCAGCGAACAGTTCCATACATGAAGTTCTTAAAGCTCAAGTGAGATCCAAAAGAGCTTGGGGAGTTAAAAAAGCATTGTCATGCTTTTTTGTACTGAAAGAATGTTAGTTATTTGATCCAATGATGACTGAAGCTACAGCTTTTTTGAGTAAAAGATTTTCCATCCATCATATGGGCAGGACAAAACTTGTCTGAATTCCATGGGCACGTCTTATTAGAGAATTAGAATGCAGCAGTGTATTTCTGAGATTTTACAGTTAGGAAAACACTTAAGCTACCTTTTAAATATGCATTATACCAAGAAAATGCATCAATTAGTGCTATGTCACATTCCAACAAAACTGGAACTAACATGCTTCCTTCTGAAATGACACTATGACAATCTATGCTGTCTGATGTTCTGCAAAACTTCTTTCTTTAAAGAAAGAGCAACCCTATTTCTCATTTCCAGGCAAATACATTTGCTCTGCACTGCCTTGCAAAATTAAATACTTCTCATGCTCGAATGCATACTAATACTGCATTTGATGAAACACAAATGTGCATTTTCATGCCGGAGCAGCTTAATGGATGAGGTCTGATGGAACTGCTAAACAGAAGACAACCACAGAGGAAACTGCAGTTGTGTAATTAAAGAATTCTAAAGAAAAGGTTGTACAAATACCTCTTTACTCAAAAACATACAATCAAAGCTGCACCAAGGTGGCAAAATAGCTGCAGAAGACAAAAAAATACCAAACAAGTAGTATTTTATTCTTTACGTCTGAATTGTACAGCATCTAAATGAATATTTCCCAATCATAAAAATACAGGAGCAGGAAAATAAAATAACCTTGTTCCCCAGCTTCCCAAGAAGGTGCAATCAAAATCAGCATATTGGAGGGCTCTAAACTCTACTATGGTCACATATTTATACTGAGCACTGTGGTAACAACACAAATTAGAGGGGTCATGGTTTCTTGCCCCTTTCTTAAGTGACCTCATAAAAACCAGTACTTGGCTTGTCATTTCCATAAGCTGTAGAAAAAAAAGATCTCAAAATTTTCGTGGTGCAATGCATATTGCTTTAAGTAAAAGCAAAAAATTACCTGGCAAGGAAAGAAAGAGAAAGCATGGCATTAAACATTAGAAATAACAAACATGAAGCAAGATGAATAGAAGCTAAATATTAGAATTAGAGACTAATAGATTAGTAAACAGACCTAGAGGTTAATTCCAAGAAGTATATTTTTTTTGTTTTGTTTATAAGAAGCCTTGATTATCACATATTCTGACTTCAGGTCACACATGCAGGTGTGAACTTGTACAAGACAGTTCAAAAAAATAATTGAAGTGCACTTCTTCATTGATCTCAGAATAAGCACTGCAAAAATAATGACAGCAAGTTCAAATATACTTGCAGAGTACAGGTTTTTCTGCAATTTTACCAAAGATTTGACCCATTTTTGTCGAAATAGAAGTTTAGAAAGAGTTGACTCCAAGCCAGCAAAACAATTAGCATGCAGGAAAAATCTACTTCAGCTTGCACATATGGCCATAGACAAAAACCACTTTAAAATTCCAGCTTTGCATTTTGCCTGAGCAAGGGCCCTAACACAGTCACCAAGAGTGCAAGTTCTATTTGCTGTACATAAGTTCCATGCATTGCACTGCAGAAGTAACCACTATGTAAGGAAAAGGAAATTCAGACAGTAGTCAAGTCACAGCAGCAGCAAGGTCATCAAGCTTCACATTACTAAGTCTGTTTCCCCACCTTGAGGTGAACCCAAATTTCTTACCATTTCAAGATGCATTTCCCAAGCTTGTCTCCCTAAACATACATCTTTATAGAAATGTAGTTTTAACTTTATCTCATTAAACACTCAACTAATTTTTACATTTTACATCTACACTGGTAGATGTTAGTTGAACAACAAATCTTTTGAAGGTTCCTCCCTCTAATCAGCATTTTAGTAAAACACAATAAAATGTTGAAGCTCTGCTGAGTATTTCTTTTAAGAATAATTCTGTGCTGCAAGTCAGTATGAAACTGTTGAAACTTAAGAGCTTTCCTTAAAACCTAAGCCTCAGCAGATATCAATTAAACATAAACAATTAACTGGCCTTCATATTTCCAAACAAAAATCCAAATAAAAGGAGCCCAACCCCAAATTCCACATGCTGTATGTCCCAGCGCTCTCTGCTGGATGCCTGGGTACAAGCAAAACTGATCGTTCACCTGTACTGAGCAGAGAGGGAAGAACTCAACTTCTGCCACAATGAATGTGTCTTTTGTACAAAAAGAATTATTGCAATATCCAACCACACCGTGTTATGTCAACTCTGACAATAATCTATGAGCTTCAAAGGAGTTTTTTCAGTCAACCTTCAGAAAACTATGTCAAGTGAAGACTGCTATGCATCGAATTGTAACTTCAACATTTCTAATAATGGTACCATGGCAGACAGCAAAGAAAATTCTGACCCTGTTAAAGCTGTACTCATGAGAATCTTCCAGCTGTCCATTGCTAGTCACAGGAATTTCTGCCGCTGCATTTTTGGGAGATTCTTGAGCCATTGCACTTTCCTGTAAAAAGAAACAGGTTAGCATTTGTCTTACATTTTCAATGAGTAATCGACATGAAAATATTTGATGTATGGGTTTCATAACAGTTAATTTTATTTCAAAATCCAACTGGAAATACTCTGATACACTCAGTCTGTATGTTTATTTAATCACAATATGGAATCACAGTAATACTCCAGCACAGCTCAGTTGGAAGTAATTTATAGTTTTCAGATCTAAGAGAAAATCTAAAATTTAACCCATTGGCATTGGAGAAGTAGGACACAAATGAGGCATGGGCTCAGACAAATGTTTTACATGCACATTTGAGCCTTAAGAGCAGTTTCTGTATGTCAAGTTATAATGAGCTGGGCTAAAAAAAAAAAAAGCTGTTCATAAACAATAAATACTAGAGAAGAGCAATATGTTTAATCATGTGTTACACAAAATGCAATGATTCCAAACTTTAAAATAGTTTCAGTTTCTTATTTTACCATAATATAGTGCCACCTTCTGACTAAACTGTTGGTATGCAACTCTCATGAAGTCAACAGCAGCAAACCTGAAGTGAAATGCAAAAGTGCCAAAAGAACTCAAAAGTACCAAGAGAAATCAGGATTATAAGTTCATTTCAAATGCAGCTGCATCATGAACAGTAGCAGCAACTGTGCAAGCATTGCTTTCAAGTACAACCTAAGGTATAGCCCAGAAGAGACATTCCCAGAAGAACTGCACATCATTTACAAGCACCTGAAGAGAGAATGGCAGCATAATACTCCAAAATTAAGACAAAGTGAATATTCCATCCCTTTCAAAAAGCTACTCCTAACTCTGCAAGGCAGCTTCATCAGTCATCTAAAGTATAAACAGTAGAAAAATCAACACACAACCGAGGCAGAGTTTGTTCACTTACATAAGAGTCATCTGAAGTCCTCAAACCAGTCTGTACACTTGTGCTAGACAAGGTGTACCATCAACAGGTACTTGAGAAGAGGAACTCTTCTACCCTTAAAGGTCTTAAATCATCAAACTGAACCAGCTCTTTTCAGTTCAAGAGTCAGGAAGAGGCCCAGCCTGAGATCAGGATCTGAAGTACCATCAGCTTCTCCAACCACTTGAGAAGCTTCACAGAGTATCAATATAATACAAAGATTTTACTGGTACTTACTAAGCATCACTTGCATCATTCTTAACTGGAACATCTTCTGTCATACCCCGTTCTTAATATTTCTTCCACTTTCACATATCATAGTCGCTCTCTGTGGGCTCCAATAAACGTGCTTCTACTGAAGCACACCAAGAGGTCTATGCTTATTTTATGAGTACTTTTAAAACAGTAATTTGTTTCATTCCATAGAATTTAGAATATCTCAAGTTGTAAGGTACCTACCCATAAGGATCAAGTCCAACTCCCTGCTCCTCACAGAGAGTTGCTATACAACATAATTAGACTAAATGTCACAGTTACTTGCCACATTACATTATGATTTGGGAAATCTGTCCAATAGCTCAAGTTTCTTAAGCTTGCTCTAAATCTCACATGTGCTTGAGCTCTAAGACTGCTAGGAACTACACTTCCATTTGATACAGCCAAGTAAGGTATTTTTCAAAATGCTTGGCCTGTCACAACTACTTGCACAACACAGAAACATTAGCATAGGCCATGTTCTGTTCACAGCTATTTCTGTTGTCTTTTCTACAAATTATCAGAGAGCACAGTGCAAAGGGAAAGTCCCCTACTATCAAGGCGCACCTTGCTAGGAATCACAATCAACATTGCATGTCTAATTACAGGAAAAACAAATACTTCAAATACTTGGCTTAGGTGCTTTTCAACAAGATCAATTACCTCAAATAATTTTGCAAATACTAACACTCATGTATTTTGATGCTTTTATTTAGAGATATACATGCTCAGTGCATATACACACATCTCTAATAAATACATATATTAGAAAACAAAAATTCATCAGCTTCTCTGGACAACTAGAAGCAATTCACTTTTTTTGTTGGCATTCGTACTTGAGTCAGAGAAAGCAAAAAATTACTATGAATCTAGTTCAGAGAAAGCAAAAAATTACTTGCTAATGTCAAGTTCCATGCTATGTTTGAACTTGAACAGTTTGCCATTGCTGAAAAGGGGACATTTCACCACTCTAATTTTCCAGTCTCTACTTTGAAGCACACAGTGCCTCACTTCCCCAACACTCACCTGACTACCATCACCAAACACAACTCACTAACCTGGCAGTAGACCTTTTCGCCAGGTTAATTTTTCAGCTTCAGTGAGTTGAATCTGTTTTCAATGAAGTCAGGCAAGCACCAAAGCCATGAAATGAGCAGCCAAAAAGGGGAAGTGGGATAAACTGCTAATTTAACTCTGCAGTTATATATAAAAAGAAACCACCATCTCCATTTTAGTCAGCAGTTTAAGTTTGCAATGCTTTTTAAGAACCAATCCTTGCCCTTTTCTTCCCCCCAGCAGCTTTCACCATCCCTTCACCTCCTTCCTGAGCCAGAACATTTGTACATTTGTACAGCAAATAAGATTCCAGAAACACTGCAGATCAAAAGAAAGTGACCTGTGCTCAAAAAGAGGATGGGTAATTTTTCCACTCCCATCAATTCTCCAAAGCAGGCACACCTCCAATACTTGTGCCTATGAAACAGAGCAGATAGTAATGCAGTAAAGAAACTACTGAGAATGAAGGATTGCCCACAGCTTACTTGAGCAGTGCAGTATCTCAAAATACTACTATGACTGTAGGCTACTGCCAAATCCAGCAGCCAGTTCTCTTTACCTCTGGATGTCTGTTCCTGTAACTTCACACTACTATGGTAAGGTTACTGATCTAAGAGAAAACTAAACCACCAAACCACAGCAGCATTTCTGTTGAAATACGGAGTATGATTGCTGAATCAAGTGTCTCTTTGGCAAACGTAGCCCACAGCTGACTTAAACTAAGCATACAAAGAAATTGATTCCTCAGAAGAAAATTTATCATATATATAAACAACCTAAAGTAAATCTAAGTAAGTTCCTAAATTTGTATTGATTATTAGTCATGAACAACACAAGCACTAGAGGAAAACACTGCATTTCAGATGCACGTTTTATTTTTAAAAATAGAATCATCCTTCAGTAACAATCTGTATTTTCTTTGTACATCTGTGTTTACAAATATTAGATTTGGAAATATGCTAAATAGAATCACTGTTCTGTTTTTACTGAAAGTTTAAAATCAATTCACTGTCACTGAAACTCCAATAGTGACAAAGTCAGCATTTTTTTTTTCATTTTTACTCTAGAACAGTCAGGAAAATGTTGACTCTATTTTTCTGAAAGAGCATCCCAAACATACCTGATTAGCTAAATAATATTGGGAACCTTAGGAATTTGTTCATAATTCAAATATGCCATAGACTTCTCCATAGAAAAGGTGCAAGCTGTATCTACTGTCAGGAAAAAAAGATTCACTCCTTCAGCAGTAGATAGAATACCTTGTTATAGTGAGGTTACACAAAGATTAATGCCTTTTAAATATCAACCCTTTCTTCCTGTAATACTCACACATTTCAGGTTCTACCATGCCTAAATCTATGCAACTTACAAAACAAATGCTGCAGCACAGCAACAGACTACTGGCTAAAGTAATCCTTTGCTTTGAATTTATTGGACTGTTCTTAATAGTGTCTCAAAACCAACCCCACCCATTCAAAATGCTGTGCATGAATTCATCTGCCCCTACTAACAGCACTGTGCTTATGAACAGTAGAATTTTTTGGAATCTGAAACTTGTTAGGATTGGTTGATTTTACACTAATATAACTACCACCCAATCACCTCAGAGCCAGACTGGACCTCTTCTGCAGATGGATGAGACTCATCAAGTGTTGTGGATTCACTGCTGTGTTCTGACATACCTGAAAACCAAACAGGTTTGGCATTGCATTAATCGAAGTGAAAGGAGCTGGATGTTGCACCTCACAGAAACCTAAGTAGGCTTTTAGAAAACATTTGACAAGTTCTGCTAGAGTGAAGTGAAATCTCCTTCTCTTGATGGTGACCAGGTCTTTAGCTCTCCAAAAATCTGAGAGAGATCGGGAATACAGTCTGGTGTAAGCTTCCACTGCCAAAGCAACTTTTCCCCAAGGACAGCTAAGCTTGCAAAATAAAACCCTGAAACAAGGTTCTTCAGTTGATATATATACTGCCATCTGCAACAATACACTGACTGTATCCATTTTGTTAAGACATAAGATTTATCCAAGCATTGCCAGATTATACTGATGCTAAGTACTGAAATTTATTATGCTGTAAGTCTGTTGTGTTTACTAGAAACAGAATCCCTTTCATTTTTGCCTCAAAAAGATCTCAGCTACAGAGGCAAAGAAAGTTAACACTGAGCACATGTGAAAGAAATCAACTCTGTGAGTATAGTGATCATAAACGATGAATTACTTACGCAATTTTAGCTTAAGTAAGGAAAGTATCTAAATTTGATTCCAAATAGCTGGTAACTACAAGTGACACCACAATCCACTCAGCTGTTTGAGAGGCGGAGACATCCAATCATTAAAAATTAATCAATCTGCCAGTATTGCATATAATCACACATGACTTCAGTTCATTAAGTCTTGAACCATTTCATACATGTTCAGACACATACCAGATTAAGAAAACTTATAAAGAGATTACTATTTGTGTTTATATTGTATTTCAAATTCCTGAGCTATAAAACATTCTAATTAAAGCAAATAATTAATAAGGTAAGCAGCTCACATAACAGGGGCAATAAAATAAGCACACAAAGTGTGAGGAACTGAATCACCTAGATCATCTAGATCATATTACACTGGATAACCTATGGTTTTATTTTGGAAAATCAAATACGTAAAATAAGAGAATTTCTCCAGAAAAACACGTCATTCAGGGCTATCACTGAATGAAGTTGGATCAATATACAATTCCCTTTGAAATAACTAAGAAATAAGTTTAACATCCTTATATAGCTGTCTTTATTCTTCAAATTTCTTTTGATCATGGAAACTGTACAGCAGAAATGCTGTTTGCCCACATGGTCCAGTCCAAACTCTGCTTGTGGCTGACAACCTCTGTGCTTAACAGCTTATTTATGAGTAGCTAAAACAATTACATTACAGAATAGGTGAATAAGTGTGATTTCCCTGCTCTATTTGCTAAACCAAAAGCTAAATTCATCTTGTAGTAGAGCCTTCATAAAGACAATCTGTTCTTCAGTTCTACCACATCCATGTTCCTGGAGTTATATTTGTACATCACACACAAGCCTATGTACCATGGTAACACTGTTCTAAACTATTAAATGCTACAGGCAAAAACATTTTTATAGACTTAAGAACTTTTGATAGATTTAAGAACCTAGGGGCAAGAACCATCTCACAAATCCATGTGAGAAGACATGGCATAAAGGCAAATAATTAATTTTCAAAAACCCAAATGAATTCACCATTTGTGCTTTAACACCCCTCCAAGAGCAATTCTTTTGTGGTGTTCTTTGTCTACAAGTAGTGCTAAAAATTTCAATACGGCTCTGCAGGATCACAGCAATCAACTTTAAAACATAAGAAGGTAAAAAAATGTGATTAAAGATTAAAGGGGGCTTTCATAAAAAGTTCATCGGCACATTCAAATTTAACTACAGAATTTCCTGACTACAGCAAAAAAAATGGGGATGTAAGCATCAAATACGGGATGCAAGGATGAAAATTTTGTACCTTCACCAAGATTCAGAATTGAAGATACTCACGTGAAATTGTGGTAATCATGACATCTACATACATAAAGCATTTAAGGTTCCACTACAGAAATGCGTGCAGACTTTTGCATTTCTGTAGTTCTTGCAGGTGCCAGCAAAGCACTGTTCTTTATAAGAATCCCCAGTACAGCATGGATTGTGTTATCCAGGGTTTGTTTCTTCTCTGAAGTAGCCAAACTTTAGAACACATTAGGTGACTGGTGTACCAGGACATTTGCTACCTACCATCTGCTGCAATGGAACAACTCAAAGAGATTCTACTTGGAAAAAACATGCTTGAGCCATATTCTGACAAGAACTGAAACCCTGTCCATATCACTCCTACCCTTCTGGGTTCTTACCCCACTATACTAAATCTTCAAATCCACACAAATACTGCACCACAATAGAACAGAAGACACAGATCAGACTAAGAATCATTCCCCGCCATGGTGAAGCTACCTTAAATGTGTACTGGATTACAGCCTCAGTAATTTTAAGTTTTGCTCGCCATAAATAGAACCACATGAATTTTGGGAATTGGGAATTTATGTATCTCTTCTTCAACTGGCAAAGTAAAAAGCAAAACAAAGCAAGAACTTATGAACAACATAGTAAGTTTCCTCTAGGATGGAGACATAAGGAGACATTTAACCATTTATGGCAAACATAAATTATATTTATGGAGACATAAGTGATATGTAACCATATATGGTTATAACCAATTATTGGTTATAAGAGCAATTTTATGTACTTTTCATAAGAAAGGCAAATTCATATTTCCTTATTCATGAAAATATGAAGTAAATGTCATCAACAATAAATTAATTTTGAATAAGAAGTATATTCTTCACATACATTACTTGTGTACATGATTGCTGGTCTCAGAAATAAGAACCATGGGATTCTCAACAATCTTGCTTTTCTAAGCAAGATGCACTGGTTCCTTCACTTACTTTTTGCCTAAATTAATTGCCAATAAGGCAACAGTAAGATATCTTCTGTCTAAAATGAAGTTTATTACACGCTTTTACTGCTATCTGATTTCTTAACTACATAAAGAATGTAAAATTTTGTACCATTGCATAAAATCCCAGTGCTGATGGGAAAATGACCATTTTATAGATGTTTTCTTAAATTTCAATTTCTAACAAAGAACACTTTCACTAATTCTTATCAGGACAGAGATCAACCACTTTTTTAAAAAGACTATAAAGAACTGTATTAAACACTTCCTGCTGCACCATAGGTTCCTCTTAATGCTCTTGAATCCCCTGGCTGTTCTACTTGCAAGATTTAATTATGCCTGGGAGTTAGAAGACATGATAGAGACAAAGACTAGTGAACAAGGCTGCTGCTGACTTTTATACTCCCCATGCTACATCAACCCGGCCCTAAACACTTTAATGCTCTGCTCATCTCCAGATTAGCTAAGTCATGGGCTCCCTTTACGATTTCAACTTCTACGAAATCAGAAAAAGCAGCTGATTAAGATACTGCCTCAGCTTCCAGTTTTTCCAATCTAACACTTCTTTTTTTCTTATTCCTGACATTTTAACTGTGCATGTACACACATACATACATAGACATACACACGATTCAGAAAGTTTTGGAGTTGCACTGATCAAATAACATCCTTCTCCAGCCCTGCAAAAAAGAATCCTTCTGTTATCTTCTCTAGAGAATCAACTCTTAAGTAACGGAGCCATCGACTGCAAAGTAATAACTCCTTGCTACCTTTTCCACCAAGTATAAAAAGCACATGTGAGAAACTGAAACTACACCTGGGCTGGATGTTCAGAATGATTCTCTCCAACGACTTTCATGCAAGATGAAAGGGTATTGGGAGGTTTTGGTTAAAAATAACCTATTAGAGAAGTACTATAAGAAATACTGGATGAACTGCATCTAGTTTGGAGACAATACCACATGCAACACCTGCTTGTCACACAACACCAAAGCGTTTCCATGCTTTAAGAACAGTAAGCAAAACTCAAATTGTCACACTTAAAACAGTAATTTACAGGACGAGGAATAACTCCCAGGGGCACAAAATTTACATAGCATTTACAGTTTTCTTCCTCCACCAACACACAGCTTCCCTTTCTCTCTCGTGGAACCCGCCTGCTCCGGAGCTCGGGGGCTGCCCTGCCCGTCCGGCCGCCCAGCAACCCCGGTGCGGGGCGTACGAGCCAGGCCGAACCCGACCCGCTGGGCACTACCGGTGCGGCCGCGGAGCCTGGGGAAGGGCGGCCGCTCCCGCGGGGTGACACGTCGAATGGGACAGAGCGTGAGGCGCGGCCCGGCCCTCCCCGAACTTGGGCTCAGCGGCTGCCCCGGCCCGGTCCATCCCTCACCTGCCGGCGGCGCCGCTGCGGCCCTGGAGGCGTCTTACTGCAGGGGACGGGAGGACAGGACGTAGGGAAGGGAAAGGTGGACGGAGGAAGCCGGGCGGGGCGTCGCCGGCGGCTCTCTCAAGCTTTATTTTCTTCCTTCTCCGGTAGCAGTAGGAGCCGGAAGCGCCGGGCCGGAAAGAGGATGACGGCGGCGGTCCCTCTAGGCCGTCATGTCTATGGTCACAGCCATGGCAACCACCGCCAGCACCGCCCTGGAGGCTGCTCCAGCTCCGCCAAGTGCCGTGCCCGTGAGATGAGGCCGCCTGCTGGGAGAGCAACCGGATCGGCGGAGGAGGAGCGTGCTCGTCAGTGGGTGCGGATGAGCGCACCTGGGAGTCGCTGCTCGGTGCCGTGGCAGAGGCTTTGCCCGAACCCACAGTGAGGAGAAAAAAGAGCATATCTATCGAGGAGAAAATTGACATCATAAGCGCTGTGAAGAGCGGCAAGAAAAAGGCGGACATTGCAGCCAAGTGTGGCATCAAGAACTCCCTGTCTTCGATATGAAGAATAAGGAAAAAGTTTTGGCAGCCTTTGAAACTTTACGGTTTGATCCTAGAAGGAAAAGACTGAGGACTGCTTTTTATGCCGACCTGGAGGAGGCATAGTGGTACAGAATTGCACAGTGCTTGAATGTGCCTGTCAATGGCCGTATGTTGCGCCTCAAGGCGAATGACTTTGCCCAGAAGCTTGGACACAGTGATTTTATATGTAGCAATGGCTGGCTCGATCGTTTCAAATCAAGGTATGGTTTAGTTTTCAGAGCTGAGCCTGTAAAAACAGCTACTGCTCCTGCAGTGGATGCTCCAACTCTTTGGTACCAAAATGTGCTTCCTTATTTTTTAAATTATTATCGGCCAAAAAATGTGTTTTACATACAGGAGACTAGGTTGTTGTATCAGATGTTACCACATAACACGTTTGCATTTAAAGGGGAAACTTGCTCTGTAGGTAAACAAAGCAAAGAGAGCATTACTTTAGTGCTGGGTACAAATATGGCTGGCTCTAAAGTCCTACTGCTCATTATAGGAAAAAACAAAAATGAATGCTCTTTTGAAGATGTGAAATCGCTGCCAGTGAATTATGAAGTAAATGATGAGGCATGCATGACTGCAGGAATCTTTGAACAGTGGATGCATAAACTTGATAACAGATTTCAAGCACAGCAGCGCCAAGTGGTTATTCTTGTTGATTCTCTCCCACCTCACACAGAAGTAAAGAACCTGATGACTGTCAAATTAGTGTTCTTTCCTCCAGACTCTTCTTCATGTATAGTTATGAAAGAAAGGATTATCAGAAGTCTGAAGGTTAAGTACAGGCACTGTCTTATCAAGAGGTTTGTTGACTGTGTAGAAAGTAATAAAGAGTTTATGCTGACCCTTCTTGATGCAATTAAGATGCTGCACCTGTGCTGGGGGAAGGAACGCCAGAGACTATTGTAAAAAGTTACAATGGAGCAACTTGCAAATTAGAAACTGAGAGAAATTATAACGGCAATGAGGTTGAAAGTGATTTTGATTTGATTGCTAATGCACGCACAGCTGGAGTAGAGTTTCCAGAGGGTTTGTCTTTGGAAGAATGTGCGGCTCTAGATGATGACTTGGTAACTTATGAAGTGCCTACAAATAATGAAAGGATGTGCGCCAAAGAAAGTGCGTCAAATAAAGATGAGGCATTTGTTGGTGCTGAGGATAAGGATGAAGGTCATCGACTTCAGGGAGTTGAACAGCTTTTACCATCCAAAAACGAGGCTTTGAGTGCTTTAGATACCCTTTGGAAGTTTCTCAGAAGTTAAGACACAGATGATTCTCTTTACGATTCCCTAGCTGACTTGGAGAATTTTATTCAACATGTAGCATGTGAATAAATATTTTAGCGAAGTGGGAAGGCATGTAATTGGAAAAAAGAAATTACATAATCAAAGATAGTTAAATAACAAGCATTGCTGAAATGTTCTTTGGTGTGCTTTGCTCAGGTGCCTAGGAGAACATAATAAAACCATGAAAAAGGGCTATGAACTGAAATTTTCCACAAAATCAGGAACAAACACATATTTGAGGTAGAGAAAAGGAGTAAGCTGAACCCTTAAAATGCTGACTGTGGAAGCAAAAGAAATTTTTTGAGCAGTTTCGTGCACTCAGGATAAGCTGTTGACCACTTGGAATTCTTTCTTCAAGAAATGACTAGCACTTCTACACAAAAATAATTCCACTAGTGTTTGAGTAAATATTTATCACCTTTTGCTTATTTAAATATTAAAAACCTATATGCTTTTGATATGTAAACACAAAATTGAATAACACAGAAAATACTTGCTTAAGTTCTTAGAAGTAAGGCATTTTAAAAAGAAATATTTTTTGCCCTTCATCCAGAATTCTGGCTATCATTTACTCTTGCAGCAGATGATGAACAGCAGAAAGTTACCACAGCTTTGAAAGTGTTGTTTTGTTTTCTTAAAACTGCTCATGTGTGGATGGATACACTCGAATGGCATAGTCATTTTCCAAGAGTCAAAAGGCAAACAAACCTTTCTAGGTCTTTGAAGAGGTCAAAAAGGGAGGTCATTCTCTGCTTTTCAGCCTTTTTGGTGCATAGATTTGATGTAGGCATTTCTGTGCAACTCTATATATTTCTACAGTAAATTGAGAAAAAAACCAAACAGTATCTGCAGTAAAAACCTCGCTGAACTCATGTTTTATTTTCAATATTGGAGGCTTTGCTGTAGGATTCAATGCACTAATGTGGTTTATCACTATAAGTCCCATTAACAAGGGTGCTGTTAGCATGATTGCAGTGTGAAATTGTGTAAATCACAGTACATTTAAATGTCTTTGAGTATGCATTTCAAACAATGTCATCATATCAGAGCCAAAATCCACTGTGTATATGACCTGACTTTTTTCAAAACCTGTTTTAAATCTTATCCATATCTATCAATTTGATTTTTTTTCAAAAGTTGGAGATTATAATTTTTCTAATTTAGAGGAAGAAGAAAATATTTTATGGATGGCCTTTAGGAAGCCTGCATAATAAAAAATCTATTATGCTGTCTATAATTAAACCGTAAGAAAAACTAGTGCATTTGTGAATCTTCAATTTTAAATAAATAGTTTGGTTATAGCTTTGTTTACTTTTTTTTCTGGTGTAGGACAATCTATCAATTTGTGAAATCATTTCAGAAAATATATCAGATTGTTGGAAGACAGCGAAAATATTAATATTGGTGAGAAAAAGCTTTTGGATGTATGAATGTTTTACTAGAACCCCTTTCACAAACTTTTGGTTTCTTGTTATGAAGTATATTATGTGAATTCCATCCAAAGCATATTCAGATTAAATTAGAAATTTCTGTTGAAATCCCAATAAATAAAGTCCTACATGGACATTTATAGATTCCGTGAAAAAGGTATGCTCCTTTGAATTATCTCTTACAGTTATGCAAAATCTTTTAAATTAACAATCTGTGTCAAATTCTGTTTGCTTAAATACTTTAGAACAAGCTTATGAAAAGTACTTTCTATTCTGATTAAGCTTATTTCTATTCTAAGCTTATTTGAAGTTCAGCTAAATCCCACAGACATCTGCAGATAATTTTCCTATAATAATCTTTTGATTTAAAATCTATTTATTTGCAGCAGCTTCTCCTGCTAAAGGCAAGTTTAGAGAAAAGTTCCTCTTATCCATTAAACGTGTAATTCATTATGATTTGTCTCCCTCCATGTAGCCCTCACATGCCTGGGTTCTGGATAAAGTAGCTCTGTTTCCTCCTGAGAGAATTCAGAGTGTGAAAGTGTTGGATCTGAATGAGAAAGACTCACATATGTAAGCAGCAAATCTTGGTTAAACAAGGGTTCACTCCACAGGAAATCTAACTTTTGCAAGAAGAGGCTTAGAAAATCAGATGGGAAATAATGTCATTAGCTGAAAAGGAAGGAAGTGAATTACTGAGTGTTGTCATACTCCCTCATAAAAACAACAGGAAGGATTTACTAATTTGGCCTGAACTTTGAAGGTGAGTTGTGGAACTTGCTTTGTAAAACATACAGCTTGTCAAAATCCTGTATATTTAAGAATACATGACTTTTTCTTCATTCTGAGAAACCAAGCTAAATTGCACTTGCTGAAACTGGTTCTGTAAGTCAGACACTTTATATTCTAACACTATAGCTTTCAAAATTATTTAGGAGCCAAATATTTCTCCTCACTTGGGTTTTGGTCACGTTTATAGTCAGTGAAAGTGAAATCCATTCTGAAGTTGTTGCTGTTTCAGGTGTTTGTCACGGGGAGATGCAAACACCCAGATCTGAAATGCTAACAGCGGAGAAGGAAGCTCTGTGAATGTTAAACCTGTGCACACAGTTTGAGCTGGAGATTTCTTTACATTGTCTGCGTAAACAACCAGGACACAGGCTTTTTACCTCTTGGAGTGGTAGCTTTTGGAGGGAGAGGAAGAATAAAGCTTTAGATTGCATCATATTTAAAATGTAGAACCTTTTCTACAAAAGGCAGGTAACTAAGGCTGTTGTTTGCTTTAATATTTTAATATTAGTATGGACAGCAGTGTGCTTTTTCTCTGTAGCTTTTCTTTTATTCTATGGTTAGATAGTGATTATGTTCTTCAGCATCAAGTCAGTGAGGTTGCTTTTGGTAACCCAAAAGTGACATAGCTGTGTTACAATGCTGCATTAAAAAGATTGAAGGCTAGCTCAAACATTAGTAGTATCTATCAAGGTTTTTATTCAAACCTACATCTTTTGTTGTTTATTTTTGCTCTTTGCTATTTCAATAGCTGTTTGTGAGACTTCAGATATTTGTGCCGTGTTCTGCTTTGTAGCAAGCCCATATGGCCTGAGATCATAGAAAAAGGCAGGTGGAACATAAAAAAGGGGGCGTTAAAGGTAGGGTCCTGGTCTATTGAAATACCCCTGCAGGAACTCAAGGAGAATTTGTAAGTCAGGTTGAGCAGAACCTTTTATTAAAAAACAGCATTGAGAGTCCTCTGTAATTCCATGTCCTTATATAATTTAACTCACAGAAATTATTGTGAGAGGTAACACCGTAAGTTCTCTGAATTCTGGATAGCAAGAAATGGCCACCCACAATTTAACTCCACTTCAAAATTGACACAAGTTTGGTTCTTTCCCAGAGCTAATGACACATGATCTATGTAAACTTTCACTGCCCTACCCAGAGCTCATTGACGTTCAGTAAGCAAAAAGACTTTTGCCTAGAGACAAGACAAGGCTGAAACAGCATTTCTGCAGAGTCTAGACATTTCAGTAAGAGTCAGATGAGCCTGAAAATTGACATGCCTTTTCAGAAGTTAACTGAGAGACACTTGGTAATATGAAACTTGGCATCTGAATTAGAGATACTTACTATATGTTGTTACCAACAACTCCTAAACTATTTTTGAAAAACTGGCACAATGGATATCAGTTTTACTGCTCTGAGAAAAAGTGACTATGAGTGTTACATGTATACTCAACACATGGCGAAGGCAAACAATTCAAATTTGAATTGCAGTTCAATTCTAGTAGAGACAAACCCTTAATTCTCTATGAGAGCTGAAGGTGACCAGACTCAGTGCATTATACAGTGAACATCTGCAGAGAAGCAGGAGCAGATGTGGCAAATGCTATAGACATACAACAGCAGGACAGAAATACAAGTACAGGCAGACAGAGCTACAGGCTCTTAGCTCTGGTGTTGAAAGAATACAAACAGCTCTCCAAAGCCCCATTGGGAGGCTTCCCATATATGCCCTATTACCAACCCAATCTTTTCAAAAAGCAATAGAAATTCTCTTTTGAACCAAAAAAAAAATTAGGGTTTGATAATTTCTTGCCAAGTTGGCAACGCTGTTTTTCATACCCTTTCACCATATAGAAGCTGGCAACAGCAATCCAAACTAGAAATGGTAAAGCTGAAGTAAATGTATAATAAAACTTGTCGTTTTTTGTGTCCCATCCTCACCTGGCCTTCACTCATCTCATGTAGATTTAGGTGCCTTAAATCATACAACACCTTCGGAGCTTTGTCAAACTCTAATCTGGTGTCAGTAACTTGGCTGCTAGAGCTAACAGGAGAGCATTTAGCAAATATAATGCTTGGGTGGCTAGAAATCATGTTGCAATTGCATCTTAAATATTCATGGTTAAATAGCTTTAGTAAAATTACTTGATCATTCCCTAACAATATCTACATTATTTATGCCCAGCCATAATGCACATGTGCAACTCCAAACCTGCATTCCTTGTGAAATGCCTGTGATGATCTGTTGAGGGGTAATAGTGGGACAGCAGATGGCATCCTGCACAATGAGATTATATGAAATTTACATTAATGTAAGCTTCCTAAGGAATTATTTGAAATGGGCATTAGGTAGCTTTATTAAAAACTTCCTTCAGATTATCCTCTCACCTCATCTCACGGGGGAAGAACCCAGTGGCTTGCACTGGTGCAGCTTCACAAAGGGGATTGTTTTGAACAGTGTTCTTTGAGGGGAGCTCTGCTAGAGTTCAGAAGCATATTGACCTATAAAGATTAGGAACAAAATCTGCAGTGTGTAGAAAACAGCCCATAGGATCCAGCCAGTGGGAGGTTTAACTGCTGCTCTGCCTCCCAAGTGGGCTGAGCCAGGCTCTTTATTAGGATGCTGAGTCCTCAAGCAAGGCACATATTTGTGAAATTACATTCTCCAAAAGCAGCAATGCAGGTACTGGTTTGCTTTTAATCATTCATCCTTCTTCTTCCTGTCTGCCATTCCAGCTCCTCAGAGATTAAAAATTCCCTGTCAGCTGCGTGCCTGATCTGATCAGTCCCCTGGTTTAGAAACCTGAGATGGTTCTGTGCCATCCATCCTCCAGATTTACAGGCTTAAATATAACACCTATCTTTAGCAGGCTTTTGTTTGGTTTTTTTGTTTGTTTGTTTTTGGTTTTTGTTGAGTATCAGATACTTGCATTCTCTAAAAGCATTTCCAGGTCTAATGGGAAAAGAATGAATTGTGAACCTCAAATGAATTCCACATTTCTCTCTGTGTGGAGATAAAATTGTAAGAATTTAAACCATGCTGAGATCTGCCCTTATTTGCATTCAAGAAGGGTGTAGACTCAGGTTAGGTGTGGACTGACCTTTGCAGACGTGGTAGAAGACATAAAGCTTCACAATTTAGTACTCAGAACCAAAATGGATTAAGAGAGGAATTATATGTTCACTTCCAGGAAGCTTGTATTTCCTATAGGATCATATCTACAATTCTTTCCATCAGGGGTTTCATTAGCAGGAATTAATTAGGACTGACCTCTTTCATTCTTACTGTATCTGCCCTGTGACTGGCTGAATGCCAGTTCTTACAGAATTTTAGTATTGCTTGCCTCATACTTAGGATACATTTAAGTATAAAACTGTACCTTCTGACAGAAAATCAAGCCGCAGAGAGCAGGATATAGGCAAGATAGCAGCCTGTCAGAACTATGATCTTCTCATTTCAGACCACACTTGGTACACCTACATGCATGGACAGATGCATAGAAAACGAGCCATTAGAGTTAAGGGGTATCAGTCTGTGTACTGCTATTAGGATGTGTAATTGGGCTGCTAGTATATATACTGAAGTATATTTCAATGTCACAGCTGTCTAAAGCAAACAAAAAATTGAAGGTGTGCCATCCTGTACTGCCATCACAGATCAAAACGCGGATCCATCTGAAAATATGCTGCAGTACATACAACCTAGCTCTTAGAAAAGGATTTCTCCCCATATCAGACTCAATCAGAAAGCCAAATTTATGATTTCTTTTTTTCAGGTAGTCTTGCAGCACCGCAGTCAGCTATACTGAACCAAAAGTTAGATTTAAACAAATTAGTGTTGAGAAGCAATGCTTTCTGCTACAAATGCTGTCAGCATATCTCTCCCTGGGTTGTGACTGATGGCACTTTGGATGCATATCACCAAAAAATACTATCACCTGTATGAAGACATGGTCAGTGATTAAATACACCCTGTGTTGAGACTGGGTTTTCAGTGAAATAAGAATTGTAGGCAAGACACTACTCACATTTCCATCTGAAAATGAGGGTGCAGAGATATGATTTTCCAGGTTTCAGCATGGTTTCTGATTTCAGATTCTAGACAAAAGTGTAAAATTTGTGAAACATCTTCCTTGGCACTGCAAAGGCTGTTGAAAACTTATTGAGTTAGCAATATGTGGATTTACTATAATCACCCTGACAAAGGGATGTATCTATGTATTAGCATCTGTGATGGTCAAACCAGTATTAAAACATAATGCCATATAGAAGGTGCTTTATCTGATTTTTTTTTAAATACGTGTTTCAAAAATATGTTTATTTTCTAATAATTAGCTACAGTTCATTATTTCAGTCCTAGTTTCCACTTGCATAGAGGAACAGACAAAATATCTTTAGGGCCACTAACACATTTTGATTCAGGGCCTGGAGTTAAACAGGCACAGGCTCAAAACACAGGCTAAGAGGCTTCCAAACAGCCTTAATTTAGCCTTTCACCTGCATACACATTATAAATACAGTCTCTCTGCAGACTATCACAGTTTTTTCCTTTAATATCCGTCTGTTTAAAGCTGGATGCTGTTTTTTTAATTCTACTGATAATATTAATATGCTTAAATATGTCCTCAAATTCTGCAAAGCTGGACTGTGACACGACTGGGGGCTGCTGCCATAACTGCCATAACTGCCATAACTACTTCGTAACCCCTTTCATAACCCTTCCCTAGAACTGAGCACTTGGGTTAGGTCCTTTAAAGGTATTTAAATGACAAACCATGGAAAATAAATTTTTAAAATCATCTAGGAACAAAATTTGCCCCAGATCAGATAGCCGTACTCTTAAATGCAGTTAGTGGTTATTTGCATTTTTAGGTATCTGAGAAGCTTTTAAAAAGTTTGTCTTTAATGTTTCTTTATAGTCTGGACTCTATATAAAACTATTTGTGAAGTAAAGGTCAGTAATTACAATGAAAATATGCAAAGGAAAAAGTTTAAAACATTTAATTCAAGAATGGAAAAAGGAACCTAGATGAGAGGATCAAATAAGAGCTGCTACAACCTAAAAATGTACCAAGCAACATTTAAGCAGCATTATTTTAGGACATCAAAGATTATCTTCAGATGCTTTAGGTGTGGCTGGAAAAATTTTAGTACTCACGTTACAGTTTGGATGTGCTGGTGTGTGTTTTTATGATCTAGTATTCCTGACAGTATGTGCTTTTCA
Organism: Oenanthe melanoleuca; assembly: GCF_029582105.1. Classification (NCBI taxonomy): domain Eukaryota; kingdom Metazoa; phylum Chordata; class Aves; order Passeriformes; family Muscicapidae; genus Oenanthe; species Oenanthe melanoleuca. The sequence goes on along the minus strand of NC_079337.1, from coordinate 27,791,723 downwards.
GATTTTATTGTCTTCTTATGAACTGTTCACAGCTGAAAAAATACCTTCAGACATCCAGCTGAAGCACCCTAGTAATGAAAGTAAGGAGGATTTAAAAAAATCTAGTTTACTTTCTCTCAAGTAGCTTGTCTCTACTCTTCATTTCACTAAATTCCTCAGTGATTGCACCCGAGACAGATTTCTGTCTGGTTTTCAATCCTTTACTTCATCAATCTCACTTATTGTTATCTCTTTAAGAGAAATATTTCAATTTCTGCAGAGCACTGTGGGGTTTTTTCAGGCCAGATATTAAGCTAGCATTGACTTGTAAGTGACAATATCTGAGTAGACATCTCCATGTAAGACATGCAGCACTGGCATTTCATGTAAAGATAATTCACCAGCTGGAGGCTTTTTTCCGCATTTTTAAGTTGCTGACCATGCATCTATCAAGTGAACTGGCACAGGAAAGCCTGTGACCAGATAAGGTTCTGATCCTTGCGTGGGACACCCATGCAAAGATATCCACCTATGGATATGTTTCTTCTCTCATTCCCAGGAGCAGCCACAGAGAATTTCCATTCTCCTAGGTTTTTTTATAAATTGCATGGATAGTCCTTCTAGCATTATATTTGTATTGTCTGCCATGTATCTATCTGTGCTGGGAGGTCTACTGCTCTCCTGTGCCTGCTCAGCCATTTCTGTACAAAACAGCTTTATTTCTGATACCAGAGACTCGGGAGTCAGCTACTGATCTGAACAGGCTTTTGAACACACTCACATCCCCCTGCGAGGTATCTCAAGCAAGTTAATTCTTCCTAGCTTATTACATGGCTCATCTTTTGGGGTCCACTTCTGGTCAGATATGCTTCTCAACCCTGACTGAGAGTGGAAGGGGACCCTCTTCTGACAACAGAGTTGCAGTGCCCTATGACCCATTTGTTCCTTTAATTAGGACTTGAATTGTTATCATCAGCTATGTACTTAATACAAGTTTGGGATACTGTAACCCAGCAGAAAATTTGTATTTCTATTTCTATAATTTCGGTCCGAATTCCGTTAGTGTAAACTCTAATACAACATATGCATAATTATTTTCAAAGAATGATACAAATTTTCAACTAATAAATCCCTGTGCTGTTCCACAAAGAAGTGAAAGCCTGATCTTTCGTAAATAAAAGGTCAGGAAGGTGACCCAAGCCTTTTTAAAAACTGATGATTTTTATTTCTGTTTCGTTCCAGCACTGGCCTTGTAAGAACAAAATGGAAAAGATTAACAAATTGTAAATTTCCCTCACGGTAGTGGTATGTTACAATGAATAAAAGTGCCTGAAAATTTAATTCTCAGAATTGCATTGCTCAGGCCTTGGCTGCTTGTCTGAGATGCTCATGGCTTCATGTCTCATGAGGGTGCTCTGCACAGTTTTGAAAATAAGTGGGGCACAGCATCCTGGCCCCAAAACCCGGGTTTTCTATGTTAAAACAGACAGTTTTGGGAGCAAAAAAAGGTACAACCACTGTTGGAGCCCATGAGCACTCCGAAGTTGCAAACTTAGGAGAAAGCACTAATTATTTAGCTACCAAAAGGAATGTGAACCTGGTAGCATTGAGGTAAGTGCAGGCTTTAAAAAAAACCCAAACCCTAAAGTTGTACTTCGGGGTGTTCATCCCACCTTTATCTAACCTGCATTGAGACAAAGATAGACCTCATGGAGTCCCACCTAGATTTCAAGGATGGAAGTCCAGGAAAGTTGTGTGAAGGATTTTATTGGTGAATCCCCACTAGGCTAGAGGAAAGCTCTGCTGGGGACTGCCTACATCAGCTAGTAATTGTGTTTCTCTTTGGTCAAATAACAAGATGATTTTGCTGACCAGACATTGTCTTTTTGGAAGTGCAGTTTCAGCTGTGGATTTTGTCTGAGGGAAAGCTGAGCTTCCAGGAGGACACATCTTTCAAAACACAGTCAGTACTACAATGGAATGGAGGCATCATCTATTTTAGGAATTTACACAAGTAACAAATAACTTAGGAATCTTTCAGCATGTGCAAAATGTATAATCCATGTACTGCTTTCCCAAAAATGAGTAGAAAAGAAGTGTACAGCTACACTTCAATATAAGTCTGTCAGTGCTCTCTATGCACCCTGAGGCCTCTTCCATTTCAGAGGTGTTTGGTCTTAGAAGTCTTTGTTTGAACCCATTTTTTATTTTATTAAAGGAAACTTAGATGCAACCATCTGAATATTTTAAGTATAATTTTGTAGATACAAACGTGTGGATATTTTCAAGTTGACTTTTGTAATTTATTTTTGTTCCTATTGAAGTATCCAGAATATTGTTGGCATGAAATAGCAGCCTGTGTTACGGACATGGAGAAAAAAAAGAAAAAGAAAATAAAAGACAATTGCAAGTCCAGTTAAGCAAAGAGATTCTTAAAATCGGCAGATACTTGTTTTTATGCTTTTATTGTCACTCTCATTTTAGTTATATTACATTGTTCCAGTTGGGGATAATATCTCATTGTTCTAAGCTTTGTTCTAATTTATACTGGTGACATTGGTTTCAGAAAGATCTAAAACTTTTCCTAAAGAACCACTGTGGCTGAAGTAAAATGTAACTTGTCTTTTCATATAATCTACATTTGAGTTTGTTGGATAGAGAGCTTTGTCATCTGCAAGTCAGTCAGGCATTGCTTGCTCTGAAACAAATGCAACTGTGATTACAGTTCCAGATCCCTGTGAGATTTCTGCACAAGGATGGATTTTAGCCTTGATTCTGCAAATCATACTTAGCTCAGCAGCCCACAGAAGTGCCATTGCAGCTGACACGCTGCAAGGTCCCTATGGGCTTTACACAAACTCTTTTGCTTTGATGTTTGATTTTGTGTTTGTTTTTTTTTTTTTAAATGTTGCAGTGAATTGCAATTTTCTATTCTTTCACAGCTACTTGTGGGAAAATTTTATCTGTCCTTTCTCAACATATGTCAGAGACAGAAACAAGTCATTAAGGGACTAGCAGAAGTTGGCTGGCTCTAGCATCTGCTTGCACTTCAGAGCAGGTGGATTAGCTGCTGAAGACTGCAGCAGACAAGCTGCACTAGAAGGTTTGCAATAAAAGTTCTGTAACTAACCATCAGCTTGCCACTTCACTTGAAAAAGTTTAGCTGTTGTTCTCGCAGGAAAAAGGAACAAGAAGAGCATGCAATGGTTGCAGCATTGCAATAGATTTCTGTTTTTCTGAAAATATCACTTTGATGACATCCTGTAATCTCAGTGATGCAAATCCTTTGCTATTAGGGAACAACATTAGCAAACAGCCTAGTTTTGTGTTCAGAAATGCCCTTTATACTCTAAAAACAATTGAAACAGTAACATTGAACATGTACAAATGTTTCCAGATGGTATCATACATTGTAAGCACCCTGAAAATGTACTGTTTTATCTGTGAATTTGTGGATCCTAGTAAATGCGCTAAGGCCTATGAAATTATCATATAAAAACCGTCCGTATCTGAAGCTACATGGGTTTCCAAATACACAAGTTTGTTTTGCAGCAAAGTTGTCACTACAGCTTTGGTTTCTGAATTTCAACTATGAAGAGAGACACATGAGACTGAAGACAACAACCAAAAAGGTACCAACCCTGCTTCCCAGACAGGCCAAAGGGAGCCTTTTGGGAGTACTTTAGGGAAGTACGATCCCAATGCTGCTGCGAATAGACTGAGGCGGCTGCCTTTGTTTGAGAATCTGACCTGTCAGCATCCAAAATACCTTATTCCTTCTTCTCTACAATTAAAAAAAAAAAATAGAATAGTCAAATGCATGCCAAACTGCCTTTGTATCCCTCTAAAATCTTAATTACAAGGTACTGTGGCCAAGAGTCACACTTCTTGTAACTTTTACTTCTTGCTTTTATTTGCCTTAGAAATCATACTTGTGTACACAGCAGTAGATGGCAGTCTTGCTTTCAAGGGGCAGTGATGAGTTGTTAGCCAAACATTTGTCAATAATAGTTGATGGGAACTTGAGAGGAAATGCTAATTTCTATGTAGAAAGACTGAAAGAGAAAAGAGAAAAGTATATAGTATTTTGCATTAGAAATATGGTATAAAAATGCAGCAAAGGTACAAAACAAACACAAATCCTATCTTGTTTTCCCTTCCAGTTTCTCTATCTAGGTTTATGTTTTCATAATGATGAGCAAGCTGGGCTGAGTCTACCGAATGGGCCAAAACCACAAATATGCAGGGCAGGATAAATCAGAAGAACATGTTTGCAGCCCATGAGCTATGTGGTATTAGAGTGCCAAAGTCGGGAAGGAGATGGGGAAGAAATTGAATGGCATATAGCACATATTTTCTGTACATTAAAACGATGAAAATACTGTTAAATAGTGCCTACTGTTGACTAAAGTTCAAGGAAAGCTGAGGATGGACAACAGTGACAGCCTTGAGTTCTGAGACTCTGCTCCTGAAAACACAGACAGGCTTGGCGTGTGCTGGCCACCAGCCCATTATCAGTCTTCCTCTTGCCAGACTAGACAAAACCACCTCTGAGCACAGATAGGTAGCCTCAATCTCTGGACTTCCATCATTCAAACATCTATGTCAATTAGACACTATTACTAATCCTTGGAGTTTCTGTCATTTTCTAACAGAAAAATCTTGAAAGTATTAGCAAGTCTCACCTCTGACACTTCTGTCTGGTAAGTGTTAATGTGTATGACTATGACATTATATTAAAAAATATCTCCTAGAAATATTTGATTAGTTGGTCAGTGTACTGGCTTAAAAATTCAGAGCTCCTCTTTATCTACTTAGGTAGATAAAGTGCAAATGTTGCAACTTTACTTTTTCTCTCCACTATTTTATGGAATTCATAACCATACATTGTCAATACTAAGCAACCAGTTCAGATTTTTAGTTAACGATATCATTCAAGTGGCTTAAATCTATCATCAAGCTGGTCATTAAATGAATCACTGACCTATTTCTTAGCTACTCAAGCTAAATAACCTATAATTGATGACCTATAAAAACATCAGTATGTTAAGGAAAATTATTAGCTGGAGAAGCAAAGCAGCAATAGATCACTCTCACCAATCTGAACAGAAAGTTTCACCAGCTTCAACAAATTCTGACCAGAAATCAGATTTTGACAGACTGATGTCTAGGGGAAGTACTGTGAAGCTCCCACACAGTTAGCATTCAACCCTCCTTCTTTAGATTACTACTGGAAAATCTTATGCAAATGTTTAAAATAGCTCTAACCTGTGATGCTCCAGGGTAAAATCTGAATTGCAGACACTCCTCAACTCAGAGAGATTAATTTTAGACCTAGAACTTATTTCTACGAGGGTGGAGTGGGGCATGATGTCAACAGTATTTGTGGGGGGCAATAGCCAAGGTCTGCAGACACAGACAGACTGCCAAGTAAGAGTAATAATAAAGAGGAAGGGAGGCAGGATTACCTTCCCCTTGCCACATCAATTGACTGTGGCACTGTGGGCCCCCATGCCAGGCCCTGCATCCTGGTGGGGATTGATTGAAACCTGTCTCCTGTCATCTGCAGCCGTCATCACACTGGCATCTCAGCACCTGCTCATAACAAAAAACAATGTGGTTTTCTGCTTTCTCCACTTCCTCTGCACGAACCAACCCAGAATATTCAGTTATAGGCTCCTAGGAGAGCCAGCCATTCATCCCATTCGCTGCTGACAGCCCACTTGGGGGTTGTCTTTTGGGACTGTAAATGCATGCAAGTCTCCCACCCCGATGTGGGGAGAATTACAGCTTGAAAGCCAAAGTAGGAGGGGAGGCACTATAGAAATTTTCTTGCTTAACCACTCTAAAAAGTGGCATAAAACCTTCCTGCTAGCATACATATATAAAGTTTTATATCTGGTTTGTATTTGTATGATCTGTGGCACTGTGTGTAGATGAAAATAGAAGGTAATAAAGTCAGGACTGAAAGGAGAGGAAGAGAGAAGGAGCTCTCTCACCTACAGCATAAAGGTACTTCAGCCAAGTGTGTGCCTGAAGAGCAACTTCTGTTTTTTTTTTTCTTCTTTCTTTTGCAATCATTGCTCGCTTGACAGGCCCAGACGGAATTACATCACTTCCTAAAACCCATCAAAGAGAGTCCATCTCCTGAAGAAATGCAGCTCAAATGCTCCCCGGCAGGAAGCAGGAAATGTACATGTTTGGGTGCAGCAGGGAGCCTGCCGGAGCACCCCTCAGGTGGGAGCGCTGCTGGGGCAGCATGTGGAGCCCCAGGCTCATCACCCTGCTCTCTGCCCTGGCTCTGGCTGGAGGATCTGCCGTCAATGGTGAGTAAGAAAGCTTTTGCTTGCCGAGGTGGGACCGCGTGTCTTGCCTGCAGCAATGGGACCAAGTTGGAGGGGAACACCCTCCAAACTGAGTACTGGGAAGAGATCTGTGGGGACTTGCTCTCTGCTGGTTTTTGCTGTGTTTACTCTCTCTGTTTTCAGTTGCTTTGATTTTTTTTCAAAGCTTTGACTTTTTTCCCTTAGACCTATCCCCGAACAGCAGCAAACAAAACAACTCCTACATTTCCTAAATTGTAGGTGTGTAGAGAACCGGAGTTTCCATGTTGACCCATCAGGCATTTCACTTCTAAGTTTAGTTATTTTTTGAACTTTTTAAACTCCACACCCATATTATCAGTTTAATAGAAAATTTAAAGGCAAAGCACTGTTTCCATTCAAAAGGTGGCTGCCGATTTCTGCAGTCCCAGTGCACTGAAACTGGTTTAACAAAGGAACAGCTGGTTCTGAAGACAAATATTTTGAACTCTCAGCTGCAGAATAAAGTAGTCGGCACCATGGACTTAGGTTCTGACTCTCTGAAGAGAAGAACTGTAAGTGGAAAAGCAGCTTCTGACAAAATGCTGAGGTGCTGGGGTGTTGCAGGGACTCTTGCCTGTTTGAAGGGGTGTTGGTTCCTCTGGCATTTTGGCAGCCAGCGACTAAACATGATAGGCAGCTCCTGTGGAGAAACCTTGCTGAGGTAGTGCTTGTAAGCCTTTTGATGTCAAACAAATCCCTGCCAAAGTGCCTTGGTATGGACTAGAAATGTTTGCTGCTTCTGTGTTGCTGTAGCAAGTGGCAGCTTTTCCCTACCGAAAGCAGGGAAAGAATATGGTCACTCTCAGATATCACTGGACTTCTCTTAATGTCCTAAAATGCACTACTGGAATCAAGATTTTGGTGTGAGTGCTTTTTCCCTGAAAAACAGTACTATAAGCAGGGTGTAGGACTGGGCTGCAGGCTCCTGGCATGCTGCTGAGCTGCTTGCACTTAGGAGAATTGCTTGACTCTATGAGCACACTAAGTGAAGTATAAAATGGTTTGGGTTTGGCTGTGTTGCTACAGCCCAGCTGCATTGCAGATGTGTTAGGAAAATATGCTGCAAGCATTTAATGTATCTCACAATCAAAACAGTCAGAGTAGCAAAAATCCTGCTATGGGCAGAGCAAAACAGAGGTCCCAGGGAAATGGAGGAGTACAATGAAGGCAATGAAGGCAATGCAGAGTGATCAGGCTCCTGCTTCTCTAGCTCGTGTGCAGGGCACTGAGAGCTACTATTTCATTACCATGTTCCCATAAGGGAGGGATGCCCTAGTTCAGGGACTCTCAGCTCATGACTGAATGCCCCCCTGCCCTTCTCTGCATTGGGCATTAGGGTCTGCAGGGAGCACCAGGCAGATGTCACACACCAGGTGCGTGACACTCACCACTTCTTACCAGTAGGTCCACCTTTAAATTATGGTTGATTTTGGAATGGTTCCTCTTTGGAAGCGAGTCAGTCCTGCCAGAGCTCTCCCCAAGCCCTGTCAGCTCTGACTCTATGGAGCCAATCCACTGTCATAGGGGAATGGGAGGAGAGCACCCACCTTTGCTCCCCATACAAAGGTGGTTTTTGCTTATACAATCAGATACAAAATGTACCTGGGGGCTTACTCTGACTACAAGGGTGGGATGGGGAAGTTGTGAACTTGACCCTTGGAGTGGAAATTAAACTGCTGGGGGAAAAGTTTATGTAGGGCTTATGTACCCCACAGGCACTGGTGGGTCAGGAACCCCTCCACTGAGAGCAGCCCCCCAGGGAGATCCTTTGCTCTTACCCTTCCTTGCTCACAGATCAACAGGGCAGGACCTTTAAGGGAGCTTTTTCACCTTTTGCCAGACACAGCCTTCACCTTTTAAGTGGTCTACTGTCTAGAGACCATTTAAAATATGATTAAATCTTGCAGCACAGACAGATTAAAGTCCTTTTAAGTCCAGTTCCCATATCATGTCAGAACCTTGTAAAAGCCTAGCCTTGCAATTTTGATTATGATTTATGAATGGTTTTCTCCCTGTGATGCTACAATAACTCTAATCCAGTAGGTCTAAGAGCATGCCTGAGGTCTCAGCTCTGGGTCCTGGCCTTCTTCCGGCACCATACTGAGGGGATGTTGGGATTTGCACCAGTTCCCTTCCCCTTGCTTTAATGCATCAGGAAGCCCTACAGGTAACAGTGTAGGGCATCATCTCTACTGCAGGGGATGGTACTCACTGCTCAGCCTTGCAGCACCCCTGAGGACCTACCTACATGTGTGTGGTGACCCTAGTAACAAGCATTATAGGAACACGCTCTGACCTTTTCGTTATTTCCCAGTCTAGTCTGTTCAGTGAAACATGTGGGAAATTGCAGCGTTAGTGGTGTGACATGGGGAGCAAGAAAATATGTGAGGGAGAGGAACAGGAAAACATGTAAGATTGCCAAGTGGAAGAGCTGGGTGGTTGCAGGTAGTGCTTTATTTTGTCTGTGTCTCTGTGCTATTGTTTTAAATTGTCATTCAAAGGAACACTGCTATCAAAGATCCAGATATTCAGCAGCTTGTACCACGAGCACAGGCAGTGACTCTCCATGGCAGAGGTGTCTTTTAGGTTGCCTCACCTGAAAAGCTAAGGTCTCTAAGGGAGTAATAGTTTTGACCTGTTCCCCCCTCGAGTAATGAACTGAGAACGGGTTTGAACTTGTTACAATCACCCATTAAAATTTTCTTTTTTGGATTTGCTGCATTTTCTCTTTCCAAAGTGCCGTGCCCTAAAAAGCAGATGAAAAATCCTTTCTACTAAACACATCAACTTCTCCCATATATTTACTACCATTCCTCCATTTTAGCCACACACATAAACATTCATTATTTCATTCAACTGCTTCAGGGACATTTCAGAAAATCTCTCATCTACACCAGCAAGATTTTTGGTCAGTTGCACCAGTCTCTTTTCCCTCAAGAGGTTTTATGATAGCTGGAAATCTTCTGGAGCTTTTGAATCTTTAATTTTAGGTCTGCCTAAGAGCAAGGAGCACTAAGAGATTTGCATCACAGTGAGGTTTTAGGGGTATCACAGATGCAGTGCTAGAAGGCCATCAGATTAAGTAGAAGCAACTAAATACATAAATTGGTCTGGAAAGCCTTTAGTAGTGGGAGTGAGTAATGAGACTACAGGTTCACAGTTTGACTCTAAGATGTGTGACTGAATTTGCAACACCTCCTGTTAATGCAGCACTTCAGCTGGATAGAAATACTGTGAGGAAAAGCCGTTTCCATCTCATATAAATGAGCTTAATCAGTTGTTTGCTCTTTCAGGTTATACCTAGATAACGCTTTCTAAGCACCTCGTTTTAATAGGAACTTGTCTACAGATTAGCCACCCTTAAATGCTTGTGCTCCCTCATCAGAAGAGTGTATGCTCCTAACAGGTAGCCTGCAGGCTTTTAAGGATTCTTCTTCCAGCCAGACTGACAGGTGAGACCTGCCACAACATGCAGCCAGGCAAGCCCTGGCCATGACAAGGAACAGCCCTTCTTACAGCAACCTGAAACATGGAGAGAGGAACAGTGCAGGGATGAGCCATGAGAGGATCATACAGACCACATGGAGTGGTTATGACTATGGCACCAATGCAATGTGTGTGTGGAGCAGAATGATAAAGGATATGGCTACTTTACTCCAGCTTTATAGCATTTTCTTGTTCTGTCACTGTCCTGGTTTCAGGGACAGGTGTCTGCTGATAAAGGCAGAAGTTTTCCTTTGAAATAGAGACTTTAATTCCACTCCCCCCGCCAAGTATTATAATTGTTTGAATCAAGGACTCTGAGGCAGAGATAAGGGGGTAGAAATAACAGCTCTTTTACTAATATATCTAATCATACGAGCAGAAACAACAGCAGTTGTTAAAATTACCAACAAAACAGAACAGACAACTCGATTGTCCTTTCTTTAGCTGCAGGCACACTCTCTCTGCACTCGGTCCCGGTGCTGCAGACGGGCAAAGCCCGGAAGCTGCAGAGAGCAGGCGGGAGCGGAGGCGGGAGGGGGCGGCAGTGGCCATGCCGGTCTCAGGTGGGAACGGCTGGAGAGGGCAGCTCCTTGCTCACCGTTGGTGTCCAGGTGATTCGCTGTGTCCGCAGAGGCAGGAGGCTGGGACGGGGCAGATGCAGGGCAGGTGATCGCAGAGGGTCTGGCTCTCCTGCATTCAGTCAGCCGCATGGCTACAGACTGGCGATCCTCCTCTGAGCTCCCTGGAAAACACAAGTAACCCCTCTGGAAACACGACTAGCCCCTCCAGAAGCCCATCTTCCACCTCTCCTTTTTGTCTAGTCGTCAAAGGTCCTGGGTGTAACCCAGCCAGCTCCATTGGCATGATAATGGGAAAAATGCTTTAAATTGACACAATAATAGAAAAACACTGAACCACAGACAGTCACCTTGTCACGAGCCTTCCTTCCACTGAATTTTTATAGCTTATGGGAAAGTTTGGAGAAATAATATTTTTCCTTTCAAACTAGTAAGCCTGGTTATACCACTGACATAGCTCTTTCTTTTTTTCTATCTCATTGCTTATTCTTCTGTCAGTAGGCAGTATAGTGTAATTTGAAAAATTCCCTTGAGAGAATGCAGTCTTTGAGTCTGATGGCAAGGCAGCAGAGACTGATGGTTCTACAACAAAATGGAATGTGTTGACTAGCAGCTATTTTCCTTTGCTATTTTCCTTGGCTTCACATCCAAGTGAATTCAGAAACCTGTATGCCTGCTTACTTCATTAGGAAGCCCATATCACTGCCTCTGAGTGCTCCAGCAGAAACCTGAGGTAGAAATGCTGCAACAACAGAAATGTTGTTTGTTTGATTAAGACATAATTTTTTGGAGTCCAGTCGTAAAACTGCTTGGTATGTTCAACTACCTCTGTCTCTCATGAAAAGCAGGTTTGAGAGCACCTCTAAAACTCAAGCAAAGTCTATCAGTGATCTAAGCATATTTTTAAAGTAAAAAACATTGAGTAATACCTTTATACCATGGAATCTGTGTACAGGGACGTAGCTTTTTCGTAATTTGTAAGAACTGTTAACTGAACCTTTTATGAGATGCTCCTTGTGCTTACTCAAAGTGTTTTGGTCCCTTGAGTTCTAAATTCTCTAATACTTCAATTGTGGAACCCTGCGAACTTCCTGACTTCCAGTTCCAGCTTCTTAGCTTCCAGTTCCAGCTGGGCCCACATTCTCATCATGGTGGGATTCAGCTGCATGTCAGCCCCTCTCCCTTTTTCTCTTGAAAGCTTGGAAAGTGGCAATACAAGCTGGGATGATGCTGCAGTGTGTTCCCATCCACTTCTGTTAACACCAGAAGTCACCAGCATTCATGCCCCAGCAGGTCCAGACAAAGGTGAAGCCTTTAGTGGCTGCAGGCCCTGGGAACTACAAACTACCATGGAAAAGTCAAACGGCCAAACTAATAAGGGAGAGAAGCTCTCCTTCCTGTCCTCTGTGACAAGATTAAGGACAGCCAGCAAATCATGGGAAAGGGTGGAGCAGCATGCACCTAAGGGTGTCATTACCTGCAAGGGAGACAGAGAAAGTGTTTTCTCTTGATTGAAATACTAAATACAGAAGATACAGATAGACTATTGTTACAAAGTGCTTTTCCACAGTAGAGCTATCATTTTCGTTGTCCTATTGTGGTGCAGGAGTCTGGTGACCTTCACAGTATTCATTAAGTATTCAAATTCTTTCCTAGTTTTTAGGAAAGGATGGAACAATCAGATGCCTGTGTGATATGTGCAGCATAAAAATCTAGATAAAACACTGAGTGCTGTCACACTCAAATAATTTTATTCATCTGAAACTGTGTTTCCTTGAATACAGTCTTATGAAATACTCATCCCCTATTTGAGACAAATCTGGTGGGAGAGGAGATGCTGCAGAGTTGATTAAGCAAGAGATAGCACTCTAATCCCAGTTTTTCTGTCTCACTTGGCATCCCTGGGAAGGACAGCATTCCTGTCCTTCTGATTTCTCATTTGTAAAATGCAGATGATAACTACTCATCTCCCAGGACCATTATGAAGATTTATGTGTTTACAAAAGCATTTAAAATGCTAAGTACTTTTGGTTCCAGTTCTGTGGGATTGGAAATGCCAGCAATGAAGTACTGAAAACCTTAAGCTCTTACTAACTCTAGTGGAAACTCTGGCTGCCCAGCACTTTACAAGAGCAAGGAGAAGCATGTAGTTGCAAAAGTCAAGAAATCTCATCCTGCTGTATTTCATAAAATGAGATGTGCATTGTGCCGGTATTGTATCTGAAAGGGCAGATAACATAAAAAAACCCCATCATTTAATTTCCAATGCTAAGAAAATTATTGAAGGCATTGCTATTGTAATTTAAAGACTGAATTGCAAGAATTCAGTAAAGACTGATTTAAAGACTGATTCTTGCACATTTGGCTACAACATGATTTTTGGCATCAGTATAGAATACAGTATCAGAATTTGCTGTACTTTCAAGCTTTTAAACTTTGTGACAGTCTATTGCCTCTTACCTAAACACACAAAAAGCGCTTGTTTTGCCATTACTGACACAGGCAATTTTAGCCACTTTTCTTGCAAAACGCATAATAAATGAAACCAGAACTGAGATCGAAGTTCAAACCCCCAGTCCTAGCACTTATGAGGAATATCCAATACTGAGACTTTTCCACACACTCCTTCAGCCAGCCTGTAGAATCAGTCAGAGGAATAGTTAGTTGGACATGTATACAGTAAGGTCCTCATGTTAGCAGCTTTTGCATTCTTCAGACTTCTTTTCACTAATTCTGTTTTTCACAGTAAGACAAATTTGTTAAATTTGAGAAAGGCACAGAAACAGAGAGATGAGTGAACCAAAGGAACTGGTGAACCAGGGATAATGGTCTCCCTGAAGGCAGTACCTAACTCCTTGGGTAAGGGGAGGGACATATGTGTCAGGACTGAGAAGCAAAACTGGCTGGTGTGGTTTACTGAGAAACAGAATAATTTCACATTCGAGCAAGACCAGATGCCAACCTGCAGGAAAAGAAGTCTGTGCAAGGCAGCTGTATGCAGACAGATGACACGTGCTGACATGTCCCAGTAAAAGTCAGCTGAAGAACATGTACATGACTGGTAAGATTTTGTGACAAAGTTGAAATCTAATTTTACATCCAATGCCCGAGACTTCCAATCTGTGTGTATGGGACATCTGGGGTTTTTAATACATCAAATTGGAAGTAAATACTAAAGCTATGCACTGTGACTCACTGATAATACTAATGAAACCCTTAAAATGTTAAGTTGTCCTCATATATTTGACAGACCCTGGAAATGATGGATCAGGAGATGGATTGACGATCATACCCACTTTTACAGCAACACAACTTCCTGCTATGGGTCCTTCGACCGTGGATGACCATGAGCCAGTACTTGCAAATGCAAACGTTACTGAAAGCAGCTTTGAAACACAGAGTTCTCCAAATACTGAACTGAATACTGAGAATGATGAGGACAGCCTAGAAGCAGAACAGTCTATCTTGATATATGTTGTCCCTGTGGCACTGCTGGTCCTGCTGATTTTGTTGATCACTTTTTTTGTAATGCATCATAAAAGGAAAAAGTCCAAGCAAGGTAAATTTGTCTTCTTGTGCATCAAAAGGCTGTTTCTAGGATGTGTTCAATATTAACATAACATAACATAACATAACATAACATAACATAACATAACATAACATAACATTATTTTGAGGCGTGCAATGTTGCATTTAGGATGCCCTACTCTGATTGTGGTTGCATGTTTTACAAGTAAGGGAGGGATCCTCCTCAGCCAGCAGTACCTGGTCACACACCTCTCCTTGGGCAGGAGCTACTTCTGCTTCTTGGCACCTCCTGCTCATGCTGCCACACCCATGGGAGCCCTGGCACCAATGTCTGGCTCCTAGAGATGCTGAGAATGCTCAGGGATGTAACTGTGGCTGCAAATGTTTGTTCTATCTTAATGCTCAACAACTTTAGGCAAGGTGAATTTAATATTTCTACTGCCATAGTGCCCGCAAGGTAAAGCTGCTTGGAGCTTAAATAAAATAAGAACAAGAAAAATAATTTTAAGGAACAATTACAAGAAATCCCAATTCCATAGAATGGAGGCTGCTATGAAGACATCACAGCAAATGAGCTAGGTCAGACTGCCTGGGTGCTGTGGCAGGGTGAGCAATGCTTCAGGAAGGTGCCATGATCTGTTAACAAAGGAATTGTCAAGCCACAGGAGAATAAACTGAGGTGTCATACTAAAACCACATAGTTGGCAAGTGAAATTCTGAGATGGTAGTATCAGTGTCTTTACATGGTCAGAGTGCAGTTCTTGGCTTATCAGCCTGCAGACAGTGCAACACATTCAATACAGATTTTAAGTCAAGTTTTCAGGGCATTTTTAGGTTGCATTTGCCAGTTTCCCTCTAACAAACTATGAATTTGTAACCAGGCACGGAGTTGCCTGCCTGATTCTGGATGATTGAAATGCAGGTACACTCTTCAGAGGCTTAGGAAATGTGCCTTTCAGTAACACAATCCTAGGTTCTCATACCCTGTGCCAGCCTGGAATTTTGAGCATCATCAAGGCTGGGGTAGATAGATCTGTGGTTCTGGGCTGGCTCTGCAGTCCAGGAATGAGCAGGAACAACTGGGAGGTATCATCCACCTGCAAGAATGAATTAAAAATAATGTGATTTAAGACAAGTTTTTCAAGTGTAATCTGTAGCAGAATATCCCAATGCTTCCAGTAAACAATTTTTTTGCAGAAGTGGTTCCTTTTCAGGATACCATTTCCCTCAGCACATCTGTTTTGCTGAAGGAAGTGTACATCTGCCTTGTCCTGTCCACTGCAACACCAACACTAAGCTTCTTCCCAGCATGGTTGAAATAATAATGAAATGCTTTTAGATTCAAAATAATGAGTTCCTCTGAAAAATGCAAACAGGGTAAGATGTTTTGTCTTTCATCTGCAATTTAGTTTTTATGACTTTTGAAAATGCAACCTGTTTTGCTTGACCATATTCAAGGCTTGCATGCAGTCAGGACCCTGTAAATACAATGTAAATACAGAACTGTGACTAATGCAGAACTACTTCTTCTTTTCCAGATGAGCTGGGAAGTGAAAATGTAAAAAGGTAAGTTTTTAAAATATAATTCTTTAAAAAAAATTCTTTTATTCTGACCTTTGTCTCTTTCACTGCCTCTTTTAATTTAGCTGAAAACACTAAACCTATTATTTTTTGCCATCAATTGAACCAGAAATCTCAATAGGTAGATAAAGTGTGACTCCAGTACATGGCTGAAGTGTAAGACTAGAGCAGAACAAGAATTAGTAATGCCTGAGGTAAGGGCTGTCCCACAGACACCCACAGCCCTCACTGAGCTCCATCAGCCACAAGAGGTACAAGGTGCCTTGCATGAGCAAAGGGGATCTGTTCCCAGGCTCATCACAGGCTTTTGCTATTCAGAATGAGCTCTGTGTCTTGCTCCCCTGTTTTTCGAGTTTATCTTCTTACTTAAAGGTGAAGCAGAAAGGCTTGCCTGGCTGCCACAGGACCAATGCCTTAGATGCTTGGAAAATAAGACACAAGCTGTGTGCGCTCTTATCAGAGTAATAACTTTTATTATTACCTTTTATTGACCTCCATCTTCCTAATCATTGCTGAAAGTCCATGAATTGGCTCTACGAGATAAAAATAAATGTTTTTTTTTGCTAAAAAAAAATTTCTATCATATGACTGCAGGAATGCTAAGCAGAAGGAAGCTAAGCAGAGGCATTTAAATAAATGCAGCACTCAGGACCTTTCCTTTTGAAGTCACTGCAAATGTCAGTCACAGCTATGATTAAACTTTAGGCCTTCACCTTTTAACAGTGGAGCAATGGTACTTCTGTCATGTGTTCCAGGAGGGCAGGAACAAACTATTTTTTTTTTTTTTAGTTTTCTATTTACAGCATGTACAGTTTTCAAGAAGCTGCAGTGATCCTATGTTCTGGCATGTCTCTGGCTGCACTGAGTCCCTCTGAGTGTTATGTCTCAGCTGGCCTTACCTATGCCTAGGACTGGCATCGCAGTGCTCCTCCCTTGCACCTGTTTGTGGCCCCATGGTTCACACCCATTGGACTGACATCTCCTCAGATTATTGGGCTAGGATGGCTTTCCAGAGTTAATACATGTGTCTGGAATTATAGGAGAGTCATGCACAATCTCTGCATTGTAAATTATTTGAATTAAGCACTTTGTGTAATGCTTTTTCCCCCCTTTCTTCTCTCAAGCCCTATTTTTGAAGAAGACACACCCTCTGTTATGGAGATAGAAATGGAAGAGCTTGATAAATGGATGAACAGCATGAACAAAAATGGTACACGGTAACGCCTCTACTCCATACTCCCTCTCTTGTCTGCTAACATAGATCTCATGCATAAGAAGTCAATGGAAGGTGTTTTGTATGCATATCACTGCTTTTCCTACAATAGTTTTAGTGCTCTTGACTCCCTCCTAATAAAATAACTGAACAAATATCAGGGGTAGATGTTTTCAGAGGAGTATTTTAGTTTGTGTGGGAGTTATTTTTAATATAGATATTTCTATTAAATGCACTTATAGCTGTGAATGTTATTTATATTTTTAAATACACATTTTAATGCTAAATGCTACTTTCTTTGAAGCATCTAGTTCTTTCAGT
Source organism: Oenanthe melanoleuca (assembly GCF_029582105.1). NCBI lineage: Eukaryota > Metazoa > Chordata > Aves > Passeriformes > Muscicapidae > Oenanthe > Oenanthe melanoleuca. Next base: position 27,774,672 of record NC_079337.1, on the reverse strand, counting down.
CTCCAGAATTTCTACACTTTTGTGCTTCACATTGAGGTATTGTAGAAGAAATATGCATATTTGTGCATATTGTGTCCGCTTCTGGGCCCCTCAGTTTAGGAAGGATGTGGAGATGCTTGAGCATGTCCAGAGAAAGGAAACAAGGCTGGTGAGGGGCTTGGAACACAAGCTCTGTGAGGAACGACTGAGGGAGCTGGGGGTTGTTTAGCCTGGAGAAAAGGAGACTCAGGGTGGCCTTATCACTCTCTACAACTTCCTGAAAGGAAGTGGGGGGTTGGTCTCTTTCTCCAGCAGCAACTGACAGAACAAGAGGACACAGTCTTAAACTGCACCAAGGGAAATAGAGGTTGGATATCAGGGAAAAGTTTTTTATGGATAGAAGGATAAAGTACTGGAATGGTTTGCCCGGGAAGGTGATGGAGTCACCATCCCTGGATGTGTTTAAAAAAAGACTGGATGTGGCACTCGGAGCCATGGTTTAGTTGAGGTGGTGGGGCATGGATTGGACTCAATGATCTTGAAGGTCTCTTCCAACTTTGTGATTCTGTGATTGTCTCGTAGTTCAGACCCCCATTTATTTAAGATTGCTGCCAGGAACCAATGAATATGCCCTCCTCTCCCTTGCAAAGCTATTAGCCCATGGAACAATTAGAACATGCAGTAACTACCAGCAGCAGTATCTTCAGCTTCCTTCTCAATTACTTATAAGTACCTTGCATTTTTCTGCCCATTTTTCTTACAGGTGAATTTCAAGTCAAAATCTCTAAGGGGTCTGCATTGTCCTTCCAGGGCCTCCTCAAAAAATGCAGGTCTTTAGTAAGCCATGAGTTAACCAAGGCCTGATTTTGAACCATGAATAGCTTTTCACTGGCTAGGAAATGCTGAAACACTGATATTTTTTTCATTCCTGATACCTTGCCTTCTATCCAAATGGCTCATTTGTCTGACCTACTAGGCATGATTTGTTTTTCAGGAGATAAAGCTCTTTGGAGCATTTGCATAAGCACAGCTCTCCACATGATAGGGTTTTGACCTTCGCGGTCTGTAAGCTCTTGTAGAAAACATGCTTAGTGGCAGTAGTGAAAGAGAGGCATTAAGTGTACTACATGGGAAAAAAGTGGTGTAAAATATATTTTAAAATTTTGTGGAGAGAAGTGAGCAAATATTTTACATAACTCTGTGTGTGTGTATGTGTGTGTGTGTGTGTGTGTGTGTGTGTGTGTATGTGTGTAAATGTTTCCTAAACTCTAGCTCTACATTCCAAGCTGGTCTATAAAGCATAGGTGCAACTGTCAGCAGTGGAAGATTAACAAACAACTCTCCCTGTGGTAGCGTGTAGAAGACAGTCCTCAAAAGCAGATTGTTTGTATGGGTGTAGATAAAGAACTGGAATATATATCATAAATAAATTGTGGGAAGACCTGTCAAAGGAAAGAAGGTGTAAGATTTATGTTATGGGGACCATGCAGATAAAATGGTGCAGAAATGCATCTGCAGATCTATATTCTAGAGTGACTGCAAGATAAAAGTTGACGCATTTTTGAAATAAATGTAGAACAAGTGCCAAGAGTAACTATAGTCCTGTTTCTTACCCTTTTCCAGGTGACTGTGAATGTTTGCCTACTGTAAGAGAAGAAGAAAAAGAATCAATCACCAACCCAAGGTCCTTTAATTAATTACATTATTTGAAGAAATATAGTCAATGTCATTTTAAAATAATCTATTTTTTTAAATGTAATTATAGAATTATACTTTGGTCCATATAAGTTTTAAAATTTTATATATAGAAACTTTGACTTCAACTTACACTAAAAGTTTGATGCTCTTATTTCTAAACAGGTCTCTTCCCATAAAACTTCACTACTAAATAATCTTACAGTTGTAAAGTGGTGCAAGACAGACAACCAGATGGCACAGATGGAGTTTCACTTACTGGTCAGATTTTAATCACAGTTTCCCAAGGTGTTAATACAAGCATTCAGCATAGCTTCCTTGGCACTCTTCACTGAAGGTACCCAGTTCCAATCTGCCACCTGGTGCCTATAGGTTCTTGGGAACCATTGCCAGATGTTTTGGCTGGAGCTGTCACCTGACAGACTTCAGCTGGAGCTGTGACTGGGACTTCCTGGTACCCCCTTGCAGAGCTCCCCCAGAGCTGGCACTAGTTGATAGTACAAGCAGAGGTCCCAGTGGGATGCAAAACTGCAATCCCAACAGCTTGCAAGCTTAAAATCTTTCTGGTTGGTTTCCTCAGGATTTTGGCCAGAACTCCTAAATCCCTCACAATTTTCCCTAATTAAAAATTCTGGTTCTTGTTTCCAGCTGGAAACAAGAGGCTGTACATTGCTCTTGCCTGCACTCTTGTGTTACAGTTGCATTTTGAGGAGCAAAGCAACTTCACAGGATGATAACAAGCAAGCCATCCTGTGTGCCAAGAAATCCTTGGTGTAGTGGAAGCCGTGATGCAATCAGGCAAGGCCAGGAGCAGGGAGAGGACCTAGGTCTTCTGTTTCCCATGGCATCAGATAATTCTGCTGAACATGCCTTTCTGGCAGAATTGCACCTCCTGCTGTAGACTGTCATAATATTCCAATCCTCTTTTCTGAATTTCCTTGCTCAGGAGTGAAATAGGGATGTTAAATCACTTCAGCTGCAGACTTTGCAACCCAGTTGCTCCAAAGCTGCATTTTCAGAGGAGCCTTTGGATAGGGTTTGTCCACTACAGCCACTTGTATATAAAAGATTTCTTTTTACACCTATTGCAAGTGAAATCATAGTTGTCTTACTTCAGTTTTGTTTGGAAAAAAAATGCTTCAATCCTAGGTTCCAGGTGCAGGCAAGCACATTAATTTTGCTCTTAGCAACTGGAAAAGATCCTGGATTTGTTAGCCATCTGGGTCTTCCCTTCCTGCTGCTGAATGATAAGTCAGATTGGGAAGAATTGTGCAGCTGCACAGCAGTTCTCTAAAAGCAGATTTGCAGAGCATACCACTGACTATAGCAGAGAGTATAGGATGAAGGATGCTTCAGTCACAGGCTAACACTGGCAGAAGTCATACTGTAAAAGGCTTTTTAGGCACAACACCACCCTTAGCATCGAGTTTACTTTCCAAATCTTTAACAATTTATTTAAAGGAAAGAAATAATCATGGCTTACCAATTTGACCTGACATTTTATCATCCTTGCTGAAGGAGTGTTTTTGTACTGGATTTGCATTAACCTCATCAGAAGAAGGGGGTTTTGCTCCTGGCTATCAGAAGGCATCTTTGGCTACACTCTACTTCAAGCTCTCCACCTGTAAAACAGAGTTATTTTAGAACACTACAGTGAGGCTTAAACCTTGATACAAAAAAGCAGCCCTGTTCATGTAAGTAAGCTTCAGTCAGAGTGAAGGCACACACATTATTTAAGCAAATTTTCTTGTGAATGATACCTTAGAGTCAGACTAGATTAATTTATGCCCCTGAATTGTAGAAAGGCAAACAAATGCAAATAAAAAATAGGAGATTTATCTGTAAAACATTCAGAGCTGCTCAGACAAGGGATATTAGTTGAATACAAAGTGCAAGATTCAGTTTAAGATTCTGAAAGACTGCTTTGTTTGAGAAAAAATATTCTAAAATTAGGGTAATTTATTTTTTAAGTTTTATTAATATTTCAGTATGGGAAACACTTTGAGGCTACACTAAACAGATGTTGTGTTTTCTTGCTTCACAATGATGCTAAGGGGCATGTCTTGAACTATGAACCATTTTTAAATAATTTTGAAAACATATGAGACAAAATATTTCAATAATGACACTTCAACGTTTTCAGAATTAAGGTTGTTCCAAAACCCCTCTTCAGAGTTAGTGAATTTTTAATTAAAAATTTTTGAAAGTTTGAAGAACAGAACTGTGTGGCAGTAAAATATTTCTGTGTTGAGTGTTTCCCTTACTCAAACTACTTCTTCAAATTTCATTTCACATGAAATTTTGAAATATGCTTCATTTCAATGTGAAAAAATATCTGAAGTGGTGGGATTTCTGGGTAAAGGAACAAAAAATTTTTCCTGTTTATTTGCATTTGAACCTTATCAGTCTAAGATCTGCTGCTTTTCCCAACCAAATTCTTAAATTTATAAATAATGTCAGAAAAATAATTACATACAGATAAATAGATGTTTTCAGCAGCTCTTTTGAGCAGGAAAAGTGAAAGACTAGGAAATAAAATGGAACAAAGCTATTTTTATGGCAAAATTTGTACTCATGAGCATCAAGGCAGCACATTTGTACACAGGAGGCAAGATATGACAGCCTGGGCTCCCTAATAGGTGGAGGTCACCTGCCCTGGCCTTGTAGGCAAAGTTCAAACACATGTATATATACATTTTCAAAATTTATATACACTTTTCACAATATATATTTGAATTAAAACCTCTTTGCCTTTGAAACCTACTGCTAGAATCCTGTTTGTGCCTGAGCACAGAACTGCAGAACCCCCACTAGCTGCCCTGGGCAAGGGCTCCCATCCTGTGCATGCAGGAAGGAGCAGGCAGTGTGTGTGGGGATAGCAGGCAAGGGCTGATGATCTGTGGAGCACAAGGGAGTAGAGACCAATCTCTGCCCCAGGGACCTTTTCTGTCCCAGAAAAATAAGTGCAGCCTGTCCCAATCATAGCATGGGTCATTGTAGGGGGTGGAGGACAACTAATCCCCCTATGATTTATCACCTGAGAGGTTTGGTTTGTCTTGGGTGCTGCTGGGAACCCTCCTAGTCTTTCTGTCTAAAAAGGATGACTCCTTCTTATGGAGAAATGTTTTGGATGGATGGTAAGTCAGTACAGAAAGAAGTACTGCATTCCCAGGATATTCTTCAATTTGGCAAGAGACTTAAGAAAACATGTAAAATATTAAGACTTTTTTTATAAGCAGCTCTTTTAGCTTCAGAGGTGGTTTAAAACCCTGCTGTTATCCCTGCTGACTGAATTCAAATCAGCCAATATAAGATGTCACATTTTTTAACGTTTGCATGAAACAAATATCATTAAGAGTATGCTAGGGAGCTAGCCACTTGGGCAGAAACCAGTGGGACAAAGAGAAAATGCTTCTGTTATGAGGTCAGATGTAAACCAAAAATTCCAAAGGCATCCTTAGCTGTGGGAGAGAGCAGGAGAAAGGCTCTGCTGGGCAGCCACAAACCATGAGACAGGAATCAGAGGAGTCCTCGCTGCCAGCACCAGTTCATCCATTGCATAAGTGGAAGACTTATTTTCTGGTAACATCTCCTCATGGACTCTAGAGATACTCTCACAAATTATTTCTTGCTGGGACCAACAGTATGACACTGGTTTTTTTTTTCCTTTTCCACATGTACACAGTGATGGTGAATCATGAAGTCCTCAGGACAGCAAAGAACTGGCTAAAGGGATGCAGCACACAAACTATCATCTCCCAGATATTGGAAGAATTGCTTTTAAATATAATTCATCTCAAAAGACCAGACAAGCAAATGCTTTTGTTGTGTCCTGATTCATATGGTCTTCAGAAAGGAAACATCACCAAGGGAAAATAAGAAAAGATAAAGGAGGGAAAAAAAAAAAGAGAAAAAAAAGAGAAAAGCATTGTAGCAAGATTAAGGACTGCTTTAAATTCTTTTTGTAATGGGATTCACCACAAATCAAGAGAAACTTCTTTTTTACCCCTTCCAAAATTTCTCAAAGTAGCCTATGTTTCCGTCTAGTTCTGCAGTTGTGTATTGGGCAGCACTTAAAACAAATTCTTTTCCAGATTTGGTGGGTTACTTTGTTTTGGTTGGTTTTGTGGTTGTTTGCTTCAGTATCCATAATTCTGGACTGCCCTGGTTTGGTGGATATGAAGCTCATGCCTATGCAGTATTTATTTCTCAATTTGCTTTTTTCTAATCAGTGCACTGATTTGCACAGGACTGCTGTTGAGGAGGTACCAGGCTAGCATTGACAGACCAGCTCTGAGGACAGACAGGAGGTGAAAAACCTCTCAAAGAAATAGCCAGAAGTAAATGCAGCCCACCGAGGGCATGGACTCTGTAGAGTGCCCTTTGGTTTTTAGATAAAAGGCACTGTAGAAGTGAAAAGTATTATTTTGAGACTGCCTTTCAGTTTGTTATCACCACAGATGAACACCCTGGGCTAGGTCTCCCTCCCCATGTAACTCTCCTCCCTGCCCAGGGCTGTTCTCTAATCACCTACTTCAGGAATATCCAACTTAAAAGCATTTCTTTTTTTTTTAAAAATGAGTGAGATTGAAAGATTGAACAATTCAATAGTCACATTTAATACAGATTTAGATAAGTATGTGTTATGCATAACTACTTGGTCAAGGTTTTCAGATACAGGAGGTTTTCTGCTTTTCTGCTGCTTCTGTTTTCAAATACTGAGCCTGCAATATCCAAAAAACATGGATTTCTAAGTGTGCCCAGTCACCTTTAGTTACAATGGAAAAAAATCAGACTCCTGTGATACCTCAAGGTGGGAACATGAATGTTGTCACTGTGTCCATTGATTTTAGATAGCATATCTCTTAGGGATGTAGCTTAAATATGTAACACACATAAAGGGGAATTCTTGTCTGGGCAAATCTTCTCTTGCCTTATTTAAAATAGCAGATTCATATCCTACCATACCTTATATCCTACCTGTCTGTGGCAGTGTATATTGATTGCAGCTTTTCTAAAAGACGTAATTTGAAACCTAGCCAGCCTGTAAGTAGGCAGTTACCTGGGTAAGAATCCCACCTCGTCTATTGGACCCTAAGTGCAGATGTATTGGTTGAGGAAATGAGCCACTGAAATAGTAACCAATCACCTGTGTGTGCCCGGGAAAACTAAATCACCCTATTTAAGTGCTCACAAACAATAAAGGTGCTTAAGTCTTGTTACATGGATCAGAAGTGCTGGTGTCTCTGTCTCGGACCGGACCCGGCACCCACCATGGCGGCGGCCCAGCCGATGAAACAATGGTAACACCTATCCTCACATTCTATTTAAATACGTAATGCCTTCCCACTCAATACATGTTTAATATGATCAGTTTTGTTCCGCCTGAAAATAATTCACTAATAAGTTACCATGCATAGCTTGATTAAAGAGAGAAAACAAATGCCCCAAGCATTATATGTCTTAACTCAGTTCTGGCACGCTGATGATCCATTGCCCTGTTCAAGTCACACATTGATAATAGTGCAATGCATTAACTCAGTTTGCTGTGGCATGTGTGTTGATGCCTCTGCGGTTTGGGGTTAATGTTAATTCTAGATGGTCCATCTGCCAGATAAAACTTCCAAACAAGTTTTTCAGAGATTAAATTTCACTTTTATTTTTCAAGTTTACCTTGAAAGAATGCATTTCCTGTAAACTTAAGCCATTAAGCATTCTTATTCCGGTGTTCATAACTGGTCAATCTCTTCATAAAGCCTTTAATTTTGTCCAGAACTAATGTCTAGGTTAGAAGTTTATAATTATTCATGTCACTTACTCTCTCTAAATTTTGGCATACTAGAGAATTTATTTGCCTCTTCAGGAACTTTTCTTGGCATTTAAAAATACAAAACAATGCTTTGGGCACTTCCTTGGCCAATAAATTTTCTCTATCCGCTGATTTTTAAAAGTGCAAACTCAATATATGCTGTGTTACTACTGAAAAATGTACCATTCCATCAAATCTCACCTGTCATCAGGTCCTGTTCTCCTTGTGTGAAACAGACCAAGGGTCAAGTAATATGCATTTCAGTATAGTTATGAATATTTCTAATAGATTCCCTCAGTACTAGCCAAATACAATTTTTAGTATTTCTCTTTTCCCTGAACATTTATACATGATTGTTATTTTTCCCCTAGCCCTAACTATAGAAGGGATGTCTCGTTCATCTGATTTCTCTGCCCAGGTCCCCACCGCTGCGTTTCACCCTGCTGGTCTCCCTCTATGATCATAACTTTCACACTGAGGTCTGCATTTTCCATGGCCACTGCCCAGCACCCTCTCACTCGCTTACAGCCAAGCCTTTCTGTGGACACTGGGTTCAGGGGTGCAGCTTCACCATGGGCACTGCTTTGGCCCCTCTCCTCTCTCACCCCATTTGGTATTTCCCTCTTCTGCTCACTTGTGTGCCCCTTGCTCTCCTGTTTGTTTCACAATTGTCATCAGTTCCTGGTCATTTCCTTTTGCACAGTTTTGCCTCAGTATTTTAATTCTGTGGGTGGATTGAGTTACAGAGGATTTAGAACATCTCATGCCTACATTAATACAGCCAAAACATTATAATATTCCAGTTCGTGAGTATTAACTCTACACCTTCTGTTGATGCATCTTCGTTTTCCCTAAATCATACAGTCAGGTCCTCTAGCCCACAAAATAAAACAGAGAACAATTAGACAGCAGATAAGATAACAGCAAACTCTAAAAATTATTTTATCACCATGCACTACAGAGTATTTAAGCCTCTGTGGTAATACCCTCATCGTTAGCCTGATCCAAGCCAACCCATCTCACCATCACCTTGCAACATGTACCAGTAATTTATAACTCAAGTTATCATACCTCAGTAGAAAATGAGAAAAAATATGGAAATAGGAAGCGCCTCCCACTATGAATTGTTCTAAAATGTTTCACAAATGTGATGATCCCTAGGGAACTGCTACCTCTTCTTGCATTTTTAAAAATAATTTCACTAGTTATCCAGCACTTCAAGACAATTTGACATCCCATTTACAGCATGAGGCCTTTTTTGTTCTGCAGAAAAGCTACAGATCCAAAGGAAGATTTGTTTGAGAAATACATAGGTAATAAAAAGGGTAATTAAGAGCCAACACCTCTCCTAGATATGCTAAAAACCAGTATCTTAACAAACTAGAAATAACTCCTCCATAAATGTACAAACATAACGTTGCTGTTATTACCAGCAGCTAATTAATTCCATAAGAGTCCTATACTTATAAAGCACATAACCCTGACATTAACATCAGCAAAAACTAACATTTTTTTAGTTTCTAGATAATCATAAGTTATAGATTCATAGATAACTCTTGCTCTAAGATTTAAAAAAATATTTTTTGTAATGCTAAACTCATTGGTGGACCCTGATTGAACCTTTGTTGCTTTTCTGATGTGAAACTGCGGTATATTCAACTGTTTTATCAAATAGATGCTCCAAATTATTTTGTTATGTAAATATTTGAAAGATACAGTATTACTTAATTGTGTATAAGAGTTTGAGATTTTAAACAACTTGTTCTAATAAAGTTTTTAGTGTCTACAGGTTCTGTTTTTTTCCATAGTCCTGCTATTCCTCTCAAGTCTATGGATCCTAATTACTTGTTATTGATGTCACAATCAGGCCTGAGAAGATGTGCGCAACTGAATATGGTACATAGATCTCTTACTCTCATCAGCTCTCTAAAATTCAGGCAAAGGAGAAAAAAAGAGACCTGCTTTATATTTCATTATATTTTTATTGGGATATTTCAGATTGTTTATATCAATAAATCACTTCTGATTCCAGGGAGAGTAGTGAATTACTGCCATGATTTGTCCTTGGGTGACTCTTGCCATCTCTCTTTAATCATCAATCATTTCTCAGGTTATTTCAGTCAAAACTTCATTAAAATGGGAGTCTCCAGGCTGATAGACCTGCTAAAGTAATTTTCAGTGGATTTAAGGGAAAAGGAAGCAAAAAAAAAAAAAACCAAAAACAAAAAGGATGAAAAAGAGAGATGTATTTCCAACTAGTGATTTAGAAATGATTAATAAAGTGAAGCATTACTTTCATCTATTTTTGCAGCAGACAATTTCATTACAGAGGTGTATAATGGCCTGGGAGTATCCAGAAGGCTTGAGACAGTGTTTATTTTATTTAATGCTCTTAATGTTCAAACAACCTCAGTAAGAGAGCATCATAGCAATGATCAGGCAGAAACTAGTCACCTGTTTCTCTCTCTCTCTTTCCTACACAGCACATCAGCAAGATACTTGTCTAAAGACGCTGCATTTTGGGGCAATGTTTGTCTAGTTCTTAAAGGAGGTGCAAAAGAGGATTTGACTACAAAGTCACAGGAAGTGTTGTGACACCTTGGAAGTAACACAGTTACTCTCCTGTCCCCAGACACTTGCTCTTGCCTCACTCTGCTCTTCCTGGTACCATCATGCTGACCCACAGCCCAGGGGCTCCTCGAATGTGCACTAAAAGAAGGCTGGAAGGGGTCATGGGAGAACTGGCTTGGCAAGGGGGTTTGAGGGGTGGGCAAAGGACACATCCTGCACCAACATTATCAGCAACATACGTAGTAATACATCCCATGCATTTACTCTCTGTTTTGGCTTTGAGAATGTTTATTTCCACGAATATCAGTGACAAGAAAATAGTAGCAGCATGATCTGACACCACAGCAAAGGACAGCACCGGCTGCAGACTCCCATCCCCTTCCAATGAGGTTGCTCTAGGTCTGGTTCTGTACTGGATCAGTCCTCTGGCCTCATTTTGAGTAGGATCTCACAAGTCCAGTAAACTATTATAAACAGATGAATTATGCACCAAAGCAGCGTCTTTCCAGACAGTGGCTGGAATCTCACCCAGCTCTCAGAAAAGGAGCTGTTTTGGGTGCTCAGCTCCCAGGAAAGGAGCATTTTGGTTTGTTGGGGTCTCCTAGCCGTAACTCGACTCAGGGCCCCCACTTTGCTCTGCCTAGATGCATCCAGCTCCGGTCCAAAACGCTACTGTGACTGCCACCCCCAGGAGGCACTCCTGACCTGCAGCAGCAGAAATACATCTCTTACAGGGAGTCATGACTCGTATTACCGAGAGAAAGAGCCCAGTGCTGGGGCTGCCCTGGCAGCAGCGCTTAAAGGACAGTGACAGTTGAGGGAGAGTGTTCTTGACCTGAATAGTCATGCAGACCAGTCCAAAAATTTTACAGTACAAGAATATTACTATGAAAGCATTGAAAATTATACATACAGATTGTAATTTGACCATTTTCCTCAAGCAGGACTTCTCTCTAGTACAGACTGCAAGGCTGTGCCTGATTCTTTAACTGCAGCATTTACTTTACCAATATATTAACTAAAATAATTCCTAATAAGATATTGTAGCAAAATATGGGAAGTTTAAAAAAGAACAAAAAGATACAAACATTTTACTGCCTGGAATTAGCACAAGCATTTTCTTTGGGGAAAATAAATATGTCTTATCCACTAGGCTGTATGGTGTTAGTATAGGGAGGTAAAGCAGAAGCAATCACAGAACAACTTCCAGGAGCAGGTTTATTTAAGAAGCCTTGTTTCTTTCAGTGATTATACAGCCAGACCTATCAAAGAGGTTTGTCTTTATTCAGAGGAAAAATAGGACTCATCGAATACTGCAGTGGAAATCCTTCTGAAGGTGGCTCATCCAGGGTTTGGATGACAATGCTACAGCAGTACAATAGCATTGTACAATTGCTACAGGGGTACAATAGCAATGGTATAGGTGCAATGAGCTTCACTGCCTGGGGAGCTGTGACCACTAGAGTATGCAGATAAGAGGGGTATCGAAGGAGAAATAATAAAGTGGATGCATAATAAGGAGTCTATAACCCTAGAGGTAAAACAAGGATTTGTACAGCCATGCATTAGTCAGATTCACAGAAGACATTTATTTTTAAAAAACACATGAACAATGAAAGGCCTCTTTTCTGAAATTAAAGTACTAAGGTTAACTGCTAACACTTCATTTAACCACAGGTAATTCTTTCCAGTTTTCAGTGTTGTGAACAGCTTTGTAGGAATACCGAAAATATAAGAGCAGAACTTGTCCACTCATTAAAGACCATAGACTAAAAAGGCCAGGTCCTTGTGTTACCTGGCTTGAGCCAAATCACTGAACTGAAAGCACAAACCAGAAGGAGGCATGAATCGAAGTATTATCCTTGTGCATTCCAGGAGCACGGGAAGAGCTGAGGTCCAGGGGAGGACTTGTAGGTCCAGGCAGGCTAAATGGTGCAGTTTAGCACACTGAACTAGCTCCTCCCTCTTTATTGATTTATGCACAGAGCACATCTATTCTGTGAGCACAAGATTAGTCACAGGATCCTCAAGTTATTACTACTTATGGGTATACATGTTAGCATAACATGTATATACTACCAGCCCCAAACTCCTCCCTCAGTTTTTAATGAAGAGTTATCTATCTATTAATAATTAGTTTTAATGCTCCCATATACTAGACTTCAGAACTTGTTTACACCACTTCATGCCAAAGCTTCAAATGCATTAAAGGGGAAGTTCATTATTTTTGATTTATAATTATCTATGACAAGACAGATCTTAGACAAGAACAGAAGAGAGTGGGAAATTATCTACTCATCCTGTTTATGCAACTACTACAAAGAGGCATGTGATGGCTTTGGCCTCAATCCAGCCACCATTCATCTCTACAGGACTCTTGCTATAACTATCATACAAGAATCATGAAGCCCTTTTTTATCTTCTACTAACTCAGGTATAGACAAGCCATTGCTCAGTCTACAAAGATCCCAAGATGATGTCTCATGGCCAATGAGCTACCAAATGACAAAACAAAACATTTTGTTGGTATATGTCATTATTGTTCTGAAAATAAATTTTCCTGCAGCCTAAGTGATTAATTTTCCTCCCTTTTCCATGTCATTAACTATCAACTGGTAAAGTCAACTACACTAGTGCAGCTCTGGGAAATAAAAAAAACCAAAAAAACAAAAAACCAAAAAAAAACAAAAAAAAACCACCAATAAAAAATAACTAAATCAACCAAAACTTGTTTAAAACTAGTGAAACTTGACAATTCAGTTATGTCAGCTCTGGAGCCAATTTGTTCCCTGATGCAACCCCTGTGCCCCAAGCAGGAATGCCCCATCAGCAGTCACCTCCCCCCTCCTCCTACCCAGGCAGTCTGATCCAGGGGCTTACCAGCCCAGGGGTCTTAGGAAAGTGCCTCCACACCCAGTCAGTCCTAGACCCCCTCAAGCTCCAGCCCTGCAGCACTGTGGCAAATATGACTTGACAAGCAAGCCTTGGCACAATCCCTGCCTGGCTCACTGCATCCCATCTCTGCCTGCCCCTATTCATTTAACCTTGCAAAGGCATGGAGCAGTGGAGTTTGTCCCCACAGGAGACACACTGGTCAGACATCTCCAGTTTTATTATTAGAGTCTTTCCTACATTACATTGGAGAGCTAATTCAGAGTACTTTTACAGTCTTTGGATCTTTGCCCAACCCAGTATCTATGTGGTTTTTCCTTCTCTCAGTCTATTAAAAATGCCATGTACAAAACCCTAATGATTTCTTCCTCTGTTCTAGAAATCCTTTTTAGGGTTTTGACCTCATCCACACACATAAGCATTTTATTCCCAGTAGCTGCTAGTCTCATTAGCTTTGTCTTACTCTGGACCACAAATTTATGGTTTTGTTTGCTGTTTTCTTGCATAAAATTCTGTGCCTTATTTATTTTCCTGATGTTTCTCTGCCTGCTGTCTTAACACAGTCCTTGATCCTAGAGAGACCTGACCTGCATCTTTTTCTGCAAAAAAATCACTTCCCCTAGTGATTTTCCAGCAATAAACCTCTAAGTTCTTTCAGTGTAATATGAAAATTCACATACATTATTTTTACTTTCGGTCTGCATATTCTTGCATTTGTGCATATAAAATATTTTACATTTGAATATAAAGCTGAAATTAACAAATTAATTGCTTGCATCCTCCCATCCGTTCTAAATTACATTTACAGAATTTATTCCATTACTACATGAGCATCTCTCTCACTGGCTCCCAGCTGCCTTATAAATATAACAAGGCTTTCCTTTTGGCATAATTTGCTGCTCTGTTTTTTCTTCCCCTTTCATCTCACTCTGCAACCAGATTATCCATAGGGAGTGGCACAGGGCTGCAGCAGGGAGCTTTGGCTGTCTCTTCTGGCAGCAGGGGATAATTCAGAGCAGGATGGAGTCTGTGCCAAGTTATACTGGGACTGGGTTTTATTCCTCCTAGGTTTGAACTGGGAAGAAGCAGAAATATATTTCAAAGCTCTGTCACTCCACCCGTACAAAGGATACTGAAATCACTACCCAGTTGTGAATTCAATTTGTCATTTTTTCTGAGACAAAGGCAATTGAGGCATTGTATCACCACCTCACCCAAGGCAGGGTCACCTCCCATAGCTGCAATGTGGTGATTTTCCAGCTGCCTCCCCTCCCTCCTGGACAGCCAGGGTGGGTGGTCACACAGCTTCCAGAGTAGGGCTGCATACCTCCTCTCACCCAACCCAACAGCTTCAGCACCTGATCTGTCAGTGCTGGGAGTTACTGACAGAATTCAGCTTGAGCAGAGCAGCTAAGAGCGGCAGAGAGAACACTTCAAATTTGCAGCACCAGCAGCATTTGAAAGACAGTCACAGGATGTCTATAAGCAGATGGGGGAGAATATCTCTATATACAGATATAAGCAGCACAAACACACTTAGACCTGTATTCATTATTAGTTTTGAGATAAAGCCAACAGGGTTGTTACTATTTTCCAGTTATATCTACACAATTTCAATCCCAAGATCATGCCTGAACCAATGTGCTTTAAATAGATGCAAATGTGTCCATATTACTGTTGAAAGCAGTTGGCAGTTAACCCAAGGGAAATGCTGGAATGAGGACAGGTTGGAAGACGAGACTTGCTGAGTTCACATCCAAGAGGCAGTGTCCGAGAAAGACTCCGGTGTAACAGCCCAGAAGAAGAGGGAGGGGAAAAGCAAGAGCCAAAGAATCCAACTGGTCTCTTAATAAATTCTTATTCCATAAAAAGGCACTGTAGATGACATCTACACATCATGATAATTTCCTTTATATATAAGCATGTAGTTTCTAGTGACTTATAGAAAGTAAGCAGAACAGTTGCTAATTTAATTGTGAAAAAACCCAGAATAACACAGCAATTTCAAATTGTTCAGTCTGAAAGTGACTAACACAGAAAGAGAAAAGGGCTTCTGATTACAGCACCTGCAAGAAGCTCTTCAGTCTCCTTACCCCTGTAAATATTCTTCCATTATTAAATGTGCCTAGGACTCTAGAGTGCCTTGCATTGGATGCCGTTAGAAGATATTTCCAGACAGATGCTTTAAACAAAGCCTGCAATTCTTCAGATACAAATGCACCTTAGTGAAGAATGTTTATATATGAAAAAATAATTGCATTTTTCAGATATTGCCTTGTCATGTGACATATTCCACTTGAAATTGTAGCATTTTATATGTCTCGACACTGGAAGATTTTCACCATAGAGCATTAAATACTGAATTTATAGTCAATATTGAAATATTCAAGGATGAAAGCTGGAGCTAAACAAACGCAAACAGAAATAAGAAATATTTTGAATAAAAAAGGATAAGTAACCTAGGATCAGGATGCATTTGCTATTCAAAAACTTCTTCTGAAGAAATCGCACTTTCTGTCCATGACCTAGGAACTCTGAATTACCATCAGCTCCTGGCTAAAGTAGAGACATTAGTTTGCTGAGACATGGTTAGAAGAGTTTGTACATCCCCAAGACCCTGAATTATGAAGATTCCTCTTGTGCACTGTCTTCTATGCATTTGGAAAAACTGTTTTTCAAAGACATGGGTATGGCCAGAGGATGCCAGCACAGGTGAAAGTCCAAGATGTGGGAGTCATAGGCCAGCCTCATCCCCTGACTTCCACCCACCTTCAGAAGTCAGTAAATTAAGACAGCTGGGAGTCAGGGCTTCTTTTGAATGAATGTTTTTGAGATTTGTGATCCCTCACCCCATATCACACTGCACTTAAGCACAAAATGAGACTCTTTGCTGAGGCACCCCCCATTACCAGCCCCCTGGTGGGTCATACTATAGCACATCCTGCCCTAGCGCTTCTTCTCAAACTCACACCACACCAAGCTCCCACTGCACTTTCTACATTCCTGTTGGGAACAACTGCTGTAAAAGGATTTTATCCACTTCCTAGCTGTGCAAAGACAAGTTTAATCTTTACTTCTCTGGCCACAGACACTTGTCAAAACATGAACCTAAACATTTCCAGAGTTTGCTATCTTCAGCCTCCTTCCTATGTAGGCAAAAGAACTGCCCAAATTTGAACTCATAGCCTGCTGCTTGCCAACATGCCTAACAGAACCATCATATTGCTGTTAGATGTTCCAGCTGTGCTATTCATTTATTGCCACTGGATTATTTTACCAGAAAAACACACAAAGTTCAGTTTGGAATGTCTTTCATGTTAGGGGATAAGGGAGGTTTGTTTTCCTTTTTTACATAACTGAAATATTTTTCCATTTACTTTTTAACCTTCAGCACTTCTGGTTTTTTTGGTAGCCTGCTATGTGTGGTTGCTCCTTAGTTACCATGACACTCACTAATGTGCAGAAGGTTAGAGCCCAAGAGCAGAAAGCAGCTGACTCACATGAGAAGATGGACAAGTTGTCAAGCAGAAAACTCTAAAAAGCACACAGAGGCTCCTTGGCTGACATAAATCAGTGTAGCACCATTGAAGTAAGAGTTATAAATCTCTCCCTCTGACTTGGTAAATACCTTCAGGGATCAGAGCTGCACCTGCAATTCTGTTGATGCAGCTGAGCTTTTAGAAACTACAGCTACAGATCTCTGAAATAAACACAAACACAGATGTAAGTATATAATTCAGCATTTATCAGAAGATTTTCAGTGACTTTCCTGGAGATATAAACCAAAAAAGTGTATGGAATACAAATACTGAAAGAAAAACAGAGGTGAAACTAAATCTCAGATCCAAAGGACATGGAAGAGACTTTCATTTCATGGCACAAGCTTCCCCTTGCTCCAGTCAGAGACACAGCCCCAAATATCAAGTGCTTAAAATCCAAGTGACTGATAGGAGTTTCACATTTTCCTTCTTGTGGGAAAGTAAAAGTTAAGAAATGTGTGGTCTTGCAGCTTCTGCATTAGAAGATCAGGATCCAGTTTGGAAGGCTTTGTGGCAGCTGTGGGATGGCTAAGTTGATGATGACACTGCATGACATATTGGATTGTCTTTTTATCTAAATGGATAAAGTCCTAGCCCTAGTAAAATCAATGTGACTCCTGCCAACAGCTCAGGAAACCCTGTGTTATGTTTGCTTTAACAACCATTTAAAGAACCAAATGAAGCCTTTGGGAATGAAACACAACCTGCACCATGCTAGTTTTACTGTGGGCTGGGTTTCTCAAATTCCAGCTTCCTTGGTCACTTGTTCTCAGGTGGGCTCAGCACACCAGCCCCCAGCATCACCACATCAGAGAAGAAAAACGAGTAGTTAGCTCACTTAGCTCCAAAATAAACCTCCTAAGAAAGCGTTATTTCTGATCTATTTTTTTATTAAGGCTGTACAAAAAGCTGTTATCACAGTGAGGGTGGGGACAGGGCTGTGCAGCAGAAGGGGAGAGGGGCCCTCAGGGCTGACATGCTCCAAAACTGTAGCATGACACTCAGTGCCCTGTCCTCTGCAATTGCCCAGCCTGTGTTTCTGCTGCCAAGTCAGGGGGCAAAACTAATATAAACACAACTTTTTATAATGAGTTCCCTAACAGAGTCTGAGTATTTTTACTACTCCTCTATCCTTGAGTGAAAAGTCAAGCCTCTGAAACTGATTTTGCCTTTTCAGATTGGCTAGCCTAGCTGATCAGACAGTGAAAATATGGGTTTTTTATTGGTATCAGCATTAACAAGAATCCAGAAAGCTATGCCTGTCTAGAAGCAGTTACTAAGGGTCATCATGCTTAGTGGACAGCATCATTAGAACACCAAATAAG
Source organism: Oenanthe melanoleuca (assembly GCF_029582105.1). Classification (NCBI taxonomy): domain Eukaryota; kingdom Metazoa; phylum Chordata; class Aves; order Passeriformes; family Muscicapidae; genus Oenanthe; species Oenanthe melanoleuca. The sequence continues at coordinate 27,756,862 of NC_079337.1, read as the reverse complement.
AGGTTGAAAGAAAGGCTCCTGATGCAGCCTGGGCTCTCACAGGAAAGCAGTGATGCTATCTGCTGAGCCTTAGCATGCTGCTTTTCCTCCACAGACTTGTATGTGTGAGTTTGTGTTTTTTTCCTGCTCCTGTCCTCTGTGAATTCTACTGCTAATGTACACGGAGGAACTGCAAGCAGTGTCAGGAACCAGAAGGAACTTTTCCTGAGCTGTAGCAAGTGTTTTCTGTGTCACCGAGGCATTCTCCCAGGAGGTCTGATGAGCACAACGCCAAACAGCTCTTGCAAAGTTTGAGTACTGTCTAGATTAAGGCACTATTAATTAAATGCTATTAATATTCATGCAACTGATTGAGTATTGTAACTCCAGGCCTTTTTTTCCTACAAATAACAAAGGTCTTGAAGTTTCTTGCTGATTGGCAATAGCCTTCTGAGCATCAGTAAAGATGAATTGAGAAGATGGTCTGGCTGAGGAATTTTTTCTGTTTTCTAGTAGTGCTTCTGCTAAAGGGTAATTCCGCAAAATAACACATGTAAGCTCATTGCTTTGCTTAATAGAAACAGAGAAGAACCTGAACCGAGCAGAGCTACAGAAGAGATATTATCTTTCCTTTGTTCAAGCTTATGATGTCGTTCAAGCCCATTATACTCGCTAAGCGACAATAAATATTTGACCTGTGAATACTAGAAGGGAATTAATCCTTATTTCCTCCCCTCAGATTACACAAATCTGAATGACAAGCTATTTAATTTGGGTAATAGTTAACGGTCTCTGATTGCAGCTGTTAATATTACCCAAAGGAATACCAGCTACTAGTCAAGAGAGCCGTGGTAACACCTTGCTAATGAGATCCATATTCGAGGATATTCAGACTTTGGATTTGATTTTGATGTTTGATTGCCATAAACAAATTTCAAAAATAAAAAATAATTGGCATTTATAATAACAGGGTCAGTGAGAGGGTCCAACTGTATAAGAATCCTTTATATTTTTGGAGACTTATTTGGACCTGCCTCTGAACATCCTGGAATTGCCTTCAGGTTTCCCTCTCAGGCACCTGAGACTACTTTTTACTTCAAATAAGATTTTGCTTACAGTCTGGTTGCTTTAATTAAAACTTTTAAAACATTTTACATTGTATAATATAGCCTTCACAGAACCATCACCTCTTAAAGTGCTGATGACCTTCAGAATAACTCTTGCAAAGTACTAAGGAATCAAAAATGTGGTTTTGTGTTTTCTCTCTCTCTCTCTCTTTTTTTTACATTTCAAAACTGCTTTATACTGCACTGCTAAATTGTGTATGTGAGATAGATGGAACATAATAATCTGAAGGGATCACTCATCGTGGCAATTGTCAGGGCAGTAACAGCTCTCTTCAGGGATTCCTTTTTCAGGGGAAAAGGACAGTATTCAACACAAATTTGTAGTATTTTTTTCCTCTCCCTTGAAACAGGGTCATCTCTAGGAGCCTATTTGGCTCTCTACGCTACTCTCTTCTGGAAAATTTTGCATCACCTGCCCACAGCAAAGCTATGCTGTGTAGAACAACCCTCAGCTATCTGCTTGGTTCCTTGGGTAATGGCTGTTGGTTGCGCCTTTGAAAAGAAAGTTTGGGAATTCTCTCTGTGAAGAACATGCAGATATGTTCAAAGTTTAGCATTCCCTACATGTATAATGTTCCTATTTTTTGATGCATTTGGTTGCTGTCTGATTTAATGTGATATGGTTTTACCTGGTGAGAAAAACCGTTTTTCAGGTAAAAGAGGAAGCCAGAGAGTGTAGCACAGGCCTTTAACCCTGCCTTTCAGACGCCACTCTTCATGATAAAATTTAATCACTTTCTGTTAAATTGTTGCAAATTTGCTGAAAAATATACGGAAGAGCACTGAGATAGTATAAAATGTTAAACCTTTCTGTTTTCTGTTTCCTTTAGGGCCGCAGGTGAAGCTAAATAAAAACAGGTAGCAGCATGACTGGCTAACCGAAACTATTATTTTGAAATACATCATGAAGAGAGGAAGATTTTTTTCTTTTTCATATGGCTTGCCAAATTTGCATAGTTTTCAGATTCTGTTATACTGTTTGGTGTAACAGCTATACCTCGATTTTTCTGCTACACAGGACAAGTATTTTGAAAGTTGCTCTCATGCTTTTCTTCCCTTTCTGTATGTATATGTGCAATTTAAATATCATTATTGAAATATAAGTAGTTAAAGTTGCTATATTCAGAAGCAACACAACTAAAGAAATTGACTGTATTTTCTGCAGTCATGAGAAAGTTTGATTTGCTTAGATAGGGAGAAATAAGAATGAACGCCCAAGGAAAAGAAAACAACACAGGAAACAAGTTACTATCTGGAGAGCATGTAAAGTACTGGAAATAAAGTTCTAGGCCTATATTGATTTGTCAGTATTTTTGGTTGTGAAATGTAATATGAGAAAAGACTCAAAGCCTAGAATTTGCCACTCCTGGGCAGTACTAATAGCCTAATTCAGATAAATTGAGAGCTGTCTGTCTCTGGTAGACTTTAGGAAAGTTCCTTTAACCCCATTACACTGACATTATTAGTTTGGGGGACCTGGTGGCAGTGGGCTAAAACATCAGTGTCCAATTTTAGAGACACATAATTTCAATCAAAAGTGCAAATGGCTCCAAAAACTTTAATTGATGAGAATTTTGTGTCACCTGTTATAGCTAGTAAGTATCCTCTGATTTAACTGAATACATGAGTCCAATGTCTATTTATCACCAAGACTGTCCTTTTTATATTTGTGATAACATTTTTGCAGCAACTGTTTTCCTGAATAATTGTTTTATAAACTGCAGCCATTGGTGGGGAGGAGGGAGTTGTTGATGGCTGAAGGAAGATGGCTGAACAATAAATTATGCTGGGGAGCAGGACAATGCCAGGTAGTATTTGAAATAAATGTGAAATAGTATTGAGATTTATGTCAAGAAATTATTCTTAAATTTTGTAGAACTACCTCTGAAGACATGAGCAAGAATTTAATTAAACTTCTGGGGAAAAAAAAAAAAGGTTCTGCTACAATGCAGGGGTATTCAGCACCAAGATCAACCTATAGCAGAAAACGGTGATGTTACCAACAGGTTTCCACAGTGGTTTCCTATGATCTGTTGTTTAATGGCATTTTAAATAGTTTAAATATTGCAGTTGTGACTCAGTTATTTTCAATACTGGGGAATACCTTATTCGGATTTGTTCCCACCAAACCTTCTTTGCTTACCATGACAATCAGGCTACCATGGCTAAATATAGATTATAGAAGAAAGTTGCTAACACTTTCAACTTCAAGCACATACTTAGAAAAATACTATAAATAGGCTCATGTTTTGTAAACTAGTACTTGCCAGAGGCACAGACTACATGCTTTCCTGTGTGAATTTTTTCCCTGTTGCCTTTATAAGACAATGAGCTAGTCTTAGATATCTGAGCTCTCTTTCTATTACAATGAATTTTAAGTCCAATAGCAGCAAGAGACTGACAAAGCCTGTGAGCACCAAGCTTTCAGGCAAGCTGCCCAAGCAGCTACCCTTGCTATGTCTGCCCAGATTTCGCCAGAATTAATTCTAGCTCTTGTGCTGGGTTAGTCCTGGTGTAATCACAGCCTTGGTGGACCTGACAAATTTTGTGTTGTGGTGTGAATTTGGAGAACATTCAGAATTTGGTTCACTTGAGTGCTTTGGTTCACTTACTGCCTGTAACGTTTCTAAGATTGGAGATCTGAGCATGCAGTGTTGCACAAGTCAGATCAAACTGGGGCTCAGTTCCAAATATTTCACCAAACCTCATGTTTTTGCTTAAAGATATGTCCTTTAAAAGTACAATTTTGCATTCAATGCAAAAAGAAAAAACATCAGCAGCACTCTTACATTAAAAGCAAATTAATCTCTCAGTATGTGGCACAGTCAGTCCAGGGCTGTTTTAACTCTAGTTATATTTGCCTTAAGCTATAGCCAGACATAAAAAGGTAATTAATTCTGTCATTGAAACTAGTATATTTATATAGATGGTATTTTGCCAGTCTTCTTGCTGACTGTACTGTTTTCCTTCTTTTATATATTACTTCTACTAAAACCATTACAATGCCTATAACAGTGGCAGAAATGGAGCAATAGAATAAGGGAAGGTTTTGCATTGCATCATCCCTGTAAGTATCAAAAATGAGGCCATTTTCCTGAGTCAGGGTAAGAATTCACAAATCCTCTCTGGCATGCTATTATTGCCATGAAACTTATATGTAAATGTCCATAGCAAAGGATGGTGTTGTTACCAAGACCTAGGGTCTGAGATTGAAATTTCCTGTTGATGAGATCATCTGTGCTATCAACTCTCTAAGCTGATGCTGCCACACCACTGTCCTTTATCTTCACCTGCAGTCAGATCCTGGGACTGCTGTAGTTATGTCTGGCTAAACTTTCATCAATGTTTGTTGCAGTAAATTTACTCCCTTTGTCTCCCAAGTGGGAACAAAGCTAGAGAAATAGGGTCCAGTTCTTTGACTACATCCATGAAATTTGCCTTATCTATGTTGAAAATTCTGCCTCTTTTCCAGGCCTTTTATCTGCAGCTGGGAAGTGTTAGACCTTAACACCTCTTGAAAATAAGATCTTGCATAGCTCTTTTTTTCTTTATCTGTTCATTTTGTTGAAGAGAATATTTACATTATACCTCCACTTGAGCTCAGTATGTCCATGATGACCTGTTCTCTACAGGAATTAAGATGAAAGATGATTTTCATTCTTGTTTACTTGTTATTGCTTCTGTTATATTCCCTCTATTTTGTTTGAATGCAATAGGTTCTATCTACAACCATGATTTTATTGTCTAAGTCTGGTGCAATGTGCTTGCACACAACTTTACAGTATTCAGCCATGGGAGAAATGTGAATTATGCCTTACCAGTGACTAAAAATGTTATTGAAAAGAACAGCAACAAAAGAGAGACAAATCAAATATCTGTCTGCTGAGAAGGAGATTATTTCAGTTCCATCATGCAAGGTATTTAAAATGACCTTCCCAATGTGTGTTGATTTCACGTGCTTGGGGGGAGGGGTGGATTCACCTCAGAGCAGGCCCCCTGAAGCTGGGAAGTGGGAGGGGCTCTCCCGTCTCTGGGAGCTTCCCCTGTGAGCTGCTGGCACCAATCAGAGAGCTGATTTGGTGATGGACAGCTCGGGAAACCAATGAAAAGTTATTTCGCTTTCACAAATCACAGTGGATCAGGTTTGCTCTCTCTCTTTCGGCTTCCGGTCTCCGGGGCTGGTGGTCCCTGGCTGGGGCCCTGGCCCAGCTCTGGGCTCGGCCTGGAGTCCGGCCCAGTGCCCCAGCTTTGCGGGGGGCCCGCCTTGGGACCCCGGCCCCAGCTCTGTGGGGGGCCCGGCCCGGCCGCATGGTCCCGGCCCCCCCTCCCTGACCGCATGGCCCCGCATGGCCCGGAGCTCCCCTCTCCACGTGGCATGGCCGAGCAGGGGGGATCGGAGAGCCAGCAAAGGCTCTCCCTTCCCCCCCCTCCTCTCCTCTCTCTGAGAGAAGAGGCCTCCAGCTGCCCATGCTGTTTCTTCACGATCTGGATACAATTGTAACTTCTTCATGTCTGGATAAGATCCTCGATTTTTTCTAAGCTCTCCTGAATGGGAAGACATATAAAGCCTGGAGACTCCAAAAGTCAGCGCAATGAAGATAAAGTTCCTGGTGGGAAGAGATTGAAAAGATGCGAACTGATAAGTAGCTGAAAACCTTTTTGTGGGCTAAGAGGATTGTGACTTCACTAAAATTCCTTTAAACTGTGAAATGTACTTGGGGAGGTTTTGGGTGCTTGAGAAGAAGAACCTTGTTTTTGCCTTGGAGAAATAGCTCTCTCTATTCTGGGACTGAAATGTGAACAGAGACATTTAATAGAGAAAGAGATGACTTTTTGCTTCGGGGAGTGAAGCTCTCTCTGTCCTGGGACTGGAATAAGGATAGAGACATTTGATAGTGAAGGAGATGAAGAGAATCTTGTTTTTTTCAGCAGCCTGCCTTTAAAAGTACTACCCCATGTGTGTAACATAACCCATTGCACAGCTCTGGAAGGACTGTGACAGAATGAGAGGAGAGTCATAATCTGCAATATTTTTCCCGGGCGGATGTAGATTGTGAAGGTGAAGACCCCCCCCTAAGCCATAACTAAAAAGGGACTTTTCTCTCTTAAGTGAACTGAACTGATTATTTAAATGTATCACTGACTGAAGTGCTCTCTGTATGTTTGTTGGTAAGAAATGTTGAATGAAGGGAAGGAGGAAACAATCTAGGGATCTTATTCTGAATATTTTTTTGTGTTATTAATAAATTTCTTCTTGTACCTTTCTAAGTTTTAAGCCTGCCTTGTCTCTACTCCTGGGTCCTGCCTCTAAAAAAAAATTAAATATATTAAGGTTAGCAAAGCCAAGTGACACTGTGACACAATGTCAGCCAGGACAGCAGCTTCATTTGTTGGGAATTAAAGGTAGAATTAACAGTGTCTTTGCTCAGAAGATTGCCTGTCAAAAAGAGGAGCTCTTTGCTTCTTTACCTTCAGTCTGTCATATCCTTACATGAAGCAGAGAGAGAGGGTGTTTCATACCATTTAGGAAGTGGCAGTGGGCAGTTTAAATTGGTAGATTTAGTTTTAAGTAAGGTTTTGACAGCCCATGTGTAGCCTAAGCACTGCAGCTCAAACAGTGAATTTTGAGCTGGATGAATCAAACTGTATTTCACTAACAACAAAAAGTATGGCTCTACACCCTTGTGGTTTGCTTATCTTGCCCCTTTTGTTACCTTTTGTGTGCTCCTGAGATTTTTTTCTCACCCAGCAGAACAAGCTGTGATTATGACAGCTGCTGATCCAGTGTCCCTGTTCCATTGCCTGTCTTCTCCTACATCAGCAGTGCAACAGCACAGTTTCCCCACACCTGTGGTCAATGTTTGGCAGGGGGAAATCAAAACATGGATAAGCACTATGCTGCGAGCCAGGAATTTGTGTCTGATGTAACTCCCTCCTCACAGGAGTCCTGCTGAAGGGTCTGTTTCTCAGGCACCAACTCTGCCTCAAAAACCTTCCCCAGTCTAAGACCCGCACATGTGTGCACCGCTGATGACCCCGTTACATGGGATGCCTGCCTCTCCCATCCCAAACTCTAGGACATGCAGCCTCAGGAATGGGCAAGTTAGAGAAGCTTCAACATCTGCCTAGGCAGAGCTCAGTTTTCATTCTCATTCTTGCAGGCAGTGGGATGCACAGCACTGCCAGCAATTAGGATATATCTACCTCTAATCTATTGGGGGAAATTATATTTAAAAGTAAGGATTTTAATTTAAATTGCATTAGTCAAAATGGACTAAACCTTTTATAAGAGACCTCTTTCAGCATTATCATCACTTGGGTCCATGTGCTCCCACACAAAACATTCTTCCCTTTATCTGCAGACAGCTTACAAAATTTATCCTAGATGCCTTATAAAACCAGAAATATGGACAAATTAAGCAGATTTTTAAATGGTGGTTTAGTGAATGCACTCCTTTAATTTGGTTATTTTACCTTGTTATTTATGGTATTTTAAAGACGATGTAGTATGATACAGGGACAGCTTTCCTCTATAGTAACAATTCTATAGCAGATTTGTTACTCACAGAATGTGCCCTCTCTCTCCTGGCTAACTCTCATTTTCAAATCATCATCTAAGTTTCTATGCCTTTTAGCATGGAATCTTTTCAGTAACCAACGTTGTTGATACATTGCAGCCTTGCCATTAAGCTTAATACTAACCTCTGGTATAGGTGGTAGTCTATCAAGATTATAAACATCACAGGAAGGAAAATACATCCAGACAAACGCAAGTGTCCTTTCAGCCTCTAGGCAGAGTGCTTAAAAGCCCCAGTGTTTCTCATCCTCAGTCATGATTTCATGCACAGGAATAACATCTCACAAGGTTTTTGCATTCTCACTGGATTGTATGTTGAAAACAATACAGTTCCACTTAAAATTGTTCTCTGTGTTATTTTTAAAATCAGTTTTATTGGAACTGTCTGTGTGGTGGCATTCAAGTCTGGCCTGTGACAGAGTTCTCCCAATACATTGATCTGAAGTACAATTCTGTCAGGGTTTGACTTGGGTTTGCCAGTTTTAATAGATTTAGATTTTTTTTTAGAGATAGGATTTAGGAGCAAAGACAAGGCAGGCTTAAAACTTAAAAGGGTATAAGAAGAAATTTATTAATAACACAAAAAAAATCAGAATAAGATTTCTAGATTATTCCCTCCTCCCCCTTCTCTCATCTTACACATTTCTTAACAGCAACATACAGAGAACACTTTAGTCAGTTATTTACTTAAATAATCATTTCAGTTCACTCAAGAGAGAAAAGTTCCTTTTTTTTGGTTTAGGCTTAGGGGGTGTCTTCACGTTCACAATCTGCGTCCGCCTGGGTAATAACTGCAAACTATGAGTTTCCTCCCATTACCAGTGTGTTGGGTTGATGTGGCCAGAAACGTCTATTCTATCACCATCTGTTGAAAGCCAGGTGGGGCAGGGATTCCTTATCTTCGTGGCACTATTGTCTGCTAATGGGCCATCTTTAAGATAAAGTGAAGCAATCATCTTTATCTTTTCCACAACCCATCCTCCCTCCAGGAAGAGATCATCTGCTGCTGGCCCATTAAATCCCACTGTATGGCGATAAAATTACATCATCCCACTGGGAGATGCTCCAACCAGGGGGAGGAACCAAGCCTTTCCTACCTAGATAAAGACGAAGCTGTTGGACAGCAAGTTATCCATTTTTCCACTGGATTCCAGAGAAGCCGGACCTTTCCACATCATCCCTGGACTTCTGGAGGAAGGCTGCACCCTTCTACAGGAGCACTGCTTCAGCTGAACCATGCTTACCACTGCAGGAGGACTGTAGCCACCATTTGATCAGACTGCTACCAACCCCTGACTGATGGGTTGTCAGGTTGTATTCTGACTCTGTCAGGGTTGGGATTTTTTTTTTTTTTTTTTTTTTTTTGTAATACTGTATTTCTATTTTCCTGGTAAAGAACTGTTATTCCTAATTCCCATATCCTTGGCTGAGAGCCCCTTAATTTCAAATTTATAATAATTTGGAGGGAGGGAGTTTACATTCTCCATTTCAAAGAGAAGCTTCTGCCTTTATTGGCAGATACCTGTCCTTAAAACCAGGACACAGTCCTTCCAGAGCTGTGTTATGGGTTATGCTACACTTGGGGTATTACTTTTAAAGGCAGGCTGCTGAAAAAAATTTTTCTTCATCTTTTTTTCTATTAAATGTCTCTGTCCATATTTCCAGTCCCAAAACAGAGAGAACCCCATTTCCTCGAGGCAAAAGGTCCTCTTTTCAAGCACGTAAATCTCCCCAAGTATATTTCACAGTTTAAAGGAATTTTAGTGTAGTCACAGTCCCCTTATAGCCCACAAAAGAGTTTTCAGCTACTTATCAGTGACAACTCTTCAATCTCTTCCTATGTGGAAACTTAGCTTTCATTTCCTTGACTTCAGTAGACTTCTTGCTTCATTCCTTTCATTCCAGGGAGCTCAGGAGATCTAGAGTCTCATCCATGCACTAAAAGAGTTAAATTTGAATCCAGAAAGTGAAGGAGCTGGACCAAAGCCACGCTGGGAAAAACTTGGCCGCCGGGACCACGTGGAAAGGCTGGTCTTCTTTCCACCACGTGGTAGCTGGGTGCCTCTCCTCTCAGAAAAGGGGGAAAAGGGAGAGGGCTTCGGTGGCTCTGCCATCCCCCGAGGGGCCCGGCTGGGCTGAGCCAAGCCCGGAGCCGAGCTAAGCCCTGTCGAGCCAAGCCTGGCCGCGCGGGGCCTGGCCGAGCTGAGCCTGGCCAATCGGGGCCAGGCCGAGCCGAGCCGAGCCGAGCCAAGCCCGGCCGTGCGGGGCTAGGGCCCCGGCTGGGGCCCTCCTCACTTCCGTGGAGCCAAAGTCAAAAAAGACTGGACTAACCCCCACCAATGTGATTTATGAAAATGGAACAACTCTCTCATTGGCCATCTGGGATGTCAACCACCAAATCAGCCCTCCGATTGGTCCCCGCAGCCCACAGGGGAAGACCCCAGTGAGGGGACAGCCCTCCTGTTCCCCGGCCCTGTGCTCTTTCCTCAGGCGGCTCTCCCCTCCCCACCCTTCTATGTGAAACCAGCACAAATTCCTATTTTCATTCCTACTATTTGTAGTATAGTCAGTCATTACCATTTCCATTAAAGACTACATGCTGAACCATTTTAATCTGTGATTAATAAAATAACTGTAACATTTTCATTAAATCCTCAGCCAGTCTGAGCACTTTGATCAGTGGTGTCAGAGTACAGATTTTCTGTTTCTTGAGCGATTCATCTCCCATTGTCAGTGATCTACACTGATTAGACAGCCAACTTTTTGCTTTATTCCCAAGCAATGTGTAATCAGTACTAGCGTCCCAGTTATGTCTGTCCTATGTGTGAATTTATTACTCAACTGGCAGAGAGAGGACACCACAATTAATAGAAAGCCAGCAGAATAAGCAAGAGATCCAAGAAATAGGAACCAGTAACCCCTTAACATGGATAGGGTCTGAGGAGAGAGACCTGTGTTCTCTTTGCTCAAGGGGCAGAGATCCATACTGCATATACAAATGTTTTAGCATTGCTATTTCCTTTGTAGAGGGCAAAAAATACATGCTTTTGCAAATTTGCAGGGGAAAAAACCTTGCCATAATGAAAAGATTATTCATGCAGATTTAATTCCTTCCTGCTCCAGGAATAAATAGTTCCATTACCCAATTATGTATTTACCTATATACTTATTGCAGAGCTGCTTTGCTGTTCTGTGGAAAAGGTGAGTGATGTTCTTTGGGGAAGCAGAGCTCACTAGTGAAGGAGGCTTCTGTCTGCAAAAGCACCCCTTGCCAGTTTGTTATAATAAACATAAGCTAGGTGGGAATGGATGTGTAGAAGTTCAGCTGGTGAGGAAGGGACATGCCTGCAGCTCTCAAGAGTAAGAGTGTTTCTCTGCTGCATTGTCCCACTGGGGACACGAGAGAGGTTTAAAGAGTCAGGTGAGCTCAAACATCTGTTTTTAATACATGGGAAAAGAAAAATCAGGTAAACAAGGTAACAGGAAAGGGTAAAGGAACACCAAGCAGAAAGTGATGGAGAATAAGAGGCAGAATTAAAACTGAATAGCAGACAGGAAAAAGCTAGTGGGCAATTGGAAGGCTTTTAGTGCAGTCAGATATCCCATGGCCCAATGCTGGCGTGAGGTCTGGGCAGAGCAGCCAATGTCTGCCTGGGCATACCCTGACATGGCAAAGATCAGCCATGATCTTTGGAAAAGGAAGGAAATGCCAGACCTAAGGCACATGAGTAATCTTTAATTTTGCTCTTTTTCTATGTGTTTTATAATGGCAACTTAGTCAAATACTGCTTTTTTTCCTTTTTCCGGAGGCCTAAGCTTTTCTGAGAGGCCAGGCTGAGTTCTGTATTCAGTGAGCCACACACTTAATGATCAAAAATTAAGTATTCAGTTTTTGTCTTGTTGTTTGTTGAACAGTGCCATGTATTCAGCATCACAAAACAAAGCAGGGCAATCAGAGCTCTCGTGTGACAGCCACAACTCTGTAATAAACTGGAGCACAAGTCCTATGATGAGTAGCTGAGGGAGCTGGGGTTGTTTAGCTTGGAGAAGACTTGGGGTGACCATATCACTCTAAAACTGTCTGAGAGGAGGGTGTTGCCTGGTGAGGGTCAGTCTCTTCTCCCAAGCAACCAGCAATAGGACTGAGGGCAGTCTTAAGCTGCACTGGGGGACATTTAATTTGGACACTAGGAGGAATTTCTTCTCAGAAAGAGTAGTTTGGAAAGGGCTGCCCAGGAAGGTGGTGGGGTCCCTTGACGTGTTTAAGGAATGACTACATGTGGCACTCAGTGCTATGGCCTAGCTGACCATGGTGGTGTTCGGTCATAGGTTGGACCCGATGAACTCAGGGGTCTTTTTCCAACCGAATTGATTCTGTGATTCTGTTAGAGGCTCTTGCAAATAACGCTTGGCTTAGCCTTAGGAGAGCAGGGACGGAGTAATCACCATTCCCGTTACTGGGTTCGCGGCGCCCAGAGTCCGACTGACAAAGTGCTGCTAGGGACGGGTGAGCCCCAACTTCTGGAAGCACCAAGGGTGACCAGCACTTCCCACCACCAGCTCCCGGACAAACCGAGCGGAGGTCGGGCACGAAGCGGCTCGCGCTGGGATAGCCCCGGCACTGGCCGTTCCCATCGCGGGGAAGGGAGGGACAGGCGCGGGGCCGCCCCCTTGTCCTGGGCTGAACCGCGCGGCCGCGGCGGGACCTGCGCGGCTCCGCCTTACCCGCCCTCGGCATCATCGCTCCGCGCCAGCACTGGGGCGGGGTGGGCCCCGTTGCCGGGTTACCGCTGTCATCCGCCCGCGCCGCAGCCGCGCTCGCTCCGTCTCCCGCCCTCCCTCCCCGCCCCCTCCGGCGCCGCAGGAAGCAAGCGAATCCCGGGGCGCTGCTGCTGCCGCTGCCCCCACCGCGCCCGGCGTCCCCGGCCAGGCCCTGCCCCGCCGCCCAGCGCCCCTCGCCGCCGCTTCCCCCACATGCTGCAAAGCGGAGCTGCCGCGGCACCGAGCCCCGCCGCCCGGCTGCCCCGCCGCGCCGCCCAGCTGGGGCCCTGACGGCCCCCCTGTCGCTGGAGCCGGGGCCCGGCGGCGCACGCAGTGCATGAGAGGGAGAGCGGGGCGGGGGCCGCGGCCCGAGCTACTCGCCTCCCGGCCGGCGGCGGTGCGGGGACCGGCCCGGGGGGACGCCGAGGGGCGGCAAGGCGGTGGCTCCATGTGAGTGGACGCGGCGCCGCACCTGATCCACTGCCGGGACAGCCGCAGCTGGGGGGATTCCTCGAGGACCACCAGTCCGCAGCCCGCCCGCGGCGGGGGGGGCGCTGGACCCGCCTTCCCCTTTGAAGTCACCCGGCCCCCGGCGGCTGCCCCGGGGCGGTGGGGGGCAGCGGTCCCCGTCCCGCCGGGGGAGGGGGGCTCCGCCTCGCCGCCCGCATCGCCCCGCCGGGGGGAAGACGTGCGCGCCGCGAGCGGAGGGAGAGCCCAGCGGACCCCGTCCCGAAAAGTGAGTGCGAACGGGAGGAGCCGCCTTGGGAAGGGGCTGGGTGCCCCGGGGCTGCCGGCGGCGCGGGCGGGGGGCCGGGGTGGGGGACGCGGCGCCGGCCGCCGCCGTTTCCCATGCGGCTCACGTTGCCCGCCGCGCACGGTCTGCTGCCCTGCGGTCCATGCGCCGCTCCCGCTCGCCGTAGGGGATGGGAGGGGGGGCTCTCCGCCGCTGCCCTCGGGGAGTACCGAGGTCTCCTCCGCAAGTTCTGCCGCCCGCTTTGTGCCGGGAGCGGCGGTCCCCGCGAACAAAGGCGGCGGGCGGAGGGCTCGGACCCCTCGGTCCCGTCCCCGCCCGGGGAGCCAAGCGGAACTACCGCGGCGGAAAGTTGTGCAAGGCTGGGAGCAGAGCTCATGGCCGTGATGCTGTGAGCCCCGAGGTTTTCAAATATCCCCTACCGCGTTCCTCCGTTTTTTCTTCTTTTCTCTGTAGGTTTAGTGGCTCCTAACAAACCCCGCGGCTGCCTCCTGCCCGCTCATTTAAATAACAATTTGGGTAGAAGATGTACCTCTTGTCGCGGAAAAACGTTACTGAGGAGTTGCTTATGTAAAGTATTTTGAATGTGGTTTAAAAGCCAGGAGTAGTGTTGGCTCTTCCCGTTTATCGGAGTAGTTGCTGCTTGACGAGGCACAAGAGTGCTCTTGCTCTTACTCCAGACCTTACTTCGGGACTGGGGAAAGAAGGTTCTCGTTTGGGAATGGGATTGTGTTTGCGTGGGTTCTGTTTTGCTTCGCTTTTTAGCATTTCCGCCCCGTGCACAATTTACCTCTGAGAAAAACTGCATCAAAACTTGAAGTGTTTTAATGAAGTGTCTTAACTTTCTCTTAACTGAAGAATAAAACCCAACACCTCAGTAGTTTGTTGGGGAAGAAACAATTGTGTCTGCTGGTGTTAAATTGTACTATTCAAGTGTTAAAATTTGTACAGCAATTTGTTACATATGAGGAGGATGTACTAAAAATGAAGAGAGTAGGTTGAATCAGGTTTATTTGATGAGATAGTGTTGAGACAGAGATCCAGAAATTATAACTCTTGTGAGGAAACTGTTATCTTCATGAGTTCTTTCTACATCTTCCTAAAAAGAGTCTAAAAAGACTTTGAAGGGGAAGGTTGTAGTGTTTGTCATGCTTTTCATTAAAAGAAGAGTGTACAGCTGGTGAACATCCTGTGGGCCAGTTGCTAGGCACCTGCTGTCCTTTTATCAGATGCAACTGAAAGCAGAAGAAAACAAAATGTAGCAGAAATGTATATAGTTGCTGAAGTTCTGAAATATATGGATGTGTATACTCCAGCATTACAGCTATGGATGCTTTCTCTGTGCTTCAGTTTGTGCTACACTTTCGAGAGCACTTACTGCCTGTTTCCCAGCTGTATACAGTCCATTCTACTGAGGATATAGCCTCTGAAAACTCAGGAGAAAGCCTAGGCATCAATAGGAATTTTAAGGTAGTCAGGGCACCTGATATTTCACAGTTTCATTCTGAGACCCAGTTTGCTTAAGGTAAGAAGATTCATCTTCTTTAGTTTGAAGTATCTCCCTATATTAGGCTTCTGTCATCACTTCTGTTTTAAAAAGGGGATAAAGAAGTTGAACTCTACACTTGGTTCACTCCTAGCTTTTCTCAGTTGCAGAGCCCAGTGGTTAGGAAAGGAAGTTGCATACTCTTCAGGTCACAGTCTTAAAGTGATGGTCAATTCTTTGCTGTATTTAATATCTACAGGAGTGAAATAACACTATATCCTTTTTCATGTGGTGATTACACTTGTTTTAAGGCACCTCCTAGTCCCCAACTTAAATCTGACCTTTCTCTATCATCATTATTAGTGGCAGCCTAGTTCTGTCTCTTGATGGCAGTTATGCATTCTTGTTGGTCTTCCACGTTCATAAATATCTCAAAAAGATATATTACTTCATGTTATTAAAATTATTTTTGTCAAGGTTTAGGTTTTTCCTCCTATGGCTTATACCTAATCGGTGCATGTTCAGGCTGAATAATTTACTAATACAGCAGTGTCTATTTGGAAACACAAATGTTTATCAGAAATTTATGGTTTTCATTTGCATTAGCTGTTAGAAAATATTTTACAACAAATAACTTGTTAGTTTAGGGAAAGAAATACTTTTTATCTTTAAATTTAGCCTGACAAATTAACTTTACTTCCCTTTGTTATATACTCATGCAGTACTTTGCAAAAGTTTTGTTCATTACTTCAATGGAATTTGTTGTCTCTGAGTCAGTAGAAGAAAGGAATGATTTAGGCCAGGCAATGTTACTAAACAGAGAGAAATGTTACTTTTCTGTTTCTTTGAAGTAAACAGAATTTTTATAATTCCGACGGTATTTAATCTTCTGAATCTTTTTGTGAAGAGCACATGCAATGACCATATGTACATTACACTTGAAATAAAAGTAGCATAAAGACCTTATCTGCAGAGCTGCTTCAGCCTTGTTGTATGTGGACTGTGTATGTCAGGTAATTCTAGAAAGACACAATTGTATGTAATTGCTCATGTAAATGCTCTTCCACAACAAAGTATTGTGCTTTAGTGAATTTGTGGAAACTGATGGATGGTTCAATACTGAAATGCTCTATGTATTCACTGGATAGACAAAATCTGTTAATGGGATCACTGCTGTGGACATTAAGATAGTCTCTTGTGACAGTAAAGGCTACATAGATTTTCATTATTTTTCTGACGAAGACCCAGACCCGCATAAGTATGGAAATGCACTTATTGTCAACAAACTTCTTGATCTTGCTTTGTGGTGGTACAGCCACTGGTTATTACACAGACTCTTTTGGCTAAATCAAGCAGGGACAGTTTAGCAACAACTTGATTAGGATCTTACTTAAATATTAACTACCATTTGCTTTTCTTCTTTGACAACTTTGCATATGCAAGATGTTTTTTGGCTGTAATGAATGTGAGAGACATTGTGGCTCACTTGTGAGGGAGCATTTTCTGGGCAGGAAGAGGGGATGGGAGTAATTAAATGGTTGTAATGTTGTGAATCCTGCCTGGGTCTTTGCACCAGTGGTTCTGGTTAGCTACTCCAGTGTTTGTCCTGTATCAGTGCAAACACTGCAGTTGTGTATTTTCTAATAGATCCTTGATAGGTTTTTTTTTGTCAGTAATGTGGACATGATTTATTTCTGTAAGGTCAAATACTTCAGAAGTAAGGAATGTCAGAGTAAAAGGAACTACTGTGTTCAGTTTTGTTCATGCTCACTATGGCAAAAAATACATGTTCATCTCCTCTAGACTGCTCATTTTTGCTAAATAGACAGATCTGTGTAATTCAGATAAAGCTCTTTTTTTTGTTTTCTCAATGTTCTCTAAAACAATTGCAGTTATTTTTATAAGTGTGAAACAATGCATTTTTTTCTATAAAGTCATGCCTAACCTACCAACAGACATCTTTTCCCATTTGCTGGGGCAATTGAAGATGTTACCATCAGCTAGAGAATACAACACCCACAGCTGGTTGGTAAGAGGAGGTGTGTGAAATAGTGTCGAAAACTAGCTTGCTTAGTTCAGGTAGCTTTGCCTGAGTCTTGAGCTGAGACAGTTGGCTTTGCTTTGTGCTGGATAAAGTGTTGGTGTTTGCTGTTTTGGTGGCACACTCCTGATGTGATGGTTTCAGCAGCTGTGTGCGTGTAGGTAGCTGCAACAGCAAGATTTTCTCCCAAACAGCTCTTTTTTCTCAATCCAAATCCCTTCAACATGATTGGTGGTGGCTGTTGCACTGTGAACTAGTAGAGTTTGTCTAATTTTCTGACCAAACGCAAATATGGCCATAAAATAGAGAAGCCTGGCATATTTTAATTAAGATATAAATAAAATAAGCAAGGAAAAGAACCCAACCAAACAAAAAGTATGTGCTCTTTTCAGTTTGGGCTGTAATTTAGAGTTATACCTGTATGATACATTTTGCAATGCTATTTGCCTCAGCTTATATTGAAAAAAGAGAAAAACAGTTTCTGTTTAATACTCTCATAAAAGTTTGAGTGATGTTTGGATTTTTGTAACCCAAATACATTGTTATGAAACTGATTAACATATTGGTGTACCTTAGATTTTTTTGTGGGCAGGGTTCATTTGAATGTGCAGGGGAAAGAGATAGGTTTCTTGAAATTGCTTGGTTTGTGTGCTTTCTAAGCAGCTCAAGTATAGGAGAAGCATGTTGCAGGTAGTGCCTGGCTGAGCTGGCCTAGGTGAGTCTAGTTTGTCTTGTGACCTGGGACTGGATGGCTGCTTATAGCAGAGGCGCAGCTCTGAAATAGTTAAGTAATGCTTCCTGTTCAAAGGCTGACTATTCAAAGTTGTCCAAAATGTGAATGTTTTTAAATGCTTTTTTGCTTGAAAAACTTCAGCGGTGTGGGTGGTGTGACCTGCCTGATACTTCTCTGGAGAAGCAGCTCTAGGAAGTCTATGAACTCTTCAGCATGGGTAGGCTGAGATGAAAGGGCAGGGCATACTGTTGAACGCTTTCTAAGCACAAGATCTGCCTCCTTCCTGAGGCAGGAGGGCTGCCCTAGGGTGGAGCTGAGAGGTATGCACATGCTGCACCGAGACCTGGCCCTGTGGAGCTGGAGCTGTGGCAAATGGGAGGTTAGAGGCGGTTGCAATAATTTCCCCTTACACTCTTTGTAAACCTCAATCAATGAGTCTCGCCACTCCAGTATCCTAGGTTGTCATAATAAATTAAATGTGTACCCTTCCAGTTCTACCTCTTTACATGTGGGTCTCCCTTTGAAAGTAAAATATCTGAACTAATTCTGGGATAATCATTGTAGTTGTTCCTATGTACCCTTCTCCTGTTCCTCAGTTTCTTGGTCCAATGTCAGAGCTTGTTCTTTCTCTGCAGCACTTCATTCTTAAGAAGTGTTGCTCTGGATGGTTTGGAATGTGGGAGGTGACCTTTACATTACCTTTACAGGTCTCCAGAGACTTCCCCTATGTGTTTCCTTGGTGGATTTATCAAAGAACTGAAGGGTGGTGGTGATGACTTGATTGCACATGAAGTTTTGGTTGGTCCTTTTGATAGATTGAAGTATTCCTTAATTCAGTCATGAAGTGTCAGTTATTCAGCTGTGGCTTTGTGCTCTTGTTGGTTGTGGCAACTGCTGTGAATTTCAGAAGGACAGGAGCTGCAAAAGCTGGTTGTGTGTTGTTGACAGTGTCTACTTAAACTCTGCCCTCTTTGACCATTGTAATGTCCTTACTGCGCACATTAGCTCTATATTCTCACATATGCTGGTGGATAATTTTGGAGCGTGTGCTTTTCAGGAGAGACTCTACCGTGTTTCCTTAATGGTGAAACTACATTTAGATCTGCTGTAACATGCAGGACCTTCCCATTCTTATAGGGAGTTAATTTGCTGTATTGCAAAATTGTTTGAAAGGTTAGTACTGTCTTTATGTAAAATATGTAATGTACTTTATAGGATATAATATGTGTCCGTATATACGTGCAGGAATGATAATAGTCACAGGGAATTTGGAACTGAATAGGCTACTTCATGACTAGCTACTTGTCTTACTAAATGACTAACAAGCCCAAAGCATCATAAGCCAATGTGGAAGGGGGGGTTTCAAGCTTTTTCCCAAGTTACCTTTTTAGGAGGGTAAACTGCTCGGTGTGTTCTCTGGCAAGTGTGAGCCTTTTCAGCATTATAGCATACTTCATGCTTGAGAAGTTGCTCACTAGCTATTGCAATAGCTGCAAAATTTAGCATTTCTTTGCTAGACCTGACAGTAGTG
This sequence comes from Oenanthe melanoleuca, assembly GCF_029582105.1. Taxonomy (NCBI): domain Eukaryota; kingdom Metazoa; phylum Chordata; class Aves; order Passeriformes; family Muscicapidae; genus Oenanthe; species Oenanthe melanoleuca. The sequence goes on along the minus strand of NC_079337.1, from coordinate 27,737,876 downwards.
GGTACATTGCTTTTTTTGACTTCTTCGTTGCCTGATAAGGCTTTAGAATATAGTAGAGAGTATTTTCTTTAGTGTTCAAGGCCGTAACGATCAAATAACGATAACCAAAACTACAGCTATGGATTCAGACCTCTCTGAGGAAATGTTACTCATCTTTTGTGGCAAGTGTAACCCCACACAGCTTGCCATAGTGCTGAATCTCTGTTGAAAACAGGATGTCTTCATATTTGCTTTACCATTGTCTTTGTCTTTGCTAAGCTGTGTTACTTGTGGCCCTGAGCTTGGGTCATTAAACCTGCAGTTTGCCAGGAGCATTTACTTTCCTTGCTGTTTATATCTTGTCATTTTGTCATGCATATATCTTGTCATTAATTCATTCAATGATACCCCAAGCAAGAGATGATCTAGCAACACAGATAAGGGCCCTGAAACTGTGATCCTGGAGATACCCTTGTCTAAGTTATTTTTAACATTTGTTTCTGAGTTCTGCTGTGGCAGTTTCATCTGCTGTTGCCAGAACTGATGAGTATGTCTGCAGATCTGTGACATTTCTCTGAGTGGGTGGATCACTGCAATTACTGACAGGTAACTCTTTTTTTTCTTTACTACAGAGTACAATAGTGACAGTTTTTATGGATCTTGAGGGCTAATCTTCAGCATCCTTTAAAGCATGCTAAGGCAAAGTCGCTGTGGTTTTCAGTGGATTTTTTTTGGTGGTTTGTTTGTTTGTTTTTCCCAGGAAACTTTTGACACAGTTTCTTTCTTCAAGTGCCTAAACAGCAGTCCCTATTTAATATTTCAGCAAGAATGAGTTTGAAATAATCAATTTGTTTGGGGCACTGTGTTTGGGGATTGCTTTTCTCTAAACTTGCTATTTGTTGGAAGAGTTGATGGAGAGGGAGACAATGGTCAAAACTGCTATGCCTCCCCCACCTGGCCCATATTTAAACTTGTCTATCTAGCCAAGATGGGGCAGACACAACCCTTAAGACAAGCCTCTGGTGGAAGGGGGCAGTTGTATCCCTCTGCTTTCATGATGTGTAAGTTGTGCTATCTGTGGCAGCAGGTGGATTCTGACTGTGCTGTTGGTGGTCTGGGTAAGAGCTAGAGTTGGTCACTGCTTGACTCTCAGCTTGCTGGACTTTATGCTGCCTTGCACTTGATCCACTCTACCAACTGTGTGATACGTGCCCTGGAACAGCCACTTGATGTTCATGAAACATGTCAAGAGTAGCATGCAGGCTTTGGTAGCCCCTTAGTAACATGATAGTCATGCTAACTATGTTTTGACATTGTGTCTTCAGGGGAGTGATTATATGTATTAGAGACCCAACTAATAATATCTTAGGTGGACTAATACACAGGTGGCTGAACTTTACATTTTGAAGTATTATAATACAGAAGTGTTTCTGTTAATAACCCTGATTATCTCCATAATGGCTGCTTCCTTAGGTTGTCCAGATGTTTAACTTAAATTTGAAAGTTTTACATACAAGAGTGCACTACAGCTAGGGAAGTTCTTACACATGGCTTGCTGTAGAAAACAACTTTGACATGCACAGTTGCACTTAGGTTGTTTCCAGGACATCCTGTATTTTCATGTTGTCTTCAAGGTCAGGCTGAATGGGGCTTTTAAAAGCCTGGTATAGGGGAAGGTGTTCCTGCCCATGGCAAAAGGGTTGGAGTTCCATGACCTTTAAGGTCTCTGCCAACCCAAACCATTCTCTGATTCTATGATTTCAAGTTGTGTATTGTATTTCCAGCTTTATAGCTTATTACCGTGGTGAATCAATTGTTATTTGGGCTTTGAACACTGTTAGGCTTGACTATTTTGAAATCAAGTAATTCCTGATATGCTACAGAAAAGAAGTATGCTGATAGTGAAATAACCGAGGGTCAAACTTCAGTTCCAGCATTACTGACGTTTGGCCTGGTGGGAGCAGTAGGTAACATTCAGTGTGACTTGGGAACACAGGCAGTTTTGTTTCAAGAATAGAGGTGGGTGGTGTCCCCTGTCATGGGGTGGGTGTGTGGCTGTCTAGTGAGGGGAGCTGCATGCTGTGGTTGCTGCCTGCCTATGTAGGAGGTATGTACAGTCATCCTCCTCAGCTTGTGACTGTTTACATGGCCTGTGGGAACTTTTCAAAAGGTGCTGGGAATGACTGGAAAAACAAAAGCATGTTTAGTGGCACAAAAGAAATGTTAACGTTTTGATACTTCTCATTCCTATTGTTTGTTTACACTGCAGTGTGGTGGGAACAAAATTGATTGTGTAGGTTAGGCAAGACCTAGCAAAGATTAAAAAGGAGAAACTTATCATTAAACATTTTACCCTTCCTTTCATAAAATAATTTCAAACGTCACAAAGGTTGCCATGTTGTATTCACTTGGCCTTTATGGGGTTGTTATTTCATATTGTATTTGACCTGCTTAGTTGTTACTGAAAGAGATGGCTTCCAACCGTTCTCCTACTTATACCTCTTCCTACACTAGCTATTGGTTTAATCTAATTTTTTTGTCAAGATTATTCAAATTAATTTTGTGCTATTGGTTTTCTATCATTTTAGTTCCCTTAATTTAAGTGAGTAGGAAACTAAAAAGCAAATTGAGTTGGCTCAGTGTGACACGGAATGTGCATTAGAGCTGGCATGGGGGATGCACAGCTGGCAGTGAGTCCTTCGGGCACTGTCAGCTGAACTGTGCCCTGAAACCTCATGGTTGTGGTTTGATGATCTGCTGAAACCGGTGCGGAGTATGTGCTATAACCAAAAGGCCTGATCTTGTTCCCCCATTCCTTCTTTGCTTTTGTGGTTGTGCTGTGCACTCCTGAAATCCAGCTGCTTGTGAATCAACATGAGTGCTACTCTTGCCTGACTTCTTAGCCTTTTCAGTAAGGAGAGTGGTATTTACCCTTTTAATAGCAAGACAAATTTAAGTAATCTGAAAGTCTTTACAATATTTATACTAAACTGCAGAAGTATTGTGATATGTATCATGCTATAAACTATATGCATGATATGAACCACCCTCAGCTACTACTGCCAATTCAGCCTTTAAAATAGAGCATGTGCTTGTTCTTCAAAGGTTTTTCCCTCGAGTTCTCTTCATATCTCAGTCATAAACATGCCAATCTGGGCGAACTAATCCTTTTATTCAGTAAAGCTACATTTAACACAGTGATCAAAGATACAATGCACCAAAATATTAATATTCAAATCTGTAAAACACAAAGGAAACAAATTGTTCTGTGAGCAGCAGAGCTAACAAAATCTAGTTTCCTGTGGATTTCTATCCTGCTGTCGTATCCCATCACTGCAGTTATAGTTCTGATTACTGTCTTTTTATGCTGTTACATCCCTTATCACTATATGTCAGATCCTGCAGCCTGACTATTACCACTCCCCATATAACCTACCTACTAGCTGGGGTAGGGGCAGCATGTGCTGTATAGAGCTATGCTTGGTGGCTGCTGCCAAAGAAGGAAAAAATTTGCTTACAAAAATTTTACTGATTGTGAAGCTGAGAGTTTAACTTTTGTTCTATTCTCTCTGCCTATCAGTTGTCATATCCAGAAAAGCAGTAGGATTTCATTATAAGGTGTGTGTATCTTTTCAGAATCACTTTCCACACAGATATATTGTGGCGCTGAAAAGTTTAATGTAGTTCAAGTAGTTCAGTTCTTCTTTATGTTATTTGTGATGCTTTAACCCCAGTTTAGTTGAATATATTCTTTTTGTTATAAAAATCCAGTAAAGGTTCTTAGTGTCTTTTTCCTATACCTCTTCCTTTATATTCTTCTGTATCTCTCAGTTACAATCATCATACCCAAACTTTCTGATGGTTTTTGGCTTTCCCTTTAAGATGCGTATTACTAAATGTCACCTTTTTTAACTTTCAGTTTAACTACATTTCAAACCATTTTTATGCATGCTTAGGAGTGCTGTGTGCCTATTTAAAATGCTGTATTGAGTTTGTAATGTACCAATTACAATATTCTCCAAAATATTTAATACACATTCTATTTTTTTCTTTTATTGAGTATTATTCTATGGACTATTAAGAGTCAACATGTTCCTTTCCGAATTTGTTGTTAAGATCCAGGAAGTTGATGAGTAAAATATTCACCTGGACACACAATACCTTGTTCGTTATTTTCTTTGTGAGTCACATATTTCCTATTTTATGTAGCTTGGTTAGACTACATGAAATTCTTAAGGTTCCTTATCTTAAACTTAATAGCTTTTATGCGAATGAGTTTTGCCACTTTTTGCTTTCTGGACCATTAGGGTATATGTGTTGCGGTTCTAGTGCGGAACAATGGCCTTCTGCTGTTAACCCCTTTCTGCAAATTAACATACCACTTACTGCTTTTTCTTTTGATGCTTTACTGCTGGTGTCTAAACACAAATGTTTTCCCCTAACACCAATATTAATTTTACTTAATGGCCTCTTGAGACTTTGGGGGAGGCTCTTTAAAAGTCTTTCTCTCAGCAATTTCTCCCTAGTTCACTGTTGTTATTAGAAAATTCTACTAGCCTAAAAAGCGTAGTTTCCTTTCCAGAAACCATGCAGTGTAAATTCTCTGCTATCAGCCTGCATATGTTTTGCAATCGTATTCTCCAATCAATTGTTTCAGCTAGCTTGCTATGCATGAATGGCTTATTTGTTTGTAACACATTAAATCATATTTACCGGCTCTTTCAAATATAGGTAAGTACTGTGTTTTCTCACATTCTAATACTAGGTGTTTTTAGTAGGAGGTGAATGTAATTTTTTATTATTTATAATTTTTTTTTTCTTTTGTTCCTGTAGAATCACTCAGTTCTGATTTCTACTAATAAAATGAGAAAATGCAAAAGTACCATGTTTTCTCCAACTAAGGTGTTGGTGGTTTTGGTAGATTTGTTAGCTCTCTTCTACTCTCCCAAATTATGTAATGGAGTGGTGACTGCTGAGAAGCTTGTGTGCTCAAGTAGCCTTTCTTATGCTTTGAATGCAGTATCTAGGAGATCTTGAATTCGCATGGCAGATACACTGTGAGATGTGCTGTGGAAAGGGAACAAACAGGCTATAGAGGTCTCCCTAATTAGTGAACAGGCTGATTCCTGTGGCATATTCTTCCATCCATTTGTTGTTGTTGTTCTGTTGTTTTCTGTTTTGTTTCTTGTTTGGTTTTTGTTTTCAGGAAGGAAAACAACCTGCAAATAAACCCAAAGTCAGTAATTTAGCTTTTCTCTGGAGAAAAATGGCAACTGGAACTGTTCAGTAGTAGAACTCTTCTGTTGCCCAGTAAATGCTTGCACAGACACAGTGTCTAGGCAGCAAAGCCATGAAAGTACTGTAGCTGTTTTAGTGAAGAATAATCAGTAATGTTATGCCAGTAGAGATATAATTGTGTAATTAATATTTTGAATGAAAGGTCAAGCTCATTAAAACATTTTAGTGTAATATCTTTTATCAAGATGGCACTTTTGGGAAAGGTGTCTAAAAGTTAAAATATTTCTTCCATATTTTAATTTAAATATTCTGTTTTAAATTGTGTGTAATAAATAGTTTTAAATGTATTCTAGAAGAATTGGCCCACTGGATCACACTGACATGTGCTCTTTCTAGCCTAGTATTCTGTATCTGATAGCCATAAAAGAGAAAATCTTGTCCAGGAACCCAGAAGTTCCCTAATTCTTCACATGACCCATCTCAAAAAAATGTATAAATGGATGCATGGGAAACATTGAGAACAATAAAAATTTTAGATGCTTTTCCTTTCATGCTTGTTCTCCAGCTACTTTCATTTATGGAATCTCTGAGCCAGAGGTTGTTTCTGTTTATTCAGAAATTCTTGAATGATTTCTCTTCTGAGAGCTTTTACAGTTTCTTTTTGAAACCTTGTAAGTTTTTCACCTCCCTTCCATCCTTTTGCAACAAATTCCACAGATTTGATGGCTGGTGTCTGAAGAGTCACTCATGTTTTGAAAGTGGCTTCTCCTCGCTTCCTTAGCTGCTGCTTCATGTTTGTGTTGCAGGGGTCAATGAAGAACTACTATTCTTTGCTTTTCATGTCACTTGGCTCTGGCATAGCCCCTTGGAATGGGGATCTCTGTTCCTAGAGAGACCATTTTTTCAGGTCCCAGTTCTTAAGCACTTCTTGCTGTAACAGTTCACCTCTATAGGATGACAGGTACTCCTTTACTATGTGATTTTTCATGTAGAAATGTAGAGGTGCTGTTTGCTTACTGGTGTTTCGTCATCAAAGTCAACTGTATGAATGGCAACTGCATCTGAAGTTCAGGCTATGCTGGGGGCATGTTTGCCGAAGAATTGCTTGACCTGTGAAAATGATGGGTAGTCAAGGATGAGGAATTCTCATTTGTGTCTCCAGGAAGTGGCAATTCTTGTGTAGTTGTTCCTGTGGTTATCTTTTAATGCGGTTAGAACATCAGCTTAGCAACTCTGAAGTTTCACTCTATTGATGCTATGGATCATGAAAAAAATAAAGAAGCACTGGGATCTATCTGAAATGATAAATAGCAAGTTTCTCATGTTAGCATTACAACTGTTGCAACCAGGGAGAGCAAATAAAAATTAAGCTCTTGTAATTGAATTTTTTTTTGGTCTGTGGTGCTAAGAGCGCATTGTGAACTTCAATTTTATCATCCCATGTAAGCACTTTTGTGAAGAAAAATAAATTTAATCCTCGTTGGTTTTCTGTATGCCTCTAAAGCCTTTATTTAACTGGGTGATTTGTGGATCTATACAAATAGATTGTATTTAGGCATAAGAATCTATAAAAATAGATTATAGAGTTTGTTTCTTAAAGACTTCTGTAAATGTATACAATTAAAGAATGAATTCTTTATAGAAATCTACAGAAGGGTTTTGCAAGCTACATCTTGAGGTATTAAGGTGTTAAAGGCTTCTATCTTAGTGTATGTTTAAAATATGAGTCATTATTTAAGTTATCTATATATATATATATATGATATCTATAATCATCATAGGCTTTTAAAATTTTTTTGAGAATTTTTTTTTTGTGTTAAATTGATTGCTATTATAGAGGAAATATCTAAAGATACTTGTGAAGCATTTTAACTCAATGGTTAATTTTCTGTTGCCACTAGTGATAGGCTGTGATATTCGCTCTTTTGGAGTACACGTGAAGGTAAGATAAATGAAATCTAAGTCTGATCCTGCAGTTACTGGAGCATACACTTAGATTTGGCCATAAGAACACCTGTAGGAAGCTCTACACCTGCATAATGTTCTCTGCATCAGTAGCTACAAGTGTACATTTGTCAAACTTCTTAATTGTGTGCTTTTTTTGCCTCAGAAAAGAACTAATTTTCAGTTTTCCATTGATAAAAACATTAGTCTAAGCTTCTGTTAATTTCTTATAAGAGCAAGAAGCTAATCTCTGAAGAGTGGGACTTTTCAAGTATGCTTAAGTCATTCAGAAATATAAATTCCACTGCCTTTGTACTGTGAGAGGAATAGAATTGAAGGAGAGGATTAATTTTGGGAGTTAAGCAAACTGAAAAGTGCAGTTGATCACAAATATCAGGTAGTGTATTGTGTTCTTGATTGATTCTTGTATGAATCTTCTCAGCCTAAATGAATATTAAACTGTAGAATTGTTGGAAGACCTGATCAGGTATGGGCAGGGAGAATTAGCAAAATGTGACTTCAGGACTTAAATAGGAAAAAACTATGTCTAAATTATTTTTAATTTCTGTTTGAAAGTCACGTGTATCCTCTCTCAAAGAGAATGTAAGAAAAGCATTGTGTAACTCTTTAGAATTAGTGTCTTTGCAATAATATTGTCCTGCAGTTTTCTTTGCTAGTGCATATCAGTGGTGCAATAGTAGGCAAAAAGCTCCAAAGTCCAAAAAAACTTTAAAAGAAAACCTTAGAAGATGGTCGAAACTTTACAATTAAGTAAAAAGATCTGTCTCTTTTTGCTATGAATTTTATTGTTCATTTGTTTGCCTCTTGGCTACTCACTGATTAAAGATTTGTTTGGCAGGAGCTAGAAGTCTGCAAGACTTGTTGTATGACTGGTTTCAGCTATCAGTTGTTTTTCTGTGTCTTATCTGGCTGATTGACAACTGTTTAATTGAAAAGTTTCACATGCTATTGAAGTGTTATTGTTAAAATAAGCAGTTAAGTCCAGAAGGACAATGTAACCTCATGTCTTGATAGTGAGAGTCACACTGTAGAGGGAGGGATTCTATCTGGCCTAGATAGCTGACTTCTTTATTTTATACATAAAGATTATTTTTTTTTCTGAATAGCAAATGATAGAACTTTGGCTGATTGTGCATATCTCTGGGAAGGGACAAATATTTTACTGTCATTCTGCTACGAGCACTTTCACTGATAATTTAAAGGCTATATCCAGTGTAACAAATGGGAACCTTGTTCTGGAGAAGTTGCAGTAATAAGGATGAAACTTGCTTTTTTTGCTTAGGTTGTTGTGCTTATAAAAAAAATCCAGTAGTTGCAGTCTGCTTGATGAAAAGATGCAGATGAGAAATGGCAGCAAAAGATTTACTTAAGATTGCTTCTAAAAAAGGGGTGTTTCACTGTTAAATATGTGTAACTGTACAATACTTTTTCCCCCCTCACATACTGTTTTACTTTATTTTATGTGTTAACATGTTATGCAGCTTCGATACTTGTATATTGCTGCTAGTAAAATTATCTTTCACAGGTTCTAAACATAAAAGTTTTGAGGAAGTACCTGTCTGGCCTTTTTTGTCTAGCTGATGGTAATTGGATAGAATGTGGCTTTTTTTTTTTTCTTCCTTTTTAGTGGCCTAGCCTCTAATTGCATATTAATGGAGCTACCTGTTTCTGAAGCAAGTCTAGAAATTTTGAGTAAGGGAGGAGACTTAATTTTAATGCTTTCAAGGATTGCTGGTATCATGCTGCTAAAGTCAAGACAAAAATACTGATGTTGTTCAGAGGAAGTTTGTGGCCATTGTCATGTTAGTGCTGGTTACTGAGAATAGTAACAAACCCCCTCCAGATAGCAGCACTGAGTGCTGGGGACTCAGGTTCAGACTTTGTTTCAGTTTAATTAAAAACAATGCAAACAAGTGCTAGCAGCATTTTTGATCTTTGCTCATTACAGCTCTTCTCATTTTTGTTTGTGAAATCCGAATGAATCTTTGTGTCCAAACTGAGTGTTCCTGTTGAATGATTTTGTTCTTGTGTATAGTTGTGGTGGTCACTAGGTTGTAGTGTTGCACAGGAAGCTTTACATAATGCATTAATAAGATGAATTTGAGCTCTTGTCAAGGGGAATCTCTTCACCAAAAGCCTTAAACGTTTCTGATGATGAATAGGCAGGAAAGTTTGTATCACACTTGCTGTGTTTTGAAAAGTCAATAGAAAGACATTTTACTATCAGTTTAAGGAAGTGGAGAAGTTAACGTATTTTAGAACTTTTGAGTTGGTGATTTTTAAGAAAGCATAGTTAAATGCATTCTATGAGGTTTCTGGTGTTTCATAGACTAACAAAAGGTTGCTTTATTAGTAGCTTTAATGAACAAATTGCTTTATTGGCTTAGACATACTGGTTGCCTTGTCAGTCTAAACAGCTATGGGTTCTTGTTTCAATTCACCATTGTGCTTGAGTAGAGAAGTGATAGCCATTGACCTTCTGTTAAAGCACAATAAAAAGTTTTTTGTGAAGAAGGAAAGTGTGCAGGGAAAGGAGCAATGCAGTGCTGTGTCTTGAGTTCAGCAAGGTAAAAAAATCAAGAGACCATATACTTCTGTTGCTTTTCTTACTAGGTATCTCAGTGTAGTGAACTACCTGAACAAGAAAAGGACTGACTTTGTGAAGGCTGTTTTTCATGGAACCTGTGTGTAGAGAAAGAAGGTACTTATGTCATAATTGTAAGGAAACATATTAAGCAGGTACTCATTCACTTCTGAATGTAAAGTGTATTAGTCTTCAAAAAATGTCTGTTTTTACTATTGATTGTCTGACTTGTATATGTTTTATTAAGTAATTAACACATGTGGCTTAAACATAGTCTGTGCTTGAATTAAGTGACCTTATTTCATTTCTTGAATTACTTCCTAAGAATTTGTTTAAATGAGCAAATAGCTTTTTTTTTTCCTCCTGGCTGTATGCTTAAGACACAGTAGAAATTTGTTAGATGTTGTAGATTTTTGTTAATGATAGTAATCAGCTCTCAAAGTTGATGTCAGGTAATGTCAAAGTGTAATGACAGGTTGCTATATCAGGTGGGATGACATTGCAGTCATTTTTATAGTTATCAGCTTGCTTTAAAATCTTATCATATTGTTAATTAAAGATGAGCATCTTCCAGTAACTAGAATAATAATTTTGCAGTAGGAATGGGGGATTCAGATAGATTTGTGAAATGTATTTACATTATATAAGACATGAAGTTATACTTATGATTAAAAGGATTAGGGACTTCCTTTCTAATGAAAGCACTGTATGAAACCAATTTATCATTCTCTGTAAATACTTTTTTATTAGAGATGGGGCAGTACAGTGCAGCGTGGATGTTCTGTAGCTGGCTGGTTTCTAGTTTTTTAGATTTGCCCTTGTTATTTGGTGGGAACAGCTGCTGGAATATACTTTGCACTTTAGTTACACTCTTGAGTTTTGTTATAGGTATTGTGTTGTGTGATTGGTGGTTATAGTTGTTGAGTCTAGTTTATAGTGGTAACTCTATTTGTAATACAAATAAAGTCTTCAAATTACGTCTTTTTTTCTCATGGAGCAGTTTTGTACCCTAATATGCTCCTAATTCCTCAGGAAAAGCAAGTTTTCCCTGCAAGAATTTGAGGAAAACTATGACAAGCAGTGAAACTTCTTTATCTGGATTTCATTTTTGAGGCGGTTGTCGCTATAAATTTGTTTCTGAGATTAGGAATGAGATTGGGTGAGCTTGCATAAGAACATGTTGAGAAGAAGCAGCCACACTGAGTATGTGTTCAGACTGTGCATTGCTGATCCTGGTCAGTGGGGACCGGGGTTGCCATCATGCTCTGTTTAACAGCTGTAGCTCAACAGTGCTATTTACAGGAAGTACCTTTGAACTTTCTCTAATTTTCTTATGAATCCTATAGCTTCAAAATGTCATTAATGTAAAATTTGCATGGAGGAAATTTAGAGCTGGAAAAAAAGCACATTTATTTGTTTCCCCTCCGCTTGTGAGGAGCTGGGTAAGATGTTTGATTGGCACTGTACATAGTTTCCTCTTGCTGGTCTCTTCTGTTTGCTGCCTTCCCTGCTTTTCCTATTTCTCTCTGGTCTTTTGGCATGTGCTCAAGGTTTATTTTGCTCTTTAGCAAAGTCTTACTATCTTCCTATCTCCTTTTGGCTGTAGTTTTTTTCCTCTATTTCTTTGCTTGTCCAGTTCTGCACTCTCGCCCTTGTTTTACATTTTAATGCTGTTGATGTAGTATTGTACCTCTTCAAAATATTTGGTTTTCTTTGTGAGCATAAAAATTAGTTAGCTCTGTTTTTAACCCCCCCAGAGCTCGTGTTAGCACCCTGTTCTGACAGCTACTCAAATACTTGCCAATGTGTCTGTATCTCAGTTTCCTGATGCGCACATTTTAAAGGTGACTTATGTCCTCAGTGTTTAGAATCAGTTAAGGTATCCAAGGATTTTGACAGTGTGGCAGTTACTATAAAAGTACTTTAAGAATATCAGCATGGCAGCAGTTGACTAAACATAATTAATATTTGTAAATTCCTTATGTCCAAAGTATCCTTAGGAGTGATGGAATTGAAGAGGTTGTGTAGCTTCAAATAATATGTTTTAACCCTTCGTACTACTCTCTGGAAACCTGTATTTTAACAGCCCACTGTTGGGGAACTGGTTTTGAAGCTGTGTTGATGTTATGATTGTGCACCAATCTGTAACTGGAGTATGTGATAGCAATTGATGCCAGCTGTATGTGAAAAAGAAAACTGGCAATTCTGGTGCAGTTTTCATTGGAAAGATAGTTTAAGTAAAGGTAAAGCAATAAAACAAATCCAAGAGTTTTAGCTGTCTAAAACTGTGCTGCAGTTAGTTTTTTCATTATGCATTTTTTCATCACTATCAGCTTCCTGAACATCCAATATTGACTGGCAACCCACAAACTGCATATATTGAAGAAAAAAGATATGACTGTTTGTTTTAAAACCAGCAGCCATCTGTGACATAAAATTAAACGTGTACTGTATATCCCTTAGATATCACTGCATCGGCAGTAAGGAGGGTGTATTTGGTATACATTTTTCAAAGCGTATATCTCAGAACATGATTCCTCAAGAGAAATAGTAAAATTTTTGACTATCAAGCATGAATTGCAAGAAAAATCAAGAAAAATGTGACATAGCATTATGGCTTGGAATTTCTGGAGAAGACGACTGAACATTACCAGCTATAGTGGGAAATTGTATGTGGAAGAAATTGCAACACATTCCCCTAGCTTCCTAATAATCCCCTACCGTGATCAGAGCCAAAGTTTTTTTAGGTGAACTTCGGTCAAATAGTACCAGGCCTTGCAAAGCAACAAATGCAAAGCTTGCCAATGAATCTTTACCTTCCTATGGTAAATACTATTCTTCTCCCTGCTGAAATCAACAAAATATGTGGGTCTTACATATTCACACACCAGGATGAAATATATTCAATATAGGTCACCAAGTGTTGTTACGGGAATAAAGGGAGAGAAAGCAAATAACTGCTAAACATCCAAGTGAACACATACCTAGAAATGAGAAAAGACCTAACCACTCTATTCTTTCAGGCAAGCAAGATATCAAGAGAAAATGGGTAGTAGGAGTTTAACCAAGATGTGCCTAAAGGAACGTTCAGAAGACAAATCTGTGTTTTTAAGTACAGATTTATATAGACTATCCTGGCCTCAAGAAGGGGGTTTTGTGAAATTGTATTAATTTTCTCACTCCTTTAAATTTTTAGTATGTTACATGTAAATAGTAGTTGTCTATTCTGCCCTTCTTAAATAACAAATTCTTTTTAACTTTGGCCATTTTCCTAGAAAAATCTCCATTTCCAAAGTTTTCAGCCTCCTCATTTTAATTAACATAGCCCAGATGAAATCAGAACTCATATTCTCAACTTGAAGTTGTTATAAAGGCTGTTCTCTGTTCTTTTGAAATCTGGAGGTTTTCTGTGCCTAATCTGTTCAGTTTGAGTAATAGAAGAAGCTTTGTAGGTTAGAACTTTTAACACTTTACTGAACCAAAATTGTTGTCTTAGAAAACTCAATTTCACTTAATTTAAGCAAAACATTAACCTGGTCTTACAATGTTCAGTTTCCCCAGTTTAGGTTCTAGTTCAGCCTTGAGCGAGACTTGGCTGCGTTTTCATAGGGCTTCTGCCTTGCTAATTAGAAGTTATTTTTAACTCATGTAGCTGCCTTTTTCATCAGTCTCTTGGAGGTGGAAATACAGACAGAGCAGTGGTGTGATAGTTGGAAGAACTGGCGTTTCTTTTCTTAGTTTTCCAGCTTCCTAGCTGCCACTGACTGTCTGAAATTCTCATTTTCAAGAACATACTATTCCATTTTATGCATTATACTCTATAAAATGAGAGTACACATCTGTCACATGTTTTGGGATCTTTGGGTAAAAGCTATTCCGAGTATTTGTTTCAGGGGATCACAATTTGTGATGCCAGTATAATAGTACAGTTTTATTTCCTTGTGAAAAAGAAGCAGCGTCAGTAGCTCACCATTCTGCATTGAAAGGGCAGCCTGTAATTTATGTAATAATCTTAATATGTTCTTCAATATACATATAACTGTTAATTGTTTAATGGGCGCAGTGACTTAAAATGAATTGCTAGTAGATTCACTGGACCTTGGATGCTTTAAGGAAATAAGTAATTATATTAATAAAGTGTTTGCCGGACTGTTTTAACTGGTACTAAATTTGTGTGCTATTGATGTTGTCCCAAATTTGCTTAATAAAACACAAATATTGTTCTCACATAATGAGTGCAATATCCAAGACAGAGCCACAAGTTCCAAGTGAGATGTTACTCTGCTTAATGGTACACATCTTATGTTTTCTCACTCTCATGAAAACAGCTTACTGTTGTAGTTGCTGCATTAATCCATAATCCAATAAGGGGGATTTATCTGAGGGGTTGAAGGCAGAGAGAAGGAAAAAAATATCACTATAGTACTCTATGGGCACCAGTTAAACTGAAAATAAGATGGCACTCTTGAATGGCTCTGTGTTTGCCTTTCTCAATGTTTGAGACATACAGCTTAGTTTCATGGTACTTTGTAAAAACTTGACTAAAATGCCTGATTTTCTGAGAGGAGATTTGGGACTTTCCTCTCTTCTACTGAATATGGGACGTACCTTATCTGTATCTCATTCATGCTTTATTTTAAAATGTTACTCAATTCCTGTGTCTGAAATGAATTTCACAGAACAGCCAAGAAGGCATTCTAATTTTTTAATGCTTGAAAATTTCTTGTGCCAGAATTATCATTTAACAAACTAGTGCTTTACTCCAGTTTCCTGTGTATAGTTTAGATAAGAATAATGGTACTGAGTTCTAACAATATATAAAAGCCTGGAAATAATTTTGGTGCTCAGATACATATTTCTTCCTGCGGGTCAAAATAACTGGAAGAAAGTTGTGAAGTTTTGAACAGGATTAAGAGTGTATGAATGAATTGGAGGGCTAAATTTTGGGTTTGGCACCATGTGGTGCAACCAAAGCCTTGAGCAGTATACAAAATACTTGGGCCTGTGGGCTGCAAAGAGAAGCCTGCAGACATCACCAGAGTCTAATCCACAAAGCATTGACTGGAACTGGAAACATGCAAAAACTGTCAGGAGTGTCCAGGAGATCTCGAAGCAAGTTGAGGAGATGTGAAGAAACGGCTCTAGCAAGTTTTTCTCAATTGAGTCTATGTTGTAGGCAATGGTGAAGGGTGGGGGGAGCTTGGCACATCCCCGGGGTCAGATGCAGCAGAAACCAGTGGGCTGATTGGTTCCCTGGTCTCCAGATCCTCATTCCTCTTAGCTGGTGGTAGACTAGTTCTAAAAACAGCACATGTTACAGATGCTCCTGTTACCACTGCATGAAGGAACAGGATCCTTCTGCTTTGTGTTGGTAGAATTACAATCCCTTAACATGAGCAGAAGCAGAGCTGCAGGAACCTGGCCTTGGTGGGCGCTGGTGTCTGGAGAACCTGAACCTGCTTTTGGTGCTCATCAGCTTCAGAATTTACAGCTCTTTGAAAACTGTCATGCTAATTTATACAGTAGGCAGTAGGAGGGTCTAGCATGCGGTATGCGATTAGACAGGATTGACTTTTTACCTTTATTTCACTTTTGGAAATTGGTATAAAGTATGTCCAGATTTTTGTAAGAAAATATTAATCAAAATGTAGAAATAGAATTCTAGCAAAGACAGTCTTCTTTTTTTCAAACAAGACCGGTCAATTTAAAGTCAGTTTCATATTTTTACCCTTTTTATGCTTTGCTGTTGAAGTGGTGCTTACTGGGGGAGAGTACTGTATTGTTACAGTTTTAATTCTTTTCTATTTGTTCATTTTGACTTCTGCTATATTATAAAGTCAGGCAGAATGTTTTGTTAGCAAACAAATGGGAAGTATAAAGCAAGCAGTCCTTCCTTTTCTAATAAATGCTCCATTATTCTTTCTTAGTAGTTAAAATGTTGTCATGGGCCAAACTTGAGTTGATAACTAAGCTAGAAATGATAATAAATTCTTAGCTGTGCAAAATGGATAAAGGTAGTGTTAAATTCTTATTTTCAAAGGTGCCTTATGTCATCTTCAGAGTTGCCTTTTTTTAGTTTAGATTAACTGGCTTTGCTAACACTTAGATTAATGCTTTCTTTTTGTTTTTTTTGTTTTTAGTTATTTTTGGTGAGATTGTAGTTTAGTATTATAATGATAATAACTTGAAATATTGTTAATTGTTTGCATGGACTATAAAGAATTGAGTTCTAACCAATTAAGGTAGGATTATACATGTAATAAATATAATATTTATTTTCCTGTTTAAATAGTAATATCATGAAAATATTTAGATAGCCAGATAACTGAAAAATCTTGGGGAATGGCTTAACAATACTGCATATGAATCTGGATGCAGACATAGATTTATCTGTTAATCTGATTATCTCCATTTACTAGAGTATGATACAAAATGCTGGGTGTCTGTATGCAAGTTACTGAGAACCTGAGACATATTTTTATTGAGAATAGTTTCAAGAAGTGCCTGTCTGTCCTGTACCTTGTGGCAATTCATTCATAAAATAATGAAGGTCTGAATCAGCTGAGTTTATATATGTGAGAAATTTTATATGTATATATATTTTTTCATATGTTTATATGAATGGACCAACTGCTTCCAAGAAGTCCACTGGATTCCGAGTATACAATAAAATGACAGATATGCTGCTGTAGACTAGACTGCTTATTCTATTTGTGTGTCTCACAATTTTTTCATCTCACACATCTGTATGAATATAGAAAAAATGTTAGATGCCTTTAGTAGAAACTCTTATCCAAGACATGCTGAGGAATTTTTTGATGTTTATCTACTTCAGTGATGTTATAGTTGCTAGAAAGTAAAAATAATTCTGGCAAAATATATTCTGGCTGCTGGTACAAGGCAAATAAACAGGATCTCTAATTTTCCATACCTGGTCCTAAAATAAATTGTTCAAAGAATTTGAAAGACTTTAGGTACTGTTAGGAGTTGCTTTGACACACTGCTCTTTAATCTTATGCAAATTAAATCAAGCAGAAAATAAAATTGCAAACTCTCCTTAGTATCAGGGCCTGATTGCTATGTTCTTCAGCTGTTTCAGTAGAACACTTGGCACTTTACCTCTTTTGGCATTGCAGATTCCCATTGCTGCCTAAATTTAGCAGCCTTTCTGCATAAATCTACATCTGTGTTTCTCTGAGTTTTCTTTGTAAATCCTGGTCTGAAAGGAGGCATGGAGAATACTGCCTTAGAACAATAACAGAGGATAAGTTTGCCTAATGTTAATTTAGTAGTTTGTAAGCCATTAAAGGACTAACATACAAGGTCAGTAATAAACATTTCCTTATGCAGTAGTTTTTTAGTCTGAGAGAAGATACCCCTTCAAGAAGAGTCTCCAAAAGCATAATTGAAAAAATGCCTTGCCATTTGTGTTTACTCTCTCTTCCAAATGCAAAACAGAATTATTGTGTAGCTTATTGTGTATTGAGTAGCTTGATTCATTGTGTTACAACAATTCAGGATTATCATTAATTACTCCTGGGAACTGTTGCATCCTGAAAAGTTGGGTATTCCAATGTTTATAAAAAACTAAAAGAAAAATTAAAATCTGTAACAAATGAGATAACATTGGGGGGAGTTTCAGACAGATTCTAGGACAATGAGCCCTTTATGGGACCAAAAGATCAGCATTAAATACTGCATTTATGGCCTAGTAAAGTTTTACATTTCTTGGTGTGAGATTGTATAAAATTTCTTCCTCCTTCTCTCTCAGATTAGAGGGGCTCCTCAGAGGTGCTGTTGAAGTTTTCTTAAAGAAAACTGGGAGAACACATGAATTAATATTTAGGCTGTTTGGTTGGTTAATGTTTCCACCGAAGCCATCCTAATTACCTCCACATTGTAAGCCTACACAGGCATTCACAGATCTGTTAAATTATCTCCATCTTTCAAACAGGACAAGTGTAATTCATTACCTTACTACTTGATGATGTCTGTGTAGACAGATGAAAATGCACAAATAACTTTTAATCTTTGACAGTGACCATAGATTAAATTTTTGTACCTTTGTAAACTTGAATTTTTTCTCACTGTAGGTTTGTAATGCATGCTATGGCATCCGTTTGTTTTCTTCATGTTACTGCTAAATTGCTGAAATAATTTCTTCCTTGTCCAGCAGTTGCCAACTTTTGTTCAGTTTTGTTTTGTAGAACTGAACTTGTATAACCATGAAGAATAAATTCAGATTGCACTGAAAATGTCCTCTAAGTTTTGATTTGAAAGCTTAAAGGCTGCACAGATAGAAGTAAGGACCTAATTGGGATTTAGAATTTTTATTGCTTCATATAAAAATCAGAAAAGAACATATCGACATTCCTATTCTACTCTCTGTTACTAGCTCTGATAATTAAAGCTTCTGCTTTAATCCAAAATGTCACTCATCACACAGGAGCTGATCACCAGCCCCATTTACTCCTTCACTATGAAAAGGAAGAGGCAGTACCAGTAACTGAAAGATCTAGCTCTGAATCCAAGGTCATCTTGACAGACAGCCTAAAGCAGTTTGTTCATTTCCTCTTTGGATGTGTAACTGTACTGTTGAGAAAATAATTTTGGCATACCATGAAGATTTTGCATTGTGTATGGAGACAGAAGATCTCAGAAATATGCAGCTGAGATTCTATGCCTGTGGCAGTGTGGTAAGGATATTCTTTTGTTTTGTCCACAAAATGTTGCACTCAAAAATGTAGGTGTTGGTCAGAGTTCTTAGCAAGATTTTTAGCTTCCTTGACAACTGATAGGCAAACTTTTTATTGCCAAATTTTCTATGTCAACTATGATGCTACTAGTGGAGTACGCTAGACGGGCTCTACTTCGTGGGTGTTCCGGTTTATCATCCATCTACCTTAAACTTTTCCGTAGTTACCTGTAGTGTATATTGCTTTCAGATATGGAAAATAAAGCACACTTTAAATATTGCATAATATGATGTTCTCTTCTGTCATGTGCCCGTAGTGAAGTAAGTTAAGAGGCAATGTGCTGAACTGATGAGGGAAAAAACCCACCTTTATCTTTTAAAGATATTTAGGAAATCGGTGTTCTGAAGGGTCTCACTCTTGCCTCTTCAGCCTGGAATAGCATTATTTATGTTTACAGAGAATTGTGATTAAAATACAGTTAAAATGAGTTTATTTTCTGTTTAGGAAGCCACAATTGCTATGAAGGCTGCAGTATTTCCTCCTTTATCTCCACCAGGGAGCACTACCAGCTATGCTGCTAAGGCCTCTCCTGTATTTAGTGAAATGCTGATTAGGATGTGACAGCCTGTCCTAGATAAAATGTCACTAGAAATTGTATTAATTTCCCATTATCTTATATGTGCTCATTAAGAGAAATTAGGGGCAGAAGGGACTTTGGACTTAAAAATCTAGCCCAGCATCACTCACTCATAGAATCGCTAAGGTTGGAAAAGACCTTCAAGATTGAGTCCAATTGTTAATCCAGCACTGCCTGATTCACCACTAAACCGTGTCCCCAAGTGCCACATCCACACATCTTTTGAACATTTCCACAAATGACGATTCTACCACTTCCCTGGGTAGCCTATTCCAATGCCTGACCACCCTTTTAGGGAAGAAACATATACTAATATCCAATCTAAACCTTCCCTGTTGCAACCTGAGGCCGCCTTCTCTTGTCCTATTGCTTGTCACTTGGCAAAGGAGACGGGTCCTCACTTTGCTACAACCTCCTTTCAGGTACTTGTAGTAAACAATGTGTTCTCTACTGAACCTCCTTTTCTCCTGGTTAAGCAACCCCAGCTCCCTCAGCTGCTTCTCAGAGGACTTGTGTTCCAGGCTCTTCCTTGGCTTCATTGCCCTCCTCTGGACATGCTCCAGCACCTCAATGTCCTTCTTGTAGTGTGGTGCTGAGAACTGAACTCAAGGTGAGGCCTCACTTGTGCCAAATAGAGGGGCACAGTCACTGCCCTGGTCCTGTTGACCACACTATTTCTGACGCAGGCCAGAATGCCATTGGCCTTCTTGGCCACCTGGACACACACTGGTTCATGTTCAGCTACTGTTGACCAGCAGCCCCAGAGTCCTCTGCTGGGTAGCTTTTCAGCTGCTCTTACCCCAGCCTGTAGCGCTGCTTGGGACTGTTGTGACTCAAAGGAATGTTTTGACCTCTTTTTAAGCTGCCAGTGAAGGAAAGTCCATGTTTTTCATAGCCAGTTTCTTTTGTTGCTTTGTGATCTTGCCCTACTTTTTTGCCCCCTTATTAGTGTCATCTTTCTTTAAACTCTGTTCCATTTTTAGCTCTCTATTTGCTGTAGGCAGGACAAATAGTAATTAGTTTTTTCCTCCATACACCCATGCTTTTTGCTTTTAAAAGAGTGGTGTTTTCATTTCCTCGCTCTTGTTATTGAGCAGAGTGGTTCTGTGGTGTTGCTGGTGGTGATGGATGTGAGCATCCAGTGGTGAGACAGCTGCATCTAAAGTCATTATCAGTGGCAGTTAATGGCTCTGCTGAGTGATACAATGCTTTGAGGATAACTTGCATCTTGCCAAAGAGGGACCATGAAGTATTTCGTTGTCTGATTTGTGAAGATGTTGTCAAAGAGAGAAACATCAAAATGATTTTTAATTTTTTTTAGTTCGCAATACTTTATCTGTTGTTGAAAGCAGCATTATGGAGAAGCTGATTTTCACACTTGTGTGTTCAGTGAAGCTGGTACCTTTTTTTTACATGGATTACTTGTTTCTCTACACTTCAGTGTACAGACAGTGTAGCCTCAGACAAAACTGTGGACTAACCTAGAGAAGATTACAAATGATGGACTATTTTAATGTGCAGAAGTCTGACCTCTGTTTTGTAGAATCCAGAATTACTTTTCTGTGCTTGTTCAGTCAGTTTGATGTATTGCAGCAGGTAGCCTCTGGCCTGCTGGCAAAACCAAGCTTGCAGGAATGGTAACTTCTGCCAGGTTCTCAGTCCTGAGTGGAAGGCAAGGATTTAAAATCGTGTATGGCTACAGCTCCTCCCAGTGGCAGGTCCTTCCCTGCTTCTGCTTGCTGGTGTGGCAATATCACCCCACAGTAATTTTCCAGAGGTGGGAAGGGGTCTTTTTGTGTCTGACTGGTAGGATCTATAATAAAGAATGGGCTGAATATTTATAGCAGGCTGCTGGACAGAAAAACTGCCAGAAACATAGGTGTGGTCCCTGTGCAGCATCTCTTCGTGCTGTCTCAATAAAGGTTTTAGAAATGGTGTGTCTCCACAAAGGACGGAATTGCTGATATTATTTTACACATGAAATCGTCTTCTTTTTTCCTGCAGAAAACATGAGATTCATATTCTATGCACATAGTTAAACTTTGATTATCTGGCATCATGATTGCTGCTGTGTTCTTTTATATATGTTGATTATTGTCATTGGAAAGGCTCAAATTTGATTATTAGGAGATGGAACAATGGGACATTGGGGAGGCAGAGTGCCAAAAAAGAAAAGACTAAGGATTTCTGCAGCCCTTTTCTTTTTACAGGCAAAAATCAATCATCTTTTTGTATGGTGTATGTATGGTGTATGTATGTTAATGTATAGCCCTACAGTGTGATACAGTTGATGCATCACCACCATCACCTTTCCCTTCCAGTTCTCCTTTCTGTTTCATGGAGTCATAAGGAGATTTTTTTCCATGGTGCTGTAAGACAATTTAGATTAGAAGGGACTTCGAAGATATGGTCTAGACCCCTGCTGAGAGCAGGACCAGACTAGATAAAGTTGTTCAGCATTGCTATCCAGGATGAGTTTTTAATATCTCCAAGGACAGGTATTCCACAGCTTCTCTAGAAAACCTGCTTCAGTATTTGGATGTGATATAAGACTTTTTCAGAACACTTAGTCAGAAGTTCTGTTCTTGAAACTTGCATTTGTAGTTTTCATCCTATCACTATTTGTCTCCAAGAAGGGTCTGCCAAAGAGGCTCTCTACAGGGTAGATTTTTATGCAGAGTAAAAATACCTTTGTTACTTTTCTATGACAGTAAAAGGCCTATAACTTAAGATATTAAGGTATCTGAAAATATTTCTAATCTATTTGTTTTAAGACACGAAAATTAATACGTTTGAACCTAGAACCTTATAAATTTGAGCACTGGTGCAGTATAAGCAGCTCTGTCTGGTATAAATCGGTGTAGAAAGATGCTTGTCTTCACAGGCATTGTAGCTTTCAGAAGGAAACTTATTTAGAATTTTTGGTACCTGGAGAGGAGTTTGTCTTCAGTGAAGCTGAGGTTAAGTAGGGGATAATTATGTGTAAATACTCTTTGTTCCTTCCACTGTAAAAAATATAGTCTTGCACATTTAGAATCTATGCAAGTTCTTATTTGGTCTGTGCTGCCTAATATGAAGCAAGTTGAACTCCAAAACTTTGAATTTTGGTCCCATGGGAGATCTAAGCTGAGGAAGGGAACAGACACCTGCCATCCTTTCCTTCAACTGCCAGCCAGCAGTGACTAGACAGGCAATGCTCTTACCTGTTTTCCTGAAAGACACCAGAATCATTAGCCCTTGAAAGTTAATGAGTGAGCTTTTTAAAGGGAACTGCTCTTGATGGATTTGGCCAAGCGTCACACTCACTTTGGGAATACCATCCCCTTCTTACAGCCTCCATGCTTTCATCTGTCTATCAAAACTGATCTTTGTTTGGACCTTTTGTGTGGTTATGTTATTTGGTTTCTGAATTGTGTTCATTGTTAACTTTGTCAGAAATAATACTTGGCAGTAAAAGCAAGGTAACTTAAAACAATGCTTTAGTTATTTCCAAAAGAGTTTTCATAAAAATCAATTTTTGGTGATTTGACATATTTAATTAAAAAGGTGCAAAGGTGAAGTTGCCCAGCAAGTTGCCAGTTGTCTCTGGTTTAACTTGACTAGTAGCTTTCTTCTACAAACTTAATAACTTAATACCCTAAAATACCCTAATTTTTTCTACACTCAGTGTTCTCAGTGAAAAAGTAATTGATTTTTTTTGTACTTTTTTTTTTTTTTAAATAGAATCTTCTGGGTCAATCAGATTTTTGTTGATGATTAATTGCATGTAGTAAGTGCTGATTAATCAGTGTAATGGATTTTGGTGTTTTTTAAAATCCTTTTCGGAACTCCATTAAAATATTTTTATCTTTTTGTGTAATATTTTCTATTAGTCAAATATTGAGACATATGCATTTTGAATAATTAAATGAAACTACTTTCACTGAACTATTATGCACAGAAAAATCTGAGTGTTTTTTAGCAAATTAAGTAGATACCAATTATGAATTGAATTTAGAATTCTGTTCTTTAACTTTACACTTCAAACAACACAAATTAATAACTTCATGTACTTTTTTCCTTTTTTATTTGGGAATGCACAAGTACATTTCCAGGGGAGAAATGCATGTTATGCAAATTACTTCACTTTATTCCAGAGCTGAAAATAATGCAAAATGCTCTTCAGCTGTCCAAATATTTTTGGAAAAGAACACTGCAGCTAGTGATTTAAAATGATAACTACCCCTTCATTTTTAATGCTTGTGAAGAAAGTGCTGCTGCTTGTAGTCTTTTTGCTTAAATGACCTTTGGGAGGGTGACTTGCCTACAGTGAGATAAAACTGAAGAGCATCTGTCATTGCCCCAACGCAGAACAGCCTGGCTGTTTTGATGGTGGCCATTGCTTACAGGGATGGCAAAAGGAGAACTTTTCTAGGATAGTTCAAGGACTAAGCTCATTTTGAGACTGCCTGCTGGAATGGTCTTAATTGAGTGAGAGAGATAATGATACAACAGAACACCTCTGTCTGTGTTATGGATCAGACTGCTTATGAAGCAGTTCCTCAATGGCTGCAATTTACAGCCAGGCACTTTCTAGGTAAACAAGCACCAATTTAGTTATGGCCAGAAAGCCACTTTTATAATTCAGTTTCTGTGGCACAAAATATACGAATATTTAATAATATACTTGCAGTTGTCTCTTTAACTGAAGTTGTGAAGTATATGCTGATTTGCCTGCTATTGGAGAATGATGATGAAATATTTAGCTGAATATAAAATTCAATAGAAATTGATTCTTATGGGAAAAATTTAAGGGAAATGTTTCCATAAATTTGTGAACTTTTGAACTTTAGAAAATGCTAAAATAAAAATAAAAACTTGCAATTAAAAACTGTGCGAAGGATGGTTTGACATAGTTATGAGCATTGTTTGTACCTAGAGGTGATTATAAAAAGTTATCTGCTCCTCAGTGCTACAATATTTTGGCTAATGGGTTCAGTATGTAAGTGATTTACATTGCACACAAATTGCAACTTTGCATTAAAAATTAGAGTAGAAAAACTAGTGGCTAAGAATATAAACTGAGTGGGAAGCTGAGAAAATATACCTTTCAGATTCTATGGAAAGTTCCTAAAAAACTTCAGCTTATCGGAAATGCTCCAAAGATTCTGTTACTTAGCTAGGGAGGCTAGTACTCAGTGTCTTTTATCGCAAAATCCTGGAATGATTTGCGTTGGAAGGGGCCTTAAATTATCTAGTTCTGACTCTGCCTGCTATGGGCAGGAAACCTTCCACTAGATGATGTTGCTCAAAGCCTTATCCAGCCTCATCTTCACCAGTTCCAGGGATGGGGCATCTGCAGATTCTCTGGGCAGCCTGTGCCAGTGCCTCGCAATTATTACAGTAAAGAATTTTTACTAATATCTAATTTTAATGTATCCTTTTTCAGTTTAGAACCAATCTTCCTTGTCTTATTTCTTCATGCCATTATAAAAAAACCCTGTCCAGGTTTCTTGTAGACCCCCTTTAGGTGCTGGAAGGATGCAATAAGTCCTCAGAGCCCTCATTTTTTCCAGACTGAACAACCTCAGCTCTCTCAGCCTGTCCTGATAGGAGAGGTACTTCAGCCTCTGATCATCCTTCTGGATCTCCACTGACCCTGTTCTAAATAGGTCTCTCCAATTCTGTTAAGTTGG
The DNA here is from genome assembly GCF_029582105.1 of Oenanthe melanoleuca. NCBI lineage: Eukaryota > Metazoa > Chordata > Aves > Passeriformes > Muscicapidae > Oenanthe > Oenanthe melanoleuca. Next base: position 27,713,102 of record NC_079337.1, on the reverse strand, counting down.
AGACCCCAGAGCTGCATGCAGCGCTCCAGGTGATTCTCACAAGAGCAGAGGTGCAGAATCCTCTCCCTTGCTCTGCAGCTCTTGCTGCTTCTGATGCACCTTAGAATACAATTGGTTTTCTGGATTGCTAGGTGCACATTGACGAATCATGTTGAGCTTCTCCTCAGCTAACACCCCCAAGTCTTTCTTCTCAGGGCTGCTCTTAATCCATTCTCTGCTTAGCCTGTATTGGTTCTTGGGGTTGCCTTCACCCAGGCACAGAACTTTGTGCTTCATGAGGTACAGATGGCACCACCTCTCAAGCCTGTCCAGATCCCTCTGGAGTGGCAGTGTGTTGACCATACAACACAGGATGGTGTTATCAGTGAACTTGCTGAGGGAGCAGTCAGTCCCACTGTCCAAGTCACCAACAAAGCTGTTAAATAGTGCTAGTCCCAATTCCAGCTCCTCACTGAACACCACTCATTACTGGTCTACACTTAGTTGTTGATCACAACTCTTTGAGTGAGACCATCCAGACAATTCCTTGCCCACTGAGCAGTCCACCTGTCAAATCAATGTTTCTCCAGTTTTGAGACAAGGATGTTGTGCTTTGCACCTGTCCCTGACCTCCCTTTAATCCTGACTGACATAAGCTCTTGATCAACTCCTCACCCATCCACAGGCAGATCTCCAGGCACTCCAGCTAGCCACTAACATAGAGGGCAACACCCCTCTTTGTCTACCCTGCTTGTCCTTCCTAAAGAGCCTTTGTCCTTTCATTCCAACACTGCAGTCATAGGAGCCATCCCACCACATCTACATGGTGCTAATAAAATCACAGCTAACTCTTTTCCTTTATTCCCTGTAGAGAAAAGACAAAGGACTCTGCATGTGTGTTGGTTTTACGTGCTTGGGGGGAGGGGTGGATTCACCTCAGGGCAAGCTCCATGAGGCTGGGGAGTGGGAGGGGCTCTCTCGTCTCTGGGAGCTTCCCCTGTGAGCTGCTGGCACCAATCAGAGAGCTGATTTGGTGATGGACAGCTCAGGAAACCAATGAAAAGTTATTTCGCTTTCACAAATCACAGTGGATCAGGTTTGCTCTCTCTCTTTCGGCTTCTGGTTTCCGGGGGTGGTAGTCCCCGGCCGGGGGCTCTGGGCTCGGCCTGGAGTCCGGCCCGGTGCCCTGGCTCTGCGATGGGGGGGCCCGGCTCGGCACCCTGGCGCTGCGGGGGCCCCAGCTCGGCACCCCGGTTCTGCGGGGGGCCCGGCTTGGGACCCCGGCCTCGGCTTGGTGGGGGGCCCGGCCCGGCCGCATGGTCCCGGCCCCCACTTCTTGACTGCATGACTCCGCGCGGCCCGGAGCTCCCCTCTCTATGTGTCATGGCCAAGCAAGGGGGAGATCGGGGAGCTACCAAAGGCTCTCCCTTCCCCCCTCCCCTCCTCTTTCTGAGAGAAGAGGCCTCCAACTGCCCATGTGATTTCTTCATTATTTGGATACAATTGGAACTTCTTTATGCCTGGATAAGATCCTCTCTTTCTGTAAGCTCCCCTGAATGAGAAGAAATAAAGCATGGAGACTGCAGAGGTCAGCGGAATGAAGATAAAGTTCCTGGTGGGAAGAGATTGAAAAGATGCAAACTGATAAGTAGCTGAAAACCTTTTTTGTGGGCTAAGGTGATTGTGACTTTACTAAAATTCCTTTAAACTGTGAAATATCCTTGGGGAGGTTTGGAGTGCTTGAGAAGAAGACTTTTTGCCTCGGAGAAAATAGAGCTTTCTCTGTTCTGGGACTGGAATAGGAACAGAGACTTTTGATAGAGAAGAAGATGAAGAAAATTTTGTTTTTCAGCAGCCTGCCTTTAAAAGTAATACTCCATATGTGTAACATAACCCATTGCACAGCTCTGAAGGACTGTGACAGAATGGGAGGAGAGTCATAATCTGCAATATTTTTCCCGGGCGGATGTAGATTGTGAAGGTGAAGACACCCCTTAAGCCATAACTAAAAAGGGACTTTTCTCTCTTAAGTGAACTGAACTGATTATTTAAATGTATCACTGACTGAAGTGCTCTCTGTATGTTTGTTGGTAAGAAATGTTGAATGAAGGGGAGGAGGGAACAATCTAGGGATCTTATTCTGAGTATTTTTTTTCTTTTGTTTTATTAATAAATTTCTTCCTGTACCTTTCTAAGTTTTAAGCCTGTCTTGTCTCTACTCCTGGGTCCTGTCACTAAAAGAAATTAAATATATTAAGGCTGGCAAACCCAAGTCACACCATGACAGCATGATTCAATGTGAATGAAGCAAAAGCTGTTTATTGTGCCTCTAAATAATGTTTATATTTATTTCTTATCTTTGATTATACAGTAATGCATTTTTTAATTGGTTGCTCTGCTTTGTCCACGTATCTTTTAATTGATAGTTCTATATTGTCCATGAGGTAAGCCTGTGCCTTTTTTCTTCATCTAATTGATTGATACTATAAGCGTCATTTTACTCAGGTTGACACCACTGTGTTCTGTCAGCAACTTCCTACTTCTTCTTGCAACATTAGTTTTTTTACCCACAGAGATGACCTATTTCAGAAGGTTTAGGCTGGTTCATTTAATATGTGTCTATTCTCCTATAAATATGATCCAACAATTCCCCATGTTGCCTGTGTTTGCATAGAGGCATCTCAGTTGAACCCACGATGAAGCCATCTTACTGGCTGAAATGGCTGGAATTGCCTTGTGGCGTCCTTCAGGTGCTCTCTGACTGACCTGTGATCCTGCTCCAGGCTCTGGGCTTCTTTTGCTGGCACTGACTTCGAATTGGTATGAGTGAGATAAATTGAAGTTACTCACCCGAGCACTGCCGGTTTAAAGTCCTCTTTCCTGGCTTGGTGAGGCTATGACTGAACACACTTCCCTTCTCTGAGAGATGGACCACATCAGGCCTTGTTAGAACTGGGTTTCTCAAAGCAAGTCTCACAGTCCAGGTAGCTAAGCCCCTGGTGGTGGTACCAGTCCTGGAACCATTTTGTAATTTTCCAGATTCAGCTGGCTCTTTCAAATCCACTTGACTGGGAGGATTGATTATAAAAATCTACCTGTTCTCCAGAGTTCCTTACTGTCACTCTTAGGGCTCTATAATCCTTCATACTCCTCACTTTGGTTGTATCACTGTGTCCATGTGAAACATCAGCAGACAATATATTTGTGTGTTTTAACAAAGTCATTCCTAAATCATGCAATATAAAAGTTTAATGTTTTTGTAAAACTGAAACATTGAAGATGCATCAATTAGAAGGCTCCAAGACACATCAGTTAAAAAGCTCCAAGAAAACATGAGAGAACTTTTCCAGGTGTCTTGTTGATTTCTGTTTTAGTCATTGAGAAATGCAATATTTGTACGCAGATTGCATCTAATTTTGTATCTAATCTAAACTAAGCCAGTTTGAAAGCTTTGTGCCTAAAAGTTTTGTGTTTACTTGAAATTCTTCTGTTTTGGAATGCACGAGACACAGGATGTACTAGCCATCCTGAGGAGTGGATGCAACAGATCATAACAGCATTGCAGCTGTGTCAGGATAGAAGAAGGAGAGTAAAACCAGGCTTGTTGTGCAATGAGGGGCAGGAGAGGAAAAAAGAATAGTATCCCATATTAGACCAGCTAACAAAAAGGGAGGGAGTGGAATTTTCTAGTGTTTGAATTCTTAGGTGTAAATGGAAAATGGTAGATTGGTTACACTGATTAATTAACTAATGATTAAATTTACTTGAAGTTAATTTAGTTAGGTTATGGTAGACAAAAAAACCAGCATGAGCAAACTATGACTTCACCTTGACTGCATCCTTAAGCACTCTATTTACAGTGCTACAGCAAATGAAGTGGAATTTAGTTTGAGACTATACAAATGAATGACAGTTGACTCTCTTTATATCCTAAAAGGTCTTAGTGTCATTGTCACGTTCTCATGTAGTGCTAACTGAAAGAGGAAAAAAGTGAATCCCCAAGCAATAAAAAAAAAACCAAGCAATAAAACATTAGCTGGTTTAACAAGATCCAGTGCTGTAGGTTTTATGTTCTTCATTATCACGTTTAAGAAACTGAACTGGGAATGGATTAACTGGGATGCATTGTACAAAGTATATCCCAGCACTGTGTCTTGATCTTGCTTTAGGGAGAAAGTTATTCCTCAAGTTTGAAAACCAATTAGTCACAAATTCTAAAGATGCCTTGCAAATTGGATATTCTGGGACCAAAGATTTTCCGAACTTTAGAGAAATTGAATACTTTGTGTGGAGGCTGGTGAGCCAACAGGACCCATAATATCTCACCGCTCTAAGCAAATTGTTTGTATCCTGCTGGCTTTTCCCGCATTGTTCCTCCCCTGCACCCTCAGTGATACTCTACCCCTCCCCTAAGCTGTCGTATATAAACCCCTCTCCCCTGACCCTGGTTGGAGTTTTCTCGTCCCTGGCCCCCTTCGAGGAGGACACTAATAAACCTACTCTTTGGAACACCACATGAGACTCCCGTCCCTTCCTTCGCTGATCGCCGATCTCTAAAAGAGCCCAATCACTTTTGTCTGGGAGTGAGGACATTGCCTGTGCCACCAGGACACCTTTCGAGACGCTTCTGTGGAAGCACTCCACCATCGCCCTTCCGCGACAACTTTGGTTTAATTATAAGAATACAAACTGTTAAAAGGCATGTAATCAGATGTTAATTTTGTAAGATTCTTGTATTTCTGCTTTCAGTTAATAATTGTAATTAATTAAACCTTTTATGACTTTGGCTGCTCTAGCTGCCTACTGCAAAGTGGTTGCAGGAATGCCTATACATAAAACCAGGCTCCCAATATGTACACAGGGGACCTCACTACTTAATTAGTCTTTCATGTCTTGATATTAATTAAATCTTGTTAACATACAAGAAAACAAAGAGCCTTAAAACTAAAGAACCAGTTATAATTTAGAAGTAAAATCTGATTTTGGATTATGAATATGGAATGAAGTCTGTTTGGGAAGTAACATTAATAGTTGATCATTCTGTATCACTAGAGTGCTTGTTCTCAGTCAGTTCTTCCCCTGTGATGGTGGGTCCAGTTGCTACTCTAATGCAATGGCAACTGTGGACAATTAAATTCCTAGAGTGCTTTAAATAGCACATCAGATCCAGCAGTTTTTGCGTTTTCTTCTCCATGGAAAGCTGTCTGCAACGTGTCCAACCCCTTAACAACTATTTCTCCTATACTTTGGTCACAGGAAAAGAAAGAAAAACTACAGCCAGTGTTAGCTGTCTTTCTCTTATCCTGCCTTCAAAAATTGTATCCTTCCTTTTCTATCTGTTCTTTAATAATATAGTAGGTAAACAAGTTAGTCTTTAACTTCATTATTTTACCGAAGTGCTCTAAGCATAGTAAGCAGTTATATTGACAAGGAAGTGAGAAATAGAGCAACAAGCTATTTAATTAGTGGGGTATATGACATCCATGGATTTGTCATGCTTGATTTCCCGTGCTAAACCTGCTGTCTCAAACAACAATATCCCCAGCATCCTCCCCTGGCTGTATTCTACCCTCCATGTCACCATCCCCCTCTGTATTGTGTCATAAAGTCATGTACAGCATAGCACACTGATTGACTATCTTGTGAAATGTGTCCTTATTTTTTTTTCCCTGTGTTTTTTATCCAAATCCAAATATTCTTATTTTTCCTTGTCTAACTAAATGAACAATTACACCTCTCTGTTCCCCTGTGTAAGGGAGGAAAAGGAGTTTGAAACAATGATTCAATGACTATGTAACCTGGCATAAGCAACAAAGCTTCTAAGATTGAAACTAGTGTTAGGTTACAGTTTTTAACCACTTTAAAGTAGGCAGTCGTACTGAAATAAATTCTGCTGATCAGCTTCTGACTTTTGACTTCTAGGAGCATCTGTGCAGTGATCTAGATTTCAGAACTGTGGAGCGTAAAATTAATCATTTCAATAATATCTAAAATATTTGTGCAATCTACACAGATTCCTTTGCCAGCACAGGACTAAGAGTGACATGGGGATGGAAACACTTAAAGAGGGGAATTAAGTATGTTTTTGAAGCCAGTCTAAGTGGTTCTGCTGCCACTGCCTGTCAGCCTGCAGCAGCCTCAGGTGAACTTTCCTGCCAGAAGCACTGACACTGGGCTGCTCTAGTTCAATAAAATTCAAGATATGACTAGTGGAAGCTAATGCCTCTGTGCTGGTGTGTGTTTAACTACTGTCTTTAGGGATGGAGATTTCTTCAGTTTTGTGTTCTGGCACACACTTAAAGCTTGTACTAAAGCATCTGTACAGCTGTTATTGGTTGTGTTGTCTAGGTTAAGCTCTTGCATGATAATACCTTAATTTTTCTGTGTAGAAAATAGATGGCATGGCATACAGAGGTAGGGGGAAGCTAATTGTCCTTTTTCTTGGGTCTTGCAAATAAATGGATAAATGCATTTGATAGTTTAGGAAAGATTAGCTATTTTCTCAGAGCTTTTTTGAATCCCTCTGCTTTTGGCTCAGATGAAAGTAGTAGAAGGTATATTAAGAGACTCAGTATATAGCAGTCTGTCTTGGTTTGAAATACAGGTGCCTTCTAGGGAAGGCAGAAACTTGCCCTGGATTGGAGAATGTAAAACCCCCTCCCTCGGATTCTTATGATTTTGAAATTAAGGCAACTCTCAGGCAAATATATGGGGATAGGAATAACAGTTCTTTACTAGTAGGTATAACAAGACAAACAAAACAACATCAACTATGGAATTAATAACAAGCAGAACAGGAACTCAGTAACGGTTCTCTCAGCCGTAAGCACGTTCCCTTTGGTGCAGTTCCCGTCACAGCCGGCAGGGAGCGCTGGTGGCTCCCGGCGGGCAGGGCAGGTGCGATGATTTCCCCCGTGGCTGCAGGGGGCGCTGTGGCGTGAGCTCAGAGAGCACGTGGTAATGGCGGCTGTGTCCAAGATGGGAAGGGATGGAAAAGAGAGGTTTTACTTCATGGACGTTGGGGCAGTGTTGGTCCCGGTGCTCCAGCAGGACTCTCGGGAACAGCAAGCTGAAATGGCAGGGCATCCTGGTAGGGCAGGGGTGCGGAGTCCAGCAGCAGAAAAACAGGCAGCTCCTGGCTGGGTTGTGGCTGTGGTAGTGACGACTGTCCCCATCTGAAGCCGAGGGTAAGCAAGAGCTAACAAATGCCCCCACTCTCCTTTTATTTGCTTTTAATCTCGTAGTGTCTCTGTTCCTCTGAGAGAAACTCCCAAAAACCAGAGGAGTTCCCCCTCCCCCATCTCAAGTACCCAGCTATCAGTGCTTCTTAGCAACTCAATGGGAAAAAATCCATAGGCAATAAGGAAAAGAAAACCCAACCTCCAACACAGTAATAAATAAGGAATGTCCTTTTAGGTTGTTCCTTGCTACTCAACCCCAGTTTAAAAATGAGTATGCTATGTATTTTTGTGAAAAAATTCTGCACTGCATTTAAATCTATGCAGATTTATTTGTTTGTTTGGAGGAGGCTGATGAAAGAGTGTAATTTCTGCTTATCTTGAGTTAGATTGTACTTTGTATTTTTATTTATTTCACTTTTAGAAATGAAGTTAATTTAGTTCATTTTGTTAAAATATGGAGTATCCTCTAGGAAGTACATTTTGTAAATTGCCCACCTTCTCTGACTGATAACTTTGGATTATCTTAAATTTCTTTTTAGCTAGAAGACACAGTTCCTCTTCTAGGATTACCAGATGGATGATCTCATATCAAAAAAGGGAACAGGCAAAGTGCTTTTGTCTTTCTTGCATCAACATCAGTTAATGTTTTCTGCTGTTACGTGCAGCCCACTTCTCCTGTTCAGAAAGCTGACATAGGGCATATAACATAATTGTGTTGTGATGTACTTGAATCTAAAGTAAAAATATTTTTTTAAACTTTCATACCTACTGGTGCTAAGCTAGCATTTTCCCATGCGATTCACTCATACAGATTGTGTTAACTGTAGCTATGGGTAAAGCTGCACAGAAATATCTGGACTATGGGTTTAGTTCCAAAGGGTTAATGAAAATGCACTTGGCAGTGAATAAGGACTTCAGACACAGTATTGTAATGGGAAGTATTTATGGTATATATTTTGCCTTACTGTAAGCCTACAGGTGGGGCTAGAATTGCGAAATGGGGAAAAAAGTATCTATTATTTGATAATGGTTATCTTAATGTTGTGTCACAGTGTGACTTGGGTTTTGCCAATTCTAATATATTTAATTTCTTTTAGAGATAGGATTCAGAAGCAGAGGCAGGTTAGGCTTAAAACTTAAAAGGGTATAAGAAGAAATTTATTAATAACACAAAAAGAATTCAGAATAAGATTCCTAGATTATTCCCTCTTCCCCCTTCCTTCATTCCACATTCCTTAACAACAACATACAGAAAACACTTCAGTCAGTTATCTACTTAAATAATCATTTTAGTTTACTTTAGAGAGAAAAGTTCCTTTTTTAGTTTGACTTAGGGCGTGTCTTCACCTTCACAATCTACATCTGCCTGGGAAAATATTGCAGATTATGACTCTCCTCCCATTTCCACAGTCCTTCCAGAGCTGTGCTATGGCTTATGTTACACACATGGGGTATTACTTTTAAAGGCAGGCTGCTGAAAAACAAAATTCTCTTCATCTCCTTCTCTATCAAAAGTCTCTGTCCATATTTCAGTCCCAAAATAGAGAGCTCCATTTACCCGAGGCAAAAAAAAGGTCTTCTACTCAAGCACCCAAACCTCCCCAAGCATATTTCAGTTTGAAGGAATTTTAGTGTTGTCACCATCCCCTTAGACCACAAAAAATGGTTTTCAGCTACTTAACAGTTGCATCTTTTCTATCTCTTCCCATCAGGAACTTTATCTTCATTCTGCTGACTCCATGCTTTATTTCTTGTCTTTCAGGGGGGTTCAGGAGATAGAGAACCTTATTCAGGCATTAAAACGAGTTTAAATTGTATCCAGACCCTGAAGAAGCCCCGTGGCAGCTGGAGGCCTTTTCTCGCAGAATGGGGTGGAGGGGAAGGGAGAGCCTTTGGTGGCTCCCTCGTCCCCTCGCTTGGCCACGCCACATGGACAGGGGAGCCGAGCCGAACCAAGCCGGGAGCCACCAGGGCCAGGGCAGGGGCCGGGACCCTGCCAGGGCTGTGCCAAAGCCCAGCATCGGGGCCCGGGGCCATGCGGCCGGGGGCCATGCAGCTGGGGCCGGGGGGCCAAGGCAGGCCCCCCACAGAGCTGGGGCCAGGGTGCCAGGCCGAGCCCTGCCGAGCCAGGGGCCGGGGTGCCGGGCTGGGGTGCTGGGCCGGGCCCGAGGTTGAGCCTGGAGCTGGGCCAGGGCCCCGGCCAGCAACCACCACACCTCCAGGGAGCTGGAAGCCGAAAAGAGAGTTAGTTAACTTAATCCAATGTGATTTGTGAAAGAGAAATAACTTTTAATTGGTTTCCTGAGCTGTCCACTACTAAATCAGCTCCTGTTCCCCGGTCCTGTGGTGCTTTCCCCCAGGCGACTCCACCCTTCCCCCTTTTCACGAGAAACCAACACATGTTGTTAGTTTTTCTTTGAAGTAGCCAGTCTTCTCTGAGTTTCTGGTGTCTCAAGCATAATAAAGGCCAATCCACTAGTTTCATGTAGCCTGAAAATTATAGAGGATTAGAATAGCTCCATTGTTATGGTTCTTGATTAAACATGAGATACAGTGGAAACACTGATCTTTGTAAGGTTCTCATACTTCTTTCTTGAACTTTGAAACTGACTTGTAAGATTTCCTATTTCAAGTATTCCTATTGGTTAGCCACAAAGTATGCTATTTTTCGCACCCGACATGGATACTTTCCATCTCTCTTGCTTTCAGTGTGTTATTTTTTGCTTGTCTTGGCATTTTTGAAAAATGTTGCTGAAAACCTGAGTTTCATAAGGCTAACTTTATGCCTGAATCTGCAGGTCTATAAAGACTTAGATTGTGAATGAGAATAAGTTGTATTTTTGTAATAGTATGTTCATTTTGAATATTGCTTGAAATTGCAGTGAACAAAAAGAAGTGCAGGTCTTGGTCTATTGTGTGATTTGACATAATTTCTGTATCAGATGGATGACTGTTTCACCACTTATCACTTCTTGTCTTCTGCCTGTTCTTCCTAGAAATACACCTTGCTGGATGATGTGGTATTTTTTCCAATAACAGGGAAAGATGGTGGTTACACCTTCCTTGTCACTTAGCATGACCCACCTGTGAAGAGGCAGTGGAATCAGTCTGCTGATATTCTGTAAACATCAGGCTTTTGATGGACATAAGATTATGTCCCTGTTCGTTCCCATCCCTCTATTTGCCACAGAGAAACAAGAGGACCAGGGGTCATGTGTCAAGTCTGGGCAATGTTACTTCTGGCAATGCTACATGAAAGGTTTGAAAAAACCAATTAAGATTCATATTTCAGCCTCACCAGGCTGGCAGCATTCTCTTCCAAGGATGTAGCAGGAGTTGCCTGGTTGTTATTCTTGTGCTATTTGAGGAAAACTTAACCATCCTAACAGTGTCTGTATTGAGAAGCTGATTGTTCTCATTCTTTTTTCCATCGGTAGTAATGGAAATGAGTGGCTGTGAAATTTGCAGTCAGATGACAAGCTACTTGCTTCCTCTTGATTTTTGTTGCAGGCTAAGGTGTTGTAGCAGCATCCCTCTTTCCATAAGGTGTCAGGTTTTTTTTACAGTGTAGTGGGATTTAGTTTCACTGCCATTGCTTGAAAAGGGATAAATCTTATAAGTAAGTCACCTTAAAAAAGGAGTACCAAGTATAAATTGATAGTGTTTCCTTCTTAAATAAGCAGCTATCCTGAAACAAGAGCTCTGAAGGAAAGAAACGTTCAGGGGTTACCTCTGAGGAAAATATTAACTATTTCAACTCTGGGTAGTAATCTGGAAGTCAGATAAATGCTTATCCCAAACTCTTTCCCAAAACTCTAAAGGAGGAAAATCACCATTAGTTAAAAAAATGCACATGGGGGTATGTTCAATTACTTTTAATACTTATGAGCTAATTTTTTCAGTATACTGAATATGTGCAGGTAGTATATGGTAGTATGAATTTATTCTTTACCTGAAGCATTGCTGAGTTTTTGCATTCAATTACTTTATAATCTCCAGCTTTTTCTGGTGCTGTGTAGAAAACTGTCTTTTACATGTAAATTTTATGGAAGCAGCAAGAAGAGAAGGGAAAGTAGAGACTACTCAGTAAATCTGTTCCTGGAGGAAAGGAACAGCTCCTGTGCAGATGTGCCTGTGTTTAGCTGTAAGGGCTCCATACCTAATTGGTATGCAAGGGGTTGCTGCTGCCTATGTTCGTGACTCAGGTGTAGGCTTCCTATCTAACTCCAGGAACCACATATTTATGAACAGCACCACTCAAGCTAAGTGATTTTAGCTCCCGAGCCAAGTTATGAATTCTGTTGTTCTTAACCCACTAGAAAAGGCATTCAGAAATCTGCCACTGGATCATCTCCTGCTCTCTCAGAAGACATCCTCACAAGCCCCGGTCTGATTGCCCTCCTTAGACTATACTCACTGTGTGAGCTAAACTTTTTATTGTCTCACATAGCTGGAAGATGGTAGAAAGGGCTTTCTCATGTTTTAGCAGGTGCTGGGAATTGTTAAATGGGTGTGATTTTTTTTTTTTTTTACTTAGGTTGTCAAACCAGATGAAAAGGTAAATCTAAATCCTCTGGAAATCAAAGTTAGGGAAGTAAGCTGGAGAGGCAAGGCCAGGGGCTGGAGGAATCACTCAGTCCCAGTCAAAGAAATGTTGGTGATGATGTAGGTTTTGTTTTGGTTTTGGGTTTTTCTCTTGGTTGTTTCCTTGCTTGCCTGCAATAAAGGCAGCTGACCAAGTGGAGTGAGAAAGACCTTGTTAAAAATCTTATCAACAAAGGAGATCAAGTGTGAAATGGGGGCCTTAAAAGGTGCAGCCAGTACATGTCCTTCATAAGCTTGTACAAATTGCAGTTTTGGAACTAAGAGTTGTCTTCTTCTATGGTTTTATTGGACTGTTTTTGGGGTTTTTTTTGTGATTTCTCTTGTGCAAGAGGGGAAAGTGAGTTTGATTACCCATTCATCTTTCCCCACCCCAAAAAGAAGGAAGGGGCCTTGAGAAAAGCTGATGAAACTGAAAACCACCACTTCTGTTTCACTTGGGTGAAATTGGACATGACTTCTTATACCTTTCCTATAACTGCTTTGAAATCTATCTGTAGCAGGGGCAGTGTACTTGTCTATTGTGTTGGTGTTTTTAAAATTTCTGTTTTGTTTTATTATCTCTGAAATGAGAACTCAAATACCTAAAAACCATTTTCAGATCTTTAAGCTGCAGTGAAAGCTCAGCAGATGATGCAATTTTAAAAACAATTTGCTGCTTCTCTCAATGTAGGATTTCGAAGTTTTTATTACCAGGAGTAAACCTTAAGTTAGAAGCTATTTTATCTTTTACCTATATACCTATTGTCGTGGTGTACAAAAGGAGTCTTAGTTCTTTTATATGTACCAATAACACAGTTTCTGGATTATAAAGAAAAATCTATCATAGGTTGAGTTTATTGAGCTATAAGTTCTATTATCTTAATTAGGATTGTAAAACTTAATTCAGATTGCTGTCATCTCCCTTTCAAGAAGCCTACATTCTGATTTTGTGGTAATTTTTTGCTATGCACAAACAAATATATTCTGACTGTGTAAAAACAGTAGGTATGTATTGAAAACAGCTTTTTAAAAAAAAAAATTAAGCAACAATTTGACCATAATTTTGAGAAGGTCCATTCATTTGCAGGAAGCATACAGCCAACCCTTTTTTTGTCCAGGTATTGAAAAGGGGGTTGCTGTGCATGTTGGATTTATTTTCCAAAGCAATGGAACTTTCAGCAGACAGAACAGGGGAGGTGGCCATGTTGTGTGGCAAGCTCCAGGGTCTCTGGTGCTTCCAGCTATCTTTTGGAGAGTTACCTTAAAACTCATTTGGCTGTTGTGAAAATTATCTTCCATCACACTAAACCCGATGAAGTTTCAGCTTCCCTTGCATTCTCTTGCTTTTTTTCTAAATATGTAACAAATAAACCTGTTGGCTTTTTTCAGTTTGAGCATCTTACTGTGTATCAGATATGTTTTATGTTGAGGCCTTTGCAATAAGTTTAGACATTTAAACTTTACAATGTCTTGTATATGGTATAGTCATTTTACCCTAATAGCTTATTACTAATCACAGGCCACTTTCCACCAGTTCAGAGTTGTATTTTGTTTGCAGATTTGTTCACTAACTATATTTCGTAATTTATATATTGTTTCTATATGTGTTTCTATTCTGCACTTTTCTTTTTTTAGTCGCTACTTACACTTTCCATAGTGTATTGTCTTTTCCACTCTGCATCCAAGTGATATTTCATTGGTGTTTAAGAGTGTGTCTGGCTGCTTGAATATTAAGATTTTGCATACAGGAGAGCATGGCCTTAGCTTAGCGTAAAGTTATGTCTCCTTTGCATTTTTTTAAAAGAGAAACATTCTGTGACTTGTGATGAAGAATATTGCAAGAAAGATTTGTTAGCATGATAAATGCTAAGATTAAATTTATTTAATAACTTGTTTATTTAATATTTATTTATAAAATTTATTAAATAAACCATTTATTATGGTTTATTTAAAACCATAAGCAGCCCTGCTCTGCTTTGAAGTTTGGACTTGGCCAAACTTGGCCAGTTTGTGGAAGTCATGAGAGCTAAGATAATGATGAAAATTGCTGGTATTTGGAAAGCTGACCACAGTTCTGAGAACATAAAATTCATGACTCTATCCTGTCAATAAGTATTATGGAGAGCATCATACATTTATTATTTTAGTTAGAAACAGGGATGTAAGAAAAAGATTCATAGCAAACAATTTTAATTTCAGGTGAAACATAGGGAATAAAGTTTTATTGAAAGTTTTGTTGATCAGGCACAAGAAAAATAAAATAAACAAAATATTGTGGTAATACCAATGTAAAATTCAAGCAAATCTGTCTTCATGTTTTAAGTGGCACTATAGGATGTTTTTGATGAGGGGGAAAAAGTTTGTTCTTCCATTAACTATGTCACTATGAGTAGGACTTCAGTTCTGCTGTCTATAGGTATATCCACCACCCCTAATCCCCCTGCCCCAGTAAAATTACTTTGAAATTCATAGAAATATTAACTTATATTGCAGATACTTTTTCTATGAAGCCATGGCTGTCAGTCACTGGCTCTATCTGCATGCACTAGAGGATCAATAGTGCATTAAGGAAGCTGTCTTGAGGAGGGGAAGGATTCATAAATAATAAAGCAGGCTGCACTGCTGGCACTTCATCTCTACACAGAGTAATACAAATTCTAGTGAATTCTTGCACTTCCTAACCCTATTAGGCTTGAAACCATTATCCCAAATATTGATGCTTTCATTAAGTCTGTTTCTTGTTAAGAAGTATGTCTGTGTAATCCTTAACTACTAGCTGTCAAAGAAAAAGGCTCGTCCATATATCAGAAATAGAGGTACAGTAGGAACGTTTGTGTAAGAATTAACCTGTAGTCTACTGAGAGACCAGGGTTTGAAGCAAAGGGATGTGGGGGTTGCTTTCAACGTTTTCTTAGTCCTATAAACAATAGATGCTTCTGCAAAGGGATTTTTGTGGTGTGCAGGACATGTGAAATGTTGAGCATTGGAACATGAGCCTTGCGCTTTAAATTTGTGTATTTTTTTCATTAGCTCTCTCTGGTTCTACATCCTGGACATTGCTGACAAGCATGCATCAGCAGTAAGACTTTCTTCAGTAATGTGTCTGAGATATCTCTGAAATGTGGATTGTCAGAGCTATAGCTGCTTTTTTTGGAAATTGGTTCCTTTCAAGATATTTAAGTAATTTCACCAGATATTACTTTAAATGTTCTATATAATGTGCTCTTTCAATGAATAGCCATGTAGAATCAGCACAAGAAGAGCAAAGTCCTTGGCAATGCCAGCTCAATTGCATATGCAGATGAGGATAAACAATTCTGTGCAGCAGATAGTACCTCCAGCAGTCAAGTAAGAGGTTACGTGTTATTTTGTTTGTTTATATCTGTAGTCTTTGTAGAAGGGGATTTTTTTACCATTCAATTTGTTGTGCAAAACTGGAAATCAATTTAATAGGAACATGAATATAAAAAGGGCAGAGCAAGGTGAAAGGAGAGGTTCAGTTCAGCTTTAAACCAAAGAAAGGGAGGGAGGAAGAGAGAGAGAGAATAAAGGGGAGGGGAGAGTGCAGGAGAGAAATTAGGGTTTCAAGGCATTGTGAAAGTGAGTTTTTTTTTTCAGCTGCTTTCACATCACTTGTATTTTTCTTAACCTTTTGCTAGAAAGCATGCTATTGAACAAGAACTGATAGCTTTATAAATGTAAGTGACAATTATTTAAATTCAGATTATCTCATAATCAGGTTAAGCAGTTGTGTTAATGTGACACCTACTTTCAGGAAGAGTATTGCATACCATACCATTTTAAACCAATTAAAATGAGGTTTTTACAATATTATTTGCATTTTTTTTCTATGAAAAAGCAAAAATATATAGTTAGTGCATTATTATCTCTTGTAAAGAAGATGTTTCCAGCAGTAAGTTATTTTGTGTTAAATTGGGGGTTATCCAATGTTGTATTTTGAGCAGAGTATATTTCTTTTTAAAGGTTAGGAGACCTGTTTATGTCTCACTGCTCATTTGAATTAGTTTTGCATTTTTTGTTTGTTTCAGAGCAAAGAGCTCCTTGAAGACTTTGTTAAAGCTGCTTACGTGATCTGCCTCTAACTTGCTTTGAGATTTGGTTGTGGTGCCTTTGGACATTCTACTACAAATCCTTTCATGCTTCTTTCTTCCTGGGTTCAAATTTGTGTTGGCTTTTCCTGATGCTGTTCTCACTCTCCTAGCATTGTAGCAGCCATTCTTATTTCAGGATCTGGTAGACCTGGATAGCATTTTTCTCATGCACTCTGACTTTCCAAGAAGACTTTTTCACCATTTCCCAGACACTTCAGGTAGTCAGTCTGAGAGTGTAGCTGTCAAATGCCATTGTTCCCCTGTGTAATTGGAAGGTCCTTTTCTAGCAGAGGCCTTTCAGCAGGTTGGCAGCCCCGAAGACGTGCAGGCAAGCAGGCACCTGCTGTGTGCTGTGGCAGGTTCATGGTTGAGTGTGTGGGGCTGCGTGGGGTGGGGCATGCGGCTCTGGGCTGGCACAGCTTCTGGCCATGGCTGAGGCTGGATAGGCTGTGCTGCCAGGGAGGGCAGAACAGATTGGAAGTGACAACAGCCAGTGAAAGAGTAGATAGCATGCAGTTTTGAGAGATTGCCATCCCTGAATTTGCTCCTCTGTTTTGAAGCAACTTACTTTGCAAAGAGGAGTGGAGGGGAAAATGCACCTATTTTTTAAATGCAAGGTATTACTTGCTGATGAGACTGACTTTTTTTTTTTTTTTTTTTTTTTTTTGAGAAACAGTCTTCTTTTTCTTTTTTTCTATTTTCTTTTTTTTTTCTTCCCTCTCTGCTTAGCAGTCCGGGAACTGCAGAATGAGGCAGCTGGCCAATTTTGAGTGTTTATGGGACAGCACTGGTCCTAATTTCTTTAAGAATAAACTTGTCTGATGAGCAAGTCAATGTGTGGCTGTGGCTGCAGCATTATTTCTTCTTTAATGAAGAGGCTAGGCTGTTCGACCTGCTGCTCCAATCTTCTATCTTGCAGTCATACATCAGAACAGTTGCAGAGAATATCCATGGAATATTTCAATCAGCCGAAGAAGGTAATTATATTTTTAATTTTAATTATACTATTAAAAAGATGCTGTATAATTTTGATTTACATGATGAAAAGACAGATTTTAGATCTTTTTCACAGTTTTCTTGACCTTGAGTAGCTATCCAATAGCATTTTGCCATTATCAGGTTGTGTTGCAATAGAAATGTACTGCAGAAATTGAATTTGTAATAGTATCAGGTGATTTACTGGATGCACTGACAACCACTTACTTGCTTGTTCTGAAATGTGGAGCACTCTAATGGATGTTTTGATTGCGGCCTCGAGTTGCTCTGAAACTGCTAGATGCTTAAAACGTAAGATCTTATTTGTCAACCTATCCCCTTTCCTGATGGCCGCTTAGAATACATTAACACATATGCTTTATGCATTCTCTGAGAGTTTCACCCATGCTAAATGTAGTCCAAGTTTGTGCCTAGAGGAGAGCATAGGACAGCTCTTTATGATTTGCTATTAAATGTTAGGTGTTTTTCTTCTGATAATATGTTAGGCTTAAAGCTGGCTACAATTAGAAAACAAAACAAACTGAACTGAACAAAACTCATTCAATATCAGAATATGGATTTTACTGCAGAAAAAGCCATTAGGAGCTGTGATCCAATGAACTAAATTGGGGAGCTTAATTGGATCTATTGTTTAATCAATCTGTTTTAGGCTGATGAAACATTGTTAAACTCTAAGAGCTTTTAAGTTACATAGTACATCATTCCCCTGCATATTAATTGGAGTGTAGTATAAGTTCAAAATGTGCTATAGTGATTATTGATAGTTTGTATCTAGTTCTTTTCAGTTTTTAAAAAGTAGTTTTTATCCATTATTGTGGATGAATAAACGTGCGCTTTTGAGTTCACTCTTATTTGCTGTATGATATAATAACAATAACTTAAATACAAAAAAACCTCATTGAGATATTAAATGGCTTTTCATTGTTCATGTGCCCATTTTGGAGTGAACACTGATAGGGAAAATATTACATCAGGAAGTAGAAAAGCCTCACAGGAATCTTGAAGTAAGAAATGGTCAAAACCTAACTTCAGTAGGCTGAAGTATAGAGGATGACGCTTTGGCTGGAGGACATCAGTATGCAATGTACAATAGGAGGTTGAATAGGATGAAACACGTAACAATTTCTTACCTGATTGTCTATATAGTGATTTCAGTGGCCTGAAGAAAATCAAGGTGGCTGGATTAGAAATTGTTAAACCTGATTATAATTAAACTAAACTGGAGAGCTCCTTCAGCCAGTTCTTATTTGACAAAAAACAGTGAGCAAGAAAATTATTATTATTTATACAAATTGATTTTAGTTTTGTTTTCCATTTATATCTCAATGAAGATAACAAAAAGAAAATTGATTCTCTCTCATTTATTTTATCTATTTATTTATAAGAAGAATATACTGCTATTCCCATGCTTGCTCCTGTTATGTATGGTTTGACATTAATATTCTTCTTGGCCGTTTCATCTGTGTTTTTTATGTTTGTTTTGTTTTTTTATAGATTGTGAAAGGAACATGAGTCCTTTTGCAGAAATAGATTTCTGTCTCACCAGTTTACACATGTAATTCCTATCCTTACACACCCAGATTCCTATTTCTCCAGAGTACAAGATGTTTTTTCAGTCTGAAAGAACTGATCATTGTGTTGGAACAGCAGAATGAGCCTGAGCATGCTTTTTGAACCAAAGGTGTTGATGGTGTTAGGGGTAGCACTTCAGTGAGCTCAGGTTACAGGGTCTACTTAGTGATTTTTGAGTTCAGTGATTTGACTTGTAACATTCTCACAGTGTTTCAGCTATTTGTTTTAAATTGCCTTTACAGATAGTGGGAAACACAGCTATTAGTTTAAGAGAGATAATAATTAAAAGTCACTTCAATTTAAAGAAGTTAACTTGAGAAAAATAAGCTTAAATAGATTGCTTTTACTTTGCTTTTATTTTTATGTCTTTTTCAAAGTTAGTTTATACTACATGGAAATTTTGTGACCATAATGTTGTATATCATAGAAATATTTGCAAAAAGTTGATGCGATCTGCTCTGTTTTGAATTCTAAACATGATAAATAGCTAGTGGAATGAGTTCTGAAGGTCAAGAGAAAAATCTTTGTGAGTCAGTGACAAGAGTAGTTGAAAAGAATTATATTTTTCAGAGAAGGCAGCAAATAAGCTCTTTTTGTAAAATAGTGTTTTATGTACAAACTTGCACTTGAAAACACAACTGTGAAACTGTAGCTAAGGCAGGGAAGAGAAAAGGGCATTTCTGTGGAAAGTGATATGTTTCTGAAATGGCAGTGAATAAATATGTGCTGCAGATACTGTTGTGCTAGTGGAGCAGAAGGAGTAGTAGAGCTAATTGAATAGTTATCGTAGACAGGTAGAGAAACTATAAAAGAAAGGCCTCATAAAATCAGGTCTGCTATGCTAAATTAATGCTAGTCTGTTACTTCTACACTTGCAAGTTCCCAGGCAAAAGTGATCTTGGAAATGAGAGTTCGTTAATGCAACAGCCTATTTGCGGTGAGAAAAACAAGTCTGCACCTGGATAAACAATGGATCTGTTCCATGAGAATCAGTGAAGAGAATATGTAAGCAATTGAAGAATAGAGAGATTTGATAGTCAAGTAAAATACCTTTTACTTACCAATAAAGTAATTGGCAAGAAAGCTATTAACCAATTAAAGTTACACACGAGGTCTGTAAAAACTGTATAAAAAAGTATTATATGAATAAAGAATGGGCTTTTCCCGCATGAGGAAAATGAGGTCTTGGCTGATGTATTACAGCAAATAGTAGTATCAGAAGTGTTGAAATTGTATTTAGCAGTTTAAGAGTTCAGCTATAGACTCACCAAAATGCCTCTGGCATATGTTGGTGACACTTGGGTAACACAGTCCAAGGTGTCACTGCCCATGGCCTCCCACTGTGTCCCAGGTGTTACCTGCCAGCTTCCACTCCACAGTTGCATCCGGGCTGCTGGTCCTTATGTGCAGCAGTAGTGTTATTTTAGGTCCTGGCACCTCCTGGTGCTCTAGTGCTTAAATAACAAAATCCAGCACTTTGCCAGATTTAAAAAGAATGTTTCTGTCCTATTATTTAGCCAGAAGATTTGTAGTGTTTGTAGTGGTAGCCACTCTACTAGCCCTGAGCAGGATTTGTTTTCTAAAGAAATTGTTATGAGAATTAGACTTTGAGCATGTGAAACATCAAGGTAAACATTATAGTAAAATGGTATATTAAAGTCACACAGAAACTGCCTTTATATTAAATGGTACATGCACTGTTGAAAATTAACCTTGGTACTTAGGTCTCAACATTTGCCAAAATTGGTTTAATTGTGCATGCCATTTAATGAGATAATTTTGCAGAATTAAAATGTTTCACACACAGACTCACAAGGTTGGAAGGGATCTCCAAGATCATGGAGTCCAACCCAGCCCAACATCTCAACCATCTGGACCATGGCACCGAGTGCCACATCCAGTCCTTTTTTAAACACATCCAGAGATGGTGACTCCCACCTCCCTGGGGAAACAATTCCAATACTTTGCCACCCTTTTACCAAACTTTTCCTCATATTCAACCTATATTTCCCTTGATGCAGCTTAAGACTCTGTCCTCTGGTTCTGTCAGTTGCTGCTTGGAGAAAGAGAACAACCCCCACCTGGCTACAACCACCTTTCAGAAAGTTGTAGAGAGTGATCACCCCTGAGTCTTTTTCTTCAGGCTAAACAACTCCAGCTCCCTCTGCTGTTCTTCATTTGGCTTGTGTTCCAAGCCCCTCACCAGCCTTGTTGCCTCCTCTGGATGCGCTCAAGTGTCTCAATGTCCACCCTTAATTGAGGGGCCCAGAACTGGATACAGTACTCAAGGTGTGGCCTCACCAGTGCTGAGTACGGGGGAAGAATGGGTTCCCTGCTCCTGCTGGCCACAGTATTCCTGATCCAGGCCAGGGGCCATTGGCCTTCTTGGCCACCTGGGCACACTGCTGGCTCATGTTCAGTTGCTGTCGACCAGCACCCCCAGGTCCCTTTCTACTTGGGTACTGTCCAGCTACATCATTCCCAGCCTGTTGCAGGAGGGATTTCCCCTGCGACCTCTCGTCTGGCTTGACCAGGTCCAAGTGTGGCTAAATAAATGGGATGAGTATGACGGTGTGCCTGAGAAATCCTTTAATTTATCCATGTCCGTGCAGTTCAAGAGGCAGCATCCAATACCAGGGGGAGGTATCAGACCTAACAATATATAGGGGTACCTGAGGGCAAAGGTCCAATCACGAACAAGAACTAAGCATATCTGGGCATGCCCTTACGTATCCCCACAAGTCCCATGGTTTTAGCCTCCTGTATCTGTAGGGCAGGGGCCTGACCTTAAGTCTAAGGCTTTGCTTCCCAACAGCCCACCTCCTAGCATCTCAGACTCATACTCTTTGTGTAGGGAACTTGGGCTAAGTTTTCGTCCATCCCAGTTTATTCAATTCCCACACCAGCCTATTACATTACAGGGGGTTATAGTGGCCAAAATGCAGGACTCAGCACTTGGACTTATTAAACTTCGTCTTACTGGATTCTGTCCATCCATTAAACCTTTCCAAGTCTCTTTGCAGAGCCCTCCTACCTTCAGAAGATCAACACATGATGCCAGCTTAATGTTATCTGCAAATTTACTAATGAAAGACTCAACACCCTCATCCATGTTGTTAACAAAAATATTGAATATTGTATGTTTAAAATGTCTCTCAAAGTGTAAGCAAAAGGAATCTTCCAAAAAATTAGATGCCTTTTTTGAAAAAAACCAAAACCAACCAAAAAAATTAAAACATAAAAAAAGGATTGAGAGAATTACATCATTTTCATAAATAATTATGTTTCTTACTTTTTATCTGTTTTAACAGAACTCTTGGAGGTGTTTCCCAGAGAAATACTTGGCAAAATTATGTCTCCTGGAAGATTTTTTAGCAGTCTCCTTTAATCTGATTTTCCTGAAATACATAGTACTATATTTTTTGTGCATGTGCTGTTCTGCATAACCAGGTTCTGTGGGATCCAGAACTGTTACTGATTGGTAACAAGCATTCACAATAGAAGAAATGCCATACTTTTATTTACTGATCTCCTTCCAAAAATGTAGTGAAAAAGTGTTGTTATTCTTGAATGCCTGTATAGCTCCAGACAAAAGATAATGATGATGTAAACTGGTTTTCTCACTCTGCCTGACCCTCCACATCAGCTGAGGGCTTTTGCATCTGTTTGCTTAATTAGGAATTAACCAGATTGTTTAATAGCTTCCTTTCTTCCACTGCAGGTGATTTTAGTAGGAACAAATACTAATGGCAATGGCAAATACTAGTGGAACTGCTGGCAATGCAAGATTATTTTAGGGTCTTACCTAAACCTAACTTGAATTAAGTCCAGAATAAAACAATGAGACTGTGAAAATGGATGTATGACATACCTTGCACTTCAAAATTTGTCACACATGCTTAGTTTATAAGAGTACATGCCTGTTTTAGATGAGTGTAAATGTCTGTATTCTTGCATGTAGAGCCCTCATTTTAAACTGGAAACGTACTAATAGTGGAGAAGGAATATTAAAAAAAAGGATTACTTCATGAAGTAGAATAAAGACTTGAGAATGCTAAAGATTGGATACTAAGGCTAGAAGCAGTTAAGTTACAAGGAACTAGAAACAGGCAAGTGTTTTATTGGAAGGTGGAAAACCTTGCTGTAAGCCACTTTTTATTATCTATGTGTCTGAATCTTGCACAGCTGCTAATCACAAACTTTGTTTAAATTCTGCAGATAAAATGCAGTGTGTGTTCATTTATACATATGAACAAGGGTTATGTTTGGGATTTGTGTTTTCTTGTTTGGTTCATGCTACCCTCCAAATTGAAATTTATCATTTGAAATTTGTTATGGCATCTAAATGTCAGGCTTCATTCTCTAAGAAATAGAATTTGTGATTGTCCTGGTTTGAAGGACAGGTGTCTGCCGATAAAGGCAGAAGTTTTCCTTTGAAATAGAGACTTTAATTCCACTCCCCCCGCCCAAATATTATAATTGTTTGAATCAAGGACTCTGAGGCAGAGATAAGGGGGTAGGAATAACATCTCTTTTACTAATATATCTAACCGTACAAGCAGAAACAACAGCAGTTGTTAAAATTACCAACAAAACAGAACAGATAACTTGGTTCCAGTCCTTTCTTTAGTAGTGGGCACACTCTCTCTCGACGGGAGCGGAGGCGGGAGAGGGCAGCAGCGGCTGCGCCGGTCTCAGGTGGGAGCGGGCTGGAGAGGGCAGCTCCTCACTCACTGTTGGTGTCCGGGTGATTCGCTGTGTCCGCAGAGGCAGGAGGCTGAAGCAGGGCAGATGCAGGGCAAGTGATCCTAGAGGGTCTGGCTCCCCTGCGTTCGGCCATGTGGCTCCAGACGGGCGATTCTCCTCCGAGCTCCCGGAAGCACGAGTCCCCTCTGGAAGTACGAGAGCCCCTCCAGAAGCCCAGCTCCCACCTACCCCTTTTGTCTGGAGTCATCAAAGGTCCTGGGTGTAACCCGGCCAGCTCCATTGGCATGATAATGGGAAAAATTCTTTAAATTGACACAGTAATAGAAAAACACTCAACCCCCAACATTATCCACCCCGAATTTTTTCCATGCCAACATGCTACAGCAAATTAAAACTTTTAAATCATATACATACATGCAGTCACAGGCACAGTATCATAGATAGTTCACCCTAGAACAAGATCTCCTTGGGGTATGCATCGGGTCTCTCCATCCTTTTGCAGCACCCACCAAGTGCAACCTGGTCCTTGAGCGAAAACCACCCCATGAACAGGATTGTCTTTGCTGGAGGGAGAGTTCACATAAACAGTTTTTCCCAACATGCCTCTCAGGTGTACCACTGGAACCTTATCTCCATCTGGTGTTCCCAAGGGCTCAGATTGGGCAGGGCCTGCTCGGTTAGTGGAACTTCGGGTATTCACTAACCATGTGGCCTTTGATAGATTAATCTCCCAGTTCTTGAAAGTCCCCCCACCAAGTGCCTTTAAGGTGGTTTTAAGCAGGTCATTGCACCGTTCGACTTTCCCAGCCGTTGGTGCATGGTAGGGAATATGATACACCCACTCAATGCCATGTTCTCTAGCCCAGGTGCTTATAAGGCTATTTTTGAAATGAGTCCCGTTGTCTGACTCAATTCTATCAGGGGTACCATGCCTCCAGAGGACTTGCTCTTCCAGGCCCAGGATGGTGTTCCGAGCAGTGGCGTGAGGCACAGGGTAGGTCTCCAACCACCCAGTGGTGGCTTCCACCATGGTCAGGACGTAGCGCTTGCCTTGGCAGGTCTGAGGCAGTGTGATGTTGTCAATCTGCCAGGCCTCTCTGTACTTATACTTGGACCACTGACCCCATACCAGAGGGGCTTCACCTGCTTGGCTTGCTTGATGGCAGCGCACGTGTCACAGTCGTGGATAACCTGGGAGATGCTGTCCATGGTTAGATCCACCCCTTGGTCTCGTGCCCACTTATAGGTGGCGTCTCTGCCCTGATGACCTGAGGCATAGTGGGCCCATCGAGCTAGGAACAATTCTCCCTTGTGTTCCCAATCTAAGTCTATCTTTGAGACCTCTATCTGTGCAGCCTGATCTACCTGCTTGTAATACAGGTGTTCTTCATTATCCCGACTCTTGGGAACATGGGCATCCACATGACGGACTTTCACAGGTAGCTTCTCTACCCGAGTGGCAATGTCTTTCCACTCATCAGCAGCCCAGATTTGTTTTCCTCTACGCTGCCAGTCAGCCTTTTTCCACCTCTCCAGCCACCCCCACTGAGCATTGGCTACCATCCATGAATGAGTGTAAAGGTAGAGCTTTGGCCATTTCTCTCTCTCAGCAATGCCCAAGGCCAGCTGAACAGCTTTGAGCTCAGCAAGTTGACTTGATCCACCTTCTCCTTTGGTAGCTTGTGCAACCTGTCGTGTGGGGCTCCATGTGGCTGCTTTCCACTTCCGGTTCATCCCCACAATGCGTCGGTGAAAAGGGCATAGCATGTTTCATCTGCTGGCAGTTGGTTGTACGGTGGGGCTTCTTCAGCTCAGATCACTTGCTTGTGCTCCTCTTCGTCAGCAAGACCAAAATCTTCACCCTCTGGCCAGTTTGTAATTATCTCCAAATTCCCAGGGCGATTCGGGTTGCCAATACGGGCACGCTGCATGATGAGGGCAATCCACTTGCTCCATGTGGCGTCGGTGGCGTGGTGGGTAGAGGGACCCTTTCCTTTGAACATCCACCCCAGCACTGGCAGTCAGGCTGCCAGGAGGAGTTGTGCTTCCGTGCCAATCACCCCTGAGGTGGCTTGAACTCCTTCAGAGGCAGCCAGGATTTCCTTCTCTGTGGGAGTGTAATTGGCTTCAGACCCTTTGTAACCTTTGCTCCAGAATCCCAGGGGTCGGCCTAAGGTCTCACCAGGCACCTTCTGCCAAAGGCTCCAGGACAGACCATGGTTCCTGGCTGCAGAGTAAAGCACATTCTTTACCTCTGGTCCTGTCTTGACTGGGCCAAGGGCTACTGCATGAGCAATCTTCTGTTTGATCTGGGCAAAGGCTTGCTGCTGTTCAGAGCCCCAGTGGAAATCTTCTTGCGTATGACCAAGTAGAGAGGGCTCACAATCTGGCTATACTCAGGGATGTGCATTCTCCAAAAGCCTATGGCACCTAGGAAAGCTTGTGTTTCCTTCTTGCTTGTTGGTGGAGACATTGCAGTGATCTTATTGATGACCTCAGTGGGGACCTGGCGCCATCCATCTTGCCACTTCACTCCCAGGAACTGGATATCTCGGGCAGGTCCTTTGACTTTGCTCTTTTTTACTGGTGAAACCGGCTCCCAGCAAGATCTGGATGATCTTCTCTCCCTTCTCAAATACCTCCATTGCCGTGTTCCCCCACACAATGATGTCATCGATGTACTGCAAATGTTCTGAAGCCTCACCCTTTTCCAGTGCAGCCTGGATCAGTCCGTGGCAGATGGTGGGGCTGTGTTTCCACCCCTGGGGCAGTCGGTTCCAGGTGTACTGCACACCCCTCCAGGTGAAAGCAAACTGAGGCCTGCACTCTGCTGCCAAAGGAATGGAGAAAAATACATTGGCGATGTCAATGGTGGCATACCGCCTCGCTGCCTTGGACTCCAACTCATACTGCGGCTCCAGCATATCCGGCACGGCAGCGCTCAGCGATTGGAGTCACTTCATTCAAGGCACGATAGTCCACAGTCAATCTCCATTCTCCATCAGACTTGCGCACAGGCCAGATGGGGCTGTTGAAGGGTGAGTGGGCTTTGCTGACCACCCCTTGGCTCTCCAGCTCACGGATCATCTTGTGCATGGGGATCACAGCATCTCGATTAGTCCGGTACTGCCGGCGGTGCATTGTCATGGTGGCAATTGGTACCTGTTGCTCTGTCACTTTCAGGAGTCCTTCTGCAGATGGGTTTTCTTATAGTCCAGGCAAGGTGTTCAACTGCTTAATGCTCTCTGTCGCTACAGCAGCTATTCCAAAAGCCCACCTGAACCCCTTTTTTGTCTTTGTAGTAGCCGTTCCTGAGGAAGTCTATGCCTAGAATGTTTCTGCCACCCCTTTCCTGTCAGGCTAATCTCAGCTTCCAGGAAAGTGAATACCTGTGATCCCCCCCAGTCACCCCAACAATGGAAACAGGTACCTTCCCCACATGTTCTGATGGTATCAGGGTGCATTGTGAACCAGTATCAACTAGCAGTTTATGTTTCTGTGGCTTTGATGTGCCAGGCCATCGCACCCACACTATCCAATGGATCCTGTCATCCCATGCCTCTCCCTGGCTAGAGGCAGGGCCCCTCTAGCCCTGGTTATTTCTTTCCTGGGCATACATAGTGGAGGTTCCTTCCAGGGGATCTGACAGATCATCCTCCCTTCTGTAATACCCTGCACCTTGGTTGTGGGAGGTTGAGGCTACCTTCATTTTAGCACGGTTCCCTCGGTTAGCATTTCCCTCCCTCAGTTGACGCACCCGTACTGCCAGGACAGAAGTGGGTTTCCCATCCCATTTTCCCATGTCTTCCCCATGGTCTCACAGGAAGAACCACAGGCCAGCTCGTGGGGTGTACCCTCTCTCCCTAGCTGGGTTCTAGATTTGGGGCCTGTGACTTGTTGCCTTTAGGAGCTGGAACAGAGATCACACAGAGTTAGGGGAAATAAATGGGTATTTATTGAAAGGCCTTCAAAGGCCACACCCTGGCAGCAACAGTGCCACAGCGTGGCCCCTGCCCTGCCCGAGTGGCTCCAAGGTGGTTGCAAAAGAGGGCTTGGTCACATGATTTTAAATTTTTATAGACTTCAGTCCATTTACATACAGGAGTCAACCATACAGTTAATAGTCTCAAATTGTAAGGTGTCCTCCTCCTCTTCTCCTGGCTGGCCTGCCCTCCTCTTCTCACGTTGTTTATACTTTGGGCCTGGAGTCTGAAGAAACTGTCCTTGAGTCCATAGCTGGTATCGGACTGTTTTGCCTTTATCACCCTAAAGCACAACAGAATGCATACCCAAGCAGAACAGAAAACTTGGATCTTAAGACATCACTGGTGCTGCACTGATCTTCCTTATCTCCTCGCTTATCTCCTCCCTTATAACCCTCCTCCTATCTTGGACCTCTTAGAGGTCCCTGGCCATTAAAGAGACATTGGCCTGCATTGGGCCATTTATCATACTCTCAAAATTTCTGAGTTTGTTGGCAAGAGAACCCATTGTCTCTTGGTGGTTATCAGCATTGATCATTGCAATGAAGGTGGTATATTGAGATGGCCACAGGGTTGCCAAATTCCACAGCATCTGCCCTGTGCACCTGACCTTGTCAGGGTCATTGTCATGCTGTCCATCCCTCCCAAAAAGTACCTCTAACATTGCCACTTCTCTCAGCTGCTGGATCCCTTCCTCAAGGGTCTTCCAGTGCATTCTACGGTGGTGCTCCTGCATTCTCTCTTTGTGGACAAACCTCTCTCTCACAGTCGTTAAAAGCCTTTCCCAGGGGGAAAGGAGGCCTTGTTCCCTTACGAATATCTAGTCCACACCTGAGTCCTGGGCCAAGGATCCCAAATTCCTGGCCTCAGTTCCATCCAGTTGTACACCTGCTCCTGTAAGGTCCCAGACCCGGAGTAACCAAGTTGTAAAAGGCTCACAGCCTCGCCGTGCAATGTCTTTACGCAGGTTACGGAGACTATCGTGTGAGAGGGACTCAGTGACGATCTCAGTGTCTGGCTCCCTTGCTGGTTGTGAGGATCCTCCTTGCTGATCCCCATTATCTAGGTGCCTTGTTTTAATCTTAGATTTTCTAGTTTCCACAGGGGCAACTCTGCTGGCTGTGGCTGCCCCTGTGATCCAGCTGAAACCTGGACAGACACAGCATCTACAGGTTCCACTGCAGCACCATCTGACTCTCCCTCTTTAGGGCAGGGGGAGGGTTTCTCACCAGCTGGGGAAAAGTTTTCCTTCAACATCTGGCCCATGTCCTGCATCTCCCTTAGCAGAACCTCCACCCACTCTGGGTGGTTCATTTTTGCAGTGAGCTGTGAGTGAGGCAGCACTGGGCTCTGGGGCAGCATCCCTAGTCCCTGAGGTAGAGGCAGACTCTGGGGTAGCATCCCTAGTCCCTTGGGGAGGGTCATGTTCTGGGGCAGCATCCCTAGTCCCTGGGGCAGAGGCAGACTCTGGGGTAGCATCCCTAGTCCCTTGGGGAGGGCCATGTTTTGGGGCAACATCCCTAGTCCCTGGGGCAGGCTCTGGGACAGCATCCCTAGTCCCTGGGGCAGGGGCAGACTCTGGGGTAGCATTACTAGTCCCTTGGGCAGGGTCATGTTCTGGGGCAGGTTCTGGGGAAGCACCTCTATTTCCTGGGTTAGGTGTCAGGGTTGTTATCCAAGCCAATATTCCCTTGTTTCTGAATGCTAAGTAGAAAAGGCCTATCAGCAGCACCAGCCACTGTGTGATATCATTAGCATTTAAAGCAGATCTGAAATCCTTGAAAACTGGTGTGTTAGCCTCAAAAAACTGGGTGATGGGTTGGGAGAAAATTTCCTTTGCATTCATTACCTCACAGTAAATACTATTATTGAAATAACCCCAGAAACACGCAGTTAGAGTACGATAGCTCTGGATCCATGTGCCACTTCCCAGAGAAAATTAAAAACCCATGAATTCCTGACATATTCAATCCACCAAACGAATCGGATAATAGCTACAGTAACTTTGGTGAGAGGGCCCATATTCAAATAATGGCTTGCAAATGGGAGAGAGATATCTGTGACCACAAGGAGCCCAAACCAGATTAAACCGGACAGCATGTTGCCACTTAAGAAAGCTGTTACTCCTGTCTTACCTCTCCTCTTAATGCCCTCTGTCCCACATTTGGGCGCCAAAATCTGTCCTAGTTTGAAGGACAGGTGTCTGCCGATAAAGGCAGAAGTTTTCCTTTGAAATAGAGACTTTAATTCCACTCCCCCTGCCCAAGTATTATAATTGTTTGAATCAAGGACTCTGAGGCAGAGATAAGGGGGTAGGAATAGCATCTCTTTTAATAATATGTCTAACCGTACAAGCAGAAACAACAGCAGTTGTTAAAATTACCAACAAAACAGAACAGATAACTCGGTCCCAGTCCTTTCTTTAGCTGCAGGCACACTCTCTCTGCACATGGTCCCGGTGCTGCAGATGGGCAAAGCCTGGCAGCTGCAGAGAGCAGGCGGGAGTGGAGGCGGGAGGGGGCGGCAGTGGCCATGCCGGTCTCAGGTGGGAGCGGCTGGAGAGGGCAGCTCCTCGCTCACCGTTTGGGTTCTGGTGCTCAGCTGTGTCTGCAGAGGCAGGAGGCTGCAGCGGGGCAGATGCAGGGCAGGTGATCCTAGAGGGTCTGGCTCTCCTGCGTTCGGCCATGTGGCTCCAGATGGGAGATCCTCCTCTGAGCTTGCTGGAAAACACGAGTCCCCTCTGGAAGCACGAGTCCCCCCTCCAGAAGCCGCTCCCACCTACCCCTTTTGTCTAGAGTCGTCAAAGATCTTGGGTGTAACCCGGCCAGCTCCATTGGCATGATAATGGGAAAAATTCTTTAAATTGACACAGTAATAGAAGAACACTCAGCCTCCAACAATGATCATAATTTTTCATTTTAGTTCTAATGTGTCTAAAGGGAACCTGCTAACTCCCACATGGCTACATTTAGCTCTGCTAAGAGTAATGTTAAAAAAAACCCCAAAATAAGAATCAAAATATTATTTTTAGTAGAATGAAAATACCAATCTAGATATGTCCAATTAAAAATGAACAGTTACGTCTTTTTAGGTCCAAACTTTTTGAAAATTTAAAGTCAATTCTTCTTGCAAATCGATTTTCGTCTTTCAATGTTGTATTATAGAGATGCTGAAGGCTGAAAGTTCCCGTTTCTTGTGGAGATACCTACTTGCCCTATTTTGTGTATGGTACAGCAAAAGCAAGGAACAAGTCATGAAGTATTTCAACTAGACAAGCAGATATGTCGTTTTTATAGCTTATTTGGTTGTGCCAACTTACGGCTGCTTTATGTGTTAAGAAGTTATAACTGGAGAGAGAACACTTTACTGAATTTCAAAGTATGATGGCCTATGATTTTTATGAATGAATGATGACTTATGGAGTGTTTTTTTGTTTGTTTTAAACTGGTCCTTAGCACAGGTGGGCTGTTCTCTCGGACAGCAGCTTAACAGTGAAGGAATCTTGCAGGCCTAAGGGAGAGAGACTGAAGGTGTGTTATGTTACATGTTCAGAAAAGAAGTCCTGCTGTAATCAGAAGGGTGGAGTTGGTGAAATGGCCTGTGAATACTCTGAAGAATAAGTTTAAATAGCAACAGACTTCTTCTGAAGACTAGTTCTGAATACTTGGTGGTATTTGAATGTGGAAATGATGGTAAGAAACGTAGAACCAAGAGTTCGGAAGCCTTCTGTGTGTGGGAGATGACAGACTATGCTGAAGAACTAAGCTGGAATAAAAGAGCATATAGATTTTTAAGTGGTTTTCTATGTTACCTTTGGTAATCTAGTCCAACCATCTGCGTAGCACAGCACAGGATTGTACCCATGCGGTAACCCCAACATCGAGGTTCAGTAACAGTATTCATCATTTAGAGAGAAATCACGCTGTTCGCTCTTTTGATTCTGACTGTTCTGCCCACAAAGCCCTAATACAGCATTTGTTACATTGTCATCTATTCACTCTTTAAAGATTCTATAATAGTATTTCGATTTTCCTGGGACTATATCAAGCTAAAGTGATTTCTTTATTTCCTGGTTTGGTATTTTTTTTTGCCTTAAGAGCAGCTCCTGATTTTTTCATGTTGTTGGCAAAACAGGAAAAATTATGACAACCTAGCAAGAAGTAACATTCTGTGGTAAAATGCTATTAATGGCATCAATATTGTCATTATCAGAAGAACAGCAATGTAAGAGACTACAAAACCATTGCAATGTCCTCTTGCTCAAAGCAGAATTTAGATAAAAAAGATCCATTTCAGAAAAAAATGAGAAGTCGTAATTGGGATGATTTACCAGAATGGTAGAGTTTTTCCTCATCCCATCAGGCTGACATTGCAAGTTTTGATTTGAGTACAATCGCTTTCTTAGAAATGCTATACAAGTGCTACAGCACACAGAATCCTGTAAATAGTATTAAGGACTATGAGATTCTGGGGTTGAAATTAAGTATTGTCAATTTTAATCAAACCAACTTTTCGTATAAAATCTTAGTAACTCTCCCCCCAGTTCTCTTCTCCATAGTTGTATTTTACTCATTAATTTCCACAAGACAGCAATGAGCCATGGAGAGGGAAATGTCATCGCAGCAGTGGAGACCTTCAAGTTCTTAAGCAGTAATATCACTGGAGCAAAACTGAATTTGTGTGCTTGGCTTGGCTACTTTCAAAGGCCCTCCAAGAAACTTCTGACCTTGTGGTTTCTATGAATATGTTTTTTTCTAAGTAGCAGACTTTACGTTTTGTGACTTTGTGCTGTGGCTTAAATCTTCTTGACATTCAGCCTAGGGAGATGGTGTTCAGGGACACATTAAGAATAAAACTCATGTAATATGGACTGTTCTGGTCATTCTTGCAACACTTTCAGTTGCCTGAAAATATATTGCATCCTTATAAGCTGAATGCTGCTCGTTGCTTTGGTAAAGAAATTGCAAAGGCTTTTTCTCATACATTTTGTTAAAGCTGCTGTTCTGAAGCTTTTAAAAATTGCTTCCTCAGTGCTGTTTTTATTCCAGTTTTAGTGGTTTTGCATCTGTTACCTTAAATACTTTTACAATTACATTGCAGTGCAAGACAGAGAAATAAGCATCTCACACATTGGTATGTTATGCTCTGTGTATGTAATGTTAGAACTAGACTGCCAGTTTAACTTACTGTCTGCAGAGTTAAAAGGATTTATTTTTAAAATAAATACATATAATTTTTCTTAATTCCATAAGAAGCCATTTTTTCTTTTATCATCCCTGTTGAGATGTCACTGATGATATTGTATTGGTCCACTAAAAAGGTTTGTGGCAAAGCTTTTTGCTTGATATGGGCTCTATATTTAATTATAGCTGTACCAGGATGCTGTACAGAACTCTGTAGTTAGGGTTGTGTCAGCACTTACATATGAAACCTTTCATTTTTATCAGCAACTTAGTGCTGACAATAAAAAATTGTTTTGAGGAAAAGCATAGTAAGATCTTGGCCTTCGGGGCGAGTCAGTGAGGGCTCACTGTATTAAAAACTATTCAGATGAATGAGTTAATGAAATGTTACAGACTTATCTTTTACAATCAGACTCACTGTGTGTGCTTGCAACTACTGTTTTTAATTATGTTTTAAGGCTGTTTTCATTACTTTAGGTAATGCCTTTCAGCAATGTAAAAAGCAGCAGAATTCAATGCTCTCTTCCTCTGGGCATCTCTAAGGGATCTACAGCAGTTCTTGAACCTGCCTGCCTCTTTGTCTTGGTTCCCCCCTGCCTCCTCTTCTTCTTCTCCCAAGCCTGCTGTTGCTCTGACCAAAGGACCTAGCAAGAGTGAAGGACGGCTGTCTCACTGGTGTTCTGTTATTATACTTACCAAATGTTTGATCCCACATGAGAAAGGAATGTGTGCAGAGGGGTGATTTTTTTTTCCTTATTTTAGAAACATAAAGCAGCTACTGTAAAGGAATGTGTCTCATACTACAGATTGATGGTGTTGTATGCTGGCTCACAGTCCTTAATGATGGGAGCCTTAAAGAACAGGATTGATTTGGTTTTTCCCTAATGGTGGTGGTAGGAGTGCCTACAGTGCCCACCCTTTGTCAAAAGGGAATGGCTTGAGCACTCAGGGCCAGGTTCAGTTCCTATTTGTTCCTACAAGGGTGGAAGTGCTCATCTCTCCCTTTTCTAGAAGAGTGCTGAGAATTGTGTGGGTAGGGGCATCTTCCATCTCTGTTGTGGTATGTAGATGACCGTGTGATTAAGAATAAAGAGAAGAGAAAGGCAGAAGGAATATGATTTTGCAGACATAGTATACTTTGCCCTGAGTTTGGGGAAGAGATACCTGAGCACCAGAGTCATCTGCTCCCTGTGTTATTTCCAAATTTTCTCTCTCAAAAAATTAACAACTATGTGGAAAAAAGCAGGACTAAAATACAGCTTTCACTAGGAGCTGATATCTCTTCTGTTATTCTGTCCTGTTGTCTTGGAATGCTATAGTAAGGAGAAAGAAATGCTGGTTTAAATCTCCCTCATTAGATTTTGCTCTGATCATGCATGTGTGTTTTTCTTCATTTCTCATCTAACTGCGTCTGACGTACAGGCCTTATGATGTTTTGATTTTTTTTTCTTTCTTTGTGGTTCGTTGATAGGTGTCAGCCTTGTCATCAGGCCTTCCTGGGATGAAAAAATACTAGAGGAAAAACAAACATATAACCAGCACATTCAACTGTTGATGAGTACAGAAAGTGAAAAGAAAAAGGAAGAAATGTAATGTTTTGAAAAACTAAATTTAAAGAGTCAGAGTTGTCAGAATTCAAAGCACAGCTACGCTACATTGCTATAGGTACAAGTCTGAATTTCACAGGAACTTGCTAGCACAGTTAAGTTCAGTGTAGCTGACCTTGCTGGACAGGTCTCTGACAGAATCGCTCTTTCACCTGTTTGTTGCTAAGGTAAAGCAGTTTGCTATGAAATGTACACACATACCATTGCATCGAGCAACCTGGAAATTGTATAAATACACCTTACTTACATTCTCTGGGCATGTTGAAATGGACTGTGAGGGCAAAAATTGGAGTATAAGAGTGTTGTAATGAATGTTCAGGAAGAATTTGGGCTGACAAAGTAATGAGATTTTTTATCCTTTATTTACCCTTCACTATTCAAAGTCCTTTTTCAGGGAAACATATGTAATAAACATGACTTTATAAATGGGGAAACAGACTCTGGAAGTGGAAAGGATGAAGGGTTTTCTTCAGACCCTTGGCTAATGAGCATCAGAATCTCCTCAGAATGTATGCACCAGTTTTCCCACTAGGTCACATTTTCTCCATATAGTATTTTCTTTGTGAGAAAAGCACAGAGAAAAGTCTCAAGTGACTGCGAGATGACAAAATATTTGTAGGGATATTCCAAGCACCTTAAAAAAAGATTATCCCCCTTTCATATAAATGGAGAAATAAGGCACAAGGAAGATAGTGACTTGCTGAAATTCTGGACTTGGGATAAAAATCACAACTTTTTTTTTCTACCTTTTTAACACATTTAACAATATGGTCTCTGTAGCCTCTTGGACCTTATTGCTTCAGTTTCTTTTGTGCCACATCTTCACAAGTATGTGTGCAGTGTCTTTGCCAACCATTGGGAACCGTGTGCCAACTAATGCAGCTGTCACTTGATTATTTTTTTTCCCCCAAGCTTTTTGGCTTCATCTGCTTGCCTGGTCACTTCCATTGTTTGCTTTCAATTTCCTACTGTGCCTCCTCCTAGATGCATAGTTGATAATAATAGTCAGTTTGTGCCTCTCCCTGACCCCAGTCTCTCCAGAGGATGCAGATTACACATTTCCTTCCTCTACATGCCTATGCCCATACTCACAATTCAGGATGGAGAGTAGAAGAGGCTTCCTGAACATGTCATAACTAATGTATACCAAAGCATTTTCCATCTGCTTTCCACCAAGAGCTACAGCTATTTCTCACAGTATCTACAGTGACAAAAAAACCACCATTTTTCTTGAGCAGGTTTTGGTTAAGTGGCATAAGTTGAAGAAGAAAGGAAACAGCTAGACAATGTGGACTGAAGGATAAGAGCAGGAGCTGGGAAAGGAGCTATAACAACCCCTAATTTTGAGTGGTAATTTACTGATGGAAGGTTGGTCATTAATTATTTTTTCTACTTAAAAAGATTCCTTGCATATCATGAGCAATTCAAGGTGTTAAAGTCTGCAGATCATGCACATTGCTAAGTTAGTGCAGAGCATTACAGTAAGTGTGATGAGCCAGCTGAATTTGAAACAAAATGTGAACTGGCAAACCACTTAGCCTAATGCAAGTGAATAATATGGATTATATATATATATATATATTATAATAAGTTACAGACTGTTTTGCAAGTTTTTTGGTCTGAAGTTCTTTGTTTTGTTATTGTAACTAAGATTTTTTTTATCTTGCTTAGGTGTACTTAAGCATTACCTTTTAAATTTCTCATAAAAATTTTCTTAGTATCAGGTGGGTGCATTGAAGTCTGTACATAGGTTGATTTTCAAGTTCTTTGTAGATCTTGGTTAACATTTTGCACATTTGGCACTTTTGCCATCAGAAGAATGAGTACTTAACATTTATATTTGCTGTACTTTATCTTTGTGGAGCTTCTAAATGCATTGAGTTCCAAGAGAAAATAATAAAACTGCATGTAAGGAGAATTATTATCCTGTGGAGACGAAAAATACCATCTTCCAGGTTTCTTACTAGAAATGTGGAGTTAATATTTTCCAGACTGAGCTGTTTCTGGCCATTTGGTGACCATATCTTCAAATGGGGACAAACTTACAGAACAGACATCTTTCTTTAAGAAGAACATAATGAACTTTTATGTGTTTCAGTGTCAAAGTCTTCCTCAAACCTGTTTCATGCAATGCATAACATGGAATCTTATCACTATTCTGTATTGTTAATATGGTTGCATTAATTATTCTTCCACCCCCGGTAGTACTTCACTTTCAAGTTTCTTGTGGACCTTTAATTTGTGACTAAAGTAAAATAGCAGCTCTCTATTTATGGAAAAGTGTAGGCAAAGAAGTACAGTGAGTTTTGTTGGAAACCACATTTAATGGTTCTGAGCTGTTGCATTGATTTGGTGACCCCACAAAGGTAATAACAATCACTTGGATTACGGAATATTTCAGATCCTTTTTGATCCCCCGACATCTATAAAAATCCCCGAACAAAACAAAGCCCCCAGTACCACCAAGGGAAAACCAGCCATGAACCTTGTTCTGAGAGAGCAAAGATGTAAAATGTGTATTAATATATTAGAGATATTAGCTAAGTTTATAGCAGGAGGTTTGATTGCTGTAAGCATAGGAAGACAAATCTTAGACCTTAGTTGTTGCATCACAACTAGTGCACAGAGTGACTGTGGAACAGTGAGTTGTAGAAGTGCTAAAATCCAGTGGCATCAGATTCTTTTAACTTAAGGAAAAACCTCTTAATCGTCCTCTTATCTTCTAAAGTAGGAATCACACTTTCAAAATTTCCTCTATATGCTAGATTTCCACATACTTAGTGAAATGGATGCTATTCCCATGTATGTAGCTGACCTTTGATTCTCAGAATTGACATTCTAAGTGTAGGAATTATGGAAAATAGGGCATACTACCAGTACCTGCTTGTGGGAAGAGCTGTGAAATAAAGATGTGATGGTAATTCCTTGGTTATCTAGCTGTTAACAATTTATTTTACCTGTAGTCTGAAAAGGTCTTGTAGTGTGTAGTTTACAGGTGATTGTGACTGGTTCCATGAACAGGAAAATGGAACAGTAGCTGACAACTGAAAAAATCTTGTGCCATCACTTGCAGAGGGATGTCTGGTAAATGTCCTGATTACATATATTAGATAAGGTGTAATTAGGTGACATATGGTGTCAAACTTCACTTGCACTTGTAGTTGGCATAGTTTTTTGAGGAGGCAACAGTAAGGACACAGTGGGATTTTTGCACTTTATTTAGCCACTTCTGTTCACAAACCTCCTAATTTTGTTCATTTACTCATGCTGTTTGAATGCAATTGCACTTTTGGTTTTAACAAGTAAGTTCTCAGATGGCCAGTTAAGATATCCTTGATGCTGAGAAGGCAGATACTACAGCTGTATAAATTACATTTCTTTTTAAATGTGTAAGTAATACAGTTGTTAATGTATCTTGACAGGCTATCTATCACAATGGCAAGACTGACATTCCTACAACCATGAGTCCACTATTTTCCACATTTAAAACTTTCTATGACTATAAATATAAGCAAATCCTGTTAGTATGTAAAGACATTTGTCTCTTTATTTGGTTTATATTAGTATTGATGACTGACAAACTGCTTCTGGTATCAGGCAAAATCATTCACTAATAGAACATTTTTATGCAAGGATTGTAATACAGTCTTTGCATTTTCTCAGAATAAAAAAATACATTATTTTGGTATTTTCTGATTTTTAAATTCTATAAAATTGATTGCTGTCCCAAGGTAATGTTTTTTGCCTCTACTAGTCACAATGAGGGTAGAGTGCCTGTTGTTTGTAATCTACATTTCAATTTGCTTTTACTCATTTATTTAATCAGTAACTCTCCTTGGATCCTGTTGCTGTTCTGTCATATCAGCTCTAAATAACTTGGCAAAGGGTCCTATGCAAAAGTAAATAGACTTGTGCAACTTTCACATGATGTGAAACTTGAGTTAGCCTTTAGCAACGTGTACAATTCAGGATTATATACAGATTTACCCCAGACTGTGTTGGGTATGTCAAATAACACCTTTTGAAAATACTTCCTTATAAATGCTTCAGCTACTTTAGACATTAGTTAGTCTGGTTAGTGGATTTCACTGGCTGACTGGTTTAACATCTTACTTGTTAGCTTCCTTTATGTATTTCTTGTCCTAACAATCTTGATGGTATGCTGCAAGGACAATGCTGGTTAGACTCCATCTCTATTATTAGAGAAGCTTTAAATATTATTAAATTAAGGAATTGAGTTCATGGCGTTTATGACAGTTTTCATCCTCTTGGTGAACAAAACCAATTTATCTTGAAGCATAAAATAAACAACCAAGTACTAATGTTACAAAGTGTCCATTTCTGCTTGTTTCAGCTGTTACTAAATATAAAAACTGATATGCTGGAACTCTTACTCCTGAGTCTTTGTCTTTCTCCAAGCCTTGCATAATACAGTAAATCAGTAATGCACTTTCTTGCCTACAGGCGCTGAACAGATCTGATCTTGTTTACTCTGTATCTAGTAATGAATTATCTATAATTCCTCTACACTGTATAATTTATTCTATGCTTCACATTTTTTTCCCCTTCCTATCCCCTTATGCTTAGTTCACTTCTAGTTTTACACTGCTGTGTGTACTTGGAATATTCTGTTTTGAGATACACAGCTTCTAAGTTTACCTTGTAATTTCTTTCCAAAACACAATTTTTCTGTGATCTAATCTACCCCCACTTTCCTGTGTTGCTGCTTCAAATCTTCCAAAACAGTAATGGGTGAACTAATAAGCAGCGTATCAATCCCATTATATATATATATATATTCTGTCCTTGGTCTGAGATTTGTGAGTTCTGATGAGCAAATAGTCATCTTTAGACAGTATGAACTATGGATTCCACTGTACCAGAGACACTTGCTCATTCCTCCTGGCAAAGAACACATGTATTGATAGTGAGAGATCCTGGCTTATATTTGTCAAACATATACTTGGAGAAGGGACTTTCCCTGTGAAGGACAAACAAAAGCACCTGCTTTTGTATTTTATGTTTATATACTGGGTATGAAGGTTACTGGTAACTAATTTGGAGGTGATAATGTGCATATTGAAAAACAAAATCTGGGGTTGTTTTACTTCTGCAGATCCAAAAGATTTGAATAGACTTTCAGAAATGCACTGAGGTGGAGCAGCACTGAGCATTTCAGGCATGGGGAAAGTATATTGAAAAGGATAGAGGTAATATGTGAACAAACAGGAATAGAATAATTTCCTACAGCCTTTTTTTGGGTATGCTAGTACTTGGAAAGATGTCATTCTTTCTTTGGGTTTTCTTTTAAGAGATAAGGTGAAGCTTTTACGGACTACTTCATTACCATCTTTCACTACTCCTGCTGCTGTTCATTACTACAAGCATACAGTCACTGAACATCTGGTCACTGCAGAAGGCTCAAATCCAGCTGCAGGTGCTTTTCAAAAGAAAGAAACTTCTCTCCAGGTATTTTGGACTCTCATTGCATATTGTAAAATTTTGTAAGTATTTTATAAAATGCAAATGAACACAATATCCGCAAGGGTTGATTTTTGAGGATTTTGTGTCAGTGACTGGATGATTCCAAGTCACTCTTGAAATAGTGTATGGCACTGCTGCTACCAGAACAGAAGGGATTCAGTTGGTATTTTATTTCTTCTACTTTATTACCACATCTGAAAATATTAGAAGTCTTAGCTGTTTCTATGTTCAGCTGTTCATCTGTTTCAGCTGTGATATTTTGCTGCTTATCGACGAGGATTTTGTAAGAGCAGCATATGTTCCTGAGCAAAAGTATTGTATTTTATAGATAAAAATTCCTAATTCTTTTACCTTCTTATCTTCTTATCTTCCTAATTCTTTTACCTTCTTATCCATGCATCTATGATCTGCTAAAAAGGAATAAAAACAAGCCCAAGTCCAAGAAAATAAACAAAAAGATAAACACCAAAAAACCCAAACAAACCAAAAAGGTAGAACATTCTTTGTGATGTTCCCTTCCTTGAAGCATGCTCTAATTTCTGTCATCAGCCTGAATAGTGGAGCTGTTCTGTCTACATGTCTGCATCTCTGGCTCTCTCTGATTGGTTTGCTTTCTTCTTGTAGATGAAAAATGCTAGAGCAAAAATTTCTCACTCAAACCTTCTTGGAGACATGAGTAACAAGAAGTGGTAGCAGAGCAGAAGCAGGCACAAGTGAATGCAACATAGTGGTAGAAAAACCATTAAAACATTTACCTTTAGAAAGATCTATTTTTATAGTTCCAGTTGTGGAATGCATTTGTCCTTGCATGACACATCTTCTTGAACCCACTGATACCTTTTCTTATGCTTTTAATGTATTTGCAGACTTTTCTTATATTTTGTTAAATTTCTGAGGTTATTGGAACAACTTAAAGAAATTTAAAATAAACAACAATGAAACCTTGTCATAGTTCAGCTCCATGACTCAGAACTGGGCCAGCCAAGAATGGCAAATGAAATTATTGGGATGGGTGTGATCGAATAAGCCCAGAAAAGAACTTTATTAAAAGGAGCAAAACAACATATGTACATAAACCGATCACAGTATGGAGTAACCGTGAAAGACCCCAACAATGGGATGAACAAAGCCTTATACAATCTTATCTGAGGGGTAGGGAACCAATGAATGAGGATCAAAAACATTACCATATATGAAGCAGGCTGCTAACCAATCAAAACCCATAACTAAGAACATTACCTTATATGGAACTACCTTATTAACATAGCTATACCCATAATTCTACATTTCTCGCCCTAACTTAATCCGGTGTGTCCCTTTTTAGCATCCTGCTTCCCAATGTCTTAAGTTGATGTCTTCATTATTGATGAAGGCTGGCCTGCCATCCATCCCAACTGGTTGAATTCCCACAAAACCCTTTTTTAGAACTGCTAGTAAAGTTGGGAACAAAGCACTCCTTCCAAGTAGTAAATTTTGTGTAAAATTTGCCATCTGCATGTAGACATTGATTTTTTTTCCTTCTCCCTTGAAATTATCTGTCCTCATGAGCTTTCTTAGGATGTTCACTTATTAAAGTGGCTGCTAAAGAAGCAGGAAGCCCATGAATTGCTATTCCAATTGACCAGTACTCTTTTCCTCTTACATTTATCATGAAGAAAATAATAAAAAAAAATTTCATTGCTTGGAAAATATTAAACATTTTAATTGCATTTACAGCTTGTTTTCTGATTAAATAAGGGAAATGCTAGCAGTTCATTTCTACATATCACTTGCAAGGTACTTAGCATTTCTGAGATGTGTGTTATGTCTAAAACTTTGTAGGCTGTAGATGCCAGCTACTTTCTAAGAGTGTGACTGAGATCCTTGGCTGACTGTTGGTGAGTCTTATCAACATGGGGAAACTGTGGAACAGGACAGAGCATGAATCTGAAATAAGCTCTTGCTACTTTTCCAGGTGAATATGTCTGAGCTGGAGTAGGCATTGAGTTCAGGTTCAGCTGGGCTGACTGCAGGTTGTGGCTTCATGCTGCCTGCCCTGTGCCCTTGAAGTAGGTTGTTCATCTCAAATCTGTATGTGGAACTGCTCTTGTGAGTGCTCCTAATCTATTTCAGGCAAAATGAATCTGCTTAGCTGAGGCTTTAAACTTGTAAGCTAATGTGGCTCATTCTGACTGAAGTGGATTAGTGATGCTTATGTGTGCAGGTATGCCAGGAAATCTGGTTGGATGCAGGGATAAGCAGTTTGGGTGTGGGAGGCTGAGCCTGTGCCTCAGGAATAGTGTATGCATTTATCTCTACCCTCCTATTCTTCCCAGAAGTTCCTTTAAATAGCTTATTGTAATGTGTCAGGAAGTGTGCTTTGAAAGCAAAATAAATCTTGTGCAGAATAAGCATGCTGAGGTGCTTGCTGAGTGTTTGTTTTCTATTAGCTGCTAATCCTTACCTCTTTTAAACTTATTATATGACTGCTTTGTTGCAGTTTTATCTCATTTAATGACCTAAGGCTTCCCTATGATGCTGGTTTTAGTCCTTGTATATTTCTAGGAATAAAAAGTTCAACTAATATTTCAGTTTCCACTGGAACTCAATGCACACAACTACAAAGGAGAAAGACCAACTAAATTATTTTTTAAAAGTATCTGTCAAAAAACTTCAGACATCTGAAGTTGATTCTTTATATTTTAAAATGTCCTACTAGAAAGTCTGCTGAATCTTTCTTCCATTTTTCTCCATTGAATAACTAAGAGAATTTCTATGTAAGTTCATAGAAATCTCATGCTTTTTTGAGGTTGGTAGTGTGATATCCACTGTCAACTATTTGTCACTGATGGATGGTGCCTGCATCTGAGCTGCTTAGTGTTTCCATGCTGGGGTATAGATGATGGAGCACTCATCATCCAATCTCTATTCCTTCACCAGTGACAGAAAGACCTGGTAATGCTCAGCCTGCTGTCCTGTTACCATCAGCTGAACATTTTCCAGATGTTAGGACGCATCAGAAAAAGTTTCTGAAATGTTTTCTGTCTTGTAAATTTACTGCCTGGGACTGAATGGATTTGGGATCAGAATTTTAGGTTGCCTCCTCCTGTTCACTTGTTACAAGTCCTTTAAAACAGGTCCAAATCTGTTGATTTCCCTTTTTTTTTTTTTTTTTTTCTGGTGAGCCCTAGAGCTGGGAGTGGCAGATGTTGCTCTTTGTGACTCCATTCAGATGTGCAGCAGACTTTCTTTGCTCTCTCCCCCAGCCCTGAGACTCAAAAATCAAGGAATGCAAGACTAATTGGGCAGTCTATGAAAAGTGGCTTTAGGCCAGAAGTTTGAAGAAGAACCACAATAAATTTGCGCTGATCAGTATTTTTAAAATGGTTGGTTCTTCAACAGAGAAGTGAACACAGAGCAGGAGCTGCTGCTGAAACAGCCATATTCCTGAAACAGTTGATACT
This sequence comes from Oenanthe melanoleuca, assembly GCF_029582105.1. Classification (NCBI taxonomy): domain Eukaryota; kingdom Metazoa; phylum Chordata; class Aves; order Passeriformes; family Muscicapidae; genus Oenanthe; species Oenanthe melanoleuca. The sequence goes on along the minus strand of NC_079337.1, from coordinate 27,670,271 downwards.
TTCAATGTCAAAGTAGTTGTTTAACATATTGAAAAAATATATTAGAAGTGCCTAAAAGAGCTTGGGTGTTTCAGGTTAGTGCACACCTATGATGATGAGATGTCTTGGAAACATATACTTGATCTAACTAATGTCTAAGTAGTTGTCCTGGTTTGAAGGACAGGTGTCTGCCAATAAAGGCAGAAGCTTCTCTTTGAAATGGAGAATGTAAACCACCTCCCTCCAAATTATTTTTATAAATTTGAAATTAAGGGGCTCTCAGGCAAAGATATGGGAATTAGGAATAACAATTCTTTACTAGGAAAATTAAAATAGAAATACAGTATTACAAAGATCAATCCCAAAAAACTGATAGAGTCAGAATACAACCTGACACCTTGTCAGTCAGGGTGTTGGTAGCAGTCTGGTTAAATGGTGGCTGCAGTCCTCCTGCAGTGGCAGATGTGGTTCAGCTGAAGCAGTAGTTCTGTAGAAGGGTGCAGTTTTTGCTGAAGGTCCAGGGATGATGTGGAAAGATCCGGTTTTGCTCTGGAGTCCAGTGGAAAGAAGGTATCTTGCTGTCAAAAATCTCAGTTATTTATCTAGGTAGGAAAGGCTTGGCTCCTCCCCCTTGGCTGGAGCATCTCCCAATGGGATGATGTAAATTTTATCAGTCATACAGCGGGACTTAATGGCCCAGCAGCAGATGATCTCTTCCTGGAGGGATGATGGGTTGTGAAAAAGATAAAGATGATTGCCACACCTAGTCTTAAAGATGGCCCATTAGCAGATAATATGTGCCACGGAGATAAGGGTCACTACCCCACCCGGCTTCAGCAGATGGTGATAGAATAGACATTTCTGGCCACATCCTGTATTGCAACCCAAGACAGGAGTTAGTGCAGATCTGTACTCATTGGTGCCATTACCCCATGTTGACTGCAACACTTTTGAGAATGGCTGGGAGTTCTGTTGGAATAGATTTCAGTACATAAACCCTGCAGTATTGCAAGTAGAAAATATATTCTTGCTAGGCTTTGATAAAAATCTATGAAGAATTCACCAGGAAATGAAAACATTTCTTAGAGCCTGGTTTAGTTCCAGGATTCTTATGGAAAAAGAAAGAAAATTAGTGTGCTAGATATTTCTCAGGTGTTGAGTTGATTGGAATGGAAATGTAAATACCTTAAAAAGGTCAGCTGCATTTTTTTGTAATATTTCATACTTCATACTTAATCATTGCTTCAACTCAACAGGTAGCTGACTCCTATATCTTGCTGACAAAAAAGTGACTTCTGAACTTTGGACAGAATGGTAGCATTTGTTAACCATCCATGCATCTGAGAACATGGAAGCCCATGTGTAGATTATAAGAAAAATTAAAATACATACTGGCATGAAGGCTGTGAGGAATGACTTGAAGTTCACATTGCCTGTGCTATATTCTGTTTTATGCAGTGGAGGACTAGATCTTTTGAAAAATTGAGCTATTTAGTGAGAGAGCCTTACATTTACTAAAAGCCTTTTTGGGCTGCTTCAGTGAGAAAGTTACTGTAAGGTCCATTTTGCAGACTTCAAGCTATGTCATAGGACATAACCTAATCAGCCAGGTTTTCCAGTAAGAACAAATATAAATGTCCTGTTTTTGATGGTACTGTTGCTATCAACAGCCAATGTATTATTCAGAAAGTCATCCAATTTGGTGTCCGTCAGTAGAAACAAATGGAGTGAAATGCAACTGTTTGCAGCTGGACTGTTTCACACATCACTCTTACACAGAAATGATAAAACAACATTCTGAATTATCTGGATTATGGCCTCAAAATTTGTATTAAATCAGTTATTTTATGTATTTTGGTTTTTAACAGCTTTTCTAGGTTAGAAAATAAACAAACAACACAACAATATGCTTTGTGTGTATTCAGTGCATCCAGAGCTCTGTTCTTTGTTGTCAACAAGATTTGACTTTTCCCCCACCTAATGTGGGCTTTTATGGCATTTAGGAGACAAACCACTTTGTCTCACAGATTGTACCATCTCAGCTTCTTTGGATTTCCGCCTATTACCAGCAATCTAGCAAATTTCTCCTTCTGAATATCAGTACTTCACTAGCACCTGAGCAACTATATACTTGCTTCCAAAATATGCTTGTTTCCAATATCCATGAGGCAGCTGTGTGGCATGGCAAATGGCCTTTGTGAAGCACGATGCACCTGATGTAGCAGCGAGGGTAGGCACCAGGTTTGGATGGGAAGTCATGCAGTCTGTGTTTGATCAATACAGCTGCTGCTGTTTAGCACTGTCTCGGAAAGATAGAAGCTGCTCTTTACCTACAGGAGTCTTGAAAAATCAGGAATATAGATTAGCCCACTGTAAAGGTGGCTCAAGACAGTGATGTGGGGGGCTGTTCTTTGCAGCTGTTGTTGGTAGGCTCATTGTTGGAAAGAAACTGTCTTAACTCTTCATGCCTCTTTCCACATAGGCTTGAGAAATGATGCCACTAGAGAACTAATGGATTGGTTAGAGTTGTGGCAGTAGTCAAGTTTAGATCCATAATGCTAGCAGTAGAGCATGCCTTGCTTTTACTGGAGACTACTTCAAGTTTATGGGTAGGTGTTTATTTTGCAGTGGTGTAAGATGTTAATTGGTCCCTAATCATTACCCATTTCTGTTGGAAAGGTGTAAGATCTGCTGTCCTTCAAAGAGTTCATATCCGTCATTCTTAACCCAGTGCCAACAACACCATACACGTTAGAGGGAACTGGTGAGACAAAATTGGTTTGAGTACTTTTTTTCTGGAATGGGTAAGGGGTGGTCAGTTGATTTTAGTGAAACTCCACTGAAAATATCCTGTAACAAAGCAGTAACAGCATCTTAAATTACATTAGTCACTGAAAAGAATCTCTATAATCTGTTTTTCATTCACTCAAATTATGATCCCAGTTTTTAATTTTAAGATTGTTTTTATTTGTCTGCATCGGTGTCTTTTTTATGTGGTAGTTCAGGTACATAGTTTCTTGGTTAACTGTATACATGATCAGTGCTTTACTGCATTGAACACAGCTATCTTTACTGCTTGTAGTCACATCACCTTTCCTTCTAGGAAATTTTGTAGAGCAGAAACAGAGGATATTAGAGTTGATGGCTTTGTAGAATTGAAAAGAAAGTTCGAATGCCTGCCTAACTTAAATATTGTAGGCCACCTTACATTCTTATCTACGTCTGGTCATGCAAATACAAAAACTTACTTTCCTGGTCCCAGAAACAGTTTGAGCAAAGAAATCTATGTTTCTGTAGGCTATTAGCAGATGCCCTGCTGCTGAATCATACTGCTTAATCAGTTACTGAAATAAGATTCCCAGATAGCCATTTTAAGGGCATTAAATCAATAACAATAATTGCAACCATTTCCATTCCTCCAGTGGAGCCTGCTAAGAGTCTGTTTGGGCCAGGGCCAGATTCTTTTAGACAGGCTGGGATATCATCTTCCTTCAAACCTGGCAATCACTGTTTGCTAGCAAGTGCTTTGTTGTTCTGCAAGGTCAGATTTTAAATCTAGTGTAATGAAGCTTCTCTGTAACACACAGAACATAAACTTAGGAACCAATGTGTGCTAGGCAGTGTTCTGGAGATGTAAGGTTAATGAGAAGGCATTTACTAGTTTTTTTAATACCATGTGGAGACTGTAATTGGTTTGGATTTTTTTTTCCTTTTAAATTGGGCACTAGAAAAGGGAATGTGTTCTGCTGTATTCTGGTAGTGTGTAACTTTATCTTACTTACATCTTTCTACTGATGAAGATGCTGAAAATGCAGACAAACCAGTGTATTAGCAGATTTTGGCAAGTCTGGTAAATGCTGCCTCTATATTTCTCTTCGTAATTCTTGTTTTTATTAAAAGTAGAGAAGTACAGATCAAAGGTTCTTCCTTATCAGATGTTGATACAAAAGCATTTAACATGTTCACTGACTAGTTCTGGAAGAAAGTACATAATTTGGAGTTTATCCCTGAAAGCACAGCATTTAGAATGGAGACAGTATTGCTCAGTGGATATGCAAAAGTCTGATATAATGTTCACAGCTGAACATTTTATAAGATATGAATTGGGACTGTGGACAGATAGGCATTCTTCATAAAATATATAATTGCTCCTCATTCTTTTAGGGCAATCTCACAGGAATAAGGCTGAGCTGTAGTTTTTCCCATGAAAATGGTGAAATACACCAGTGTTTATATCTTGCATTGCTTTTGTGAGGCATGTTTTTTACCCCAATCTGATCCCATCTACCTTTTCTTATCTAAGAAATTTGGTTTATAACTGGTGAATTAAACACAAATAAGAAATGCCTCTGTCTATCTTATGTTACAGCCTTTTACTTCAACCTGCTTTGACAGTGCTGATAGAATTACTTTTTTCTACCCCCTAGCATACAGGACTACATGATAGCTGAATCAGAGAATGGGTCAGATTGGAACAGACCACAATGCATCATCTGGTCCAACCTCCCTGCTCAAGCAGGACCATCCCAGAGCACATGGTACAGGTTTGTGTTCAGAGGGTTCTTGAATATCTTCAGTGAGGGAGACTCCACAACCTCTCTGGACCATCCAGTGTTCAGTCACCTGCACAGTAAAGAAGTTCTTCCGCATGTTCAGAACTTCCTGTGCATCCGTTTCTGCCCACTGCCTCGTCCTATTGTTTGGCATCACAGAGCAGAGCCTGGCTCCATCCCCTTGATACCCTCCCTGCAGATACTAACAGACAGTGATGAAGTCCCCTCTGAGTTTTCTCAAGGCTGAGCAGGCCCAGCTCCCTCAGCCTTTCGTCCTAAGAGACATGCTACAGTCTCTTCATCTTCTTTGTTGCCATCCACTGGACCTGCTGGAGAAGCTCTGTATCTCTCTTGTCCTGAGGAGCCCAGAACTGGACACAACACTCCAGATGGCCTCACCAGGGCTGAGTAGAGGGGCAGAACCACCTCCCTTCCCCTGCTGGCAATGCTCTTCCTAATGCACCCAGGATACTGTTGACCTTGTGCTTCAGACTTTTTTAAAGAATTGGCAACTGAAGCAGGAAATTAAAATAAAAATGTTGGGCAGTAGCCTGGAATAAGTTATGGATTTTCAGGTAAAGTTTATTGTTGATAACTTGGAAAGACTTGAATGTTTGATTCTCTCCTCATTTAGTGGAATATTCTTAATTTTTACCATAATCTTATTGTAATTCTCAGGTTAGTCTGATGCAGAAGCCTGCAATTGAACAGAATAGATAGATTGGACTTCTCCTGCATTGCTCCTCCTTTACAGCATTAGTCATTATTAAGAGGCCCAAAAATACTGTTCTGCACATTGAAGCTTCTTGGGAGTAAATGGAGTTGATTATTCTTCCTTGTTACCGGTGGTATAAGAGTTGCTTGAAAAAGGGATATTTACTTCAACTGTTTTTAATCACTCAGAGAAAAATGTTCTTTAATAGTAGTCACAGCTCTTGATTCTTGCTTTTCTCAGCTATAATTCTGCTGTCATCTTCTTTTTAACCACTAGAATGCTTTTTAGTGTAAAGGGTATATATGTTCCCATCTGTTTGCATGTTGCTGATCCGTGTTAGAGGACTCTTTTCTCAAACAGAGGTAGGGGACAATTTGGTACTTGGTGTTAATTTCCTGCCCTTCCTCCAGTTTTCATATAACTAAATTAATTTTAAATTCTACTAAACTTAGCTGCTATTTCTTCTCAAGATCTTTTAGCCCACCTTTTTTGGTCCATCTTTTCTGCCCTGTGTTCTAAATCACTTTTTTTTTTTTTTTTTCCTGTTTTTTGATATCTCTGGTCTTCTATGTGTCTGCTTGTTTGTGCTGCATTTCAGCAACATTTGAATTGTAGTTTTAGTCCAAGAAATCATGTTACCATTTTGCCAGGAGCTGACGCCAGCCATCTGGTAAAATTGCAACTTGCTATTAGCCAAACCTATAATTTCAGGACACGTACCCAAAATTACTTTTATGATTAGTGGACAGGAAAGAGACTGAGACAGAGAAGTCAGTTGGGTACTTCAGAAATAATTTTGAGGTTTGCAGGCAAACATCTTAATGGCACTGGTCTTGCTGCCAAATGCTGTTTTGCTTTTGCCTTCAGAATAGTTTGCATTAATAATGGGCAGCTCTGCTTGGAAGTTATTCATGTATTGCTCTTATGGTGCAACTTCGCAAAGCAGCACCAGGCGAGGTAACAGTCTGCATGAATGGATATGTAAAGTGGTTCAGCGTACTGTACTGCTAAGGTTTTCCCACTGGAAATGCATCCAGCCCTGGGCCCCATCAATGTTATGGTGCTGAAGAAAAATTTATGCTTAAACTGTTTTGGCCATGCAACATTAGCCTTTATGTTGAGCCTAGTAGTTGTGAAATAAGTCTGCACTAAAACTAGGCAGGGTTTAATCAGTAGTTTGATCATCCATTCTGTCTGTATCACTGTGGGAGCAGAGAGGAGGTAACAACAGTTCTCATTTGTGTATATTCTCAGGGAGTGGCAGGCAGCTCACCATGCCCTGGTAGCTACATTTGTGCTGCATGTTCTATGGTTGTTGAATGTATGTGTTATACTAAAATAGAGTATATTTCTAAGACTTAAAGTGATGATGAATTTACTATTTTTCTAGTGAGCTATTACAGTGGGTAATTATCCTCATAGTTAATTCAATTTGTATTTTTTCTCAATTCAGCATTTAGTGATTGGATCTTGCTTCTTGTCTACTAGATAAAATCTATGTTCACATAGACAGTTGGGAAGAATGGAGTTGTTTTTGCATAGAAATCACATTGCCTGTTTATGTAAGGTACATGTTATTGAATGATAGTTGAGATTTCTGGTTCCGTGGTACCTATGGCTTAATATGTGCTAACGCAGACGAGTTTTTCCATAGCACAGTAACGCTCCAGCACGGCTTAACCAAAATTCTCTACTAGAAGGCCAGAAGGTCATCCTCATTGCTCCTCAGATTCTTTTTCTGTGGATGAAAGGCCTTTAGCAGTATAAAACTATTCTATGCAGTTTTTGGTCTGGGCAGCTGGGTTGGTCCTTGTATGCAGTAGTGTTGATGATGCTGTGAAACTGACCTCAAGGACTCTTCTTTTACGGAATATAGATGGCCTAGTTTGGGGATAGAAAGGCATGTGAAAATAGAACGGAATACATAGCAGTACTGTGGAGATGTCTGGTCATCTTGGAAAGCCCTCATAACTACCCACAAGCTTTACTTACTTACTTTTTGAAAAGAAGGTTGAATTCAAACTAAAATTATCCAAACCTGTTAAGTTTTAAGGAGTTCTTAGTCTCCTTTTGTGCAGTAAGAGGATTCATGACCCTTTCTTGTAGAGAAATTCTTTATTGCATATGTATCTATCATGGGAGAGTTCGGATGATTCTGTTGGTACATCTCTAGCCTTCGCTAAGTAGGTATACAACAGCACCTTTCAATTTGAAAGGCATATAAAAAATTGGCTGCCTAGTTTTCTAAAATGAGAATTCTTCAGGCCACATGCTTCTCAAGTAATGTAGCTAGAGATACTCTGTTTATGTTAAGTATGATCTAATGCTTGCTTTTGGCAAGAAACTCTTCCTTGTTAGTATGCACAGAAAGCATAGTTTACATGGGGCTGAAATATTAACTTACTGCTCTAAATTGAGCAAACAGGGATACTTATGCTAAAACTCTAGCAGTAGTTGTGTAGGCTTGTTGTAGTATTCTAATTATTGGAAAAACAATAAGCAATATTAATTAGTTATTCAAGGTAAGAACTTTAGATTTGGAGAGGTAAAAATGTTGATATAAGAACCCAAGTAATGGTTCAGTTGTCAAAGTGGGAAGGTTGAGACGATGCAATTTGAAAATTCTGTGCTTAACTTTTATACCTCAAAGGTCCTTTCAATGGAAAATAAATCACTTCTTGATACTGAGAGGCAGCATGCAAGATTATATGGAGAATTTGCCTGTTTTGTTTTTTTGCTGGAAAACTTGGCGCTCTTTAAATAACTCAAGGCTTTTTTTTCTGCTTACCTTTTCTGAGGAAAAGGGGAGAGAAGCCTTTCATTAGTTCCACATTATAGTTAACTTGACACATTTTACAGCTTAATCCTTCTTCTTTAAAAAGTTTTTAGTGAAAAGACAAACCAGCCGTCTTCTGCATAGCAATCATTACTAATATAAATACTATAAATAACATAAATATTTCTATGAACGTGGTAAGATTAGTGATAATACAGATCTCCTCCTGCTGTGGATTGTTGCCTCCCATATCTTCCAAGGAATGCAAGTGAGTTTATTCGACATTATATCCATTCACTGTTCTTGATGAAAACATTGAGAATGTAAAATTAAAGTTGAAGAGTAGCTTTTGTACTTTTGCTGTTAGTTTTCCCTTTCAGGGAGCTAAGAAATACAAGCAGTGTTCCTGATAAAGCGTCCTGAGCTCCCCACTTCTATAATAACACTCTACTGGTGTGTTAATAACTTGTCAGTTGGGATACAGCTTTGAGGAAAAGGACTTAAATTGTTTGGGTTTTTTTTGTTTTTTTTTTGTTTTTTTTTGTTTTTTTTTTTAATTGCAGTTTTCTTACTGCTGTGTGATGGAGGCTTTGCAACAATTTCCTCATGAGCCACTTTCACATTTCCCTCTTATCTCCACCCCCTCCTTGCCACAGCATTACACAGCAATTCTCTGTGTCAAATTTAGAGGTAAAAGCAGTACTTCTGTTCACTGATTATTTGCAATGATATTCTTTTTGAAACAAGGAAAATGCAGGCATGTTTTGAAACACTTCAAATACAAGAATTAACCTCATGACATACTTATGAACAAGTGTTTGTAGAAAGAAAAATCCCATAGTTTCCCTCTTCCTCTTATATGATCATTGCTTTAATTGGGCATCAGGTCTCTATTAATACATTTTATAGCATGATTCTTTGTGCTAGAACATTAAAAACTGCTATGACTTCAACTCAGATTATCCCCTCTTTTAGCCAGAGCAGTCCTTGTTTTGAGAATGCACAAAGAGGGAGCAAAAGGTCTTTGGTTTAAAGCATTAAGATTTGATGCTCCTCTTTCTATTGGAAAGAGAATCTGTTGAATCCCTGTGAGCTATAATACATCCAGGTTCTGTGTTTGTATGTTTCTGAACCTTGTAGGTGGTTGTATGATCATACATACTTTATCATAATCTAAATAATGGTATTAGAATATATGTAGGCTTTTTTCTTATATGTACAAGTATATACACAAACAATGGGACGGGACTGCTGGAGCAGCTGTCTCGAAGCTTTTATTCTGTTATAATCATCAGTCTCATTTTACAAAGCCAAGTAAGGGAGATGGAAACAGCTTCAGCTGCTTACAACATCAGACAAAATTCTCTTTATTACAAAGTCTTTTAACAACTTTCTAGCCAAAAGCATAATGTTAAAAGCTGACAAGCATTTGCTTAAGCCAATTAATAAAACTGCACGTACATCTTGCTTTGAACAAAGCTTGCTTGTAATAGCTTAAAACAATGGATAAAGCTTCATTATTAAGCTTACATATTTCTACTATCTTGTTTAACATATTTTCTAAGGCCTATCTCTATATAGCACATAGCATTATTATTTCTTGACTTTGCATCTTTAACCTTCTTGCATTTTTCCATTCTAAGATTTGCTTTCGTACACCTTTCTGAGAGTTTTATGCCTTTTCTATTTCCCACAATTCCCCCTCTCGGTTCAACCCTAAAGAAAGCTTTTTAATGACTTTCTCGAATATTAACTACCTTGCATTACATAGCTCTACTACAGTGCATTTTTCTTTATTTAGCAAAACAGCATTACCAGCTTTTTAAACAAGCCTATATTAATAAACTTTACTTAATGTATTGCTTTTTGCTTGTCTAAGACACTTTTTTATCTTGTTTTAAGCATTTTTATTTTAAACTGTAGGAGATGTAAGGTTTTGAAAAATTTGATCGATTTTAAGGATGTAAATCAAATCTTCTAGTAAGTGCTGTCTCTTGATTTGTTAAGTTTCGTCTGTTCTAAGGCCTTGAATCAAAGCCTTTGCCAGCCTTTATATTTTCATACATTAATTTGGGATCAACAGTCAACTGCATAGGACCCCGTGATTTTTCTGTAAGATTTTGAGATTTCTCTGTAATTTCCTTTCCTACATCTCTTTTTCAGATGACAAAAGCTCCCTTAATGATTCTGTCCATCATTTGTCGCACACACTAAAGTATACATGGCACTACTACTAATATTGCTACCACAACAATCACTACATATAAACCCATCTTGCAAAGCTCCCTTAACCAAGGTGCAAAACGCCATCCCTCTAACAAATTGTTTAACCATGATCCATCATTTCTTTTGATTTGAGATGTTAAATTTTTCAGTTTTTGTATACCTTTGTGGATAGATTTGGAGTGGTCAGACAAATTCATACAGCAGAATTCTTCAAATTCCTCACAGCCATGTCTTTGTGCTAGTAAGAGAAAATCAGTTGCTGCTCTGTTTTGTAGGGTGGCATGTCTAACACTGCTAACGTCTCCCAGCAAATCACTGATTGCAATGGATGTGGCTTTGGTTTATTTACTCAGCCAACACCCAACTTGATCTAATTGTTTCAAGGCCATAGCTGAAGCAAGTTGGGGTAAAAACAAACCTGCTGAAACCCTTTCTGCAGCCTGCCAGGGCTATGTTTCTTCTAACGACTGCTTTAGCACTAGGTGCTATCACAGTGAGCCTTCCAATGCTGCATGGACCACCTACAAGGTGTGATGGAATGCCTTGCCAAGCCCTATCTCTACAAATGAACCAATATCCTTTTGGTAATTGTCATGGATATTGGTCAACCCTGGAAAGTTCATCCCAACTGTCTGAATAATTACACCAAGAACTCAAATTTCTGTATGCAAAGTAATGGGGAGTAACGTTGTACTTTGGAGGATCACTTTCTTGCCAATCACTAGCTGAAAATATAAGACAGAAAGCCATTGTTAAAGAACCAAGAATCTCTAATTCTTGGGGATTGGATAATCCCTTGGGAAGTTCTTTGGTCCAAAAGTCCCAATAATTCACAGGATGACTCCTGTTGGCAGTATCGCCTGACTTACTATTCAGTTGCGTTTTGGTCTAAGGATCACAGTATATATAGGTATTGGCCAATCTTTTACTGGCACACCAATTAGTCAGGTTGAATAAGGTTTCTCTGGGTTCAAATTTGACACATATATGGTGTCTGGACCTGCAGCCTTGGCAAACATTTGACTTTGGTTGTCCTACAGGCAAATCCGCACTGCATGGAGGAAGCAAAACTAGCAAGCACCAGCGTAGCAATACATTTTGCTCCATACCTTTCCTGAGCTATTTTTTTGGCAGAAGCCTTCTCCATAAATATCAACACCCGGATTTATTCGGGGGTTAGCCAATTGTAGCAAAAAGGGGATAATTTTAGCTTTACCAATTTTATGGGAGTGTTTTTAATTCTCTGAAGTAACACAAAAGATACCAAGCTTTTACCAAAAGAGCTCTATGAAACCAACAATTTCTACATTTTTTTCATTGGCATAAAAATCAAGGTTTGCAGGTTCCACAGGTGAAGAAAGAACGTCAGGCATGACCTGTTCTCTCTCTGTTCAACTCATGTCTGCACTCTTGTTTCTCTGCTCTTGCTATTGGAAGGAGAATCTATGAAATCCATATGAGCTATAATACATCCAGGTTCTGTGTTTGTGTGTGTGTGTAACTTTGTATGTGATTGTATGATCATACATACTTTATCATAATCTAAAGAATAGGACTGTTTTTTGTTCAGACTGTTAATTCTAAATTCTTGCTTATGAAAAGTCTATTAATCTCTCTTCTACTTCTGATATTTCTTTATCAAGCCACTTAGCCTAAATATACATAAATTCTTGTTGCATTTACTAATTTTCTAACCTGCTTTTTGTATTCTCATTCTCTAGTGGGTTTTTGTAGGGAATAAAACAGAGAGTACAATGAAACTTGTAAAGTTGACATCTTGACATCTTAGGCCTGATCGAACAGAAACCATAAGAGAGACGGACATGAAATAAGTGCTCCCTGGGCAAGAAGTGACCAAGAAACAGGTTGTGAAACTTTGTGATAGTATAATGTTACCAGGTGATGGCATGAAGAATGTGTAACCAATGGGAAAAAAATAAAGCCCTATGTAAGTGCCATACAAGTAAAACCCTATATAAACACTTTGTATACTCAATAAAATTAGCTTCTGATCCAAACTCAGATGTCCCCCTCTGGTAAGTTTTGTGTGCTATTTCTATTATATCCCATGTTAAATACTTTATATATTTATGTCAGAAGAGGATGGGATTATATGAAAGGTCTTTCATTCCCAGAGTTAAAACTAAGTTTTCTTTTAATTGGGAAATTGAGGCCTGGGATTAGAGAGGGAACCATATTTAGAGGCAGTCCTGGGAGAAAAAAGTAAGTTGGATGGTGAAATAGGGAGAGAAAGGGTAAAGCCTGTTGAAATAGGATTGTGAGGTTAAATAGAAGCAGGCAAACAGGAGGCAAAGACATCTTACAGTAGACCATGTGTGGTGGGAAATCTGGAAGTGTCTTTGTTCAGAAACATTCAGGAGGAGAGATCAGGACACCAGGACTTGGTGAAAAGCTTCAGCAGGTAGATGGGCCTGAATTTAAGTAGAGAAGGAGATAAAACTAGATGCAAAAAATACAGCTGGACATAACTAAATTTAAACAGGAAAGTTTAATTGTAGTATTTTTAAAATTTAATGAATACTAAATCTATTTTTTATTTGCTGTCAGATTTATATTTTACATAAGTAAGTAATTAGAGGTGCACTTTCATTTAATGTTTGTTGCTTTGACGCCTTTGCACTGAATAAACTACATTAATTGATTGTTAAAGTATATTGAGATTGTGAAAAAAGAGCAGGATAATTTCTAATACAACAAATATTGCATGTGCTGCTCTAGTAAGTGTTGTCAGAGCTTTGCTGGGAGGTTAATAGTAAAGCAGGAGTAGAGAATCTTTCTAGCTGCTATTTTGTTCTGGACCTTGGAACTGGAAATAACGGAGTTGACTGAGAGATTTGAGGTGTGTATATGTGTGGAATAAGTAGTTTATCATTCTTAGAAAAAAGTATGTGTTCTTGTAGGAGTTATGTTGTTAATGATGTATTTTATTTTGAAAAAAAGCTACTGAAAGTTTTTAAATCTTTCAGTCTTGCTCTAATCAACATATGTGCTGATGAAATACAGTTTTTTTTTTATTTTCTTCATCTGTGCAATGTATTCAACACCATTTTGTGACTCCTTTACTATGATCATGTTTGTTGTCCTTTATAGTGCAGCAAACTTATTCTGTAACTGTCATTTAAAGCTCATAACTTCAGTTAATTTTGTGGCTTTGTCTGACATGTCTTAACTTTGTTAAGTCCTTGCATGAGAATAATGGTCCACTAGCATAACCTATAAAAGAAGGTGGTAGATTCTTAATTTAATTTTTTTTAATTTCAGTTATTGTGTGTTGGCTGCTTTGGTTTGTTACTTAGCTGTTATTCAAAATCTTTCCCATATACAAACTGTGCAGCTAGTAATCAGACAAATCTAGTAACTATTTTCTTAAACACGTCATGTACGTGTCTTGCTCTTACTGTTTTGCAATGTTAGGTGTTACGGCCATTACTCAAATATATATTTTTCTTTGGTAAAACAGGGTTCACAGTCTCACTGTTAACTCTGTTATTTATTTGTATGTGCTTGATGCTGCACATAAATCCACTTCTCATGCATGTTTTTTTCAAATGGGCTTAAGAGGCCATAGGTGGCTTGGTTTGAATGGTGTATTACACTTTGTGTGGTAGTTGGGCTTGGATCAAGTTCACCTTTAAAACCCTAATTCCTGATTGTCCACACCTGCTCCCCAGTAGAATAATTTGAAGCACAGCTGTCCCAGAGCAGCTTTAGGTGAAACTGAAGCAGAAGGTGTGCTCCAACTGTGAGAGTAATTTTAAGGTTAGGGGGATGGGGGAGATCTGGGCAGGTATGGGAATAAATCCATTCCAGTGTTGTTCTTGGGCACAGTGTGCTTATAAAGGCCTTATACTCTTTTTTTTCAGAAGGTAGTTTTGGTTTTTTCTTTGTATTTATCTCAATTCAGTATTGCACGTTTAAATAACACAATCAAAAGCTCATATTACAGTGTTAAGATTTAGGCAAATATCTACAGAAGTTTTTGTATTAGTTCAATTGTCTTTGTCCACTGAATCTGTAATCTCAAAAGATTTATTCTAGGAGCATCCACTGGCCATAATCCATGTTGTGTCTGTAGCTATACTGTCTTATTACTAAATGCTATCATGATACTTAGGTTAGTATCCAAGTCAGTCTAATACATTAATTTCCAAGTTAATTATTTTTAAAACTTTTTCACAATCTGTTATATTTTGTTAAAAAACAAACCCCACCACTCCCCAACCTCCACCTCTCTACATCCACCTGATTTCCTTTTTTCTTTATAGTTTAAAGTGATAGAAATGGAAAAATGAAAACAGGTAGTACTGATAAAAGTTTCATTTTCCCGTAATTATGTGGGTTTATAAGTCAAAAATATTTAACAACTTTTAAAATCTATATTAGCAGAACAGAGATATTTCATCAGTAAAGCAGGAAGTGAAGCGGTCATCCTTGCAGTATAGGATGCAACCTGTTGTCTCAGATAATCCTAAGCAGTTTTCCCTTTAATCTTCTAATATTGCTTGGCATTTCTTGTTTTGAGCAACTGTTGTTCATATTAGTTTTTATAATCTATCTTCTGTGAAAATGTAATGATAAAGCTGAAGAATTACACTTAAACAGCATTTAATTTTCAGTAGAGCTGAGGGCTGCATGAAATTTTCAACAGAGGTATGGGATGACTTCATCTGCTTTGAGTTTACTGTTGGATCTGTCTGGAGAATTCCGTTTTTCTTAGGGGTTTCTTGCATTTTGTTTTCCCATACAATGCAAGTGTTAAGAAACTGGGAATTGCCAAGTTAGATTAATTGACTGAGTTTAATGAATTTTGCATGTTTATGCAAAGTCTTGCCACTTGCATTGCTATGTTTTGGTGTCTGTCTAAAAAAGTCTTTGTGTTCTGAGACAGGTAGAAAAAACATGTAGGAAAACAATAGCTTTCCTCAGTGTTTCTTCTGGTTTTTAGTTGATTTGGTTTAGTTGATTTTGGTCTCTTACTTATAAGTCAGAGAGAACTGTATAGCTCAAAACACAGTTCTCTGGAAGTTGATTTGTAAATACAGTTCTTCTGGCAAGGTAATAATCTTTCTTATTCCTTATCTACCTTATATATGGAAATTCTTGTGTCTTTTATATTAGCTGACAGTAGTTAATTCTGAAAGCACTTGCATGACAGAAGGCAGCTTTAATGTTTCAAATCTCTGAGATAATGTACATCCATCTGTTCTTTCGCAAATGCATCACCTCTCTGCATACTGATAATTTCTGATGTAGCACTGCTTATAATTAAATTTTGATAATATATTATCTTGAAAATATATGTTCTTGAAAAAACAAGTTGAGGTTATTCATGAAAATGCAGAGTAAAATGGAAACCACTAATGACTAAAGCTAATTTCATGAACCGATGGTCACTCAAAAGTGTAGGAATAATTAAAAGCATATGCTAGTACTAGTGAACATTTTTAATTGGCTGGAATATCATTTGGGTATAATAACAGTAGCAGCAGTAATATTTTTGTCACTTAAACATTTAGTGTATTCTTGCATTTGATTACTTTAATGTTTCCAAAGCTGACCTTTTATGTTGGTTGCTTACAGATACAAATTGGAAGTATGTATTAAATTATTGAAACAAATGCAGCATTTGCAGTTTTATCAAGTACATACTAAACCATTAATTGCATATATAATGCTGCTGATACAGAAAAAATGCATTCAAACTGTTAAGCTACACCCATGGCTAGTTAGAGAAACATTTGTGGTGGAAACTGGAAGTTCTAGATTAAAAAGATGTAAACCTCTTGCTCGGCCTTTTTTTTTTTTTTTTTTTTTTTTTTTTAAATTACTGGTTTTTTTACATTATTTAGTGCTTCAAATTTCCAAATTGAGAAAATAAGGTGTAGTGTTGTTCCATTAATAATGCTCAAACTGTGTTGCAAGCCTGATACGTGAGTTGTATTGCCATCAGATGATATAGGCAATTTGACTTTTGATGAAATGTTGTTATTAAACATCACTCCTACATGCTAAGGTTTCTGAGCTTTGGGGGAAAGATGTTAAATGAAAACATCTATCTTAGAGTGCACTCTTCATAGCATCTTTCTTAAGTGCTAGTTACTGTACACAGAAAAATAAACACATTTGCACATGCTACCACTTGAATATAAAAACATAGACGTTAGCTTCTGGTTTGGGTCACATGCACCCAAGTGTTCTAAAGCTTTTTTTCCATGGAAAAATCAAGAGTAAGCACAGTATCTGCTTTGTTCCACTGAATGTGTGGCACTTAATTGTCTTTTAGTGTTACTTTCTCATTCACTGATTGGAAGTTAATGGATACTTTCTTTGAATACATATTTCTGTGGCTTATCTTATAAGGTTTTATTTGGAGGAATTGGCACTTGGGTAGATACATGGAAACTTTAGAACCCTGTCTTTGGGATGTAAGTAAGTAAGTAGTGTTTCCCAGGGGAAGAAAGGTGCAGAGAAGTGCAGAATCCCAGCTATAAATCCTCCTCAGAGAAAGAGTGGAAAAACACTCTATAAGTGTGTATCTGTGCCTTTTATGGTACAACACACTAAAAATTACAGTAGAGCTATGGTTTCTGGTACTTTGTTCTCTACTAACCAATAAAATTAATGTTTTTGCAAATGTTGTGGAGCAAAGTTGGGGTTTATCTGTTCTCTGTCCATCGTACAAGGCCCGAGGTTTTTTGTTAAAAAGAAAAAAAAATTAAACTATAAGAGATAGGTAACTTAAGAAAAAGGAGGGGGTGATAGTGGAGGTGGCAGAGGTTCAGAGATTATCATCCTGTGCTGAAGTATTAATGGAAACCTCCTTTACTGCTCCTACTCCAAGAAGAGTCAGAACTTGTGCTCCCATCCAGTATTTTTGTTGTACTTTCTGAATCTCTCTCTCAGTGTGGCCTAATTTCCTAATTTCAGTGTGGGTAGGGCTGCAAGCTCCCAAGGATGGTGACTCTATACACAATGACAAATCTAATTTCTCTCTGCACACATTTTCATGTACTGCTTTCATAGCCTTTGAATCTAACTACTTGTTGAGCTGTGTCTGGCTTAATCTACTCAACACATTGCTTAAATCTAGAGAAACCAGTCTGGATGTGCCAGCCTCAAAGGCTATATAGCTGGAATCTGATACCAAATTTAATAATCAATTAGTCTGTGTTATAACCCCCCATATTTATATATTGCTTGGAGGCACACGGGTAACTGAATGCATGAATAGTTTGAAAATTGCATTAGTATGTTTTTAGTTTCTATTAAAATGCACCTAATTTTGGCCTCTTTTAGCATCTCAGAGACTCATTTAACAATTACTGTAGCTTCTTAGACTTTGGATAACTTTACTACTAACAATCTTTGTTTTTCCAGGAGTGGGATGTGATGTTTTTGGGGCCACACAGGTTGCCTAGTGATGTCTGCTTTTGATCACTGGTCGCCTCTCTGGCCAGCTGAAGACTTGGCAGTGATAATGCTATATTCTTTAATGGGTGTTCTCTTCTTTATTAATCTAAAAGGAAATTAGAATAATAAGAAAAGAGGCTTGCAATTATGTCCAAAAATATGCTCCTCTTAATGCATAAGACCAAAAACAGTTTGTTTTTTCAATAATATACAATGACTGTAATCATATGGGAGGGAAAATAAATGCCATTTGAAATGATCTGTGTACAATTTTTTGCAAGTAATATTGCATACTTATATCTTCTGCTAACATGAATATTAATGATTCTTGTGGATTCTCTAGAAAGGCAACTAGTTCTTGTCAATTTTGCAGAATCTGGTGCTTAAAGAGACTATGATCAGACTGTTTGACAGAACAAGTCATTTTCTTGCCAGAAAGTTGCCTGTAGTTTTTTTGAGTTTTTCTGGCTGGAGTTTAACTTGACACTTGTGTGTCAAGTAGAAGTTCTTCCTTGTTTCCTGTAAGTTTCTATTTGCTGGGAATAATACCATTAAATAGTTTTTTACTGCTTTATCTAATAAAAAAAAGTAACTTTTATAATTTTCCACTTTTTCTTTATCTCCTTAGAATGTGAAAGCATTTGCATCTTCAGATAGCCTAGCCAAAGTCCAAGAAGTAGCAAGCTGGCTTTTGGAAATGAATCAGGAACTGCTCTCTGTGGGCAGCAAGAGGCGACGAACTGGTGGATCTCTTCGAGGTAATGCTTCCTCAAGCCAAGTAGATGAGGAACAGATGAATCGGGTCGTAGAAGAGGAGGAGCAGCAGCAAAGACGACAACAAGAGGTGCAGCACATAGGGAGGAATGGGGAGATAGGAGGAGAAGACCCTGGATTTGATGACACGCATGAGTCTCAGCAGGAACAGTTAGAAGAAAATAATAACAGACTTATTACAGTGGATGAAGATTCCACTTGTAACCAAGGGGAAAATGATGATGAACATGCTGGTGATCAAGAGGAGGAGGTGGAAGAGGAGGAGGAAATGGACCAGGACAGTGATGATTTTGATCAGTCTGATGACAGCAGTAGAGAAGATGAACATGCTAACTGTAATAGTGTCACAAATTCCAACAGCCTTATGGACTTGCCTATTCACCAGTCATCGCCATTCTACATGAAGACAAAGGTGAGAAGCTACATTTTTTTTGTGTTCTTAATCCTCATTAACTTTGGGTTTTGGAAAAAAAAATAACATTTAGCATAAACTAAAATTTTGCAATGAAGCAAACGTTTTATTTCCTGAAGAGCTTACAGTGAAGAATTTATGTAGTACTCAAAAAGTGTGCTGTTTTAGCTCTTAATAATAAAAATACTTGCGTGCATTTGACATGACCAAATAGCCCTAGATATATTTTAAGGAATATATTTTAAGAAATCTGATGACTGTGGCCAAAATACCAAGATGTTTCTTTATAAGAATATTTTTACATAAGATGCTCCTGGTGCCATTTATGTTATTTTCCTTTTCCAAGTGGGCTAGAAGGGAAGGTAATACATGTATTGTTTTCTCATACAAGATCTGGTTTGATTAGGTGAAAACACTGTAATGAAAAAGTAGGATGGAATATTACAGAAACACAAAGTTTCTGCTGGCCTGCTGAGTTCCTTGACAAAATACAGGTTAAAGAAAGTGTGATAGCCAGTTGTTCAGTTAGGAAGTCATTACATAATGTCTTATAGTACCTTGCTTGTGAGGACCTTGAACCTGTGTGCTGGTTGTTGAAAACTTCAGATTTGTAATAAGAATCTGGAAATTAATTTGCATACTTTTATTTCTACTTATATCACTGAACATTTTAGATTAAAAAGAAATTATTGGCTGCAGTGTACATTTGTAGTTCACTTTATTTTCCAAGTTCTTTGGAAAGGAGGAATTCCATTAACTCATAGGAGCAGCAAAATAATGAAAGTAGTGAAATTGACTAGTAAGAAAGAGAAGCAGGCTAGTGTTTGTCTGGAAGAATGTTCTTCCTCAGTCTGCGGATGAATTTCTTTTTCTTACTCATTATTTGTTAATGGAACACCTAGCCTCCTCTCACCTTTTAAAAAACCAAACCTCCTCAAACTTTAAAATTTTACTTTAAAAAAATATTTAAAATAAAACCACAAAAAAAGTCAGTTAACGTAAGTTAACAGGTTGAGTATGAGCATAAATGTATAGAGATAGGTAATCAGTCTTGAAGATGCACTCAAACAAGTATATAGGGTGAACATTTGCTCCTGGAATCTACAACGATGTTTTTGTTAACAGCAATAGTACACAAGTCACTTCCGTGTTTAAAGTATCTCAGCTAACATCTTTGATTTTTGAAAAGCTGTAATGTTTTCACATGAATTTTTTTGTAATTTTATATTTATATGTATAATTCTTCAAGGTACTGAAGTATATGCTTTCTAATTTGGAGTAATGTACTGTTATTGAATTGGATTTTACAACTGACATCCTTGATTTTATTTCAATACATTGCTTTTCCTGGATTTAGTATGTTTTACTGAATATCATATAACAACTTGCATCCAGGATGACAATATTTAATGTAGGAAATTGTTATATTCAAAAATATGTTTCTAAGGTCTGAAATGGAAACTTGTTGAAGTGCTTTGTAAGTAACTACACTCAAATTTCGTACAGACAAAGCAGAGCATAATTTTCAGTGGCAGCCAGTTCTGAAACTTTTTTCTTGACTTCAGTAATGAATGTAGCTCTTTCTTTTCTTGAGGCATATTTGATATGAACTGAAACAAGCTGGTTTAGCCTGAAGGAACATGTCTGGAAGAACTTTGTACAGATGAAGAATTTCTGTGTGGTCTGATAGTTGCTCTGCATATTCAATGCAGGGCTGGCCGTTTTTGTTTGTGGTCTGTTCCCAAGCTGTGCTTCTGCAAAAATTGTTGGGCAGCCAGGTAGCAAACCATTTTTGTGAATTTTTTCATGGTGCAGCTCTGTTTTAAGAAGTTTCAACTGTGTAACTGAGCTATTGGCACAGGTTAGAAAGTTGCTTGAGCTGGCACTACTCAGCACGATGGTTGCACATTAGAAAAAATGAGGTGCAACATTTAATGTTACCAATTCATTAATAGATCAATAATTAACCAGAGGAACTCATTCTGTTTTAGAAAGTGTTGTGGAAATACCTGTGTGAAAGCATGAATGAGTTACCAGAGTAAAAATAAGCACGACTAATTAATATGCTGTTTTTGAGAAGAGAAGGAAGTGTTAGCAGACTTATCATCTATATTTACAAGGGATTTCTGCTTCTATATGTTGAGGAATAGTCATCCTAGGAGACTTGAACTGGGAGACTTATTTTTAGCTTCTCAGACATGTTCCTCAGCATTTGTAGTCGATTTCAGTTCTTGTAACTGACTGAATTACCTTGCTGTGTGCTGTACTCTGTGAAACTTGCTTTGTGCCACCATTATAGGCAGTGATGGCTGAGTGCCCTATTTCATGTTTGTGTGTCAGATGTAAACCTGGCTCCTCAGAAGCATTCCTAATGCAACACTGTTCTGCTTGCACATATGGGCACACTTTCACCACTATCTGTGCTTGTTTTGTATTGAGTTTTGGTGAGGAGGCAAGAAGCCACACATGGAAATTATTATTCTGAGAGGGTCTGTGTTGTAGGTAATAAACGAATCAAACCGAATTAAAAGGTTAAATTGGCAAATTTTATTTTCGCGACCGAAAATACGGTCCTGGAAAGCCACAACCGAAAAAAACAACACCGAGCCCGGGTTCGGAGTTGGGTGAACACACGATGTTACCCAGCCTCTATCGCACTGGGTTCCCCTGGTGTTCACGCCGGGAACCAGAGTCGAGTAATGCAGTCCTGGTGATGGGTTTTTCGGGAAATGCTGCTCTCCTGTGAGTTTCCAGGCTTCCCCAGGAGATAGGTGCTTATCAGTAGCAGTCCGGCCTGTAGATATGTTAATTTACCTAGTTCTGAGGCAATCACTGCCTTTACCTGTGGCTCCTTTATTTTGCAGACTTATTTTATACAAAACACGAATTACAATATGGTGTATATATATATATATATATATATATATGTCACAGTCTGCTAAGAGCTTTCTCC
Organism: Oenanthe melanoleuca; assembly: GCF_029582105.1. Taxonomy (NCBI): domain Eukaryota; kingdom Metazoa; phylum Chordata; class Aves; order Passeriformes; family Muscicapidae; genus Oenanthe; species Oenanthe melanoleuca. The sequence goes on along the minus strand of NC_079337.1, from coordinate 27,648,452 downwards.
ATGTCTGATAAAAACCAATCAGTAATAAAAGCCAAAGTGTCAGTTTTGAGAACTGACTACCTGTTAAACCACTGAGAAACTGAACACACCTCTGGGAAGACATGTTAAAAATGAGTCCAGGAAAAAGCTCTCATGCTTTCTGGCCTTTGCAGTAAAAAGTTCTTCTCCCTCCCACTCAGTGGCTGGGTGGGAGAGGGGAGGCCTTGGGCCTTGGCCGAGGCTGGGTCGGGCCACAGCTACTAACATTTTACCGACATTAAACCCTGCCTCGCTGCTGGCCCAGGCTGAGCAAGGGTCCGCCGGGCCCTGGGAGCAGCTACGGGCTGGGCTGCGCCCCCTCTGCATTGGCCAATGTGGCCTACGGGGGCGGGCTGGGCCGCAGTGGCTGCTGGGAAGGGGGAGAGGAAGCCATCAGCCCCATGGCTGGAATTGAACGCAGCAAAAATCAGAAAACAGCTGTGTGGCCAGAGCAGCCACCTCCGTTCTGTCTGGGCCCCTGGAAGATCCTAACCTCCCCCCCAGCATGGCTGCTGAAGGATTCTTCACCATAAACAACTCTGGAAGCCACTTGGCAGGGATTGCATGACCCTCTGCAAGCCTTGGGCATGATATTGAAATTCTTTTAGTGCACAGATGAGACCTGCAAATATCGATTCTCTCAAATAAAAGGACAGAGTGAAGACATGTAGAGAAACAACATGAAGGCACCAAGGTCAGTAAGGAAGGAGTCAGGTCCCAGATGGGAGGAGATGAAAAGATGCCTTATACCTGGGCTGAAATTCTCTTGTGAGGTATGCTGAAGATATGATTGATACATCAGGCTCTTTTTTCCTTTGTAACTCATTGATAAAAGCATGGGGGGAGAAGTGTTAAAATTGTAGACATGAGCAAAGGCATCCATGCTGAATAAGCAGATGTTGAAGTAGTTGTGATCCCATGAGAAGTTTGAACAGAGAGAGAAGAGTGATGAAGACCCTTTGCCCCCAGGGGTTGAAGACCTCTGTTCCCAGAGATGACAGTGATCTCAGAGATAAAGAAAACCTTTGCTTCTGAACTGCTCCTCCTTAAAAGCTAAAGAGTGAGTCCTCAAAAACAGTTGTGGGGAAAGCTGTAAGTTGAGGGGAGGAACTTTTACATAGTGATCAGATTTCCATTCTCCTTGGCAGCTGATTCACTGTGACATTGAAGCCAGGAGAGAACCATTTTCTTGTGGAGAAGTCTCCATAGCATGACAAGAGAGACTCCTCTGCCTAAGTGAACTGAAGAAAGACTATTCTAGAGGTGATAAACTGACTGAATTGTTTCTGTACATTGTCAGTGGGAAAGAAAAGAGAGTGTGTGGGGAGAGGAGAAGTGTTCTGAAGGTTTTTAGTCTGATTTGTATTATTTTTTCTTTTAGTTCCTATTAATGAAGCTTTTCTTTATACCCTTTAAAATTTGAGCCTGCTTTGCTCTTCCCCTAATCATGTCTCACAGCAGAAAGTATCTTCTGGTGGGTGCACTGCATTTGGCCAACACTAAACCTGCCACATAAATTGGCACATTGGCTGGGAAATCTCAGATTGGTGAACCAAAACCATTACACTACCAAATAGCAAGAGATAATAGTGAGACTGAACAAAACAGCAACTGCTACTAGTGTAGGTGTTGTGCAGCTCATCTTAGTTTTTTAATATCTCTGTTCTTTGTCTTTATATTTTTTCTTACCTTCCTCATAAACTACCAAATAAAGTCTTTCTCTTATCTGATTTTTTTTTTTTTTTTTTTTTGGTTGACCAGCACAATCCTGTATGGCTAAGGAAGAAAATGTCATATTTCACCCATAACAACACAGTGTACCCTGCTTGGGTTTGCTGCCTGTCACCTTAGTAGCAGCAGGCACGCTGTATTCTACCTGATAAACATCATCAGAGGCATAAACCCCGTTGTATTTATATAAAAATATTTTTATAGATACTCATGTTTTATATATTGTTTATATAATAGATATAACAATACATAAAATATATAAAAATATTTGCCTCAGACTAGTGCTCTGTGCAAATCACTGATATAATTGCTTCCATAATGTTGTGAAAGTGTTATGGGTAAAGGGCATGGGCACTTGAAATGAGAAGGCCAGTGGTTCAGGAGAGACTTCATTGCATTCACCAACACCACATAGGAATCTGGAAGGATCCTTGTGGTTACCTTTAATGAATTCCAGCATAAAATATTAGGCTGCTCTGTATTGACTTCTGTGCAAGCTAAAGCTTATTTTTAGAAAAATGTCACTGAAAACAGGAAACTGTGCAGCAAGGCAAATCTCTCTCAAGCCTAGTTTAATAGTTTGATAGTTATCATCAGTGTTTAAATTTCTCCACCTTTACTCTGCCTTAATTCTCTTGTCTTTTTCCAGCTATTATAATTTTGTTTTATTTTCATGTTGTATTGAAGAGCTTTTTAACAAATTTGTTTTTTTTCTCCCCATACTTTGAGCGATCAAGTTCTTCCCTGATAGATCTCTTAAATGTGAATAACAAGAACAATGGGGAAACTGGACATATATTTCTGTTTTTTATTCTTGTTATGATACTTCTCTGAGCACTCTGGTGTTGGAACATTTGTCTTGAATTGCAGATATCTTTGTATCTTGAACAACAATCTAGATGAGGGGATTGAGTGCACCCTCAGTCAGTTTGCAGGTGACATCAAGTTGGCTGGGAGTGCTGATCTGGTGGAGGTTAAGAAGGTTCCACAGAGGAGTCTGGACAGTCTGGATTGATGGGCTGAGGCCAATTGTATGAGGCTCAATGAGGTCAAATGCCGGATTCTGCTCTTGGCTCACATCAGCCACATACAGTGCTACAGGCTTGGACAGAGTGGCTGAAAAGTTGCCAAGCAGAAAAGGAGTTGGGGCTGCTGCTGGAGAGCAACTGAACACGAGCCAGTGTGTGCCCGGTTGGCCAAGAAGGCCAATGGCACCCTGGCCTGTATCAGCAATAGTGTGGCCAGCAGGACCAGGGCAATGATCATCTTCCTGTACTCATCACTGGTGAGGCCATACCTCAAATCCTGTGTTCATCTTTGGGCCCCTCACTACAGGAAGGACATTGAGGTGTTCTAGGGAGTCCAGAGAAGGGCATTGAAGCATCTGGAGCACAAATCCTGTGAGGAGCAGCTGAGGAAGCTGGTATTGTTTAGCCCAGAGGAGACTCGGGAGACCTTATCACTCCCTACAAATATCTGAAAGGAGGTTCTAGCCAGGTGAGGGTTAGCCTCTTCTCCCAGGTAACAAAAGGGATAAAACAAGAGGAACTGGTCTGAAGTTGCACTAGAGAAGATTTATATTAAGATATGCTCCTTCTGGAAAAGGGCTGCCAAACACTAGAACAGGCTCCTCAGGGAGGTGGTTACCATTCTTGGAGGTATTTAAAAGGCATGTAGAGGTAGCACTTAGGAGCATGGTTTAGTGTTTGACTTGTAGTAGTGTTAGAATAATGGTTGGACTTGATGATCTTAAGAAACCTTTTCCAACCTAAATGATTCTCTGATATCAGAACTGCAATTAAAACTCAGTAGCAACTGTGCCAAGGACAGTTAAACTTTGTTTACGCAATGTATTTACCTATTTATGTATCAAATAACTCCATGCATTGGGATTTCATGTTTGGCTGATTTGTCTAATATTATGCAAGCCTTTTTAAGTGAGCTTTCTGTTCTATAAGGTTGGCCTTTGTACCTACAGTACTGATGCTCAATTTATTAAAGTGACCAGAGTTTTCTCATATGTCAGGTCCTTTACTGTTTGTTAATTTTTACTAGTTGATCTGTGTCTTGTCAAGTGTTGTCATACCTGTTTTAAAAATACTAAATAGCACGAGAGGGCTAAGTAAATACACACATATAGCAGTCTGACAAAAACATGTCCTTGATGCTGATTCTTCACTGATTGCATTGTATTTGTGGCACCCATTTCCAGTGCTCTGGAAGTGATGACTTTGTATTAATTGAGTTCTATTTGGTAACAGTTAGCCACAACATAAGCAAATACTCATACAACTCCTATTTCAACTGCACTTAAATGCTTTTGTCCCTCCACATTTGGGATTCTGCTGCAATGCAAGGACAAGAATATATTACTGGCAGTTGCCATCACTGTGAAATAGCTCTGTAAATTATCATTACTGGAGATTTAAATTGTTTGTCTACCTGTGTTCATACTCTTGAAATTGTAGTACTAGCAGATATATCATGCCAGCAATATTCCATGTTTATCAAAATTGGTGTTTATGACAGAGGTGATACCAGCATGATTTTGTGGATGAAAATCTCATCAATGCTATAATCCTATTTTATGTCAACCAGTGCCTTATTTTCTCTTGTACTGACACCTGAGTTTCACCATAGGGTTATCTTGGTTATACTCTGTTTACTTTTCCAAGTTTTTTTCCTGTAAATCATCAGAATTAGTATTTCTGAAATATTTTGATTGTTCTAATTCTAAAAAAAATATTTTGATACAAACTTTAACTTATTCCTGTTTTTTGTCTTTTTTTGCATAACTGTTTCTGCAACTCCCAGTTTCACAGTTTTTAAATATTAATGACTTTAATATACTCTAATATTTTGTTTTTAATTGATGTTTTTAGTTCCCATTAAGTTGAGTTGTTTTTCTGAAACGGTTTCAAGCTTTTCATATTTAGAGGAGCATTGGCTTCTTGATTATCTTAGAAATTGTTTCTAAACAGCTACAGTAATTTACAGATTCATTCATCTCTGGTTTGGATTTGATGGGTAATTGATTTTGTGGGGAAAAAAGTCATGGTCACTTTTATGCAAGCTCCTACAAATTTAACTTTGTTCAATTAGTTTATATTTGTCTAAAATTCAACATTGCATAAAATTTTTAATATTAAATGTCTCTTATGTTGAAGCCAACTCAGTTAGGAGATAACTACTTTAAAAAATTAAACACATGAATTCATGAAAAGCATTAGCTGCATGATTTCCAGCAAATATTGTCACAGATTTCTATGGTGTAGGCAAAATAGCTACTTGATATCAGATTAACAGGAGTGGAATGTATTACATAAAGACCTGAATTTAAAAATCCAAGTAAGCAGCTGGAGCAAGAAGATTGTTAGCCGGTATGTAGCCATTTTTCTTGCTTTGGGTTTCAGATAACACTTTTGTCTGCTCTGCTTGTCTGGAGGATTTTCTGAAGGAGTGTTTGAGCCCATTACATGAGATGCTTTATTGTTCTGGGCAACGGGCACTGTTGTTCACAGCAAGAATCTTTGCAACAACCCCCACTTACTTAAACATTTATTCCCTTTTCTTTTGTTGAGGTTGTCATAAAACTTAGCAAATTAGTTTATATGAATGTGAAATGTTAATTCTGTGTCAACTGTTTGGATTGTGATGGTGACTTCTCGTAATGGGTCAGGCATTCTTGCGTGCAGAACCCTCCAATAACTTCACTAATTAGTCTCTTCTTCAGATGCATGTTTGCTTGTTGCAGAATTGTGGGTTGTGATTGTTTTGTTGGTTAGCAGAGCTTCCAAGGAAGCAGAAAACAGATTAGCTAAAATGAAGATGAAAAATTATTGTATAGTTGCATCTACAGCCACAGAAACCACTTTGATACCCTTTCAGAAGTTGTCATATTTTAGCATTTGCTTCATTACGAAAGGTAATTTTTTTAAATAGATACATTTAATAGATGACATATATTACAAACAACACTGTAAAGGCTGAGAAGCAGTTTAATTTTTGTGTTAAACTTGGATTGCAGCATCCTCTACCATACTTTTTATTATACTATCCATTTAGCTGTAAGTCTCAAGAGAGAATGGTGCTGTTGAGGAGTACCTCTTCTTGATTGTTTAGTCACATAGGAGAGTGCAGGGAGGGAATATAAAAGAGGTAAGCTGGATTAACTTGAGTGGAGCTGGAAGAGGATGTACTGCAGGAAGATGTGTCCCTTGGAGCTTAAATACCCATCTCTTAAATTCTGAAACAAATCTAAAACCCTACTCACATATAGAGCTTTCTGCTCTTAAATAGTGCAGCCTGCAACAGAGTTTTTGGCTGCAAGGTGCCTGGCCTAAGCTTGTATGTAGAGCCACAGAGGTAAGAAGGTGTCCTGTTTTAGGAGAAATTTGGGAGGAAACCTCTGAATGGGACCTCTCTAGAAAACAGATTCAAGTAGCCCCGCCCCTAACTGGTTCGGGAAATATTTATTTGGAGAGAAGTGGAAAAAAACTGTTATTGAACAGGCAAAGCATTCCCCAGCACAGAAATGAACAATACTAAGCAACAAAATCTCTCGCTGCTCTGAAGAGATGACAGATTCGGAAGAGCTCCTTTCACGGGTTGCGGCTTGGCTCACTCAGTCTATTATCAGTCCCTCCAGTGCTGCGAGATGCACGGCCCAGGCCAGGCCTGGTGGGCCACAGGTAAGAGCTCCGGGTGCTCTTCTGGGTTTTCAGTCCAGAGCAGGTTCAAACATCTCCAAGAGAAAGGGGGAAAAAAGCCAGTCCAGGGAACTTCTCTGCCTCAGTTAGTCAAAAACTAACTAAATGCAGAGAATGGCTCTCTCCTGCTGTCCACTGCAGACAGCACGGTCTGTGTGAAGGGTGTGGGGAAACGAGTGCAGTCTCTGACAACAAATTCTGCACCTCTTCTCTCCCCCTTTACTCTTGGAACCAGTCTTAAAGTTGCAGAACCTAACATCCATCACAGAGTGGCTGACTGGGGATACAAGCATCATAAAGTTACTCCAGGACAGAAGGATTTATTTTTTTCAGGGGGTTGTGGCTTTATGTGGAAAGACAGCATTAATTTTTTAAACTGAGGAAACCTAATATTGCACCAGGCACTTTGTGCAAATGTGAAGATGACTCCTGTGTGAAAGTGTACAGTTATTGTCAGAATTATTGATGGACTAAAAGCAGGATAGGGGAATAAGTGGGACTCAAAGATGATTACAGAAATGCTGGTCCTTGGGGGCAGATTATTTTTTGTGTGTACAGGCGGTACATAGAATTAAGCGAAAGTTCCAGTGTGTGTAGGTGGAGGGTTGTTTGTGTTAGTTAATAATTTTTCCCCTTCTCTGAGCAGCAGAGGGGGCTGCTATTGGTTTGCTGCAGCTCTGTGCACACTTTTGTGGTGTTCCTTTGCAAAGGCTTTCCTTGCTCCTGCAGCTAAAAGCCTAAAGCATGTTTTTTAGGTGTAGGGAATAAATGTGACTGGAACAGAAGGACTCAGTATTTTTTATTTGCCAAGAAATATGTTTCCAGTATAAGAAATAACGTAGGAATGTTTCCTTTAAAAGAAGAAGTATTAAACTTATTTTCAGATGGCCTGTGTGATGAGAATGGAATATATAGTTCTCTGCTCTGAGTACACAGGAGAAAGAGAAAAAACTTCATACTACAAAAAGAGATTATTTTATTACCTTTTTAATTTTTTTGCAAGGATCACATGCAAGGTATGTAATTCTTCATGCCTTTCAGTTAATGTTTTCAAGGGTTTTAAACTAAGTAATAATTTTCTTAAAGCTGTGTCAGAAAGGCTATGCATAAAAATTGCTCTGATTCTTAAAAAAGGCAACACAAAATCATTAACATTTTTTTTTTCTTGATTCTTCTGATTTTGTTTTTTAATTGAGAGGGATCTTGTCAAAGCATACGAAAGCTTTAAGGTCAGGTGTTTAGATATTGGGGACAGATTCTTCAGTGGTGCCCAGTGACAGGATAAGGGTCAATAAGCACAAACAAAAACATAGGTATTTACATCTGAAAATTAGGAAAAACTTTCCTTTGACGGTCACAGCACTGGAACAGGCTGTCCAGAGATCCTGTGGAGTGTCCTTCTATGGAAATACTCCAAATTTGCCTGGACATGATCATGTGCAACTTGCTCCAGTTGAACCTGCTTTAGCAGAGAATTGGACTGGAGGATCTCCAGAGGTCCCTTGCAATGACTCTGTGATTCATAACTGGCAGTCAGAATTGCTTTTGCATTACCATGATAGTTTAGTTATTTTCAAGCAAATTTTGTTGTCTAAATTTTTTTTACTTTTCTGATACAAAGCCTTGTTTTTTCTATTGGGTGGTAATAACTTTAAAAATATTCATACTTGGAAATCAACACTTCTACCCTTTGATTTCTTTCTCATTTATATACTTGACAACTTAGTGTTAATCATTCTGAGCATGCAGGATCATTTGAAAAGGTTACAACTGTCATTAGATGTAGGTTGTTAAATATTAGAGCATCCGTGGAAGGAATTAAGATTCTTTGTTTCTCTGTAGATAGGAAGTTCTCCAACTTTACTAACCTGTAGCATGCTTTTCTACAAATACCAGTGTTTTGTTTGAAAAATACATTTTGCTTCCTGTGCGTTTACTTGGCTGTATTGATTTATTATTTCATTTGCTGCTCAAGGCTTATAGGAGTTTAGGTATACTTCTGCATTTTCTAAGTAAATTTTCCTATGCCTTGACTTGTACATAAAACTAATGTGTTACATAATTGCTGCTCTGCTAATTTTCCTACTCTGTAAGTGGATCTTGAAGTCTGCATATAGATATGTGGGCTAAGTTCGTAGTAAAGGGATTATTACTAATAGAGTTTGTGACTTATCTAAGAACTTTGCTATCTAGTTGAGCTTTCTCATGCAAGTTTGTTGAAATACTTAATAATTAAATTTGACTGTTATGTTAAAGTGTTGCAGTCAAATTAAAGGAACTTATAATGAATTCTAGGTTTTTTCCTTTTTGCGGGGTGTCTTAGCACTTTTGAGTATGATATTTTTTCAAATATTACAGCAATTAATAGACCATTTTAATGTATCATTTGTGAAGTAGGTGATTCTATATAGAGAGTAAAATCAAGTATCTTCATGCCTGGGAAGGAAGGAAGTAGTTTAAGATAAAACATTGATTCTGACAGTTTGGATCATAGTTTGAACTACTAAATTCTATTTAATAAGTAAATTTAAACATTTTTCCCTTTATTGCAGATAGTTGCAGGGGTTTTGGTGGCTTGTATTTTTTTTTGTTTGGGTTTTTTGTTTTTGTTTTTTTTTTTTTTAATGTGGAAAGAGGTAGTGCTGATTTAATTTCTCATTATGGAGATGGCTTACTAGGCTGAAATCATGGCTGAGCAAGACACAAGCAATTTTTTACTTCTATGCCAATAATTGAGGTCAGCCTATCATTTGGTTGCTTGGCTTAGGCATTGCTCTTTAAAGGTAAATATTGGGGAGGTACTTGCACATGTCACTCAGACTTCCATAGTTTATTTTATGTAGAATAAATTAAATTGATGCCTTCAGGATAACTACCTGAAGCTGCATATTGTTGTCCCAAATTTTTCTTAGACTTTGAAATTAATGTCGGTTCGGCACCCATGTGGTTTTTGCTTTGCATCTTTGTTGTCAAATGAAAATGAGCTTTTTTTTTCCAAAGGAAAGAAAGAAAAAAATTAGCAGTAGTACTATTTCCACTAACCAATTATATGACAACAATATTATGAAGTAGAAATCATGCAAATGTGCTTCAGAATCCTTTCAGTATACTCACTCTGTTGGGATATGTGACTTGTCTAACAAATGCACTTGAGAGCTCTGCCCTGCTTAAATATGCTATTTGTTCCTTTTGCTGTTCTTGACAATGTGGCACATCCTATTGCCTGATGGGATCGTTAGCCCAAATATTTTCAGTCTGTAGTGATTCAAATGTATTTTCTTGAGCATTGATCAGTGGATGCTGTTGCCCTGTCTGTTTTAAGCTACTTCTCCTTTTGAAGCATAACTGAATTTGGTAATACAAGTTATAAAACAATACAAATGATGAATCAAAATGTGGAGAAGGTAAAACTTTTGCAGATGAGTTAGTTTTTGGTTTTGTTGACACATCCTTTCCCTAATGGTTGCTGGCTATATTCCTTTGGCTATGAATTTGAAGTGTATATTTAAAAAATACAAGTTAGGATTAGTAAACTTCTTGCCTTTGCTGGTGTTTATACTTATAAAATCATGGTATCTGAAATTAGCTTAGGGAGCTGGAGGACTAGAAATTGATCTGAAGACCAAAACTATGTTTAACACTTGCTGCGCGATTAATATATTTTCCTGATATGTTTCTTACTCGGAGCTGTTTTGAAGATTACAGTATGTCCTTTATTTCTATAGGAGACTTTTCATTATCTGCAGAACATGTGGCTATTCAGGAAACTGTGCACAGTGAAGGAATTGGCATACTTTTATAAATTCTTGAGTATAAGGAAAGAAACTAGACAATGTCAATTTCTCTGCTAGTTTAATGATTTCTGAACTAGCAAAATACTTAAAAACAAAATTTCCAAGCTGTCTCAGCAGAAGTTTGAACAGACAGCATCTAATATCCATCCACAAAGGATGATTTTTCACACATGAAGTATTCTTTGGTGTCTGATCTGTGCTTGCAGCTGTGCTTGTGTAGTAATGACATACTGTGCATTTTGTGTAGACTTATTGATGAGGTGTTTTGTTTATGTGAATGTTTTACAGTTTGGTTTATTTGTGAAATTTCTGTTATAAAATTCTCTGTAGAACCTAGAACAGGTGTTTCTATAAATGTTTCTTTTTGTCACAAGCATGTCCTCCCTTTTTTTCCTTAGTGTGGTTAATGAAGAGGCTGTCTAAACTTCATGCAAAATTTGTGAAACTTCTGCCCATTCTCTCCTGGCCAAACAAGTTCAGAAATTCACCAAATTATTATAAAACATGTTTTATATTAAAAAAACTTCATGTGCCTTGACTCTGTATGGTACAACTTTTGATGTAATATTGTATATAGTTAAGTAGTATTGAGATTTTAAAGGAGAAAATAATGAGTTCTTGTGGATAGATAGGTATCTTGATAATAACCAGTGAAATATAAGCGGAAAGCATTGCTGTTGGGCATCTTTTCTTCTGTCTTGTTTCTCCTTTTTTCTCTTCTTGCTAATTTCAAATTTTGTTTCTTTAGTTTGTAACAAGAATTTGGGAAGAGGGGAGAGGATCTGAGAAGGACACAGTTACTAAAGAAGTGCAGAGATTTCTATCCCAAATCAAGATGGTCCAAACTAACTATTTATTTGTAAAATCTTGCTTTTAAAAATATTTTTTCCTACTTAAAGGTGATGTTTTCTACTGACTTTCTACTGGTGTTTCTACCTGCATATTCATATTGCATAATATGAAAAGAGTGAATTGTGAATATTAGTAATACTCAGTGTAATTCAGTCTTGTAAGAATGGCTATGCTTTTCAGCTGTGTCATGATGTGTTACTCAGTTACTGCTTATAAAATTTTAATACATTTGTTCAATCCTTGGCCTCACTGTGAAGTGGAAAATGTACTTATTGCCACCACAGATTGCCCACAGGGATAAATTCCACCTTACTCATCATCAGAAATCATCACTTCTTTCAAGTAAAGTATTTGCAACATTTCCTGTAAGTGCAAATCTTATTCTTACCTAGTCAATGTTTCAAAGTGAGCAGGAGACCCATTGTTCTTCTGAGTTAAATTATGGAGTGTCCCTTGAGGATGGCAGCTACTGTGATAGTTACTGCCTCAAATATATTGAGTACTAAAAAAATTAAAAGACAACAAATAATAAGCACTCATTTTGCCAATGTCGTAATTTCTTTAGTTGTGATACTTTGGTCAGATTTTCTAAAACACACAGAAAATAATTGCTCTAATTAAAATGAATATGTAAAAATAAAGTAAGTAGAAGTGACAGAGCTAAATGGAAGAAATCAGACCAAAAATCATTCAATATGGATCAGTTCTTGCCAAATGTAATAGTGTTGTCCCTTGAATTTTAAGCTGGACTCCATCCAAAGCAAGGACACTTTCTGTTGGTACTCAGAGGCACTTACACTTCTGCACAATTTTTGGCTTTGGTTTAAATTGCTAGTATTCCATGCTCCAGAGTAAATATGCTGCACTCTCTGTGTGCAGGTATTCCCATGTATTTGTTTTGGAGGATAGCCTGTTGACAAACTCTGACTCTTCCCACACTGTACCAATCAGAATTTGGGGCTGGTGCACTTCATGTCTTTCTTGGGAGGATTTAGTACCAGAATCCCAGTTAGCTCAAAGCTGGATTTAGTCAACCATACCAATCAAGAATGCGAGCCCTTCCACATACTACCTGCATTCTTTACTTCACATATCTTTAGCTTTATAAATAGCCTCACACCTCTTTGCAATATTCTGTTACCAGCTAAAAAAGATTGTGTAGCTTAATTTGGTGCTATCAAATGAATACTACTGTAACAATCAGTTGTTGCATTTGTTAGATTTATGTGTGTTTGTGTGTATTTTACAGTGCTGATAAGAAAAATAGTCTCATATCAAAGAGGCCTTGACAACCATTTTGTTTCAAACATACAAACTGTAATACTTTGCACTGTTCAGCCTTTTATTTTGGCAGTCGTCAACACAGCTAATTCATTGGGTGTTGTTGGGATTTTTTAAAAAATGCTGACTAAACAGCGTCAGGACAGAATTTCACTACAGAAGAAAAAGAAACTGTTTAAGTATGTAAGGTGGTGGAATTATTTTTAATACCTTTTTGATATTTTGGGAATTTTTCTTGTTCCCATTTAATATGTAGAAAGGTCGGTCTAACTCCAAACATCATTTTTGTCAGTGCGTTTTGTATGTTACACAGAAATGGATAAATATGTTTTAAGTATTTTGATACTGCTTTGTGCATTTTTGTGTGTGTAGGTATACAAGTGGAGAATTTCTCATTTAAAGTGTTGCATTTTACATGGAAGGGTGATATAGTGATAAGAAAAGCTGAGTTTTGCAGTATGGAAAATAATTATTAGTTTCTTATCTTCCCTTTTCATAAAAGTGGCCTCCTTACTAAAAAACTACCTGCTTTCTCTTCCCCCAGCTTATCCTCAGCTGAGAATTTGACTTGCATTTTAATCCAGTGTTAAATATTACATGACTTCTTTACCATTGCAGTTCTTAATTCTTGTCTCAGCTTTATTTAAAGGTCCAAAACCAACATAAATAAATGATCAGCAAGTAAATTTCTGCGGAGCAGCTGTAGAAATTCTTTTTAACAGCTGTTGCAACACTGACTAGGCTAAAGAGTTAAACTTGCTTACCCAACAAGTTGTGTTCTAGCCAATGAGAACTGGGCTGAAATTTCTGGAATATTTATTAAGTGCAAGATGATGCAGCTGGATTTCTGTTGCATACCTGAAATGTTTTCTGAAATATTTACTAGATAAATGAAGATGCATGCTTTAAAGATAGTTTTAAAAAAGGGGGCAATGACAACATTACACCATAGTATTGTAAATACAGTGATAAAGTTGTAGTTGCTTGTAGAGTAAAGCTAGATAATAGAGATGTCCTGTTTCAAATGGTTATGTAAGGCAGGCATTATTTTTTTATAGATGCTCACAGTTTTTTTTTAATGTTATGATAGCATAATTGATACTATACAGTCTTGTCAATATGTGTTTTACTAGACAGTCTGTGTTGTTTTCATAAACACTTCATGAGACCTTACAAAAAATTACCTTCTGTGAATGCAAATGTGCTCTATTGTGGTAGCACTATCATGATTGAGGGCACATCCCATGCCTATAGCTGCATGTACCTGCAGTTCCCCTCCATTTCTTTTGAGATGAAATTCTGCACTTGTTGAGATGCCTGGAAGCTGTCATTTTTGTGGGACCGGTATTACATGCTAATGGATCTATGGACAAAGAGAGGTGATCTAATAGCTTGTTCTTGCCCAAAAGTGTAGGTCTTGAATGCTCTCCCCTTCTAAACACTGTTTGTCTCTTCATGCATCTGGCTGCTTTGTGAGCTGTTTGCAGTTGCTAATCTAGTGGAAAAATGATTTAGCAACAACAAAAGTTGAGAATTTTCAGGTTTCCTACTTAGTGGAGTTATTTCAGAGCTCACAAGCCTGACAAATGTTACTGCTGGTTTACTGAAGAGTTGGGAAAAACTGACCAAAGTCAGTACAAAGTCAGGGGATGTACTAGTCTTCTCCTTTTTGCTTCTGGAGTCCGCATTGGGTGTTTTTGTTTCCTTTCAGCTATAAAGAGGATCAGCTGTGGGATTGAATAGCTCTAGTACAGATCTTATTTTGCTACAGAGTGGCGTTTCAAACTCGCTTGAACTGGTGGCTACAATTAGATACGGAGAGTAGTGAATCCTTGCCATTGGTTAGTCTGACTTGCTGCGGGGCTCCCCAAATACAATTATTTAAATCCAGTAGGTCAAATCTGAGTCTCATTTTATTTCTCTGTGCACTCACACTTAAATGCCAGGATACTTAAACACTTATGGGCCTGCACATAGGCATGAAAAATATGTGTAGGTATGTTTATCTGATGATCTCCTCTTTGCTGATATACTTGGTATTTCATCTTTCTGGGCTCTACTATTGCACTTCAGGGAATGCTATCTTGTGTAGTGTAAAGTCTTTTGCCAGACAGCAGCCTTAGCATCATCCTTACCTATTTTTTTTTTTTAATTGAAACTTTATAATTTTTTTCAATATAGGAATGTTATAGAAGTTGTACTGTCTCCCAGCAGTTACAAAAGGCATAGCTCCTCTTGCTTTTCCACAGCAAAAATTGTAAGGTAGCTCTTTTGTATTAGACACAGTAGTTAATAATGACCATGCCTTGATATTATTTCAGAGCCAGAGTTATAACCAGGAATTATCATTTGAGTTAACCCAAGTTAAGAAAATCTGGATTTTTCTTCACTGCATTCTTAAACTTTGTTGTCAAAGAAAACAAGACTTGTGTAGTTGAGACTTTTATGTGTCATTGTCTGTCATCTTTTCCAGAGCTTATGCATCTCTTGGCTAATTTTCACATGATTTGGCAAAAAGAGAGATTAACATTACACAAGTTTGCAAGATAGAGGGTAGGTGTGGGAGTCTTTGTGTCAGGATAGACGGTCGTCAGGAACAAAACTCATGCGCTCTGTGTAAGTTGGTGTTACAGTTGCAGTTTATTGTAAGGGCGTGGGTATACAGGGTCTTGCTAAGGGCTGCTAGCCTCAGCCCTTAGTATGACAAAGAAAGAATGGGGGTAAAGAGAAGAGAGAGAAAAGAGCAAGAGGGGTAAGAAAGAGTAAAAGCAAGAGAGGTAAAGAGAAGAGAGTAAGAGAGAGCAGTAAGTAAGAATAAGAGAGCGATTTTCGGTTTACAATGCAATAAATCTTCTTCTGTGTTGAATATTCTAATTTCCACTAACCAATCTAACACAAGATACAAATTCTATAGCATTTACATACAGCCTATAAGAATCCTCACATTACCATAGTGTGTTATACTTTAAACTTCTAAAAACTACTCTTTGGACCCTAGCAAGTCTTCTCTGAGCTTTGGACTTGCTCTCCAGCAGAAGACATTGTTCTATCAAGAGGGGATTACTTTCAGCTGGCCATTCTATTGTCTTTAAGTTATTCAGTAACTGAGGTTTGGTATCTCAAAAGTGGCTTTCATTTCAATCTCGCTCGTGGTTTCCATATTCTCAGAATCTAAACATTCATATTTGTAAGGTCTTCTTGGTTCATCCTTTCCAACAGGTAGGTAGGTAGGAAAGGGGAGAGACTACTGCGGAGGAAGTCTGCAAGGTGACCATCACCTGTTGAGGCATCTTTGAATCCTTGTGGAATTGGGTTTTGCTGTGGTCATGTACGCAACTTCAGTCAACATTTGTTCCTTCCTTTACATCATGGAAGCCATTTAGCAGTCAACATCATATTAACACATAAGCCTGAAATAAAGGTTTGCTATGGCTGGACTGTTCAGAGTGATGTTTTCATGTAGGTCCCCTGACACTGTGGGACCATAAGGCCCTGGAGAAGCTATGGTGTAATTCAAGTGCAATTTGAATTTCTACGATAATTTAACCTGGAGCCAGACTTTGTTCTTTCTGTTGCTTGTGTTACAACAGGTCTACATCTACACTTGAGGTTTTTTCATGGACTGTGGAGAAAGCCATCAGTTTGTATATTTTACTAATTGTTTTGTCCCTTTTGCACACTATTGAAGTGTACACTTTTTGGGACATTTTAATCTCAAAAGATCAAATTTGTCCTCCCCATTGGTCTCCTTCATAGCCTCTTCAGAAGTCTTTATTATGTTTTCTTATATGTGCAGATTTTTGTATTGAGTAAACTTGATACAACAGTCATTTTAGAGCAGTAGGTTTTTTTTCTATCTAGCACCAGTAATACAGTTGCAGTTAACTTCTGATCAGCAGTGCTTTTTATCTATACAATTTATTTGTTAACCTGCACAAAACAGGCTGATATGCAATCTTTCATTTGAAAACTACATGTATACTGGTATTAGAAATCCCTCACATAAATAAACTTGGGACCACAGTCACTGGGTAAGTTGTTAATAGTGTTGTGTATGGTGCCTTGCTTTGCTGACAAAGTAGTACTCGGTCTTTCTAGACCTGGGCAGCAACCAGCATGAGTATCAAATGAATAATTAGCCTTATGTATAATGTAAAGTATAGTGCATTCTAAATGCTACTGCTATGAAGAGCTTACTACATATTTTTTTTTAAAATAAATTATCAAATATATTCAAAGGATGATTATGTTATTACAATTAATTTGAGAAGATGACTTTTGAAATGTTGCAGTTCTTTGCTTTATCCATTTGAGGGCAGCTGTTCACTGATGTTAAGAGCTGTGGAGAACCTGTCTGGGGTTCTGCTATCTGCATTTCAGTTTTTCTATGTTTGCAAATTCTTAATTTAGGTTTCTCTATGTGTTGTACTGTTCCACCACCATATTAAAATGTTGTGATTTTGTTTTTTTTCTAGTAATGTTAATATGCAAAACAACTCTAGAAGAAAACTCTGAGAAGTTTGCATGATCTAGTGGATAACTTCATATTACCACATCTTAAAATTATGGCCTTCCTGAATGAACTCATTAATTTTGTAACATTTGCTTCCTGGGAAACAGCTACTAAAAAGCTGACTTTGAATTACTCTGACTGAAAGGTATAAAGATTATTGCTGCTTTGTACATGCTTTCATTTTACAGGCATCTCTTCACTGGACTGTTGAAAAAGAAACAGCAGTCTTCTGGATTCTTATATTTACAATTGAAAGTCCATGACAGCCTTAACTTGAGTTAAAAAATACTAGATTTTCAGGCACTTTCATGTTATTTAATTTCAAATGTGATCTGATCTTAAAAAGAGCACCATTGAAAATCAGCTCAGCTATATTTAGAAACAGAATGTTAGAAAAATGTATTACAAGGCATTAAAACTCAAATTTTCATATCACATTTGTCAGGTTTATACAAGTTCTCATCCCATATAATGAAAAAGTACACACGTTTATGGATAAAAGCAACAGAGTGGCTGTTTAAGCTTTACATTTGAAGTTTAAATTAGGATTATATTTATAATATATATGTCTAGAAAAAAATACAAAAATAAGTGATATCTACTTTATGCTATGTATTTTTGACACTTCTGGGATAGTCAGCCTTTGCCTTTTTTGTCTTCTTGCTTACTGCTTAGATTAGACTGCATTTTATTTTCTGATTTCACTTATTAAAAGTTTATAACTTTCCAGCATTAGCCTGCAACCTTTAAACATTACTGTAAGGACAATGATACTTACAGTCAGCAATGTGCAGCAAATACAAGACTAAAAACTGGAGTGATGAGTAGTGGAAGTAAAATTGGGACAAGACCTCATCTTCTAATGCAAGTCTTTTTTTTTTCTGGGAGGCTGTGATAAAAAAGTGGGGGGAAAAATACGCAGGTAAAAACAAAAGTTTTTTCTTATTGCTGTGGTAAAGTATGAAATCTAGCTCTGTGATTTTACATTGGACAAAAGAAAAAAAGCGCCTTATTGTGTGGTGGCTTTATCTGCTAAAAGGGGACTACACTAATTACAACCATGATCCCTTTTTTCCAGCTAGAAGTGTGTCCCTTTGGAATTACTCTAGAATACTTTGGATTCCTGGGGAAAAAACAATGTACCACTGGGACTTTATCTCAAACCACAAAAGAAGAAGGGCTGACAATCCCGAATTTTGTGTTTTCAGTGTGAGAATAACCTGTGACTGGAACTGGAGAATGCAATACTAGAGTCTTGTTTACTCCCCAGTTGTATGTAAATCTGTAAACGCGCCAAGTTGTGTTCCTATTTTGCACTCATGTTATGAGCTAATATTTTTTTTTTAAAGGTGGGGGGTAAGCCTGTAAAGTAGTAAGATGCTAGGCCCTTGTATCAATTAGTAACAGCTGTGGTCTCGCACACTGTTAAATTCTTTCAGCAATTTTGCAATGAAATATACTTAAACTGAGTTTAGTTCAGCAGTTTCTGTTCAGCAATTCTGTTTGCAAACAAAATATTAAGTATTAAAGGAGAAAGTAAGGCTTGTTTTATACAGAGTGTTCTATCTGATCCTGATCTGATCTTAAATTATGTTTATATAATTACCTTATATATTACATTTTGATAAACTTCACACTTTGTTGGAACAACTGAGATGGTGACTGGTTCATCAAAAATGGAAAACTGATCTGTTGCTTTTTTTTGAATGATACATCAATAGGGTACGTGAGTTGATCTCTTTCGAGCTTTTGGTTCTGTTCTTCACTTTAGTTATTCAAAATAAAAAGAAAATGCTGCTCTTTCCCCTCTTTGGAGTACTTCAGTGAAATTTTCTTATTTGAATAAAACCAAGATTCTGAGACACTTATTCTGAAGCATTCCAGTCAAGTGAAAGCCTAGTACTTATAGAAAATATGAAATAATTCAGAATGAAGTTATGCCATTAGTGTTGCGTACAGGCTAATGGTAAACTGTTCCTTGGAGTTTTAGCAGGAAGTATAAACTAGGAAATATAAAGGGTCTTTTAAAAGAAAATCGATGTCTAAATGTGCTTTTGAATAACATCAGAATGGGATGCATGAAAAGAAAAAAACCAGTCATTTGTGCAAGAAAATACCATGCTACCCAGCATTCTGTCACATCTTTTCTGTATGTAACATCTGTAAAGAAATAAGGATTGTCTTGTTTGTCCGAGAAAAATACAGTGTTATAAGTAGGTGCTTACTGTAATTTATTTATACTCTCAGTGAAATGTTAGAGATTTTTATATTTTTTTCTTTATTCTTTTTTTTTTTCCCCATAAAAAACTTTCCACATGCAAATGCTTGGTCAGGGAGGCCCTCAATATGCAAATGAGACATGATTACAGCTTGTTTTTTTGAAGAGGAAACAAAGGGCTAAGTGGAAATGCTGATACAGTCATATTTTAATGCTGTCTTTTGTCAAGTTACATTGTTGTGCTCCAAGGATTAAAGCATTTCTGCACTTCCTCTTTTGCCCTCACATAATTATACAGTTAATTATCTTTGCTAGTTTGTGTATAAAGAGACTTGTAAGATTTCTTAATGGTCATTTATTCACTGTGTTCTGGATTGTACCGACTCTGCAAGAGCTTTGATGGTTTTCTGCATCTCTTATCCACAGCTTCATAAGATATTTTCACAGGCTTTTGTTTCTTTGCTCAAAAATGTTTTCAAAATGTGAATATGTTTTTAAAAAGAATGTCCAAGTACAGGCACCAGAAGGGCATTGTGGGAACATATGGAGACATTTTAGGAAAGGTAATCTGATCAAAAAATTATTTTAAGTGGAAGTAAACTAATTGTGGAAAATCTGAGTAATAGACATTGCTTTGTAGCTTTGTTCAGTGGAGTAAAAACTTTTTTCCTAAAAAATGGGCCTTGGGTTTGTTGCTAAGGGCAGGCAGACCTTTCCCCAAATCCTTTAAGAGATGCTGTGTTCTTGGAGAAAGAGCCCAGCTACTTCCCACTGGTGTGATGGATAGGTCTGAGAAACTGGTACCCAAACTCATGGGAAATGAGTTGGCCAGAAGAAGGAAAACTGCTGTACCATCCTTAGAGCAAAAGCCAGTTGGATGTTTCTTCCCCTATGGTTGCAGGGAGAGAGGAAGAGATGCAGACTGGAGTACCTGTACATAAGTAATGAAGTCCAGGAGGAAGGAATTAAAAATCACAATATAGCGCCTACTTTTATTAAATGAGCTAGTTTTGTGCCAATTTTTAGGAGACATTATTTTTTTTTAATTTTTTAAAATCCATTTTTATTCCTTTTTAAACTTTTGGACAATATATTACATTTTTAGTGACCATGGTTGAGGAACAGCTGAGTCCAGATCAGTTTTTTATTTAATTGTATTGACAGTCTGAAAGAAATCTGCTCCAGGAGTGATAGAATTGATCCTGCAGCAACACTGTTACCCTCTGAAGGTTCCAATCTCCTTGTGTTCCCCTTCTGTAAGAGTAATACCAACTTGTTTAAACAAAAAAAGAAATTAAAAGAAATTTCTTACTTTAAAGTGCAGGTGTAAGTGACTGTGCTTATTAAAACTCCAGGCAGTCATGATTTTCTTCTTTTTCAATCTGCAGATCCCTTTTTGGAGAAAGGCTCTACAGACATTGCAGGGGAGGTCCACCAGCTGTTTGACTGACAGGAGCAGTCTGCCTGCCCCTTGGTGGTTTAATTCCTGTCTATACTAGGATAGCTTGCACTTCACTGAGCAGCAGACAGGTCAGGACCCTTGGCAGGAGAAGGTTGAGAGACAAAGGCAGCAGGCTGTGGGGAGCTGATTCACCAGTCAGAAGCTTAAAAAAAAAATAAAAATCATGCAACCTTAAAGCAAAATTCTTTTGTAATGTTCTTGCAGTGTTAGTAGACTTGACAAAGTAGGAACAATAAAATGTCCAAACCTGGGAAAACTGCCATCAACCATGGCTTGGTTCCTGTTGATCTTAAAAGTGCCAAAGAACCTCTACCACACCAAACTGTGATGAAGATATTTAGCATCAGCCTCATTGCACAGGGCTTGCCCTTCTGCCATAGGCGGGTAAGTGTAAAAGTCTTTAAAACCTGGATTTTCATCACTTGGCTTGGGGCTCAGTGCTTTGTCATGGTACATTCATTCCATGAGGAAGTACTTTTGTGTGTTATTCATTTAGAGTGCCATAGAGGAGTTCTTTGGTAATTTATTTCATCAATTCTTTTGCTTTAATTTAATTAAAATCTATACATATTATCTAAGCTATTACTCATTTAAAGGAACATGTCAGTGGTTATCTTATAGTTGTAAACTGTGTAGGTGGAAACAAATGCTGTACAAAATAGGTGCACTCATAAATATATATTTTGCTGTTATTCAGTCTTTTAGGTCTTGAAGATAGTTTGGGGTATTATTCATTGAACTCAGCTCTGAATTGTAGTGACATATGTGACTTGTAGGATATTAAATTAGAGAATTTAGAAATGTTAAATTAATCAGTATTTAAACATTTTTAGTAAGAATTATTGAAATACAATTTTAATACTTTTGTAACTGAGTAAAGGAGATAATGTTTTTTGCTGTTACATAAAATAAAAATAGCATGTTACTATGTGGAGGTTGCGATACAGTTTATATATAGACAATCCTAGCCTGACAAACTAGCACGGGTCTTATACTACAGCTTCAGGGACTGTATGAATTATGTGGCTCTTAAAATACATTACATGAGTTTTCTCTTGCTGCTGAATAAATACTGTTTCAGTTTATCGATGCACGTTTTAAAATCTAGCTCACCTTTTGTAGATACGCTGTCTTTGTTTGAATGTCAGCTTACTATTTTTTAGCAAATTTAGTTAAATCACAGACAAAATTTAAATTTGACAAGATCACCCTAGGAGGTTTGATTTTTTTCATACTATGTTGTTTGGAATATCTTAGAATATTTCTTATATGTAAAAAGTACATGGCATGCATTGAAGGCAGTGACTTAATGCCAATCTGCAACAATGTAAAATTTAGAACACACATAAAGATATATATATACACACACACACAACTATTTAATATTGGATCATGTACATTTCAGAAAAGTATTTTTTCTGAAATTAGATATTTATGCATATGTGTTTGTTGAACATAGAATAGGAACATTTCATAAGATTGAAAGTGATAAAGTAAGTTTCTGTATTTTAATAGAGTATTTTAATTTTTAAAATATTATTTGGAAACTGTTTGTTTGAAAATAAGCTTTTGGAATATGTTTGGATAGTTTTAGTTCCTTTGTCTTGGAAAAAACATAGTAGACAGTGTGGAAGATGAGTTTAGTAGATATATTTGAGAAGTATTTTCATGGCTATGTAAGTATGGTGTACTTTTGGAACTTGAATGCTGATGTGTTATGTGTGTATTTTCTGTAATGAGAAATATGATCGTACATTAACTTATCACAGGTGCAAAAAAACCCCAAAACAAACTTACCAAAATCTAAGGCAATTTTATCAAGGTTTTGCACTGTTCCAAAATGACCGTAATTATATCATTTGTCCTGTCCTACACCCCACTCAATTGGTCAGTTTAATGTTGTAGTTCTAGGAGGAAAAAGCTGTTCAGCATCTACTTTTCTTTTAGCATTAGGACTAAGGATAAAATTTAGTGAATGTATTTTTTACCAGTTAAGCTTTCCTCAATCTATTTATCTTGTATTCTGAAACTAATAATTGTGATGAAACTAATAAGTGTGATGGCTGCTGATAGTGGAAAATATGAGAGCTCTACCTTTAGTCCCATGCCTTTCAACACTCAAAGCCTGGACATAACTCCCAGCAATTACCATATTGGGCTCCTTCCATGCCAACACACAGAGGCTGCATACAAGATCTGCATGTTGAAAAAATCCAGTATTAAAACCTGATCTAATTCTTAATATCAACAGATGAGAGAGTCAATGCATATGTTCTTTTAGTAAACATAACAATAACCAAAAAAGTATTTTTATGCAAAATAGGAGTTTTGACACAAAGTCTTTACTTCATGCAACCTGTAGTTTTATTTTTTTAAAAATCTACTTTTCATTTAATAAGTAATGCATTGAATTATTTAGTACTTCATTTTCAGAACTAAGTTTGATGTGCTTTAGAACATGAGCTATTCTTTTTCTTCCAGGTTATTAATTTGGTGATATATCAATGTCACCTGTTTTTGGGCAAGTGTACAATTGGGTCATTTAGACATTGACCTGACCTTGATATTGACCTTCTTCTTGTTTGAACTAATTTCTTCCCCTCCTTAATTGTGTATCAGACCTAACAAAACATCTTTAAAATTGTTCTGTGATGCTTAAGAGTAAAAATATTTCCATTATGAGTGCTGACAGTTCATAGCTTCTGCATCTTCTGCATTGGTTACACTGGGCTTCTCTCAAGAAGTGCACTATGAATGGTGACAGGACTTAGGATTTTGCCGTTTTGCATTTTGTCCATTTGCTCAAGTAGTTAAAACACTTGTCTGCAATACCACTAATCTGAATCTGTTAAAAATATTATTTAGCATTCTTTGTGTAGCACTTGAGGATAACTTTAGTGCACAGCTAGAAAAGTACTGTACTTACACAGTAAACCTATGTATTCCTACAAAACTATCAAGGAAAACATAGATGCACTATCACCATATGTAGACATAGCTGTGGTCCTCTTTGTCCTTTGACACATCTTTTGTAGGCACTGGAGTAGGTTTTGCAGTATAAAGTGAAGAAGCAATGAATATCTTTTAGCTGATACACAGTTCAAGTATTAGGTATAATTTAGCTCTTTGGTGCGATGTAACTGTAGCTGATAAATGATACAGCATAGTCAGGTATGTCACGTGTATTCCAAAATCAAGTGCCATGTTTTGTTTGCCATGGTAAATACTTCCAGAAATAATTCCAGACCAAAAATTGTTCTCTTTACTAAGTATGCATTTTCTCCTTTATAATGCTCTTAAACCACTAATAGAAGTATTTCTCTTTCTGAAGTCTTGTAATTTTCAACTCTTTGAAAAGCTATGTTTAACAAATAGACTTCTTCCCTCTTTATCTTTCCAAGGCTTTTTTCCCTGAAATTTGCTCTTGAATTGTCTTGAAATATCCTCTTGAAGTTTGCCATATAACAATTTCATCACATAGAATGGATATTTTTAAGAAGTGCTAATAAGCTGGAGAATTTGTGAGAGTGGCTTGTTCACTTACAGTGTTCCTTCATTTCAAGTGGATTAAAGTAGCACTGAATTGTTATAAAACAGGGGTTTCAGTATACCTGTGGTATTCCAAGCTGGAAAAATCAAGATAATAAATGTATTCATTTTCAAAGCCTGTAATCTCAGAAACACCAAAGATTCTGTTATACTCTATGATTTTATGAGAATAGTTTTCCTGTATGTGTGTATATTTCACCCTTAAAATACATCCAACCAAATTTTGGCAATTCATCAGCTTAGTTCATCAATTAAATGTTTCTGTCTGTAGAACATATTTGTATTTTAATTGAAGACAAGGTAAAGTATTTCAAGCATTACTTTTTACCAGCCCATGTTCTTTGTGTAAAAGAGCATCCACTGGACTTATGCATTTGTGGAGTAGAGCACTTGGAAGGAGACTCCAGTTCATTTTCATTCCTCTGGTTGACAGGTATGCTAGTAGTGGATTTAAAACATTGATGTGACTTATATGCATGAACAGCTTCACTTATTTGCACTTGTTTCTTTATCACTTAATTTCTGTGTTAAAATAACTACATCAGTCTTTTAACTGTCCATCAAATCTATGTAAATGTTTGTGCCAACTGTTCGACCATTCATTGTCCATCCATTCAGTTTTTCAGGGAAAGATAGTCCTGAATTTTTCCACAATAAATAATTTTTCTTGCTTGAATACAGCACTTGATATCATGGATGACAGTAAGAAGTTACTTAATGGACAAAAGACTTTCTCTGAAATGATATATCCTCCCTTTTATACTTCCCTGTACTGCAGATGACTTTGGATAAGGTTCTGGATAATGTAAAAAAGCACTAATCTATTTTCCCCTTAAACAAAAATAAGTAATTTCCCTCAGAATTTCTCACCATTTGGTAAGAAGAGACTGACAGAAGAGCATAAAGAAAAAAAATATGTGAAAATGTTCATGTGTGTGTGCGCATATATAATGTATATATGTACAGTTTTCTAATGTAAAACTAAAGCCTTCAGAGTCTGTCACTAGACAAATCAGAGCACTCCCAAATGCTTGCATCTTCTACAAGAGAATTTTTGTTTCTGTACTTTGTGGCAGGGAACTTGCATTATGACCTCTGGTGTTAAGATATCTCTTTAAATGGCTGTCAGAAATAGCTTTCTTTCAAAGCTGGTTTAGCCTTTACTTCAATTTCTCTTGAATTTGTTAGAAAATTTATCAGAGAAGTACAGATTATGGACTGATCAGTTGATACTTAACAGGAAGTTTGTTCTTGACCTATGTTTATTTTTCATAAAGTGATGTGTCCATTGCTCTGGATTTCCAAATATTCACAATAAAGACTATCTTCTGGATATTTTACTTTTCATTGTTAAATTCATATTTTATATTGGGTTTTTTTCATGTTTTTATTAATTTTGGTGTTTCAGTTTTGGAAAATCTTTGGAACAAACCAGAAATACTTCAAAATTCAGTAGAAGGAAGTTTACTGAAAAGGAAGATGGTTTTGAGTGGAAAGGAAGCAATACTCAATAGTTAGAGAAATGAGGAAGGCTAAGTCTTCTGTAACATTCTGCCTAGAGGGTCATGCCTTTAGAAGATAAACAGACTTGGATAATTAACTTTGTCTTCTTTTTTTCTTTTCTTTTTTACATAATGCAGTGTCTTTACTCTGAATCTGCTTTTCCCATGCCTTCATCTACTCTCACATGGGAAAGAAATGTTTTTCATGTGCGAAGTGGTGGCCTTGAAGAAAAAGCAATATGTTACCTATTTTATCAATATGGAACAGTGAGAGTCTAAAAATTAAATTCTACACCCTTTTTATGCTTCTTTCTGCAATTCTCTCTTTCATTTTGTTTGCAAACAAACTTGTGCTGTACTGTACTTGAGAGGGAATAATACAGGTTTTACAAAAGTGGAAAAAAGTGTACAGATCCTCAGTTCTCTAGTCAGCTCAAGGCAGGATGATTCAACCTCGCTCAGCTAAAGTGTCCTGTGATCTCCCAGGCAATGCTTGCAAGAATTCTACCAAGCCTTAATGAAATCTGTCTTTTAAACTGTGCCTACAGTCAGATGTAGCCAGTTTTTATGGCTTTGTAGAATGAGATACAGGCAGAAGAAGGCTTCTCTCTAGCCCTGCCTTTCTCTGGGGTGTTAGAGAACTTCTGGGCGTAAGATAGCCATTTGTAGGAGGAAGCACTCAGTTTGTTGTTCAAACAGCGTTTCCTGTATCCCCTGGAAAAAATAAAATGGATAGGTAACCTGTGCATATCTAGTTCAGCCTGGTGGGTCGAAAACAGCTGGACAACTTGCTTGAGTTTGTGTTGTTTGGTGGGGAGTGAGTGGTGTTAGTTTGTTTTTGAGCCTGCAGTGCAACACATCACAGCACTCTCAAAAATCGCTTTTTCAGAATATTCAGGGATCCTCCATCACTATATTGGCTCTTTGAGAAACACTATTATTTAAATTGTTCTACCTATCTGGCCAAGATAAAAGCAGCAATTGGAAGCTCATTTATATTTAATACTAGTTGAAATGCTTTTCTTTGTAGTTTTGATGCATTTGAAACTTCCATTTCCTCTTGCAATGAGCAGTGCTGTTTGTTACAGATTGCAGGAGTGCAGATGTTAAAAGCAAGTTATGATGATTCTGCAGCCAGTCCCTTCCCTTCAGGAGGTGTTAGAAGAAAAGTTTCCTCTGGGATTTTACTCCCTTGTGCCCAATTGTTTCAATGTCTTTAGAAGCTTTTATTGTCATGCTCTTTGAGCTAATCAAACGTGCTGGGTTGACTTTGTAGAAGGTCTTTACCTGCTTAAAGTCCATCTGTTTTGTTGTCTCAAATTGTGAATGTTCGAGCATCCAGTAGAAGAGGGAATGGATGACAACAGTGATGCCATAAACTGACCCACTGCCTCTTTTCTGATTGATCATGCCAGAGTGGAACTCATGAAATATGTAATTAAATCGTTAAGGTATTGCTTTGAAACCTAGTTGCTTTAGCTATGAATCTCCCTTTTCTCTTTTTGCAGTCCCTTCTATCACTAGGTAAACACTTTTTGTCCTTCTGCAGCAAATGAAGGCACTTTAATTTCCTGAAGAGATCTTTTTCAGGTATAGGGGAAGAATCCTTTGTGATGAAAATGTTGCTCTGCTCTGTCATGACTATTCTTAGTACAGAAACACAAAGAGGGCTCTGCGTGAGTCTTTGTATCGGGATAGAAGGTCCTCCAGGACAAAACTCATGCGCTCTGTGTAAGCTGGTGTTACAGTTACAGTTTATTGTAAGGGCGTGAGTATACAGAGTCCTGCTAAGAGCTGCCAGCCGCAGCCCTTAGTAGGACAATGAGAGAATGGGGGGAAGAGAATCAGAGGGTGAGGGGATGAGGGAGTAAGGTAAGAGAGGGGTGGTAGCAGTAAGAGAGAAAGAGCAAAGGGTTAAGAGCGAGGAAGAGAGAGAGGGCAATAAGTAAGAGGGTAAGAGAGAGAGTAAGAGAGCAAAGGGGTAAGAGAGAGAGAGCAGGAGGGAAGGGAGCGGTAAAAGAGGGAGAGAGAGAGAGAGGAGCAAAAGGGTTAAAAGAGAGAGTAAGAGAGCAATTTCCCGTTTACAGTACAATAAATCTTCTTCTATGATGAATATTCTAATTTCCACTAACCAGTCTAATACAAGATACAAATTCTATAGCATTTACATACAGCCTATAAGAATCCTTACATTACCATAGTTGTTATACTTTAAGCTCTGAAAACTATTCTTTGGACTCTAACAAGGTCTTCTCTGAGCTTTGGACTTGCTCTCCAGCAGAAGACATTGTTCTATCAAGAGGGGATTACTTTCAGCTGGCCATCCTATTGTCTTTAAGTTATTCAGTAACTGAGGTTTGGTATCTCAAAAGTGGCTTTCATTTCAATCTCGTTCCTGGTTTCTATATTCTCAGAGTCTAAGCATTCATATTTGTAAGGTCTTCCTGGTTTATTATTTCCAACAGAGACCAGATTATTTTTAGCTGGTGATTTTTGTTCTGGTGTTACCCTGATTTTAAGTGGAAATCAAACCGAACTAGAATGACACTCAGACAAGTCATAGGCAAGGTTGTAGCCTTAGCATCTTGCTCTTGGATCTCTGCCACTTACCACAATAGATTGACTGTCATTCCTTGTGTCAGGAGCCCTTTCTGTCAGTGAATGATGATTTTGTTTGGATACCTCCACTCCTCAGAGCAGCAATCCCATTTCATTCCTAGACTCACTGCTTGGCCAGTGTTTTTCTTTCAAACTCTGTCTGTGGCTCTGGTCTACTCTATCTCACTCTCCCTTCACCTAGTTTTGGACTGGTAATTCTGCTTTCTCCGTACAGCTTCTCATTGATATTCATATTCTGTTAAAAGTGGGCCTCTTTATTTACCATGTTTGAAAATACAGGCTTTCATAGGAACATCAGCAGTATCTTTCTAAATGCTGATTAGGTATTTAATAATGTTGCTCATTTTCTTGAAAAGGCAAGGAAAAAAAGCACTGGAATTGACATGACTTTTCCCTTTATTTATTTATTTATTTTTATTCAAGGAACCCTGTACTTTTAGTTTGTTCTGTTCCTTAAAGTATGTTTTGAGTAACTAGTTTGATTGTGAAATTTCTTGGTAAAAGTTTTGAGATGGTTCCATATCATTTGTGTAGTCATGTATAGTTTGATCACATTTCAGAAAAATGTCTCTAGTTACTTGCTCCTCACATGGACATGATTTTTAATACTGAAAGATACAGTCTATGGAGTACAGCCATGATTTTTCTTTAAAGATCAGATAATAGTTACAACCTGTAGCGCATTTTTGATACATTACAAATATTTTTTGTGAAATAGAAGTGCTTGTTATATATGTCATATGAAAACACTGATGCTGTGCAAGAAGGCAATACAGTAAACCTGTTCTTCATAATTCTGCTGCTACTGTAACACTTGGAAGTAATAGGCAAGTAAGATTTGTGTGTGATGTTTTTCATTTTTTGTAGATCATATTCTAATATATTGAAGGACAGCCAAAATTCTGCTGACCCTAAACTAATTGACAAAGCAAGAAGGAGAATAAGTTAAAATACATAAATGATACTAGAAGTCTAAGTACATTTTTCTACAAATGTTCTTCCCTTATGAATTCTCTGTACTTCCTTAGCCCAGGTTAGTTTATATGTTGTATCAAAGGCATTCATAAGACTTGGTAAATGCTCATGTATTAAACTTCTTTGTTAGCTAGGGAAACTTTTTTTTTTAAGGAAATAATAATGTAGCAAAGGTAGTAAAATTTTGTGTTTTATTTGGTGAAAGATGCTTCTTTCTGTCATGTCTGTTTCAGATGGCTCATTATTTCTGATAGTTTATTAAGTTTGTATTTGGTGCATGGCTTTACATATGCAAGGTAGTAAATAGAATTTTATTTGTAAATTGTGACAAAGAGGCAACTTCAGAAGATACAGGTAGGTAAAAAACTATTTAAATGAATCTGTAATATGTAAACACAAGGAAATTAGAGACCAGATATTTTAATATATGGTGTTTTATTATATGTGTTAAAATATTTTAATATGTTTTAAATTCCTGGGGAATTTCTAAAATTGCATTTCTAAATTTATAATGTAGCCAGTGTACAATGATGGTAAGCAGTTGCAGCATATCGATTCTAGGTGGTATAATGTGACATCTTTCCTCATGATTTAGGTGCCCCATTTATGTATAGAGACATGGGTTTAAAAAGCATAGTGTAATTTGCAAACATTATTATTAATACTATAATATATTATATATAATATAATAAGTCTGATATGCTGTATGCAAAATTGTCCCTGCACAGAGAGTTTACTGCTTGTAGAGATGAAAGACACAAGATTAAATAGGAAAAGAAACATGATGTGTTGTTAGCTGCTGCAAGCAGAAGACTGTTTATGGTTCATAGGCTAGGATCCTGTAGGTGATATACCATTTTACATTTTGAAAATTGGAAAAGAACAACATAGAAAGTGACACAGAGGTATATTTGGAGTACTTGTGTTAATGTACTCACTATTATATTTAAACAGTTAAGATTTTGTTGCTTTAAGACAATCTGCATGGTGCAGTGTTTTCTAAGTACAAAAGGCAGTGTCTTCCAAAGCTATTATGCTATAAATGCTGCTATTAATAAGCCCTAACACAAGATTACTTCTCATGATAAGAGCAGCAGCTGGCAAGAATGTTTGCAATTTTAACATATTTACTGCATTGCTACATTCCATCTTGCATTTCTCCTATGGTATGCTTGTTAGTGAAATTTCAGACCGAATTCTTACCATGAATTTCTTTATGGCCTCACAGTCTTCCCTTCTTTTGCCTTCCCTTCTACATACCAAGCTGTCGAACAATTCCTCTACTGTCTAGTGCCTATTCTACCCACATAGTTTTTATAGATCATCTCTCTTTTCTGTCTCTTTACACCCACAGTGTTCCTGTCATTTACCTCTCTGCCTATCCTGCAAACAGTTCTGTGAAGTCCTTTCTGCCCACACACCACCTTTAAAAAACCAAAAAATTATCTGTAAATGGCTGTATTTCCTAAGAAAACCAGATAAGCCATCATGCTAAAAAACCCCTTGATTTTCAAAATACATGTGCTTAGCTTTAAGTATAATAAATTCAGAATTAAAATAGTACATGTCAATCAATTTCCACTGCCTACACTTGCTTTATTTTCTCCAGGCAGTTGATAAGCTCTCATAGTTGGTACTAATTCTCTTCTCTTGAATAGCATTCAGAATAGATGCTTGTGAGCCTTTCTCCTTTGGTAGGAATGTTTTTGTTTTAAAAAATAATGAGCTTCTGTTCATTTATTAGACATGTATGCTTGCCACTTATTTGCAATTTCCGTTCACAGTGATGCAAGAAATAGGTAACAGACAAAAAATCTAATACTGCAAATTACAGAAATGAGACTACATCATCCTTTTAACCTATGGTAGGATCTTTGGTGTCTGCTCTTTTTGGCTGAGATTCATCTAATGATATAAAATTGTTTGAAATGTCATTCTGTGTTGAGGTCACTTTGCACTGTGAAAATTTGACACTAATTGCAATTAATATCCAGATTTATTAAGGGCACATACATAGGAGTGCTTCTTCACTTTAGAAAGAAAATTAGTTAGAATAGCAGCAGCTAATTTGGTTGGTGCCTAATTAGTATGAATATTACATGGATTAAAATTGCAAAAGTAGATTCATTTTGGGGGTTTGTTTATTGATATTTTTCAAGATACACCATGCTCCTTCTATATGGGTTAGAGAATGTAATGATTTTGTTAGTATTATTCAATTTAATTGTCAGATTAATTTGCTGTATGTAAATTTCCTTTAGCTTCTTGTCCACTTCCCTTTTCTTGTTGCATAAAGAGCTGGTCATCATGGAAGAAAACTTCAGTTGTAGCCATTCCCTCCCAGAAGAAGAGGCAGCTTGGTTCTAAGCGATCGTGGGTGTCTATGAGATCTGTTCGTACAGCTCAAGTAGACTTCCAAAAGACTTGTGCTGTTTTGTTGAGAGGAATTTCTTTGGAGCATCTGGTTAACAGGGATCACTTTCTGGCACCACCTCCATTAATTACATCTGCTCAACCTGTCTTCCTTGGTTTGCCTTGTGCATTCCCATGAAGGGTTGTATCCAGATGCAGCTGTCTTGCAGGAGCAGTGCTAAGCCCTTCGCCAGTCTTGAGATTTCTGGGAAGTCATCCAAACTTCTGAGTGGGTGAAGAGGAAATAGTTTCCTCTTCTGAAGTACTGGCCCATTTTAATTTGAGCACACAAAGGAATGTTTTAAATATCTGTGAATACTGAATATTTTTCTGTTTATGACCATGTTTAGCAGGTCCAGCCTTACTTTTCTTGATTTAGGAAGAGGTCATATCAAAAGTGACCTGTTCTTTCTGGTGTGTGGAGAAAGTAAATGCTTCAAGCCATCCAAGATACCCTCAGGAAATGAATTAATTCCTGAAAACATGGCAATGAGGAGAGGTAGGTGTGCAAACCTTCATGCCCCCTGCCCCAGTTTTTCTCTTTCTCTCTTCTGGATACAAAGGCAAACCTGCAGTAAAAATTCTCAGTAGTCATTGATGTGTAGAAATATTAAAACCCATAATTTGCATCTCTGGAGTGTCTTACTGACTTGTGGGACCTAATTTATAGAAACAAGTAGCGTTGGCAGCCCCTAGCAGTGGACACACAGGGCATATGAATTATAATTGCTGAAAATTTTCAGCTTATTCTTTGGGCTTCAGTAGACAATTAATGCCCCGCCCCCCTAGGTTACACAGTTACCCAGTCATAATAGGTGCTGCAAGTCCAATAAAACTGATCTTTCAAGAGACATATGTGTTTCTTCGCTCTCAGCATATTCTGTCTTTTGTGTATGTATGTTGATAGAAAAATTGAAACATGTTATTAAGTAATTGGCACTAAGGCCTTGTATTTTCTCAGTGATTCTAAGATTTGTAATTCAAATTTGCACTACTTAAGCATGAACAATGTTAGTGAGCAATAAACCTTTAAATTGAACTGTTGCCTCTCTGAAGTAACTAATTTTTGTGTTGTGAACACAAAAATGTCCTTTTTTTTAAACCTAGTGTAACAACTGTGCATAATGTACAGTATTTGTACATTAATGTATTTGGAAGGAGTAAATAGAATCCTTTTTTCAGAGGTACTTATACTGACACAAATTAATCCTCAGTGGGGTGAAATGTATGACAATTATTGAAAACTAAAGAAGTACATTATGTAGTAGTTTTGAATGTAGTTTAAATTATTTTTCAATTCACTTCTAATTTCAGATTGCCTGTATCTTTGAGTTTTTCTCCTTTTTTTTACTTTTCCTTCAGAACCATGAAGTCAAGACACCTATTTGTGTGTTTTTATGCACACACATAAAAACACACTTGCTGTGAGGTTACATGGGATGCATGTGCTTTTTTTGTTCATCTTTTGATCTCTCTTTACTAGAAGTTTTTCTGCACAGGGTTTTGAGAAATAGTTCATGTTTTGATGGTATGTGAACATATAGGGAATGAATTTGGAGTCTTGAGATTAAACTGTTGAAGACTTAAAGAATTGCCTTTTTTTTTTCCCCTTTTTAAGCTTACTAGGAGAGTATTCCTGTAGAGAGGACATAAAACATATGTTCTCTTTGAAGGATCAGTGTGCCAGATATTGGATATGGCATTCCAAAGTGTATAATGACATGGATCACAAAGACGTTGCCCTATTAAAAACCTAATATATACAACCATCTTTGTACTTCTAAAAGAATGTCAGTTGCTACTAAGAAATATGCTAAAAACCTTTCTGAACTTCTGAATTGCTTTGACAGTGCTTGTGAACTTCAAGGTCTATTTTTAAAATATGGAATACAATATATAGTTTTCAGTCTGTAGCACACAGTATTATAGCTGGTAGGCAATTGTTTCCTTCTTCCATTCAGAACTGGGGAGTCATAGCATCTCGTTATCTAATACTACTTAATAATAGTCCTCAGAATACATACACAGATTCAAATGCTCTTTTTTCAGGGAGAGTTTCAAGATTTCCTTCTAGCTTCTTGCCAGTAAGTAGCATCAGTGCTGCTTCATAAGATGCTGTCCTAGATTAGATGCATCTGTCACAGACATATCAAGAACTGTATCAAACACAAAGGTTTTATCTGGCCTCCTTTAGGTGTGCCTTCATTAGTGATTTTTACAAATAGACAAATTGGTAAATTTGCTACTATTATCTAGCAGAAAAAAACCTAAATTTGTTTTTTAAATTTTTTTCTTTTCATTTATATTGTCTGATATTCTGACTTGAGAATAGCTAGGTATTTTTTTGAATAAACAAGATCTCATTTTTAACAGGAAAAATATTAAATGGAAAAAACCTTGAATGTTGTCTTATAATGTATTGTAAATAAGGAAACTTGATTTTCCTTCTTCAGTCCTTTGCCCCTCATGTCCTGAAAATAATGAAATAAAAAATTCTCCCAGCTTATCGTCTGTTTGTATTTTCTGTTCTGTATACACAATAAGGGAGACAAGAAGCAAGATACAATTGTAAGCAGTAGCTTCATAAACAAATCTGGAAACTAAGGCAATCTTGCCTTGTGTCCTTCTTTTCCCTGTTTATTTTACCTTATGGCTGCTGTTGTACTCTCTAAACGTGGAAACACCTGCTGTTAAGAAACTCTTTCTTTCCTTGTTTGACTTGGAAAACAGAAGTGGATTTTTCTTTTAAACTGAAATGGAAAAAAATATTTGTGTTTAATGCTGGCCATGTGTCTGGTTGCAGCAAGTTAGAAACTGGAGGTCTCTGAGGTAATACAGACTGAATGCCTCTAGCATCAAGACAAAAGCAGATGAAAGACTGCCACTTTATTTAAAGTAAAATGTGTTTTCTTTCTTCATTTATGAATGAGAATGTTTGTGCTTAAATTTACAGCCATGTTTATTTTCATAAAAATACAAAAATCTCTAAATCTGACTCTTACCTGAAAGTAAAATAGAAAGTGGTCAGAAGCATTTGATAAGATTACCCTAAATAATTAGAGAGATTTTTCTTCTACAGATGAGCTGCACTTCTGTGGTCTTAATGCAGTGATTTAGTTTTTTTACAGTGGTTGCTTCAAGGAAAGGGCATTTTCTGGTTCTCTGGTAGATGCTTCAAATTTGGGAGGCTGTTAGCAATATTGTTATCACAGGATGGAGGAAGCCATGCAGTGCCACTGTGGTCCCAGGCTTGTGTGAGAGATACAGCATTGCTTGGTTGGCTTCAAATGACATGAGATATACAGAAAATGAGACTGACAAAAGGTGGAACAAAGAAATGAGTTGCTATAGTACTAAGCAGCCAGAGCTGTACTGCTAAGAATGTGGCTGTTTCTGTATACGCATGTCAGCAAAATAGAATATCTTCGTAGTGGTAGAAGATATTGAAGTATTTTTTAGTACTCCCATGGTGGTAGTCCCAGTTGACAATAACTTTACATCAATTTTAAAAGTGACACTGTGCATTATACAGTGAAGTCTCTCGAACAGGAATGTATTATTGAGAAAGAATATATCATGATTTGAGAATACCTTCATTTCTTATAAAGGAGACCTGACACCAAATGTTGGACAGACGAGTTATGCCATAGTGCCTTTTCAAAATCTTGTTTTATGCCTTGCTTGTAGAGTCAAAGCTGGATTATTTGCACTTATAGGGATCTGACCTCTAGGTGCCATTAGTTGGATAAAAATACAACGCAATACTGAAATTGTTTGTCATAGCCTCTTTCATAGACAAGAAACCCTGGAGAGGTCATGGTGGCTCCCTTGAGATCCAGCTTAATTTCACAGCTCAGAATGTGTTTTTGGAGAAAGATACTCTGGTGAGAGACACTTGTGTAAAAAAATCATAGCCAGAGGAGAAAATAAAATACATAAAATACATAATGGCCCAGATATTGTCACTAACTGTAATTAACTACTTTTCAAGATTTATTATTAAACAACTTCAAACTTGTCTTTTAAGTCCCCTTGTTTCTACTTGCATTTAATCAGAAGAGAAAGGATGAATTTCGTTTTCCCATTGTTTCTAAAGAATTATTTGGGTATTATCTTTATGGCTTTGGGAAAATGGTTTTCTTCTATCCCTAGCATGCCATTGTTTATCATCTTTTCTTTGTTATTATTATTATTATTATAAGCTACTTCTCATAGCAGTTTGTTAGCAAGGGGAGGCCTTGGTTAAGAAGCTGTGTAAGAAGTCCTTGTAAAGCTGCATCCTTAAATACATGGTGTATGTGTAAACTCACAAAGACACAGCAAGATAATGTAGTAAAATAATGTAGTAAAATTTGATGGCAGATGCTGTAAGTTCAAAAAACAGGAAATCATCTTTAAATATTCTTTTTACCATTTTTTGAAGCATACAAATTGCACTGAGGTTTGAAGTTTCTCTGTAAAATTTTCCAAAACACATAATTCAGAGAAATGCTTTGCACTGTTTTTGATAACTGTTGATAGGCCAACTTAATTTTTCTCCTTGAAAAGATTATGCTTGTATGTAGATGACTTAAATAGCCTGGTTGATATAGATTTAGTCCAGGAGAAAATTAAATTATGATCAGACTCTGTTATGGTAGGTGGGTTTTTTAGCTCCACCCAGAGAAACATTTGTGATATTCTTGTGAACCATAGCATGTCTAA
This sequence comes from Oenanthe melanoleuca, assembly GCF_029582105.1. Taxonomy (NCBI): domain Eukaryota; kingdom Metazoa; phylum Chordata; class Aves; order Passeriformes; family Muscicapidae; genus Oenanthe; species Oenanthe melanoleuca. The sequence continues at coordinate 27,612,113 of NC_079337.1, read as the reverse complement.
AATGTCCCATGTAATAAAGAGCACCTAGAGGCAAGAACTCTGGCATATCATTTATTTAGAGTTGCTGTACCAATATAATGGACAGAATGCATTTAGGATATGGTATAATCAAAAGAGTTTTGTAAGTCACTTTTTCTACTTAAGACTATACTAATTGTATGTGCTACATGAACATTTGTAGCACATAAAGTAATTTGAGCATGTATTTTTCAAATTGCCAATTTTACCACTCTGCTTCTTTAAAAAAATGTATTTGGCCTCTGAAATGGTTTTTTTGTGGTCTCATTATCCTTTTTCTTTAATAGTGAAAAGTATAATTTTGAATCACCACAGTGTTGAGTGAGGTCCTTGTTATCCTATATTTCATTTATGCTAATTTATCATACTCTAGGAAGGGGTAGGAAGAATGACAAATTCTTGTCTTGGCTTGAAAGAGGCTTCAGAATGCATGTGTTAATGATACACTGAGAGATTTGCCTCATGGAGTATATGGGACACCTTTTTTTATTAAATCAGAAGTTCCTGACTGACATTCTAGTTAAGGCTACCAAAAATAATAAACCAAACATCCATCAGAACGATACATTTAGCATTAAATTACAAGCAAAATAGCAACTGAATTTTAAATTAGAAGATACAGGATACTTGGGGGGAAAACTGTATTATTTTAAAAGTTGAGAGAGTTTATAAGATGTATGAAGTAGCTCAGATGCTCGTAAATAATTTCTCGTTCGATTAAGAGTTGATTCCAATTGAAGCTTTATTGTTCCATTCTGAGATAAAACTTTTTGTCATAGCCAAGTATATCCATTTTAGTGTTTTTTTAGCGTTCCAGCGAAATGTTATCGGAATTGGTTTTGTTCATAAATTCTCATCCACTGTGTAATCAAGGTGAAAAATTTATACCTTTTTAAAATGGGAAGATCTAAGTATGCATATCAAGGGAAAAACAGGTGATTTTCCCACTAAAGTAAGAATTTGAATTTATTCTGTTTTTCCTCCACTGTATGTATGTTTTATTCGGAGAGCAAGGGGCTATCCTATATAAATATTTAGGAAATTTGTAGTTTAACATAATTGCTATGTTAATATTCAGTGATTTTTTTTTTTTTTTCCTTACATCATGCTGCTTGTGGTGTTGTTTCTGTAGTGGACATGAAGGGGCAGTGTAGTGCTGTCAATAAATCTCCCTCTATGTTCATCTTTTCAATCTTTTGTGGAATATCATAGTTAAAATGTGATTGCTTTATTGGTTGTACATATGTGCATTACTTGTAAGAAAGTATGATAATTCTTTTAAGTTAAAGAAATATTCTAGAAATATCAGTACAGTTTAGAACATTGTTGTTTGAAATTAGTCACTGTTTTATCCTTGACACTGTTTGTACTCATGAATATAGATATTATTCAGTATTTTTTTAAAGACTGTTTGTGTTTAAAGGCTCCCACATGGTAAAAGCACATGAAGATTATGGACAAGTGCTGGCAAAGCACAGCTAGACATGAAATATAAAAAGTATCAACAAAGCAGCTTTGATGAAATTTTTGCTTGGTTGTTTTTTTTCACTTTGAGTATTAAAGTGTATTTGAAGTACTTATTCATTGTGAGTGGCACATTCTATATGAATTTATTGACATCTTGCAGAACTGAAATATTGAGGATGCCTGATATATTTTTAGCCAGTAGAATAAGCTGGTATCCAAAGGAGGCATTCTGTCTATATCTCTTGATACCACCATTGCAAAGGGTCCTAATATTGGCATGTATTCTCTGCAATAAAGAATATAGGTATAATCCTCAGGTATAAGGAAGGAAAGATTAAAAGAAGAGATTCTTCACCTTGACGGTGGTGGGACACTGAAGCAGGTTTTCCAAAGAAGTTTTGAGAAGTGTTCCAGGCCAGTCTGGATAGGGCTTTGGGCAACCTGATCTAGTGGGCCACACCCTGTCTGTGGCAAGCGTATTGGAACTAGATGATTTTTGAAGTCCTTTCCACCTCAAAGCATTCCGTGATTCTGTGATTATTTCTCATGTCGCTGTTTTCTCAACAAAGCCAACATTCACTCCAGTCTTCTCTTATGATTTTTGGTTGTTGTAGCTGGTTTTCTGTCCAAATGCTAGAATAATGAAGATTTTGAAGTTAAACTTTAAAAATAACTAAGTGTAGCTCTGCCAGTTTCACTGACAACCTTTTTCTTGCACACTTTTGAATATTTTATGTAAGGCTGTTGGTCTTTTTCATAGACAACTTCAGGTTTGTTTCTTTGAATGTTTAATTTTGTTTCTAAGTCACAAAATACAGAGTTTCTGAAAATTTTATACGAAACATGAAAAAAAAAATCTTTCACCATTCCAGTTTAAATCTGCTAGAATAACTGGGGCTTTCCTTGTTCATTGTTGCTGCTTTAGTACCCCAGGACCATAATCTGAAAAGCTCAATAATGATACTGAGCATCTGAGGCTCCTTTGAAGATACCTGGGTTAGTAACATAGCAAATAGCCCTTCTGTAGTATTATATTCTTTCCTCCTGGAGTGCTGATGAGCTGAAGAAATACATGTTTCTGAAAAGAACAAAAGTAATTCTGGCACTTAAGTTTTCCATTGGTTCAAGTATTGTACCTTCTCTCATAATAAACCACTTTAATTTGCTTAGCATTTTTAAGCTAGCAGCTTCCATCTTGGTGCATATTGAACAATCCAGAGAGCAGAAATAAATAAGAACTGAGTGATATTTGTGCTAAGTTTTATGTACAGAAAATTATGGGAATCACTGATAATTGTAATGACTAATAATAAGTATATAAACTGAATATGAACACTTTTTTAGCCAGTAAGTAATTTGTGGCTAGTTAATCATTAGCTAACATTTTATGCATCTCTGTATGTTGAGTATGTCTGTTATCTGTTTTTTCTTTCGATAAAGTTGTTCTGAGTTCTTTAAGGTGCGTAAAAGATAAAAAGTATTTTTAATGTGCGCTAGAATTCCCCAGGAAAAATAACAGTACATGTTCTTTAACCTAAATTCAATAGATGTGACTTACATTAAAATTTTAAATTAGGTAGAGACTTCCCATGAATGTCAGTACTGGGGGTTTTTCTTCTATTTATTGCAGGGTTATGATAGACATAAGCAGTAAAATATCATCTGTGAATACCATTGTATAGCTAAATGACAAGCTCTTTCATGCCCTGAGAAAATTGCTTTCTCTTTTTTGTTTTTGTTTATCCCGTGGTACCAGTGAAAACAAGCCAATAACATAGATGATTTATTCTGTTTAACTCTCTAAGTGCAGTGTATAAGGCTTAAAAGATTATTTGCTTTCTTTTAAGCTTCATTGTGATGACCTTAGAAGTAAGTATACTTTTTTTGCCCAGATAGAAGGTTTCATTCTTCATTACTTTTAGAAACAATATAGTATTTTATTGCAGTATGCCTTGGTGGATGAATCTTTGAAAAATGTCTTATTTGTGGCTGAGGGATTGTAACAGTAAGGCTTTTAAATTAGGAATTTAAAACCACCTAACTATATGTATCAGACTTTTGACAGAGCACTTGCTTGGGCAGTGTCAATACACCATCTTTTCCCATGTTTTTCTTTGAAAGTGTTAAGCTCCAATTCTTCAAAAGCAGCAGTAACATGCTAGATGCTGTTCGGAAATTGTGAACAAGAAAAAAAGTCCTGTATTTTCACATCAACTTTATGTAACAAAACTGCTTACATCTTTCACATCTGCCAGTAGACAGATGTGTGTAATTTTAAGTGCAAAAATGCATGTGCCATTTTAAGACTTTATGCAAACAGTGTATATCAAATTAGCTCCTTGTATAAACAAATACTCAACTCCATGCCTTGTATGCATGCCAGCTGAATGCAGTTACACACAAATTTCCTTAAAAGAAAGCGTCTTTTATGTTCACTGCTTAAAAAGCTTGTCAGTGTCTGGAGGGTAACATGAATGTTGTCAGCATTTTTAAAAAGTCTTTAAAAATTGATAGACTGAGAGGCTATTTTGCAAAAAGTTAATAGATAGTAACTAAGGTTAATAGATAGATGCTTCTTGTTGGTCACACATGCTAAAAGTACTAGAGACTGAAGTAAGAGACCATGTTCTTGTTCTTAAGGATTTCCCCCACCCCCAGTCAATGAAGAGATTTGTTAATGAATGGAAGACTTTAATTAACAAGTTGCCTTTCTTTAAAAAGTAACTGAACTTGCAAATGATCAGAATAGCATTTGGCATATAATTAGTACAGGACGGGTAAGCCTTAGAAAATTTGAAGAATTGGTTCATGCAGTTTCAACAAAAGTACTGTAGAATTTGGGCTTTTCTTTGGTAGCCTATGCCCCTTTGGTCTCTTTTCATTTGCTTGCTATCTGTGTAGACCGTTTACATTTTTTCCAAACCTCCCCCCCACCCTTGTTCAATAGCTTATCTGCTAAATTCATGCTACAACTGCCTCGTTGAGTGGATGCGTTGTTCTGCCTGCTTCGTACCAGCTTTGTTACTGTGAAGTATTTTTCAGCTGTTTGTGCTCATTACCATACAGCTGGTATTTAGAGGAGAGAGGGAAGCAGGCAGAAGCTTTACTGTCTGCAAGTATAAGAAGCTCTTTTGCAAATGGGGTTCTGGCAGATGGGGCATATGTTTAAATGGGTTTTGCAGATAACAGACAGCATTAAAAATCATTCTGAGAAAGTCTAAGGTCAGCCCCATGAATTCAGAACTTGAGAGGTATTCAGCTTTTGGAAGACCTTTATAGAATATTAATTAACCCAGGTCCATGAAAGTGACAAATGGATTGTTTGCAAAAATGTTAAATGCTATCCTGCTGCCCCCACTTTACAGTTCATTTCCTTCAGCATCTCCTATTTTGGTTTGTGGGTTTTTTTAAAAAAACAGATCATTTATACTGTGTTCATGATCATGGCTGTTACCAAAACAAATGAGTGAACAAACAGTAAAATTCCAGACTCATGAAAGGAAAAATAATTTTCCTTTTGATGTTGTGACTGAACTTTGCATTGTATACAATTACATAAATCTTTGCCAGAAGCCAACTCTTTACATATGCATGGAAATTGATTCTCTTGCTAGCAGAATGTGTAGCACTGCACTGGCTGAGATGATCTGAAGAGAGAATTGAACAAAGTTTGTGTCTGGAGCCAGTACATCTTCTACTGGCTCTATTGCTGTAGCTGAGAAGGGAGAACAAGCTTTAGAGCCTGGGACTGCTCTTCAGGGCCCGCAGTGGAAGCTGGGATTATGAGGCTAAGTGCAAGCTGGGAACAGATGTTCTGCATTTAGACATAAAAATTAATAATTTACTGTCTGAAATACAAGGTAATTGGTATGTGCTAACACAGCTCTGTGTGGGTCTAGTGGACGGCCCTTGTAACAGGATCATCAAATTCCTGGCTTCCTTCTGGAATTTGGTGCACTTTGGCATTGCTCTGAGCCCCTTGGGATGCCCAGGGGTGACTAAGCAGTTGCCTTGTACAGATGGAGTGCTCTGACAGCTGATGAAGGATGGAAACTCTGGTGGGTTAACTTTTATCAGAGTAACCAGTCTCTGACCCTCTCAGTCCTACTCCTCCAGGAGAAGCTACAGAATGCTTTCCAAAGCGTTGAACCTTTGGAAATATAAAACCAGTTGTAACAGTAAAACCATATACAATAGAGCTGTTGGTTTCATGGGATCCTATAATCTTGGAGTTCTTTTGCCTTGTTTTACCTCTTTCTTTCCCATTGGAGACAAACTCCTTCTTCATTACTAACACTGCCGTTTCTGTTTGGTGGGAATTAGCAAGTCTCAGATGTATACCTAAAATGTATACAACACCAGGTATACCTGGAAATTTATCAGCTCAACATTCTTATCTCCTCCCCTTCCCCCATCCCAGCTGTATTATTTGGGATAGTGAAAGATTCTGCCACTACCCACAAACCTTCCTTTACTGATGATAACAAGGTGTGCTGTATTTGTAGATACTAGTCCTGCAGCATAGCAAACAACGGTAGTGTGTAAAGTCAGTGCCTGGCAGTGAGAAGATGAGATCTCATTCCAAACCAGTTAAGAGTCATATGTACAATTTAGGCCACATTTTTATATTCTTGAGAGAAGAAATTGAGATGTTTCTTATTTTCTTAACTATTGGCCAGTGTTTTATTTCAAGAACAGTTTCGAAACATCAAGAGACTCTGAAGAACAGCACTGTTCAGCTGCAAAATTCCATTGCTTCTCTATAATGTGAACTAACACTTGGAAAATGCGATATGAAGAGTTCTGCTTTAAATGAGTCACTGATAGCATTCAAAATTATATTGAGGACATTGAAGACTTAAGCACAGCTTTATATGTGTTTTGAGTTGCAAGTGAAATGCTGTTCACTGGTTAGCTTCCACATCTGAAGCACAGTCACTCTGTGTTTGTCAAGAGTGAAGTGGGAAAATTCACTAACTGCAACTTGTTCAAGCTCTTTAAATCAAGACTATTTTTTTAGAGTTTTTGATGTGTATTGAAGTACAGCAAAAAAAAGTAATGGTGAAAGTAAGACCCTGTTGTGATAGCTGCTGCAGCAGGAATAGTTCCTTTCCACCCTCTAAATTTATAAATTCTAGCACTTTGCTTTCACACATCAGTCTTCAAATGCAGTTATACAAAAGTACAAGAAGAGGTTATGAACAGCTACCATCTTCTGAAGCCAGCTGTGCTTTCTGGAGGCTTTGTTTGCACGCCTCTGCCTCCAGCCCACCTTCCTGCTTTCTCCCTCTTTTTTGAGTACTGCCTAGTAGTCTGTCAGAAGTTATTTCTTTTCTTCAGCTTTGCTGGCAAATGGATCCTGTAAATGATCTAACTTTCTTTAGGCAAAGTTAGTTAAGTTTAAAAGGCTATCAAAAGTGATTTAAGCTACCTGGAAAATGTTTTGCATGAAGGAGATGAAAGAGCAGCAGAGCTCTAAGGTCAGTAACCTCTTGTAGAAAGGTCATAGAATATCCAGGGGTTAAATATCTTTAACTGGCCAAATGAACATGTATCTGTGGTGCATGAAGAGCAGATGTAAGAGCTGCTGTCACTGTAAAGGCCCTCCTGCAACTGCCTGTGCTAGTAACACTACTTTGATTAAAAATCTCATGCTGGAGGTTGTAGACAGACTTTTGCTTGGCTAAAATCTATGTCACTCGAAACCTTCATCTCCCCCAGGCAGGTTCCTATTGCCCCTTTGTTGGTAATTCTGGTCTCACTGATGCCAGTAGAGCTCCCACACTGGATGTAGAGCAATCAGCCAGAAAAGCCTAGCCAATTTAAATGGGTGATTTGCACTAACCCAGCTAATTTCACATAAAGTGGATTTATTGTTCCTTTGCTTCTGCAGTGGGGACAGCAGCATCTTCTAGTGGCACAGCTAAACATGGGGGGCCATGGTACAAAAGCTGCGTGGTGTCCAGGTGTGACAAATGGGCAGCTCCTTGAGTAAGGACCTCACTCAGTGCTGTGCCCAACTTTGTGGCTTCAGTTTAGGTTTCCTTTGGGGTGGTTTGATGAGTAGAGATGAACAAAAGGCTATGTGAGTATATTTCAGAAGTCCTTGTAGCTAAATTAAAAAGGACAACTGTAAATTAATGAGCAGTTTGTTCTTCCATAGCAGAAAGCACTAGGTGCTTTTGAGTCTGTGGATAGGTGGTAATGTGGAACTTTATCATCTAAGTCTTGATATTTTTAAATAACATGTAACTTCAGTGTTAATTTGAATTAAGTTCATGTGTAAAACTAATTCAGTGGGAGAATTTGGATGGTAAATAATAAGGCTTTTGCTGCAAAAGAAGTGAGAGTCCATAAATAAGTTTCTCATATTAAATGCAAAATCATTAAATTCATGGTACAAGTTAGAATCTCCCAGATCTATGATGTCATATTTGTGGCAGGGAATCTCAAATGACTGGGATTTGTGAAAAGTAAATTACATTTTAAAGTCTGAGAACCACCTCTGAAAACCTTTTGTATGTTTCTACATTAAATATTTTGAAAAAATACGCATTTTAATTTTATAGGTGTATTGTTTGTATTTTCCACATTATTTAAAAAATAGTGCATGCGAAGATTAATGTGTTACCTAACACATTTGGTGCTCAGACCAGATGCACAGGTTTAAACGGACTTAAGAGATCTCCAGCTGTCTTTGCCTGTTACACTGTCTACATGTGAGGTTTGTGATAAAGTTTGTGGTAGGATCTAAAGTGCCCATAAAGTAATAGATACAGTAAAAGCCACAAGAAATTTTCCTAATGAGCAGATGGAGAGCAGGCACCACTGTGGATGAAATAGAATTAAGCACCATCCAAAACATCATCTCACTAAAGATAATTTATATTGCTTCATTTTGGAAAAGTTCATGATCAAACCTTCAGTAAACTGGAAACAGTGAAGAAATCAGTGTAATGAGAAATCAACATCTGAAGCAGCTGACTGGCAATGAGAACACTTCAAAGATAGTTTTGAGAGAAAGAATGGAAACTACTGAAACTTCATAATGTTCAGAGACATTGTGGTTCTGTCTTTGTCATGACGGGGTCCTGGATCTCCTGTACTGGCTGCTTCACTGTGTTTGCAACACATGGACAAAACCTAATTGTCAGTTACTGACAAGAATGTCCTCTTGAAGATTTTTGCTTTTGTGAAAAGATTTTCTGCTTCCCTAGTAAAAGACAGGCCTTTAGCTCAATTTTTCTGTTGGGAATAGTTCTGCTTTGTAGGACTTTGCTTACAAGCATTCAGTGTTGAGTTTTGGACAAATCATCCAAACCAGTGAAGTTATCCGGTTAAAAAAAACAAACAAACAAACAAACAAAAAAACCAAAAAAAACCCCACCATCAGTTCTTTATCTTTGAAGCCTGTTTTAACAGCTATACTTTAAATTCAAGAGCTCGGTGAAGCTTCAAGAGGAACCATTTTCGATGCTTAATATTGATTAGGAAACCTTCTCAAAAAAATGAGGTAAATTAAAATAATTAGGAAATTGTTGTGGTGTTGGTCCTTCATGTATATTGTTGAAACACATGTATAACAAGGTGTATGCATGGCAGATGGAGATACCATCAGGTAAGATATATCTGCAACAGCATGAAAGTCCTGAAGGAAGGTGGTTAGTAGCTTTATTCGCCAACCTTGCAGTTATCCACTTTGCTGACATATGCCCTTCTCTGGTTTTGCACTAGTAAAACTCTCTTCAGTTTCACTCGTGTCACCAAGTAGCTGTTCATAAATTTGTTTAAATAAAGTTATTGGATGTTATCTGTAAATATATAAATGTAAAGCTGTGCAGAAGTCAAAAGTGCTGTATCTTTATCGTGCTTCAGATCTTGATCCCTGGAAGTATGTTCAGGTTACAAAGGATCTTATGTATAAATTCAGGATGAAATTATACAACACATTGCTATAAAGGCCCTTCAGGAAGTCTTTAAGCATCATCCCAGCCCATATACTTTTCTCTTATTGTGTGTATGACTAGTGGCTGTTAAGGTCACTTCTGTTGCTGCATCCTACATTTGGTTTTGGGAGGGAAGAAAGTCCTGATTCACATTAGTTTTGGACAAGTATGAATGGAAAGGTGAAGCAAATGGATGCATTTTTTCAGCCTGTTGTGGTTTCCAGTAAGTGGGGTGGATATACAGTGTCAAAGAAGTCAGCCTGAAGGCCTACACTGAAAGAGAAAACCACAGGGAATGAGTTGTTCTCTGAGAATAATATTGATAAAATAATTGAAAATGGCCTTAATTCAAAATAGAAATTGCAAAGAAACAAATATCCTATCCTGTCTGAAGACAGTTTGAGAAATACAAAGATGTCCCCCATTTGTGAAACAGACAGACAAATTATTATGATGGATGTCAACTGCCAATAATGGAAAACACTTATTCTGCTCTATGTGAGTTTAGGCACTGTGTACCAGGAAGAATGGCTGCAATGTGGAGAGACACTGAGGTCTTGAAACTATGGCTAATAGATTTATTCTGGTTAGCTGAAAACATTATCTGATGAGGAATTTATAAGTAATAGCCATTATGGATTCAGCTATTTCCAAGGCAGAAAAATTGTCACTTTCCTCTTGGTGACAGAAATTTCTTATTGCATAGTGCGCTCTAAATCAGATGAAAAATGTACATCAGACAGCATGGTTCTCCTGGCAGAAATTTAATTTTGAGGTGACATCTGGTCTGTGGGTACTCATCCTCCCTGGTAATACACACAATAGGCTGCTGGTCAACCTTTTTATGTTGAGGGAATGGGTGAGGGGCAGCAATAAAATTATTATTATTATTATTATTATTATTATTATTATTATTATTATTATTATTATTATTATTATTATGTTGTCTCCCTACTTGTCAGGATTTGAGACAGAGCTGTCTCACAAAGCTGGCAATAATCTAGGTGCAATATGTCATTTTTCAGAGCAGGACTAACACAGACACCTTCTGTTCAGGCTAGCGAACTAGCGTCATGATTCTGCCTTACCAATCAGATCTGTTATTTCAAGATTCTTTTCAGTGCCATCAGATTCAAAATGATGATTAACATTTGGACCTGCATTACACTTGGGGAATACAAAAAAATGCTCAATTTAATTGCAGTAAGTTCTATCAGAAGGGATGTAAGAAGTCAAAGTTCTTCACTTATGTATTTCTGAACAAAAATCAGGATGGACACTTTTGGAGCTCTTGATGTGAACTGTGTTTTCATTTTTCCCTCTGTGATTGCAAGGGTACGACTGCGTTTTCAGTCCTTCCAGCACAGCACCAGTTGATTCTCTGTGGGAGTTGTCATGTTTCTTATCCATTAATGCAGACCCCTTAATAGCTCCTATCACTACCGGGCAAACTTTAGAAGTTCAGAGTCTCCCTTATGAGACTTGGTGTTATACATCTAATTCAGATAAATATGTCTCACAATCACTATTCCATTGTTTATTGCAAAGAAAATGCAAGAATTATCCTTTCCTCTCTGACACATCAAAGCCCAGCTTATCTAAGAGCTAAATCTCCTGGCAAGGTTTTGGTAAGATTTGCTATTCATCTCTGCAACATCCAGTGTGCAAAAGCTGACTAAATACTATTAGATTGCCTGTCAACATTTCACTGTGCATTCTTGATAGACGTCTTCTCTTTGATGTGTTCCCTCCACCAGGGGAAGTGCATAGGTTGTATACAATCTTTATGCTGTTTTGGTTGTTGAAATTCAAAGAGTGATTCTTTTTTCTACGGTAGGTAGGAAGAACTACTTTTGTCACCATCTGTAGAGAGTAGGATAAGTGAAAAAGGAATCTCTTTTAAGTAATACGTTTTCACATGTCACCTCATTTTTAAAAAAAGCTCTGTCCAAAATACAGAAACAAATCAATATTAAAATTTTGGTTCTGCTTTGTCTGAAGATATCTGTGCTACGAAAAATAAATGGGGGAATTTGAGCCTGCAAGTTAGGATATAGTTAATCTTGACTGTAGAAACTGCCACATGGCGGGAGTTCCAGAGAGCAGGGTGAATGTGTCTTTGATGCCTGGTCTGGTTTGCCTGCAGTTTCCACCTTCCATCTGGCATTGACAGTACCACCTGAGGTAGGAAGGTGGAAGCAGGACTACCCCAGTTGCCTATGCCTGTTTTTTCCAGGTATTGAACAGACCTCAGAGACTGGAAGCATGAGCTTTGGCTTGTAAAGGGTAGAAGTTTTGAGGCCAAACCAGAGATTTTGCAGCTTGTTTTCCCAAAAGGGAGTTCCTTTCTCCTATTTCAGTTTAATCAGAATTGAAACTACAGGGAAGAACCCAGTCTGCTGCCTTCTGTTCCTCTTGTAGTGGTGACGCATGATGTTGGCCATAGATTTGTTTTGTGGTGAGAGCCACTAAATTTTTAAAAATCTTTATTCTTTAGAAGTGTATTCAAGATCTAAAGCTGTATTTTTAAGAGCAAAATACATTTTTAATTAAAATGTGGGGTTATAAAAAATATTAACTTTCTCATTGGTAAATAACTGATTTACATCAAGCCCCAACTTAAAACATAATGCTTGGAGGACCACGAATACAAAATTCTATGCTTTCTTATCCCATGTGTAGGAGGAATCCATCACAATTGCAGATACAATGAAGCAGTGGATTTTGACATTGTATTAAAGTTTGGACATGTAATCACTCTTCAATGTTCTGTTCAAAGGAGCCTCAGCAGAAAAGAGTGTAAAATTACAATGCACTGCTAATGGAGAGAAGTGCTGAACTTCAGATTTATGCTCTCATTACTTGCTCCATCACATTCTCAGTTCTTTGTTGTGTTGGCTTTATGGCTTCTGGTGATCTGAGACTAAGGTTCCTATTCATTTTTGGAACGCTAAAAGGGCATAAATTATAATGGCTGAATTCTGATATGACACGGGTTAACAAAAATATGCAAGTTCTTTCTTCTCAGCTCTTAAAAACAAAGCTAATATATTTTCCTACTGTTTTCTTTTGATTTCTTTTCCAAACTTACTAGAAAAGTTAACTGTCTCTGGCAGTTGAGGTAGATGTTGTGTTATATTTCTGTGGTAAAGTTCTTATATATATTTTAAATTCTAGCATTAAATTCTGGACTCTGATTGTAAAGAAAGTCACTTTTGTTTGTAAAGTTACTTTTGTAATTTCTGTCATGAGCATTTAACATATTAATATTTGTGTAAGTTGCCTTTTTCAAACATCTTGGCACAAGAAACTCAGCTAAAATGGAAGGAAATTGTTTATGGTGAGAAAGAAACTTTCTAATCTCAAGAGAAGTCTATTGTGTTTAAAGAAAAACATGGTTTTACTTATAAAAGAATTATCAAGTAAATCCACTAGGTTCACAAAGTAATAACTTTTCACCTCTTGCAATTGCTGCAACAAATAAAAAAAATAGTTTACTATTATGACTTTGCTGAAACAGATGGGAAAGGAATTGCTGTTCTGTTTATTTACCTGAGGGCAGAAAAAAGGAAAAAACCCAGAAGTTAAAAAAAAAGCCAAAGGGAGGGAGAGAGAGAGACAGACAGACAGACAGAAGGTTGTAAACTCTTTGTGCTGTTTTTGACTTCATACTTTTTTTCATATTTGAACTTTCCCTCACAGGATTCTTTCAAATTGCAGATTTCTGTGCATTAAAGGATTTCTTGAAGAGCTTGTAGATACAGCCTTTAAAGGTGTCCTTCAGGTTGGTTAGTAGATGGTCTCAACTTCTGTAAACAGATTAAGCTTTGTAAAAGTGTTTTGGGGCTTTTTTTGAGGGGGATATTGTCATCTCTGATGGCTTACACTCTTATGGGCAAATCACATGGATGATGACTGTGCCTTCATGATAACACTCAGAGAGTTTCTGGTTTGACAGAAAAGTGAGCATTGTTGTGTGTGCCAAGAGTACTTTTTGCAGAAGTGATGATGTCTTGCGTAGTAGTTTTGCTGATGTAACCCTAAAGTCTTATGGCTTGGAAAGTTCTGATTTTACCTGCTATTCCTCTGCTAACCAAACCTTTCACCTGGTTACAGCTAAGGTGGGCAAAGTTCACTTTCGTTGGCAAAGAGTTCAGTCTTAGCAAGAAGCTGCAGCAACTTAAGATACTGTTTTATCCAGTTGTTTCTGGGTACCCTGCTCCCATGGCACAACCAGGAGAAGGAATATGTTAGCAATCCACAGCCATGTGTCTGCAAAATCCAGCAGTTTAGTTTACACCACTGCAATCACTGATAATCATGTGTTGAATCCTTTTAGATTGTTTGCCTAGGTAAGCTTAGGTAAACAACTCTTCTGTTTAAGGGAAATGCCCTCTCAAATCTGCTGGCAATGTTGTTTGTCAAAATAAAATATTTTAAGTAGTAAGGCTTTGCCAACCCGGCTTGTTTGTTGGAGTGGATTAGGTTGGGCTGTTTGTACAAGAGAACATTTTCAGGTTGGTTCAGGGGGCTGCAGAGGAAAGGATGAATGACAGATGACAGGCAAAGCCTGTTACCCACTGAGGCACAGTGGATGCAGCTTCCACTAGTGCACCAGAACCAAGTGTCAGCCTGGAGGGTAGTCACAGTCCTAAGGAGGCTCTATTGGCATCAGTACAGCAGGAGCAAGGGATCTGTAATAAATTGTTTTGTGAATTGGTGTGGCAGTATGAAGTCTGTGGAAAGTTAAAGAAATGTGTGATTTGAAGATATTTTAGGTATTTCATCAATGGGCTTGGAGAACACGCCCTCATTAATAAAATGGAAGCTGGTTTTGAAATTGAAACTTTTGAGTGCAAATGCATGTTATGAATAATATCTAAGCAGAATGATTTCATTGGAAGGCCTTTCCATCTGGTGAAACCAAAACTGCCTCCAAAATACATCATAAGAAGTTTATTTTGCTGATGTATCATTTTATGCCTGCAGAATGAGAGTGTGATTTCATTTAGTTGTCCTGACTGATAATAAGGGAATCATTGTGGAGTGAGCTTCAGAGCATGTAATCAAGGGTTTCTGAAAAGTTTATGCTTTATCTGCTAGTAGTATTAAACCTCTTGCTGCTGTTTCTCACTGCATCTTCAACCTGTCTCATAGACTGAGAAAGCAGGGGGCCATGAATCCAAGCCCTCACTTTAAGCAGCTGCTGTTCGTTGTCTGCAAGCTGACCCCATGTATATTTGCTAACATATAATTCTCAGCAGAACTTAGGCCTCTGGCATATCTATCCTCTCTGTAGGTTACTACAGTTTTCCCTTCACAGGGGTAAGGTGTTGCACAAAGTCACATGTAGCAACAGTAAAAACAGAACTCAGGACTTCTTTTAAAAGAAAAAGATAAATTAGACCAAAGGCTGGTTTCTGCAACTAACTTGTTTTTTGAACTGAATAATTGAAATGTATTTTAGCAATGCTGCTTGTGTATCTTTTTATTGAAAACACGTATGGAACAGATGACTTGGCATGTCCCATCTGACAATAGGAGATTTTAGTGTGTATATATGTGAATGAGCTGGAACTGCCAGTACAGAAGAAGCTCCTGTAACTGCAACAGTGGATAGCAAACACAACTGAATTTCTTTACAGATATCTTTAATCAAGATGTTGGATTAAGTAATCTGCCTCTAGAATTTCTCAAAGAAAGCCGCTCTTGAAGTCAGATGTGCCACTCTTTGCAGGTATTGGATTTGGGAGGTTTTAATGATTAAAAACAGCAGTAATATGGGCTTATAAGATGTTGGGTCAAATCCTGGCAGTACCATGAGGCCGCAGTGAATTCAGTGCACTTATCCTACAATAGGAAATCCAACATATTTTGTTTCTGTGATTATGATCAGTTCGTACTGTGAACATGTCGTCTTCCAGATCAGCTAAGTTGGCTAGATAAACTGCCACCCTTTGGGCTGTTTACAGGTATTTGTCATGCATCCGGCCAGCAGACTTCTGCTGTTTCAGATCTGCCATTTAAGCTGCTCATGCCATCACTTAGTGTGTTTAAAGGGAAAAATGTGCATTTATTGCCAAAGATCTTCTACTATATATAGTTGTATAAGTCAGTTTAGCTCACTGACTCAAATCTGTTAAGGAGGGGAGAGTAATCTCTTCTGGTACAGCTATATCCAGCAGAGAATATGCCCATGGCTTGCCATTTTGAGAGCTGGTTTTGACAAGTTTGTTCAGAAAAGCTTAGACAAGGTATGTTGTCTTACAGTGAAAAATATCAGTAGAAAGGTGTGGGCATTTACTTAGGACGAGATAGCAGTAGGCATGAGGAATGCTTCTGGAGTAGATGGGCCTCTGACCTAGAACTGTTCTTGAAGTGAAACATGTTTGGTTGTCAGTGGTAATCTCCACATATATTTGAAAATAGGATTTGAACTGGTAAAAGCACAGTATCCTCTTCCTGAAGATTTATTTCCTTGTCAACTGTGGTTTTCTACTGATGTTGTCTAAAGTCATCCTCTCTGCTCTGCATAGAGGCATTGATGTGGAGAGTGTGTGCTTGCAGACTTGGTATTCCCAGCCATGGCCCCAGAGTTTGTTTACAACCAAAAGGTGGGAATGGCAACATGGCAGTCTTGATTCCTAGCCAAGTTTTTAGTCTGTTTCACCTCTAGGTTAAGCCCTCAGCTTGTGAGCCCCTTGCTCCATTTGGTCCCTTTGAGCTGGGGTCTTTATGATATCTCTAAGTAGTTCTTACTTTGAAAGGGCAATTTATTATGAGGAATATTGATATTATTTGACAAACCTTTGTTATACACATTGAGCTGTCTGTTTCCTACCTTTCCATCTTCAAGATCACTCTGAAAAGTGCTAACAAATTCAGAGCATATTGAAATTAGCTTAACATGAAGAAGCAAATGCACTCAATTCAGTTACTGGTTTAATGTAGATCAAGATAATATTCTCACCTCATTCCCAAAGGCCCCTAAAGGAATAAGTGGAATTCCATGATGGCATCCATACAGATAAAAGGTAGTATAACTGCATTATTTGGAAACTACTGCAAGCTACTCCTTTTTTCCTGTTCATTTGAGAACATTTTGAAGACACTAATGCTGCGGGGAGGGAGGCTTAACATCTGAGCACTGGGAAATTTTTTTTTACCTGTCTATTCTTCCAGAATATTTATGTTCTGATTTTGTTTCAAGGAAATGAAAAGCTGGAAGAACTAGTAGAAGGTTTAGAAAGATCTGTCAGGGGCATAAAATGGTTAATTTGCCTTCCTGAAATTCTTGTGTTGTTTGGAAGAAATGAGTTGATAATTTCTTATAGACTGAGGTTGTGGTTGGACAGGACCAGATTTGTTCAGATCCAGGTTTTATTGCTGAAACTTTTGTTAGAGAATGTAAGCTGGATATGTGACACCGGCCTGACTAGACAAAACTGCAGCAGCCTTTGACTCTCTTGTTGATACCATCAGCTGGCTGGTTGCATGGTGGGGTCTTGTTTGGAGACCAGTTACACATTCTATTTCACTTGAGGGTTAAGTCAGTACCTCAGTATTGAGAAAAGATGAAGGGTACATGAACCACTCCTTGGGATCTCTCTAGGTGTCACATACTGTTGAGCAGGAACTGAAGACACTTTGCTTATTTATATATTTAGGTAGATATAAAACCAGAAAAATGTTAACTGCAAGTTGCAGATATAGAAAATACCCTTCCAAAATATCGAGAGGCTTGGATATGGTATGCTGGCTGTTTTCACAGCCTTCATGACAGCTCCTTAGCCTGGTATCCATCCCCATTCTCATACTTGGGCATCTGCTAAATTTTTAACTTAAGAGTTACACTTTCTATTGCAACAAAAAATCTAGTTTTTCTGGAGGTGAAAGGAGCATTATGATTGTTTTTCCACACCTTTTTCTAAATTCTGAGGTGAGATTTCTTTTGTTACAACCATGCTTTTAACCTTAGTGTACGTTACCTCTGCTTAGAAAACAGTATTAGTATCACAACTCTTCAAAACAGATACCTTTTAGATTCTAATAGATGTCCCTGGAAATTGGAAACAGAAAATGAATTGGATTTTCTGTCTCTTGGGACTGTTGGCCCATGCTTTACATCAATGCAGGCTCTGGCTGAGTCTTCCTCTTTTTTCTTTTCCCCATTTAACCTGTAATACTGTACAGCTAACCAAGCTTACTAGTCATGTTTCTATAGCTCTTTTCAGAGAGCCACACAAAACTGCCAGCTGTCTACCTGCTGTAAAAGCAAAAGCCACCATTCCTAAAGTAGATGCACATAATATGGTAATGTAACCAGCTATCATGAACAGGAAAGTGAACAAAGCTCAGTTAGTCTTAATGTTCTTGCTTCTCAATATGTACACCTGCTGAGTCACATTTAGCTTTCCTCTGTGATATGGCAAATTAAGTACTTAACATTTTTTCCCTAGGTATTTTGCATAAAGAAGCACAAAGCTTGTTCAGGTTTTCTGGTTAACAGGATACTACCTTGAGAGCACCTATTGTGCTCTTCAGGACTGAGTAGCCCACACATCTTGCCATAGGTGTGAGGCTTGTCTGTCTCAAAGAGAATTTCAGAGGGCTCTTTGAAGGACTGACTGTGCCGATAAGGAGGCTGACATCCCTGTCTTAAATTGAAAAGTACCTTATTGTTTTCGCTTTTAATCCAGTAGTCTGCATTACCTAAAATGCCTGAATTTCAGGGAAGGTTAGTATCTCCTGCTATCTTTTCCTTGATAGTTTGATTGCTCAGTCTAAACGCTTGAGGCTGTTGGATTCCCTTCTTAAACTAGTTGTCCATCAAACTTTCTTTGCATTAATCAGAATCAGTAAATATTAGTATACTGTGCATAATGCACATGAAAAGATTGTTGCTGCGGTTGTTTTAAAAACCCCAGAGTTTTGCCATATGACTTGTGACCAGGTAGCATTCTCATGCTGACTTACTTAGGGGGAACACCTTCATTTTTTTCAATCTTGCATAATAGAGAATGAGGCTTGCTCAGTGCAATGTTGCATGTGAATCTTGAGAACATCTGCTATTCCTAAACACAGGGAATTAAAATAATTTGTAACCAGGAGAGACTTTGGATGAAGTTTGCAGAAATCTAGTAGGAACCAAAAGAAAAGAGTCCCTAGTACAGGTCAACCAATTCCATTTTTTGAATCAGCATAGCTAGGAGTTCCTAATTCCTCTGGTGATAGTGGTCTGCTTTCTAATTTTAGTCTCTTTCAGTTTACTTGTAAAGCACAATAGACCAGTGAAAAAAATCTGCATCTTAAAAAAGTTTTTGAAGAGCAGACATGAATCATACCTGTCCCTGCATGCTATTAAAAAGCGGCCAACAGTTATCTGGGAAAAAGTGTATTTAAAGTGTGTTCATGCCAATTTAAATCACTTCAGAAGCATGAATGACGTTGTAGTATTCCATTAAGACTGTTGTTATCAAATTTTAATGAGGAACTATATTTACACAAGCAGCAAATGAGTTCTTCCCAGAATTTTCTTTTTAATCAAATATTCCTAAACACTGTCTATGATTTTACAGGGGACAAAAGTGTACATTATACAATCTTGTCCCAGTGGGGAAATTCAGTTAACAACTGGGCTGTGTTTAAATAACTGCATAGAAATTGAAATTTAGGTTCATCAGCAAATTATCTGGTCAGTGGCTTGTAGCATGTTTTGTTGAAGGTGGGTAGTAAAATGGGGATTATTCAGGTCTGGCCAGTTTTCAACCCACAAGTTTGTTCTGTGTCTGAAATTAGACTAAAGGGAAGAGTCCACACGACATGCGAAGCTTGTTTCAAAGGTTAAATTAAAAGGGACCTAACTAATGCTACTCTGCACTTTGATTTTTTGCCAACTTTCTGATCAAAAAAAATTATAATTCTGCTAGATACCAGACTGCAGGCTGGTGCTCTTATCCTCCTCCCTTTTGCTTCCCTTTCCCACTTCCATTCAGTCTCTCCCTGTCACATCAGCAGGCCTGTGACATACAGCAGGATATTTTTCCATTTCTGTGAAAAAGATTGGCATACATAAACCGGTTTGGCACTGGTTGAATATTAGAGATGGGGTATGATGATGAAAGGAAAGTGGATAAAAAAATCCCTAGAGATTTTTCAGAACATTTCTGGCATTGCTTAAGCAATGTTATAGCTAATAACAACCTTTAGTAGTGGCCTTCAGCAAAACAAAAGGAATAGGAACTAGGATATTTGCACAGGCTTTATTACAGAAACTTAAATCTCTTTTCTAATTTCAATAATAGTTTGCAATATTCTGCTTTTTTTTCCCCCTCTTATTTTAAAAGAATTTTAAAATACTTCCCTGTACAACCAACCACATTGGTAACATGGACTATTCCTTGGCATTTTACTTTGTAGCACTTAATTGTAAATCAGTAGCATTAGATGGACTGTATTTCCTTAAATAATTGGATTTGTGAAATAGTGAGTCTCCATAAACGCATACGTTTAAAACCGTGGGTGCCATCTAATTTTGTGGTTGCAAGTGAATACAACAGCAAACAAAAAACTTTGAAATCTTTAATTTACTCCATTCCGTCCATAAATAAAGAAATTGTAAGCTTCAAAACCAAGGAGTTTAGTTAACTGTCTTGCTCCTTAACCCACAGTGAATAGATTGGTTTAGGGAGCACATCAGTTCCATTACACTGATCTGGCAAGTTGACAGAAGTGTTTAGAGAAATGGTTAAAAATGTGATGTCTGAGGTTATGTGAAGGTTGCAACATGCAGTTTTCCTAGAGGGTAGAAACAGGGTTTTCACTTGTATTTTTTTAAAATTCAAATAGAAATGTTATAGCTTTATAAAGGAAGTGTAAGTTTTTATTGAACAAAATGCTTTCCCAAAAGAAGCTTAGACATAACAGTGGACAGGTATGGTCATTTTCTTCTTTTATGCTATAGTTCTTAGGTTTTGTACAAGTAGCATTGTTTGAAAACACCTCTGAAACACTGTGAAACGTGTCACCTATTTTGTACTTCTTGAATTCTGTGAAACATTTGTTACAAAGAGTTGTGATGGTAAAGTTAAATTCAGTGTAAAGAAAATAAATTATTACCAACTGCCATCCATCTGGATGAGGGACTGGTTACCTGAAGTTATGCAGTACTGTGTCTCTTGTAGAGGTAGGCAAGCTGCTTGTGGTTTCTAGACTGGTAGCACTTGTTTGGGGAAGAGTGTTTTTAGATGGGGCAGGTTTGCTGGCCTGTGTGCTCTGACTGTAGCCCATTTTGACATGCAATTGCACAGCATAAGGTGAATGACAGCGGGTTAGCAAGCCTTCAAAGCATCTGGTGTGACCCTGGGATGCTTGGCATTCCTTTCTGCTCTGCAAAGCCATCCTCTGCTGCAGGAAGAATGTACTCAGGAGAAACAAACTCACAGGGCTCCCCCACACCTCTGGAGAGGGGAGAGTTGTCATTGCAGTAAATCATGAGAGCTCCTGATAAAATGTAAATTCCCTTCTCTGTGCTCTACCATAAAGCATAGGCATGGGTTGGGTGAGAAAAGGAAGCTGGATCAAGCAGGTAGAATGTGCAATTTTATAACCACCACTGCCACTTAATTCTAGGGCACTGGTAAATGACCATTTCCATGTACCAGAGATATTCTGGGCTGCAAGGAGTTTGTGTCCTACCAGGTCTCAGTGCTGATCAGACTGACCTGGGATGCACCGAGCATTTTGTAGCCAAAGGCAATGCAGGCAGAACTGCATCTTCCCTGTAGTGGCTGCTTCCAGCTGCTCTGCAGATGTGGACAAGAATGGCAGAGAAAACACCAAATATCCTCTAGATAACTTGCTGGTGCAGATATTAGACAAAGCAAAGGAGAAGCATTACTGGACCTGGTGCTTACCGATGCAGAGGAGCTCATTAGACAGGTTAAGATTGGAGGCAGCCTAGGCTGTAGTGACCATGCCCTGGTTGAGTTTCTGATCTTGAGGAACGTGGGCCTGACAAAGAGCAAAGTCAGGACTGTGAGCTCCAGAAAAGTGAACTTTTAAGTCCTTTAAAGAATTAGTGTGTTAGATCCCCAAGGAAACTGACCTTAGGTACAGAGGAGCTGACCAGAGCTGGCAACTCAGTTGACACAACAGAAGGATGGGATACCATCCAGAGGGACATGGACAAGGTTAGGAAGTGGGCCCATGAAAACCTCTGGAGGCTGTGAGTCCAAGTGCAAGGTGCTGCACCTGAGTTAAGGCAATCCAGATGTGAGTATGGACTGGGAGATCCCGTTGAGAGCAGCCCTACAGAGAAGGACATGGGTATGGACAGAAAGCTGGATGTAAGCCAGCAATGTGCTTGCAGCCCAGAAGGCCAATTGTGTCCTGGACTGCATCTAAAGCCCTGTGGGCAGCAGGGTGAGGGAGAGGATTCTGCCTCTCTACTCTACTCTGTTAAGACCCCACCTACAGTGCTTTGTGCAGCTAAATGATCTTGAAGGTCCCTTCTAACCCAGGCCTCTAGATGATTCTTTGTCCTGCAGTCCAGATGTCCCCTGCCTTGTAGATTCTTGAACATTGTATGGAAAAATGCTTCCTCTGAATTCCAGGGAGGGAGAAAACACAGTTGAGGATGAGAAAAGAAAGAAGTTATAAGGTGGGACAGTAAGTCTTATTAGACTGTGATGCTGTGGAGAAGGCAGGAGGGAGGAAACTACTGGGGAAATACTGGGCCAGAAGATTGATACAGGAAGCACAGGGCAAGAGATGGAGGTGGTGGCACTTGGGGATGGTGCTTGCAGAGAAACAATGAGGAAAAGATGAAGAGAGCCTAGGAAATTCATACATGTTTACAGAGCAATCACCTCTCCAAAGCTGAGACTCAAGGATCCTACACTTCCATTACCAGCAAACTGCCCTGGCACATCACATTTCATCTTCCTTTAGAGCTTTTGCACCAAAGGTGGCATCCTGCTGTGTTCCTCACTCCTGGTTACCCACAGTGGTGGGATGCATGTGGGAGCTCAGGCTGTGTTCCACGTGACTGGCATACTGTACATGATGGAGTTAATTCCCTTGATGCTATAAAATGGATGCCAGGATGGCATGCCTAATAATATATGTAATAATGTAATGAAAATGTAACAAATGTATAATAAAGCACAAGCTCAGATACTGTTTGTGTGCTTCCACAGAATCTCTCTTATTTAGTATGTATCATGCACAGACTGTCTTGTTAAGTGGCTTTTTTGATGTAAAAGCATCTTATTCCTGTAATTTCAAATTCTATTGAATGCTTGGTTTTGTAACTTTTACACCCCCTTTAGGTAAAACAGGTAGGAAAAGAGATTAGACATTTTTTATAGTTTTTTTTCTTTACATTCTTCCTAAATCCTTCTTGTTTAATCTGTAATTCCAGGAATTTTTCTGTCTGTAGCCTAAAGACTCACAACTAACCCCTTCTCATTCTCATGTACCACAAATGACAGCAGAAACTATTTTGTAAATAAATTTGTATAGGTTATGCCAGATAAACAAGCACTTCTCTTTGCAATTAAAATTAAGTTATCTCTGAAAAAATAAAAGGAAAACTTAACAGAAAACAGCAGTAGATACCAGTACTTCATTTGTATTCAGTGCAAAGGACAAACATTTTTTTGGTAAGTCTTCCAAGTCCAAACACACATTTCTTTTTCTGTACAAAGGTGATTTGCCAACCTGCTTATTTTCAAGTGAAAACAGTTTGAACATTGGTGTTCAAAGGCAGAAATGCACACTTCTCCAATTTGGAATCATTCTTGTCAATACAAACAAAACAACTCAGCTCTGTGTTTGAAATATTGAGAAAAGTAACTGATCCCTATTATTTTTTTCTGTATTGTGTTTGTCATCTGTTGATCAGCAAGAAGGGCTTGTGCTTTGTGTGCCTAAGAACAGTCTCTAGTGCACGGTTTTCTATGGACTATTGCCACATGCAGAATCTGTGAAATTATTATGAGAGGAATACAAGGTAAAATGATTTTAAAAAGATCTCAGGCAGTGACAGCTATCTTCATATTGTTGCAACAGACTACCCTGTGCCAAGATGGCCTCTGGTTGCTAGCGTGGTGTGGCAGCCACTGTCCTTGACTTCAGTGGTGTGTATGGATATCTGGGAGAAGGGTGGGCTGAGGGAGAGAAGTGGATGGGATGTGTGGTGCCAGCTTTCTCCACAGTACAAGTGTGGGCGCCAACAGCTTGCAGGGACTGTTCTGCAGGGCCACTCGGGCTTGTCCAGTGTGTAACAGGCAAGGTCATCACTTCCAGAAATTTAGGAATGTCCTTTGGTCTCTGAAGCAGCTGCTGCTGTTGACTGTGACCCAGAAGCATAGCCTGGTTCAATGAGAACTTGAGTGATTAGCACAGCTATTACTGCATCTATAAATAGAATTCAGCTTACAATATATTAAGTTTAATGATATAATAAATAGATTACAGTTAACTTTAATAGGAGCACAATGAATGGAGACACAGTTCTTATGAAGACCTGCTGCCATTAGAGAATGTTTTGGAAGATGTATCATATGTAATACCTTCTTCCTTTGAAAAATGAAAAATCTCACAATTCTGTACAAAACTCAAAAAAGCAACTCATAATGTTCCTGTTGCACAGAAAGCAGTGAAGAAGGTGAAAGTGCAGGTTGCATTATCAACCTTAATTCTGCTCCTTATGAATATGCACTATGAAAAAAAATGTTTATTATATGCTAATATTGCTAGTTTTAAAACAAATGATATATTTCTGTGTAGTAAACTTGCACATGGTTACTGTCACAGGGAATTAAAAGCAACAGGAATCTTAGCTGCACTGATATTTTGTTTTAATTAATCTTTTTCCCTAACAAGAAGGAAAAGGCTTGGGGAAGAAAAATGTTCTGGTTTTGTTGGTTTTATTCAGCGAAATTATATAGAGTTCTGATGAGACAAGCTTCATGGAGTTACAACATGACATACTTAAAAAAGGTTGGCATTATACCCCCTGCCTGTGGTTCACATTGTTCTTGTTTTATGGTAAATCTTTGAATGTCCATTTCCATTTATCACAGACTAAATACATTTTTCAATGCAAATAAGTTGTTCTGGTATAATGCAGTTCCTCTGGGTTGGGAGGACAAAGCCCAGACCCTGCAGTTCCTTGCCTTTTCACCTAGGGCTGTAGTTTGACAAGTGTTCAAGGTAAGGTAGCTCTTCTGGGGGCTTGGGGAGGTTAAAAAGGAGAGAATGGGCTGTATGCAGGCACAGACATGTGTGTGGCTGTTCAGCGAGGGAGATGAGGAATCTGACCTGGCTGGAAAAATAGCCTAGCAAAAAGGTGACCCAAGGTCAGCTGCTACTGTAGCTGACCACAGAGCCATACAATGAAGGCTGTGGTGCCATCTGAGAAAGTGATGCAAGGATAGAAATGAATGGCCAAAGGTAGCCACAAGTGTAGGAACTGTTTGTTGTTTTCCTTCTTCCCAGTGGCTGGTTTGGCTTAAATGCACATGAAGATATAGCTGAGAGAGTGATGCCTCTAGGTGTAAATAATAGGCTTATCCTCTCTGCATGGGACACTCGGGTCATAGTTCCTTGTGCCTTTTTCTCAGTGGTGTAGCTGGCTCAAGGAGTTTGTGCCCTGCCTGTGAATTGCTCATTTGCTTCTGCTGGCTCAATTGTTTATGAAAGCATGGTGGAAATTTAAACTAGCAACTAGTTCTAAAAGAAAGAAAAAAGAAAACTCCAAGGGTAAAAACTTAAACCCATCTCTCTTCACCCTGCATCTGTTAATGAACTAGTTCACGGGGTGTTTCTAAAGATGTTTGTTCCTGCAGAAATAAGGGCAAGAGCCATTTGGGGACAGGAATGAGCAGGTGAGATTGGAACATCTTTAAGCTGGTGTTATCACCAAGGAAGAGTACGTGGATCTTTTCCTTTTATTGATGGGCATATGACAGCTTTGGCTGTACTATTTAAAATAACCTAATCATCAAAGCATATGTTGCAAATTCTGTGCCCAGCTACAGAGAACCAGCAAAGACGACAGGATATATGACCTTCAGAGGGGAGTTCTGCTCTGCTGGAGACACAGTGATGCCACATTACATTAAGCCTGTCTGTGAAATCTCCCTGCTCTTAAAACATAATTTGAAGTTTATTAAAAGCATCTATTGCGGGAATCTGTTATATACACTTTATGTTTAAATCCTTTTCAAAGCTATTTTTACAGCCATTACCTAGCACACCTTTTGAATTCTATCACAATGTATTTAGAACTCTATTTTTATTTAAGGCAAATATTTTAAGAAAAGGGTTTATTGGAAATCTCCACTATATATACCTTTAAAATGGTATTTCTAATCAAAGTTCACACTATTGTAATAGGATCAGGATTTATAAATAAATATATAATTTTTCAGTTGCTGCCAATACCATTTCTTTTTCTACAGAAACAAAGCTTAAAGTCTTTTTATGATTTTGTTTGACTACAGTACCTTACTTTGCATGGAAATCATGGATAATCATGTGTGGGGCGTTTCATTTTGAAAGCAGTCTTCAAAATGCTTTGCCAAGAAACTATACAGTTAGTGAAACAGTTTTGTATTATCTATCATACTTCATAATACATATTCTCCACTTAAGTAAGCTTTGGAAGGCTTCATGCAACGTAGTGTAATGCCTCTCTGTGTCCTTCCTCCCATAATAGAGTTACTGCTGCTTTCAGTACTTCCTCCTGAACCTTAAGTTCATCAGTATTATAAAAATACATCATTTGTCATTAAGCTGCTGATTAGTGCACATTGCAGGGTCCAGAATTGCTTGTATTACACTTGAACTGCACATGAACATTAAGTGTAAATTGCTTCCTGTAACTGTGTTCAGGCAAACATGCAGAAGTGAACCTTTCTGAGCTTGCTGTGCACATTATAAACAAATTGATCAGAAATTCCTCTATCTGAACAGGAGCCAAGTTGCTTTAGTTCTTCCCTCATAGCTGTAATGTAGCAGCTGTTGGTCACCAACTGGTGCACCTAAATTCATTTCTTCAGGTCTGTTTTGTGGCATGAATACTAATGGTATATTCTACACAGTTACACCTGTGTGACAGGTATACCCTACTCTGTGTCCTTGAACTTCCTTAGCCAAATACCCATTTTCCTTAACTAGTGAGTGTGCTAAATCTTCATCTCACCCTGCCCACAGATCTGGAATTTACCCATAAAATACTTCCAACTCAGCAACTACTATACACACTAATAAATCTCAAATCTGTAGCCTGTAAGGCTGCTGCCTAGGCCAAACTGAACTGGGAGAAACTGAGTACACAGGATTTCTATGATTTCTCTGGATCACTTTTTAAATTTTGTAATAGTTTAGAAAGAAAAAGATCTGACCATAAAAGCAGTGCCTTTTTGTAGTGGAAAGGTCCACCCTGAATTGCTTTAAAACATGTTAAACACATGCTATTGTGTGGAATATTTTTCTCCTTTTCTGAGACCTTACACATGCTGGACTCTAGCATGTGCCATTCTCACTGAGTGAGTGGGAACTACGCTTTTAAATGTAGGTGTAAGCTAAGCTGTAGTTAAATGTCTAAAGCAGATGGTGGAAGTATCTCTCTGTGGTGCCAGATTCTTGCCTGAATGGGAGCATTTGGCCCAAACTAGATTACCAGGCCGAAGGGGTGTGTTTAAAGCCTAAGTGGATCCAAATTTGAGAAAGGGAAAAACAACTAAGCATTACTGTTCTTCTCAGGTCATCTTCACTGTGTCCAGGGTAAATCTTGCACAGCTAAGGATTTGGCCCCTCCCCGAGTAGGATGTTTGATTTCCTGGATAGAAAAAGCCCTGCAATCTTATAGAAAACACGCAAAAATCCCTCTGAAATGTTTCTAAAGTAGTCAGTCTGCTAAGCATCTGCTAAATATGCAGAATACACTGAATCTGTTCTGGCACTGTCTTGAATGCTGCATTTACCAATATTAATGGAGACACCAAACCATATTTCTACACAGTTCCTCCTGCACACATTATTCTCCTGACACACATATGTGTATATGTGAAATACCAGTTACGGTTTTTGCATTCCCTGGTTTAAGAACCAGTGTTTTTTCAAAATGCTGACTGGCCATTAATACACCCAGACCATCCTGTGGTCTCTCCACTCAAAAATGTTTCTTCAACTAAAAAAAAACCAACAACAAACCCCCAAAAAGTTGTTTCTTTGGTCTGTTGCACTGTAATCTCTGTTCTTCTGGGGATTATGTAGCTCTGCAGGTGATTTCTTTAATTCATTCTAGCCTTTCATTAGAAGTAATAGATGGTCTTAATTACAGCATGCCACATGACAAATTGGTAAAGGTGCTAGAAGTGTTGCCAACAGGAAAAGAATTGGATGCTGTGAAGTTTTTTTTAATTAAGAGTTGGCAGTACTGATGGGAAATAAGATTGGACTTGTGTCCACTGAAAACTCTGTAATTTTGGTATATATATTTTTCTAAATGTCATGAATTGCATGTTGTTTTTGAGTTTAAGAACTTGAAAAATTATTGTCACCTTAAACAAAGTAAGACCTTGAACCTTTGAAATTAAATATATACCAAATAGGGAAAGAAACATGGTAACTTTTGATTTTTCTTTTAACATTGCTTTAAACTGCAGTCTTCCTCAGTGTATCTTAACTTGTGATGAATGTTTACTTTATGCCATTAAATATTCATGGGGCATTAAGTTTACTGTAGTAAATATTATTTCAAATGTTGGTAGACATGTAAGTGAATGCATCATCTTTGCTACTTGCTGTCAGGCTCTCAAAAGTACCTGCAGAGTTGGGGTCTTATTCCTCCACCTTTGTATATTCCCAGCAGATGTGGAGTGAAGCTGTGTGACCTCAGTGTTACCAGGTTAGGCAGTTCTGCAACCTTAATTAATTCCTACAAGGGAGAGTGTAGTGCATTCATTACATGATTTTTTTCTGAGGACAGGGTGGTTCTCAAAGTCAAGGGAGAGAGTCCTTTCTAGACAGGAATTTAGGAGTGGGATTCTAACAGTAGGTGCCCTCAGCCTTTGGTGGAGCATGTTCTTCTCTAATAGCTAGGGAGGGCCTAGGCTGTGATTAGGCATTTTGGGGAAGAACAGACATCCAACTAGAGTAATGTTGCAATTACCCTGAGACAATCAAACTTAGTTTGAGATAGAGAGAATGTTTCTTTATTTGTGGAAAATCAAAGAGAAAAACACTAAAAAGGTGAGATCCAGAGCCATGACCATATGCACTTTTTTTCCTCTGAGAAAGGCAGATTGCTAGATGAGAGATGATAATTGTTAAATGTAATGTCTATCTGTGATATCTGTATCTAAAATCAGGAAAAAACCCAAATCTTTTATGCAGAACAAATACCTGACGTATCAAATTTTCTACCATTAGCAAATGATTATTGGGGTTATTACATGGGCCCTGACTGTGGCAAAGTGATTAGTAGTTAAATCAGTGGGGTTTTTTACCATGAGAGAGTATCTGCCAGTCATGATCAAAAGAGAAGTAATCTGCAATAGTAGTACTTCAAAAGGGAGGAAAATAGTAATTTCTAATTATTATTTAACTCATTGACTGCTTAATTCTGAAGCACATTTTTTTCAAAAGATAAATCTATCCATGCTGTCAGATTACATTTGCCTTTGGGCTGGAGGAGAGGCTAATTCCTGGGGATTTCTCGCCCACTCCTGCTTCTACGCTGGAGCAAGAGTAGCCCCCCTCTGTATTGAGTACATTCACTGATGGGAGAAGGGGCAGAGATAGCTGCAAGCATCACAAGGCATTAAGCAGGCACATAGATAAAGTACTTCTAAGTTCTCACAGTGATAATGTTCAAATTCTTTCTTACTCTGATGATTTGACTATTAATTTGCTTCCTGTGATTATTTAATGCGTATATGCAGCTGTGCGTTTTTTCCCTTCCCCTTTGCATATGATGTGCTAGCAAAGGAAAGCAGTGACAGTCTCCTGGGATATGTACAGCTCTGTTCATATCTGAGGTATGAAGTCAACTCCAGACCATTTTGTTCTCATAAAATATACAGCGCTGCAGTTTAGTGGATAATGGCATAAATGCCAAGATTTGATGGGCAGAACCATTTTCACTGGGAGATGTAAAGCACTGTGAGGACCCAATGCTGGATGGGAGATATATAAAACCATAGAGAGGCAGAATCTCTGTGCTGTGGGGGTAGTGATTTCACCTTATCTGGGTGTGCTAACATCTGCCACACTTATCTATTGCTGCTTATGTACATATGAGATTTTTCAAAGTACTAATGAGGAAACTAATGGATTTTACAGTTCCATTCCTTTAGATGTGTGTTCTATAAAGGTAAAACCTTTTTTGTACTGCTTTGGATGATAAAGAAGATGGTTTCCCCTCAGGTCAGTAGGAATGGACTACATGGTTCCTTCTGCTTGAGTGCATTGGTTTGGAGGGCTGCTGAGCATCTTCAGTTTCCACTGCACATGGCAAAAATTATAGGGAATGTTGCAGCTTCAGATCATGTTCAGGGTGTGCTCTGTTCTGAACTTAGGCAGAAAACTTTACAGGAGGGGAAAATATAAAAAATAATAATAAAAAAAATTCGGAAGCTTAAGTCTCTTGAGTTATCTGTATAGAAACGAAAAAAAATCAAGCTACTCAACTTCTGTGCCGGTTCCACGTTATCTGTCTGAGAGCCCAGACATATGTCTGGGGCACGAATTTCTGTGCCCTTGAATCGAGCCATACAGGTGAACTGGACAGAATTTTTTATGTGAACAATGACCAAAAAAGGAGCGTTCTTTATTAAATAATCACCAAGTGCTTTCCTTGGGCTTTCACTGAAATCCAAGTGAGAATCCTGCGTAGGATTTGAAGGCCGAGCTAAGATGGCTTGGTGCCGCCCAAGAGCTGCCTTGTACGGAAGAGGGGTGTGTGTGCGTCCAGGCTGTTCCAGGTGCGCGGAGAAGGCAGTCCGCCTCCCTGCTGGGGAAACCCCGCTTCGGCCTCTGAGAGCTCCGCCGCCGCTCTGCTCTGGATTAGTATTTTAAATAATTTCTAGTATATTAAATAATTTCTGGATTCGGGTCTTTCAACTCTTAAATCTTCAAAAACTGTTTATTCTATTGTCTAGCCAATAGAGGGTATTTCAGCATTTTTTTCCCTGGCAAAACTGTAGTGCATTTCAAATTATTCTAAAATTACGCGCACTTTTAAAGGACAAATTTGGGTCTGTCCACGGAATACAATCATGGACGAGTCCAGCCAGGCCCGCCGAGGGCCGTGGTATAATTACAGTTAGTGAAAATGAGCTTGTTTTGCACCCGCTTGGAAAACCGTGGAGAGTGGCACTAAGAGAACAGAGCGAGGGTTTGGTGGCAGCTCCTTCCTCGGAGGCGGTGCGGGAGAAGTGGGAGGGAGGGAGGGAGGGAGGGAGAAAGGTGAAAGGGGGAAATAGCCCCAAACCCACGCAGCCCACACAGCGCTGGGTTTTTTTTTTTGTGGTGGTGCGTATTTTTTGTTTGTTTGTTTGTTTTGTTGGTTTTGTGGTTTTCTGGTTTTTTTTATTTTTTTGTTTTATTTATTTATTTATTTATTTATTTATTTATTTATTTATTTATTTATTTATTTATTTATTTATTTATTTATTATTTTTTCCCCCTCTGCGCGAGGAGAGGGCGGTTTCCCGCCGGCGGGGCCCACGGGTCCCTCCCCGCCGCGCATCCCGCAGTGCCGCGCCGCCGCTGCGGAGGCGGGCGGGGAGGGAGGGGCGGGAAGGGAGGGACGGGGCGGGTGCGGGGGGCGGGCGGAGGCCGGCGGCGGGCAGGGCGGGCAGGGGGAGCCGCGCAGGCAGGGCCGGGCCGGGCCGGGCCAGGCCGGGCCAGGCCAGCAGCGCCGCCGCTGCCGCCCGCCGTGCCCGAGCATGTCGGCGCGGGAGGCGGTGACCTACCTGCCGGAGAAGGGGCTGTACTGCCAGCGCCTGCCCGGCCGCCGGGCCCGCGGGGTGCTGCCGCTGCCGCGCAAGGGGAAGCGCGCCGACACCATGGGCTTCTACGGCACCCTCAAGATGATCTTCTACAAAGTGAGTGGCCGCCCCATCCCCTCGCGGTGCGCGGCCGCGGAGGGCGGGTAGGGCAGGGAGGGGCGGGCGGTGGCCGCGCGTCCTCCGCGCCGGCAGTCCGCGGGCGGAGACGTGCCGGCGGCGGAGGGCTGCCGCCCGGCCGTAGCTGCAGTCAGTGCGCTGCCGGGGAGCGCTGCCAGCGCTTGGTGGCGGGCGGTGATGCGGTATGCAGTTTGCTGCCCCTTCTTTTCATTTTTAGAAATATTTTTTGTTTTAATTTTTTGATCTAGTGCGGTTTCGGTTAGTTTGATAAATAAACGTTGTCTGAAGGATGTGTGTTTTCCTAGCGACAAATTAAATGTTTAGAGCATGTCTGCTCGACGGTTTCTGTGTTTTGGTTACACAGACACCTTACTGATGTCTGAATCTGTCATGAGACCTCTCTGCTGAAGAGAAAGTTTTAGCTTCTTCCTATGATAAACGGCGTTTAGCACGTTCTGAGATACTGAAAGTCAGTCTGCGTGGTGGACCCCATGTAAAAGTTGCTTAAAATGTCTGAAAAAAAATCCAGCCAAAATAAACAGGTGAAATCGTTCTTAGACAACATAATGCGTATTGTTTTCTTCGCTAACGTGAAAGAATAAATCGCCAGAGCTGATTATTTCGCTGTTGGCTTTCTACTTTTTATTTTTAAGGTGCACTTCTGAAAAACTGCATCTACCTCTTATGAGAAGCAGAAGAGAAATATCATGATGATAACCTCTCAGAAAGACAAGCTGGAAATAAAAATTTTCCTTGCATAGGAAGAATCCTTTCTGAAAAGTCTATCATCAAATACTGAAATTCGTTCTCAAACATCTTACTTATGCCGCCGGTAATTTTGGTGGCTCACCCACTTAGCACAGCAATAGAAGATGGTATCCATTATTTTCCAGTGATCCTTGCAACTGGTTTTCTTGGAGGGAGCAGAGGGAGCCACTCCTCCTGGGACGTGGGGAAGCAGCGAGCGTGAGGCTGGTGATTCGGCAGCATGCAGGGTGTCTCTGGCTCAGTGCTTGTCTGGTGAAATGCCATGGAGTGTCCCATGTGAGGCCTGGGCAAGAAAACACAGCTACAAGGCAAACTCTTGTGGTTGTGTTGTAGCTGTTCCCACAAAAACAAGCCTTAGCTTTCCTGTGTAAGCACTAATGAAGCAGAACACAAGATCTTCAGTGGCTGTTTTTATGTAAAGCCATAAGGATATTTTAAAAGTATAAATAAACAAAATCACTACAAAAGTATATGGACCGTAAGTGTTAGAGAATCCTGTCGGGTTTGAGGTATTTTGGTTTAGGTAGGTAGACTGATACAATAAATGGTTATAATACAATATTTTAAAAGATCAAATCACTTGTGTAAGGAAGATGCCAACTTTTAGACTGTATCTTAAGCATGAAATTTTGAAAAAAAGTAAGCAAATTGTTATACTAAGTCTGAAATGTAATACAAGTAGTTTATGTATTTTGCAGCTCATAGTTGTAAACAGGAGTAAATATTCTTCAGCTGGCTAAACTTTTGTGGTGTATCACATCTCAAAAAAAAAAAAAAAAGGAAAACCAAAAAAACCTCAGAAGTTGCATTTGGCGCACGTACGTCTCAGTCCAAAAGTCTGTGGTTAAAGATTACTCAAATATGTAGAAAGTAATCTCTGTTTGTCTGCCTGGATAAATGAGGCTTTCATTGGTTGCCATTTCTTTGGTAATTTCTGCAGTCTGGCTTCCCCTTTTGGCAGCTGCCCTGCTCGTTATTTGGTTTTGATCATATCTAATTGTGGGTGACATTCAAGACTGGGGTGTAGTATTTTTCATCCTTACCCTTCTTGGAAAAATACTGGTTAATCTGTCAGTCTTGTTTTACTGCAGTTTTATAAATGTTTTTAATGTACAGCTTTAAACCCAAAGTATAGACAAAAGAAAGGATACAGCAATTTTATTTGTTTTAGGCCTTGAAATAAATATGGTTTATAATGCACACAGGCTATCTAAAATTTAACCATTTCAATGACAGACTAAGCAATGAACCTGAACACAAAAAATCCAGGGCTTTCGTTTAGTTCCTTCCCTCCTCTCCTGGGAGGACGGAGAGAGAACAGTTTAGTGAATAAACCAATACAAAATAAATTAACACAGTTCTGCGCACTTTTTTCACAATTTGGGAATTAAAATAATGTAATTCAAATAGATTTTTGACCCTAAAAGAATTATGATACCTACATGCACCCTATAAAACGTGTATCAAATATTGTTGAATTTAGAAAATAAAATGTTGCTCTAAGTCATTTTATGAGTGTCAACTTTTTGAAATTTGGTATAAAAGTAGAACGTAAAAATGTGTTAATTTTACAGAAGTGCACATAAGTAAGGTTGATTGTGTAACTAAATCTCTGTTGTTACTCTTTTTCACTCACCTTGCAGATGAAGAGAAAGTTGGACCATGGCTCCGAGGTCCGTTCTTTCTCTTTGGGAAAGAAACCCTGCAAAGTCTCAGAATACACAAGGTAATTAAATGCAATGACAGATCTCTGGATCCTGATTCTTGCATATATTCCTATTTTTCCAATTGCTGAGCCTGATTGATTAAGCTCCTCTTAATGTTAAAACACTGTAAAGCAAAGAAGAGGTGGTATCAGCATTTATATATTGCTTTGCTAATTTAAATTACATGAACTGAAGATGAGTTTTAATGAAGTAGCCGGACTTGCATTTCTTCAGTTGAGGTTTGTGTTTCATTCTAAATATAGCATGCACATTTACTTAAAAGATGTTTTGAGGCCTGGAGCATTCTTGGGAAAGTCAATCAGATTTTAAAAAGGGACATAACAATAAACCCTAAGATTATTAAAATTGTAAACAAATGTATCACTTTGCTATGGTAACAGGAATGAGAGAACGGAAATTCATGTAGGCAGAGCAGACCATCTGATCTTAACAGGAGCATAAGCATACTTGCTATCCAATGTGAAAGTATTACGAGTTCGGGTCTGCTTCCTTGCTACTTCTGTGTGGTACCAGGTAGCACAAATACCTGCTGTTTCCATCAGGTGCTTTGTGGGGTAAAGCACTCCTAACCATGAGCAGCAGTAGCAGAGCAGAGCTGTGGATGCATGCCTTACAACTGCATTCTTACTATGTAGTTGCCATAACAATTGTGCTTGGATGTCACACTGCTTCCTGTTCTGTTTGAATTTAGACTGTTTTACGTTTTTTCCCCCACTATAAGCACCATCCCTCCCATAAACGTTGCATTTGCCTCCCAAGGCTCTCTGGAAATGGCACTTCTTTTGAACACACTACAGTAGTGTTCAGTCACTGATGGCTCTTTCAAAGTAGTTTATATTTTATTTCTATTCCTTTAAGAGGTTTATCCAATGATGAATGAAAAGTTAGGCTGCAGATTGTAGGGTTGCTTTTCAGATGTGTAAATGCTGCAGCAGAGTAAAGGAGGTGATGTGTTGTTGCTGAGAGGCACTTGTTGCAGCTTCCACATCCCCCCAAGCCTGCAGGTGGTATCTTCTAATTTCTGAATCAGTCTAAAGGAAGGACTCCCTTATTGGCCACCGTTTATTTAGGTGACACACTGGGAGTTCTCTGCACTCCCAGAAGAGTAAACAGTTCAGCACCAAAGAAAGTACACTTTTTTGTTGACTGTGTCTGTCAGATTCAGAGGAGCTGCTGGACTTGTCAAGCTTCTACAGAGACCTGACTTGTTGTTTCAGGGAATGAAAACAGGAAAAATGAAGCACGAACAAGTATCTTGTGGTTTAATCTAAGGTCAAAGAAAAGAAGCTTTTAGATCCTGTTTTGAATAACTGTTTTTGACTGAGAGCCAGTTTACAGCAGAAGAAAGTGAAGTGTAGCTGTTCTACTGGGGCAGGTTCATGCTGCTCAGAACCCGTAAAAGCTAATTTCAAGTGCCTTATTTTGAACCTTGAATGATAGGCTTTGTGTCGATCTCTGCAGATGATTAGAATGACTAAGCTGTAAAATCACATTTTTATTTTAAAAATACTTTTTACTGACATTACTTTGATTTTGAGTAGTTATTGGCATAAAAGAATCCTTAAATAACATTTGATCCTCCTCTCTTAAACTCTTTGATTTGGTTTTATCTAAATAATATGTAGGCAAATGATGCAGTTCTTGTACCTGCTTTTTTCCATTTTCCCTGGGATCAGGCACTCTAATATTGACCAGCTGATGAACTTTGTTTGCATATAACAGATAAAGTCAGTAAACAGATGCTGTTAAGATGATCCTTCGTCTCTGAAACAGTATTTTCATACCAGCTTCTGTTATTACTCAGCAAAATTAACAGTTAAAAATAGGCCTGCTCAAATCAATCTTTACTTTTCTTCACCTGTTTGGGTAAATGTTAGGATGTGCTATGATTGTCCTTCAGAATAAGGAAGAGTAGAGTGAAATATTTCTAGAGCATAATGAGGTAAATATTAAAATGAACTTGCCCTGCATCATTTAAAGCCATTTCTGTAGCCACTGAAAAATCAGTAAACCCTCTAAGCTCATGCCTACTAAAAAGCTGGGTTTATCCTGAGAAAAAGCAGGGGGTTTTTTGGAGTCTCACACTATATACAAAGTGTTCATGCTTATGCAAATACTACTGGGGTTCCATATCCCCCTAGGGAATACAGCTTTGATATTCTGTGTATGAAGTACTTTACATGATATAAAAAAATCCCCAGGAAAACAAACAAACAAAAAAAAAAAGCCAACCAAAACAAACCAAAAACTAAAAAAAACCTAAAACAACCCAAAAATGAGAAAACAGCCAACCAAACCAAACAAAAAAAGCCCAAACCAGAAAACACTGTCAGCTGTATTTCTTTAGACTCCCACAATAGTAGCTTAATCCCAGCTCTTTTAAAAGCTCTATTCCATATGAATGAGCTGGTTTTTAACATGTCAGAGTGAAAAAATCAAACTGTGATTCAGAGAGCACCTTTGGCTCCTTTTCCCTTTTCACTTCACACTGCCCCTTAATTCCTGTGTCATTCTATCAACACAGAAAATT
Organism: Oenanthe melanoleuca; assembly: GCF_029582105.1. NCBI lineage: Eukaryota > Metazoa > Chordata > Aves > Passeriformes > Muscicapidae > Oenanthe > Oenanthe melanoleuca. The sequence continues at coordinate 27,575,512 of NC_079337.1, read as the reverse complement.
TAAAACACCATATAGAGTATTTCAAAGTCCAATCTGAGACCACTAAGCCACTAGAACTGCTTCATATTACTAGCTCTTTGTCAGCAAAATATATTGAAACCTAAAAATAGATACTTTTTTTTTTCCCTTTCTGTTTGAAGACAAAGCAGCACTAGCACATTTCATATACAGGTAGAACTGTCTGGCTTCTTACAGGAGGTCTGGCTTCCTTCCCCATCAGAAGGCATCAGTGTAGCCCAAAAAGAAAGGAAATACTGTCTGTCACAAGGAAAGGAAAGTATAAACCTGTATCTTTACATGCAACTTGCTGGCCAGTTAACAGAGTGATAATTTTTCAGCCTTGAAATGTGATCCCTATTTCTCCCCTAGTTGGAAGGCTGGCACTGCAGTGGTAGAAGCAGGCAGATTTATCCAAGTGAGGTGCTGACCTCTTGAGTGAACAATTAGCAGAACAATTCTTCATGTTATTGCTTTTGCATTAAGCTAAAGAGTTTAAGTATTAGTTGCAAATTATGTATGAGATATTTTGTTCTCTTGTGAATTTTCCTTGATGTTTTACATATGGCTGTCACTCTCCATTTGCATGGCAGTACCACAGGGCTGGTGCCATGTTCCGCCACACCGACGACATTTGGGGATCTGCGGGCAGCCAATGGCCAGGGACAGCAGCGGCGCCGCATTACATCTGTGCAGCCACCATCGGGCCTCCAGGAATGGCTGAAAATGTTTCAGGTAACCATGTTTGCAGAAATAAGCATCTGAAGCAACTCTGCCTCCATGGTTTATGTAAAGGAGTGCTTCAGTAGAGCTGGTCCTCCTTATACATCCCAGAATGTCTCTGCCTGATTTAGTGTTCTCTTGCAATAACAAATGGGCATCAGCTTTAAGGAATACTTGTTCATTGTTTCAGCAAAAAAAATAACAGCTTTAACTTGTTTCTTAATAATATAATCCTTCCTGTTTAATGCTTTCACATTTTCTGCAAAGTCTGTCCAACGTGTAAGGGCTACCTGCATGGCCTCAAGGCATTTTCACTTGAGACTAGTAAGCTTTGGTGCATGGTTTGCTTCAGTGCAGTTATATCACTAGTTTCATCACAAGTCTGGTGTCTTTTAAGATTAGAAAAAAAGTTTATCAAAAATAGATTAAAAGGAGACTCAGTGTATGTTTTTACTCATCTGTGTTAACTGAACATATCAGTCAGCACATGTGTACCCATCTGAAGGGAGGAAGGGAAGGAAGAGTTGTTTTTTTTTTTTTTCTCTTTTAAAATACCTTCTGCAACACCTAAAAATTACTTATCTGGACAAAAGAAAAGATGTAAAGGACAATGCTATGGATCACTTGCACAGGTTGAAACTGAAATCTGCCTGGACACTAGTCAAGGAGCGCCTTAGCCAATTTTGTGTGTGTTAATATAAGCAAAGTTTGGGGTAGGTTCTGCTTCTGATCTACAACCTATACCATGGACATCTTAACATTTAGCTCAGTATTTATAAGAAGCAGGGATGAATCTTTGTTGTTGAGTTGAAAAATGGAAATATTATGTCTTCCTGTCTTGATTAATAAATTGCTCCTTCTAAAAGCATTTTCAAAAGGAGAAGCTAACAAATACAGCCATTGTTTCAATTGCTGTGACATGCAAAGATAAAAGAACAATATTGTATGTAGATACAGGTATCTATCATACAATTTTGCAAGCAGAAGTGTGCTTTGGCTTGATTCATGCTGCCACATTATGCTATTGATCTCAATCACTGTCAGTTCTGAACATTAAAATAATAATGCAGAGCCTCTTTTCTCTTTATTTTTGAACATTTATGACCTGCTTAAACCAGTGGAAGCTTGAAATTAAGATTCTTGTACACATCATCCAGTTTCTTAAAAATATTCACATTTAGTTACTGTGGTGTATCTTTTTTGAGACTGTTCACAGAAATTTGTCTTTTTAACCTCTAAGAATCATATTTGAATGGTACTACGTATATAAATATATGGTAATGTAATACTACATTGTATTTTAACATTTTGTATTGTTAAAACATTTGTACTAGAAAAAGCTATTTTGTTACTGACAATGTGTTACATATTTTTATGTAAGATTGATAGTTAGTGATAGTTACATATTTTTGAAAAAGATTTCCGAAGGCTGAAGTGTTTGAGAGAGTGGTACAGACAACCATGGTAGTAAGACCAAGGCTATTGGCTGTTTGGTTAGGATAAGTAGTGTATGAGCACATGAAAATTTTGCCTATGTAGAGAAATGTGTACAGTGTGTAATGTAGAAAACATGTCTTAATACATATATATTTAGATACTTTCAACTTGTCAAAATACTTAGTTACAGTGCTAAATGCCTAAATGTTGATCTATACTACTGAGAGAGAGGGAGGCCTCTCTCTCCTAACTGGAGATCATTGAGCAGCACTTATTGATCGTGTCTGTCACTGGTAGTTTTTATTGCATTTACAAAAGGGAATCCCTTACTTTTGAATTAAAAGCTTTCAGAGTCTCGTAGCTCTATCTCAGTGTTACATCTGCTTGCTTCCTCATTTCCTGTGTGCTTATTTTTCACATGAATTTCATGAAAGGGGAAGGTCTTAAACAACCAAATGATAAAAGCACATTCATAGGGGAGGTAGCTCTTCTCAAAAGGCTGGATTAAATGGCACATGCAGCATCATTCTTGCAACACAAAGTTTTGCCTGTAAAGAAACAGGAATGAGAGAACTTTCTTCGTGTTCTGTGTGCTAGTTGAGCTTAATAGCTCTTATTTTATCTGAGAATATATTTCCAATTAATTTTAAAGCTCAGTTTCTAGGGATGTGTTAGGGGGACATACATACTGTTTCATGTAGAACTGTTCTTTGGCATAGAAGCTGACAGTGACCAGTGATACTTAGCTATTTTGAGGACTCTCACCTGTATGTTGGCCTTCAGTCCTTCTCCTGTGTTGTCTTTTCAGATAAAATCAAGATGACTCTGCAAATATTAAGAAAACTTAAGATGGTCTATAAGGGTTTTTATATGTACTTCATGTTGTTATGTTTTATAGTTGATCTAAGCATTTTATTTTGAAAGTAACAAAATAATGCAGAAGGGAGAAACAGTTGTGTAGTTGCACTATCCCTTTAAAAATAAAGTTGTATATGGATTTCAATGAAGTCTGGAAATAAGAATAGAAAGACATTTTTTTAGATTAAAGCCAATTAATTTCTTAGAGGCCTATTTATTTTATCTGGTTTGCAGTGGCTCTTGACTTCAGGTCTTTTTAAAATTCACTCTTAAGAGTTTCTACAATCCAATGCCCAAGTGTATCTTTACAAAATTTATTTCTTTACAAGAAGTTTTAAGTCACCAAATTGCTTGCCATAAGTAAAAAAAGTCAACTGGATGCTAAGTTCATTCAGAATTGCTATTTGCTTTAAAAATTACTAAGCTCTCCTTTCTTCCTACTTCATATACTTACCGTGTTGGTTTTTTTTAAGTAGTTTATTTAAAAATGGCATTGTCATGGAAAACTGATCTTGTAAAGTTGTCCCATACTAATATAGGCAATCACTTTGAAGAACTAGCGAATGCTATCATTTTACCTACAACTGAAAGCATTTTTCTTTCACAGCATTTTAGATAGTGTCAAAAATGCTTTTGCCATGTTTTGCTGGCAAGATCATCATTCCTTTTTTTTTTTTTTTTTTTTTTTTTTTTTTTAGATAAATAGTTGGCTTAGTCACCTAAATTCAAATTGCTTACCATTCTCCATTTCAAAGATGCCCAGGAATGAATACATGTACAACTGAGTAGTCCACCTCCTATGCAAAGCAGGCAGTAAAAATTGTACCATAACTGGCATTGCAGCATTTCTTGCTCTGTGTCTTGTGGTGAGACTAGGTCAAGGGTTGGAGTTTTGGTGCAACCCCTACAAGCAGCTCTGGAGAGATCTGCACTACACTTTCATGCACCTCTTGGCTGTATCACTGGTTTGTTTCAGAGGAGTCCTGCAGACTTACAGCAGGTCTCCTACCGGTCTGTGCTGATTTCCCTTTGGTTTGGCTCTCATGGAAGTTTTGTTACATACAAATTCAACTGAATTGAAATTCAGAGAAACTGAATTTCTGCGAAACTCTGTTATCTGACCTGTAGCAGGGATCTTGGGTCACAGCTCCTTGTAGACAAGGTCAATCACATGTGCTGCAAATGTTTGGCCCAGGGGACCAGACTGGGGACTGAGACTCTGATACGGGTTAATGAGGGGACTTCAGCACCAGCTGCTCCTGAATCCCTCCTGGTGTGACAAACTACTTGCTGTACAGCTCTACAGCTGTAGATGGTGTTTCTTTCAGTGCTTATGTGCTATTTTTGTCCAGACTGAGATACCCTCAAGGTGGGGGTAGGTAGGGTTTTCAATAACTGATCCAAGAGCTGAAAAGAAGTAGGCTCCAAGAAGTGCCCTTCTGCAGGTCTCAGTAATGACAAACCTCCATTAACAGAACTTAGTAATGGAGAGCAGCACCCTGAAGTTAAACTCTTTAAAATAGGTTGTCAATATACCTATTATAGCAAAAGGATATAATTGCTACAAGCTGTAATTGTACAAATTGAGGGTAGCAGATGAGAGCTGAGCAATAGAAGAGTGCAGGTCATGGAAGAGGGGAGGTGCAGCAGTAGAAGAGTGCAGGTCATGGAAGGGGAGAGATGCAGAAAGAGATGATGATAAAAAAAGCAGATGGCAGGTCAGAAAGAAAGTTGTAGAAGCAGCAAATATGTTGTTTATATTGACTGTAAGAAAGGGAAGACATTTACCCAGAGTAGCAAAGGGGGAAAAGAGGGGATAGTTTACAGTTAGGTAGTGCCATCGTCGCAACAGCTGCTTTACTGGATGAGGAAATGGTCCAAACAGCCAAAAGGCTTTGGCTGACAAATCATCACCTTCCTGAGGAAATGGGAGGAAAGATGGGGTATGTTTCTTCATATTCTGAAGTCATTCAAAGTATCAGTGGGCCCTGCTGGCTTCCCAAGGGCTATGTGAATGAATCCTGGAGTTACCTTTTCTAAGGGAAACTCTGCCCTTAATAAAAGCTTTAGTTTAATTTTACATTAAAATTAAACTTCGGTTTTGAAGACAAGGAAAGCAAAGGAAGACAGTTAAGCAAAATTATTTTAAAGATAAAGTGTATTCTTTACAAGGATCTTCAATTTGAAAGGGTGTCTGGTCACGATGTCACCTGTCTCAAAAGTCTCTGGTCATCTACAAGGTATGAAACATTGCAAACTGTTTGGCTCACAGTTACTTTTTTCTTTCTCTTCTGCAATGTTTGTTCACTGTTGTTTCTCATCAAAGCTACAAAGTTACTCCTTATCCTTTCTCCCTAATTAGCTACGTGCAGTTTTCTTGCAAATGGATCAAGCTACAGGGCCCAGAAACAGAATTTACTAGTGTTGTCTTTATTCATGCAAACAGTTGTGTTCATCTGGCAAGGCTTCCTCCCAATTATCCATGCCAGACATTTCCCTCAGAGACCTCTTACCAACTGTAGGTGGAGGTTTGTTTGCTTAAGTGAAAGACTGAGGGGACAGTGTCCTACAGACAACATTTTGTAGCAGTTGATTGCTGAAGAAGATATGTGGGAAGCTGAATGTACCCATCCCCTAATGATGATAGACAGATAAAAGAGGGTTCTGCTTTTAGCCATTAGCAGCTCTTTCCCATTCTTGAATCTTTTCCCTTTTCTGTCCAGTTCTCTATTAAGTTTTAAAAACCAACTAAGTGTAAGAGAATTAGATTAAGATGGCATACAGTGACATTATTAATCAATAACAAATTGGTAACTGCTAGTAACATTTGCCCCAGCAGCAAGTGCTCTTCAGGTAGAGTTGTTCTAATTTAGTAAATGTAGCTGCTTATAAATTAAGAGTAGACTGACCTTGGAAATTTATGATATAAGGAAGTAGCACAAGTATTACTTTCTCTCTTTTTAATTTTCCTAAATTCAAACACAGCTGACAGATGAGATTAAAGACTGCAAACATTTGTACCTAACAGCAGCTAAGCTGTGGGTTAATGAAACAAACAGCAGTTGGAAGGTTGGTGAGATAAACAGTTCAACAGTGCAAGACCTATGGAGAAATGCTCTGTGATAGAAATGTTTCTTTTGAAAGAATTTTATAATAAAAGGTGTTTACTAGCACTACCGCAACTTTGGCTGAGTCAGTCTTGTTTCTTTTTAATATTCTGAGGTATTGGGTATGAGACATGGAAACCCTCATATCCTGTGGTGACGCTGCATACACACAGGTGGATGGGGAATGTTTTCTTGCTAGCTTAAACCATTTTACCAATTGCCCACAGTATGTGGAAAAGCTCAGGTCAGGAACTTCCTTCTCCATTAGGGTGGGCTGTCCAGTACTTGGCAGATATTTGCTGGCAGTGCAGAGAGGCAGCTGCTGTGCACAGCTGCTCTACGGCAGTCCCAGAGAGTGCTTACTCCTTAATGGAGCCACCTTCACTGCTCTGAGGGACTTGGGTCACCTGAAAGCCCCCAAGGCCATCATTTGGGTAAATGATAATTCTATTGACATTTCAAGTATTTTGATGTTTTAATTAGGGAGAAGTCATGCAACATAGTGACCTCTCTACATCAAGTAAAGCTGGATATTTATCTGCATTCAGTTTCAGAAATTCCACCTACTTCTCCCCTTGCCTCATTGTTATGTGTAAACTGCACAGTACACAAACATTGTAGTATGATTGAGACCAGAGTGAATTGTCAGAGTCAAATCCAGGGAACAGAAATTTAGAACCTGAGCAGTAAAGGTCCTGAAATACGTGGCAGATTAATACAGAAATCTAAATTGTAAGGTATCACGCCTTTTTTTAAAGTTTCAGTTATCCTCTTATGATAACTATATCATTTGAATGTGCTAATTTACTTGTAAATGTCACTAGAAGATATTCAAGAATAGGAATGTGAATCTGCTCTCAAAAATTGTGATGTCTCATTTTCTCTCTAAGGCTTTTTTGTGTTCTAATTGTGTTGCTAAATCAGCTAGCAGTAGCTCTTGGTTTTTTCCTGTAATTTTTTTCCTTTGTTTTAACATAACGAATCAAAGGTTTTTTTATGAGCACAGATGAGTTTAAGACAGGATTTTTAGATCCTGAGTATATTAAGTTACTATTTTTTTCCTACAAATAATACTCCTAATCTGCTATGCTCCCAATTGAGTGCCTTATTAAAATCTTCAATTTTTTTAGCGCCCATTAGTAAAAACGTGGAGTAAGAAAATTGCCAGTCAAAATTCCCTGTTTATTCAAGTGTGAATTGATACTTACAAAATATGCATTGGTTTATAGCCAGGATTCTGAAATCACAAGATTGTCATTTAGGGACACACTGTAGTTATAAGCAGACAGTAAGCTAATGTACTTTTCAAGAAAGTTTTTTACTTTCCTTTCCTCTTATTTCAAGATTTTGGTCTACCAGATGAAACATGAAGGTTAAGCTATCATCTTACTTGAATGCACAATAGAGAAAAGGAGTTCATTCTATTGCAACCCCTCCATTGTCTGTAGCATGTGTGTAGATTTCATCAACTTGAAAAGAAGCTTAAGTAATTCAATTATTATTAATATTATTATCTATTTAATTGCCAATCTGTATGTATGTGTATAACAAATCCTTTCTTAGCTTATGAATTAGTGTAGTAATTTTGAATATATTGTGTTGATTAACTCCTAATTTTTATATCATTAACATGAACATTTATCTCCTGGATTTTTATATGCTTGTATGTAGGTCAGTGAGGAAACTTAATTTGACTTATTGGCACAGCAGTGGCACTTACTAATATAAACCAAACCAGTTTGTTAAACTAAGCTCACTGTTTCTTCTTCTTCTCTTGCAGAGCTGGAGCGGACCAGAGAAATTGCTTGCTTTAGATGAACTCATTGATAGTTGTGAACCAACACAAGTAAAACACATGATGCAAGTGATAGAGCCCCAGTTTCAAAGAGACTTCATTTCCTTGCTCCCAAAAGAGGTGAGAATTACACCTTATTATTGGATTATATCAAAATATTGGATTATGGAGTGCATTAGCTGCCATCTTTAGAATAAAGTTCTGTGCTAATTTTGCCAACATAGTGATGTAAACTCACATTAGAGGTTCACAGTTTGGAACACTGCCATAATATGGCTACTGTAATTTCAGGCTGACATATCTCTATCTCTTGGTAGCATTTAAATACTTGGGAATACAGATGACCCCTGTAAACAAAATCCCAATAGCTTTAAAAATGCCTCTGTATCTTAATTGGGCCAGTTGTGGGTTTTTTTTGGGAACCAGTTCTGTTAGGACACACACACACACAAAGATTTCCTCTGGATGTAAGACCTCTCTGCACATTATTCTATGAGTGTAAGCATTATTTTTAGTGCTGTAAGTGGTGAGTGTTTGTTAATGTAATTTTTGAATTTATTTTTGACAAATGGATACCTAAAATCTCTACCAAATAAACCAAAACTAAACCCAGAAAAGTACTTCTTACTAAGGATCGAGCCACACTGTAATTAAGCAGACACTTTACAGTAAATCCTTCACTGAAAATCAGATAATGTTGTATCCAGTTAAATGCTCCACACAAGAGTAATTTGTGATGTCATCACTACTAGAACATGAGGGTGGATATGCAAGGTTATAAACCCAGTTTGCTGCAGTTATTGATTAAGTGTATTTTAGTTGACTTATAAGTAGTAGTTCTCATCTTGATTGATTTTAGGAAGTTAAGTCTCAGTTCCTAACACTTTGCTTTGTGTTCTGGTGTTTGTATTTGATTGCTATGTTTGACGTGGTTTTATTACCTGAAGACTTTCGTGTTCTGTTCTTTGACACTCTTTTCTGGCAAATATCCTATTTTTGAATACTTGCATGTACAAAACGTTTCTTTACTACACTGTAATATCTTCACAGTCTTCTCTTGCTGGCTGACATTTGTAAGGGTTGGAATCAATTTATGCAGCAAGTATTCACTTAGTGCACAGGACGTGAGATTAGTATTTAGAGAAGTAATTCCTGCAGCAGCCTTCTCAGGGCGTGGAAAGGACACTGGGAGAGTAGAAGAGTTTAGTAGCACCTCTGCATCATTGCCATGTTTCCAGAGAGGCTGCCCAAAGCGTCAGAGGCAGAGGAAGGCAAAAAGACTTTATATTTTGAAGAGACAGAAGATACTTGACCAGTTCTGCATCTATTCAGTATGGAAATTTATCAGATAATTGATAAAAGTAACTCAGAGATCAGTTTTCTTTGCATGGTTTTGTGGCACTACTCATTGAAGTACAACCAGTGATCGAGTTTCACTGTAAGTAAAGATCATGTTATAATTTCAGTTTTCACGATTTCTTCACAGAAAAAATACAATACTTAGCAGTAAAAGTTCCTCACTCAGGTTTCTTCACTCTCCTGTAAACTACTAATGTTTAACTTGCTTATTTCTGGTGGGTTTCCTGCCTCTTGAGACTAGAATATTGTAATGTGTAACTTCATGACAGGCTGACTTCACCAGTGAAGCTGGCTTGAATAATTTTTGCTTCCTAACCCCAAGTCACTATCACCAAAAGTTTAAAAAAGCCATTGTGCGGACTCCACCATCTCCTCTGCTGTTCCCTCACCCAGAGCTCCTCAGCAGTGCTGTCCCCAGCTGCTGAGTGCTGACTGCAGTGGGGGTGATGCTCTGAGTTGTAGGGCACGAGCAAGTTGTTGGGATCAGTAGTTCCATGAAGAGGCTTCCCTAGTGAAGCCATCATCCTGTGAAAACACTCTGCCTTGGATTGTTGCTCCGCATTAACATCTGTGATTATATCCAGTGCTGTTTCAATGCACTGATTTTATTACCAAACCAGAACAGGAAAATGATGTGGACAGAAGGGCTTTGCTTCAAAACTATTGTCTGCAATGGAAAGACAGTAACTTAAAAGCCAAATTACCGTGGAAATGTTGGTTTTCCTCCTGAGAAAATAGTTAATTTGAAATAAATGCTCTTGTTTTCTTGCTGAGACTTTAGAAATAATTTTTCAAATTACTTATTTATGAAAGCCAGGTCGAGAAACCAATAGGTAGAATTTTGCTGAAATCAGCCATAGAAATGTTGTTGGTTCTGTGTGTGTAAGTGAAGAAAAAAACAAGGGACTGCTTACTATTGGGTATTATTAACACTTTAACAGAGAGTAGTTCTAAATCCAGTTCAGTTAAAGGTCAAATCTTTGCTACCTGAAATTTTCTTCTCCACTGCTAATCCTAAAGTCAGCTGTGGGCTATGTTGACCATTGACAACTATTTAGATAAATGTAGTCTAGAATATATGTTACCCATATTTAACCTTGTTTAGAATCAATTGGCTCATAAGTTTAATTAACACCAGCTTAAGAAATGTCTGTGTCTGTATAGATAGGACAAGTAATATTTAAACAAACTTCTGTCAACTGAGGAACATTTAGCAAAAAATGGAAAGGGTCTGTGTCATGTTTGAGTTTTGATATGTGCAGTTCTATGTAATGTGTGTTAGGAAAAAACACTTCTTCAATAATTTCACATGTCAAGGAATGAAGACAGAAAGTCTAAAAAGTTAAACAAGTACAGTTGTTGCTCCTGTAACAGAGAGCCTTGCACCAGACCCCAAATGCTGACTCCCTGAGTAAGGAGAGAAGAAGGTCCTTCAGGTTTGTGGCCTGAGGATCTAACACATCATTTAAGGCACAGGTCCTTCCATCTAATATGGAGTCCTGTGTAGTCCCCATGAGCTGCAGGTGATGACTTGCAAGAAATTTATATGTGCAACCAAAATGCAAACAGTTGTGAATTTTTATTTCCTGCTCAGTCACTGGCTTGTCTAGATTACTAAACGTAAATGTTTCTCACAAAGTGAAGTCAAAAATCTGCTGAGGTCAGCAGCCTGCAGTTATGACTTCCTCAGTAAATTTCAGTCTTTGCTGCTTTGAAGGGCAGATTCTGTTTCTTTCTGTCTGTCTGTCTGTCTATCTATCTATCTGTCTATCTATCTTCAGCTAAAGATTTAATTGAAAGTCCTAAACAAAATACATGGCAAGCAGAGTTAAAATGGGTGATCTGATTTCCTTTACAGCTTCTGCATCCTGTTAATTACTGACAGAGACCCCACTGTGTGAGCATGTTAGTCGTTCTCTGCATTAAAGTTTATCAATATTGTTCTTTCTGCAGAGTTTTTAGGGTCTTTGTGCATTTCCTATGACTTTCCTGCATCTTACACTTATTTTCCATGACTAGGGAGTTGCTATCAAGTAGAAAATCTGTACTTGGTCATCACACCCTTAATGATAGCCGTCCTTGTATTTTGGATTGATTCATATGCCTCTGTTTAAGGCTTCATGGAGATGTGGAGATTTTGGGGCCTTTATTGTGGTCACTATATGGCTTATGTCAGTCAGAAAAAGTCTGAATTTTTCCTTAATAAACTTCAGTTTTGTCACATGGAAAAGCTCATTTTCTATTTACTTTCTGGTGCTCATTAGGATTTGCCCTGTGGTTTTGGTAACAAGCTGCACTGAAGTTACATATCTTGATCCTACTGCATCCCAATCCATTAAGCTCCTTGTAACTCCACTAGGAACGTGTTTGAATTCTCATCAGAAAATGAGCAATACCCACACTGCCTTTCCTATGGCTGCAGAGTGGTTTTGAGCTCTGAGGAATGTAGCATTTACTTGTTCTGTATTTGGACTTACTGAGTGACGTTACTCATCACAATGTACATCCCTATTTACTCATGTGTGAACACTGTACTTTTCAGTTCAACTCTTAAATAACTTTTGGTGTAGTTGTTAGCTAAAATAACAGACATAATTATTTTGGTAATAATTCTTCTAATGATTTAAAGTAATGTGGCTTATATTTTTTCAAAAATGTAATAATTATTGCAGCTGACATCTATTTTATTGCAAATGCAAGAATTACTTTGTGATATGATCTGTAAGGACTTAGTTACTTGTGATGATTGTTATATTTCCACATGCCCACAAGAATAAACTGGAGTCTGTTATGTTTCAGAGATTGTTTAATAATTTATTGTTCCAATTTTCTGTATTTCAGCCCCTGATGTGTGATAGTAAATGGAGTTGTTTCACTTTTCTGTTCAAAAGCAGTGCAGAAAATACACTTTCTTCTAATTTTTTTACAGCTGGCACTGTATGTGCTGTCATTCCTGGAACCCAGGGACCTTCTGCAGGCAGCCCAGACATGTCGTTACTGGAGAATTCTGGCTGAAGATAATCTTCTCTGGAGAGAGAAATGCAAAGAAGAGGGTAAGACTGAGCAAAATGATGGATGTAATGGTCAAAGTGTTGCCATCATAAAAAGTGGGGTTAATTTCCATAATAAGCTTAAAGTTTTACTGAGGAAATTCATGTGACTTTAGATTTAGTGCTAGTTATGCTTTGAGCTACATGGTATGTATGTTGAAAGTAGGAAATAAATAATCCACGGAGTGCTAGAGTTTAGGCTTGAATAGCTCATTTGTAAAGTAAACCAGTTGCATGTTTTTAGAATACAGTTGGGTTTGCTTTTTGAGTATTATGTTTGTTCAAAATGCAACCAAAAGAAGTAACAGCTGAGGTGTAAAAATGATAGGAGTATAACCTGGCAGTTTGTAGTGTGGAAGAGAAACTGTTTCAGTAGTTGGTAGAAGGGCTGCTATAATGTCATATCACTTGTAGGGTAATTAAGGCAGAGATGGCACATGGTATTAGGAGAAGGTGCTGAAAGGTTTTCTTGGAGAGGGGCACATAGTCCATTAGCCACATGGATATTATTCTGCTGATGCCAATTCAAGAAGACATGGTGCTCCAGCACTGATATGAATGGGCAAAAAAAGGCTCCCATGAAAGTAGCCATGTATTTGTGCACGTGGAGAATGTAAGCTTTTTTTTTTTAAGAAGAGTTATAGGAACATGGAGTCTGTTTGGCCAGGAAGGAGGGGGATTGAAGAGCACATACATGTGATCCAGAGCAGTCTCATCTTGGACACAGGACCCTGTCCAGACTGCCTTCAAGTATGTGAAGACAAGGACTTGTGAGGGGTTGATGCAAAGGCTTCAAAAAACATAATGTCAGTTGTAGCTGGCTATCTGTGAGGGCACCTAAACTAATTGGTTTTCTTTTGTGGTGGAAAGAAGGTGTCTGACCTCCTAAATCTTCTCTAAAGATTCTCCTCTTAAAAATTTCAATTTTTAAATTAAAATGCATTAAAAGGACAGAGTGAGAAAAAAGGAGAAGGTTGAGAGGGGAGTGAGCTTACGTTTGTGAGCTTAAAGTAAGAATAAATACATCCAGGCAGGAGAGCACAGACAAGCAGGGCAGTATTGCAGCCTTCTTAGCCTCAGTGCGCTGCTCAGTAACATGAAGGAGCCCTTAATTCAAGATTGCAGGCAAAGACCAGGCTAAAGGCAGAAGAGTGAAATCCATATACTGGCAAGAGACAAGACTCCTGCCAGTAATGAAATGCAGTGGATAAAGGAGCTGCATAGAAAAGAGAGCAGGGTGAGAGAATTGTAAAAAAAGCTGTATCCGTAGTAGCAAGACTGAAACAAAGCACTACTGTGTCAAGTCAGAAAGGGCATAGCTATAACTTAAATTCCAGCCAAGAGACAAGAATGCCAAAAGCACTCTGCCTTTCAGATCAAGAAAGTAATTAAAAGCTCACTAATACCAGGAGTCATAGTGAACTTAAAGGTAATGAAGATGGGTAACCAGAGTGGAGAACCATAGACAGAAAGGTTGACTTCTTAAACTGTTCCAGAATAAGCATATAAGTGGTTAAGGAGATTTTTGGACAGCACCCATTTGTAAAACGCAATATTCTGCAGCATTACCTTGGAAAGAGGGATCCAAACCCAAACTAGGAGGTTGTCAGCAGGAAATGATGAACTATAGCATTTTCAGTCATGATGATGGTAAAGATTGTGCTGAACTGACAAGGACAGACAGAGTATGAATCTCTGAGGAGCAGGGTGATGACACTGACACACAAATGTTGGCCTGCAGGAAGTTGTTACATTTCTGCCATATTTTAATGTCAGGGGTCACAGTAAACTTTTGGGAGGGGAGGTGTTTTCTGTGGGGTGGCCTCATCTCTTCCCCTCCCCCTGCTTTTTAAAATTCCATTTTAGGGATTGATGAACCATTACATATCAAGAGGAGGAAAGTAATAAAACCAGGCTTTATACACAGTCCGTGGAAAAGCGCCTACATCAGACAGCACAGGATTGATAACAACTGGCGGCGAGGAGAACTGAAATCGCCCAAGGTAAGGTTCTGAGCTCTGTGCAGGGGGCCGTGAATGAAGCAGGATCAGCTCGTAGCTCGGGTTCTTTTCCTTTTGACAAGCAAGACTGTCCATGCACAAAAAGCAGTGAATTGCTACAGAAAAAAAGAATTCGTGTTTTAGTTTATCCTGGCTTTAAATTATATTCTGACCACCATTTTGACAATGTGTTATGCTTCATGCTGCAAAATCCTTTCACTGCACTTCCAAGAATTTCTGTATTTTGTGAATTCTTATAAATATGCAAGTCTCTTTGAGACAGGTAATCATGGAAACTTGATTGAAATATTATATTTATTTTTATTTTTATATTTATTTTTATTTTTATTTTTATTTAAATATATTTAAACATACAGACACATATATATATAAGTGTATATGTATGTATAGGTAGAGCTGTTGCAACATAAAAATACTCCACAGCTGTTTGGTGATCAATTCATGCTTTATTTTTAAATAGATTCTTCAACATTGAGCAGCACAAGACAATAACTTCATTCTGTGTTAAGATTTTTGTGGAGTTTTCTAAGCGTTAAGATTATTTTAATAACATTGATATTTATCATTACATCCTTTACAATATGAAGATATGGAATATCTTCAATATTTCAAACCTTTTGTAAATAAAATAGCAACTCTCCATTCAAATTTGATAATGAACAAGCAGCCAGAAATGTGAAGAAAACCCACATTTGTGGCTTTTTAAGGCAATTTACATGTTTTCTTAATTAAAAATAACAAAATAAAAGAGGAACAAAAGAATTCCCATGGAAGACCTTTGCCTACATTGTGCTGTTTTTTGGCCGTGACTTATGTACATTTCTTGCAATGGTCTTGTATTTCTTGCCTTTATATGCCACATCAAGTTATCTTGAAATTATTGTTAAAATTACAACCTCTGGCATTATCCAAATGCCATTTCATTTCAATGAACATCTTGAAAAATGTTTGCATATCTAAAATAAAAAATTATTCATCCTATGTATTCTACTAAGGAGTTTAGAATTTTTTTGCTGCATTGCAATAAGATATATAGAATTAGTTTTTCCAAAATCAAGCATTGAAAATCCTGCCTCTATAAAGCATCATTGCAGTCCACATTCCCAATACATGAAATTGTTGCTTTTATTTGTATTTACTTGAGTTGATGGTTTTCTAGTTTTTGCCTTTGGTGCTGCCTGGCGTTTAATACAATTCATACAATGCTTCGCTGGTAAGGGAAAAAAATAGATGTAATCAGCCTTGACCACTGACATACAAAATACTCAGCAAATAATCAGCCCATCATTTTTATTCAAGATTGAAACAAAAGGTAACAGTAACTCAAGTGAAAAATAAAGAAATGGAATAACTGCAGAGGTATAGAGCAGTGTCCAGTTATTAATTCCACCCACTTTTGTTAGTGATTTTTCCTGGTACTTTTAGGTCGCTTGCAGTAACTGCAGTGTGCCTGCTAAGCAATGCAGCATCACTCCACGGAAGGAGGGAACCTCCTTCTTTGGTCCCAGCTGGCAGTAAATTAGACTTGACACACAGGATTAAGGGGCCTTATTATTACTGAAGCAACTCTAGCATTTTGTAATTTATGAATTAGAAGACCACTTTGTTTCTCCTGCTTCTCCCTAATCTCCTGCATTAAATTGTGACTGTTACTTTTGTGTTCTTGGTTGGCAGGTACTCAAGGGCCATGATGACCATGTGATCACATGCCTGCAGTTCTGCGGGAACCGGATCGTGAGCGGCTCTGACGACAACACGCTCAAAGTGTGGTCAGCAGTGACAGGCAAGGTAAGGTGGCTGCTCTGCTGGATTCCATGGGAAATGAGCCACATGTAGAGCACTGGCACAGCAAAAATGCTGCTGTGCCAACAGACCACGCTGCAGGGTGCCCTTTGGTGCCTCTGGACCAGGAATCAGACAATGTAAAAGATTAACATCTGCGTTGCCTTTTCTCACACAGAAACTCCTCCAGTTCATAAAAGTCACCTTGATGTGAAATTGCTATGCTACTCATGTTACCACTGGCATATGTCCTTATTCTCTTGGTAATTCTGCTATTCTTGTGGAGTCGTTTGTGACATGGATTTTAAAGAATTTGGACAGAAACATTACTTTGTCTTCCTTAAAGCTTAACTTAGGCTGCATTTACCCCTCTGGGTCTCATTTTATCACTTATCTTCTAGCATTCTTTCAATTGTTTTCAAATTTTTGCAATGAAGTGTTCATTTTATTATTTGAGATATCAAATAGAGGGTTTGTTTTACTTTCCAACCTATTATATTGCTGAGCCACAAAAAAAAAAATTAACTTGCTTTAGATTTAAATATTTCCTATTAAATTAGATCCAACTCAGGCAGGAGTTTAATAAGCTTCAACAATTTAATTGTGGCTTGGAGGAGCAAAACAATATGTGCAATCAAAAAGACAGTACTGAGCATTTCAGTCGTGTTAGAACATCACAGCTACTCAGCCCACAGGTTTTTTTTTTGAGGTGATTGATCAACCAATGTAGAAAAGGTCTTGGTGAAACAGTACTTCTTCCTTTTAGACTGATACTGTGTGCACTTAGCTTGGTTTTAATGGTATAGATTAAAACAGAGCAGCTGCTGAAGATAACATATTTAAGATGTAAAAGGTATTCACTTCATGATGTGGAAGCTGAATGTATTCAGCATTTGTCATTGCATGCCCAAAAAATCCTTGAAGGGATTGTTAATCCTACTGTGGGTAAGAATAAAATTAAGAGCCATAGGCAGCCTTACCCTGCTGCTATTGGATTCCCTACAACAAATAATTTCCATAATGAAATTTGCATCTATTTTAATTGAAAAGTGCAACCTAAACACAAATGAAAAATACTTGCCTTGTACATACCACACTCCCAAAAGCTAAACATTCCCTTAAATATGTCAAGTTAAGCACAGTGGCATGATTTACTGTTCAGTAATTTTTTGAAAGTAATTGCAAAACCTAGTGTGGCCATTTACCCCAAACCTTTAAGAGAGCCACAAATTTTGCCTGAAAGATGGAAGCATGCTGTATCAGCTCTCATGCTTACTGATACTGAAGAATTAATAAAATAAGAAAACCCTAAAGATTGGCTTGTGCAAGTGAACATGATGTACATGATGTAAAGCCCAAAATAAGGATTCTGTGTTCTTACTGCTTTAACAGAATGATTTCTTAAAACATGAGCACATTGGATGAAATAAGAAAAAAAGAGAACTGTAGAAATGAACATCAGCTATGAACTGAAAAAGATGTGTTTGATAGCAGTGAATTAAGCCAGGAGCCAGTAATTGCAGAAGACCAGTTAAAAATTGTTAAAGAACAGGAAACCTATGTACAACAAAGGAGCAAACCATTTTCAAGGATGCTAGAAAGAGTAGGATATTAACAACAGAAATTACTATACTGTCACTAATGCAGAAAAAATACTTTGGAAGAAAGTTCATATCATGGAAATACAGCGTGCAGTGATAATAGAACATTTCAACAGAAACTCATGCTAACTACCAAAGTTATGTTTTTTCTTGTTAAAGTTGATCCAGATAATCCGTATTTGATTTTTTTTTTTCTAAAGTAATCTTTGGCTTAAAATGAGTACATTTTCAAGAGGTATGATCACAAGGAGAAGATCCAGAACAGGACAGTCAGAAAGCCAAAATGCATCAATGTTTAAATAGAGTAAACTGAAATACTGGGTATTTTGGAGACACTGCCTCAGATAAAGAATATTGGACTGTGTCAAGAGGAGTCAACTAACAGTTAAAGGAAGGCCATGGCAATTAATGCCACTTAGCATTAGATTACAGAAAAAGAGATCCTCAAACTGCCTTGACCTCATTTCTCATGCAGTTACAGGTTTGACTGATAAAAATAATAGTACAGAAGTAGATCGCTGTGTGCACTGAAAGACTCTATCCCCACGACAGAACTGAAGAAAATAGAAAAATGCAAAAATCAACATGGCACATATATAAATGGGTTAGAAAATGCGTAATTATAGAGATCATGTTGTTAAAGTAAATGCAGAATCTTCACGGAGTATTAATCTAAAGGAGTCTTTTTTAAAAGGGGAATTTTTTTGTTCAATCAGAAGTCTCCAGCGGTCTTCTGGCTCTTGCTATGAGAGCCAACTCTTACCTCCAAGACTGCTTTTTCTTAAAGTTTCCATTCCTCTGTGTTAAAAGGGTAACTAAGGAAAATATTTATTTTCAGTGTTTGAGAACACTGGTTGGGCACACAGGTGGAGTGTGGTCATCACAGATGAGGGACAATATCATCATCAGTGGCTCTACAGACAGAACGTTGAAAGTCTGGAATGCTGAGACCGGGGAATGCATCCACACCTTGTATGGACACACCTCTACGGTGCGCTGCATGCATCTCCATGAGAAAAGGTGAGAGCTTTGTGCAGAGGTACAGCTACAGCCTGGCCTGGCATATATATAATTGTGCTTACAGAAAGTTCTCCTGAGACTTGGGGACCTCATCCAGCACTGAGTGAAACACAAAACAGGCAAAACATAAATCAGCACAAGAGAAGAGATTTTAATAGGAGTAGAAGCTTAAGAATACTAAATGAAGAACTGAAAATTGAGTCATGTACTTCAAAAAGTCAGTCTGCATTATTTCAAAGCTAATTCTTTGTTATGCCATGATCCGGTCTCCCACACTGAATAATACCTTATTTTGTCAATGCTACAAACTTTAACTCATTTTATCAAATAGCCTTCTAAGTATTGTCACTGCAGTATTTTATTAAATTTTAACTGATTGTAACATAATTTTTGCAACAGTAAACCGTGTCTTGATTCAACAAACATTGGCATAGCTCTGTTACTTGGCTGTGGCAGAGAGCTGTCGACAGAGATCGTTGGTTGCATATCTTCTTTTTCGAAGAATGATGAGGTTTTTCTATATAAGTTCCATTAATGCTCATTCCATCTCATTTCTGTTATTGCCTAAAAAACCTTATAGAATTATAAACTGAAAAAAAAAATCAAGCAGAATAACTGTTACTTTACTAAAAGGGAAGTTTCTAAAGATCTTTGTTTATTTGTTATAATTAGTCAACTCAGTTATTAAAACCGAATGCCTGTAGCACTGACCTGAGGTCACTATGTTCATACGCTTTCATAGGTAGATACAACAGTCCACAGAATTTCTCATGGCATTGTTTTATGTTCAGGAATGAAGTGCCTTTTTAAATACTGATTGCTGATTATATCAAATTGGCAGATCCTGAGGACATGAGTAGACCAAGGAAGAACACTCCAGTAATTTGAGACCCCATTAAAATGTCACACCAAGCCAGAACTTTGTTGGCTGGTGCACCAACTCTATCTAAAGTCCCAAATTAAAATTCAGAACCCGTTTGTAGCCAAGTGTGATTATTGTAGTACTTTTATGTTTAAGTACAGGAGGGATTTTCTCATTGCTGCAGGGTGGTCAGTGGGTCTCGAGATGCTACACTGCGAGTCTGGGACATAGAGACGGGCCAGTGTTTACACGTTCTGATGGGCCACGTCGCTGCAGTTCGGTGCGTTCAGTATGATGGCAGAAGGGTTGTAAGTGGTGCATATGATTTTATGGTCAAAGTGTGGGATCCAGAGACAGAGACCTGTCTGCACACACTGCAAGGGCATACTAACAGAGTCTACTCGTTACAGGTATGTGATTTTTATCTGCTGCTTTAGTTTCCTTAAGTAACATTTAAAGTTAGTTTATTTCATCTTGTTTATTAAATTGTGGGTACCTAGTACAGAACTATACAGACCACAAGAATACAGAGGCATCTTTGATAAACCCCTCTTTCATCTTGTTACACTACTTAAATATTGTTTTAATTTAGAAACGGAATATTTTTTTTAAGAGTAGCATTTTTTGAAGGACTCAGTACAATAAAGCCCAAGTCTCTATACCAGAAAGTTACATTGTTTTGTGGATTGATTGTGGGTTGTTTAGTTGAGATTTTTTTTTTCAAATCTTGCATGTATTTTGGAATTATGATTTGCTTTCCTTAAGAAATTCTAAACTTACCGTTTTAAATAAATTGGAGGATATAGCAATTGTCAATGTGCCAAAAACCCTCTTTGATTAATGTTTTGATTTATGGAGATCTGTTTATTCTCATTTTCTAGTCCCATCTTCCAATTCTAGACCGTAATTCACAGTAAGGCTGAACCTAAAATTTTAATGATCCTATGTAAATCTCTAGCCTTCTACTTCCTCTTCTCTGAGTACAGGCCAGATATACAAATGTGAGACTTTTTCAACAGCAACATGTTAATGTAGGTGCAGGTTATTATGGTACTGCTTTGTGGCATCTCTCTGTTGCCCACCAGTTACCCCCAAAGCTGGTAAAGATACACACAAACCTCATGTCTTGTGTCTTCTTACATTTACTAACCCAAAACATCATCTTGTTCATTCATAGAATCAAAGCATCACTTCCAGGCATTGAAAGGCAAAAGAAATTAATTTCTTGTGCCTGTTCACACCACAGTCTGTCAGGACTTGAAAAATAAATCAACAAAGACAGTTCAAAATTGGGAAATGGCATCCAGCATGTATCTTCTCTGGTTTGTGATCTAGAAAGTGAAGTTCAGTGCTAGAGACATTTTTCATAAAGTATTTAATATCTCCCTATAATATATTAAATATGAACTAAGTTCCTAATTGGTTTCCTTTCTCAAAAATATGTAGCAAAATTTATCAGAAACTCCAGCTCTTCTCTTATATTCATATGCTGAGGAGTGTTCTCTATAAAAGCAGCAAGCAAGATAACAGTGCTGTACTGCCTACCTACCTCTCAAAAATGTTCTGAGGATTTATTTTGTGTGGGGCAGTTTGGGAACAGATGTTATTCTACCTTATCTTCACCACTGACTCTTGTTTTGGTTAACGAATATTTATGTCTTGCTCTGATACTGTAGTAATAACAGATCAAATAACTGGGTTGTATTACACTTCGATATGTTCTGAAACAAATGGGAAGGAGTCGGGCAGGGCATGCTGGAGGCTACAGGTTCTTACAGGTTTGAAACAGAAAGATTCCTTAAAATTGCCTAGTGGCTCCTGCCCTTCAGCCCCTAACAGGAGAACTCCCATAAATAGAATAATCAGATGGAATAAACCAGTCCTCCATGGCAGGTTCTATTATATCTTGATATTTCCCCATGAGTAGACCTAATATTTTCCAGAGATCCTTTTGCAGCAGTTGAAGACCACTAACCGTGCTGAGATTTCTTACTCTTTCTTACCTGCCTTTGCAGTAACCCACAGATTCTCAGGGTTCATGGATAAGTCATTGATCCAAACCATTGTATGTTTCACTGCAGCACCATCAATTTCTCTTGATGCCCAGCCTTGAACATTTCTTTCTGAATATCTCATGAACATTGAATACAACTGGTTTGCGGGAAACGGGAAAAAGAATTAAAAATTTGTTACATCAGTCAGGTTTAGTTCTTTTTAGGATAGAAAAATGTTCTCTAGTGTTCTCAAGTCTGTTGGGCTACTTGGTACTCCTTGTCTTTTTATCTGAAGTCAGATTATTTCCTGTCCTCTTCTGAAAGCAGGAGACCCAAAACAGGGTCCAGTCAAAGTCTTATCAATGCTTGCTAGAAGTGAATTTTTTTTTATGCCTTCCATTCAGATACCAGAGGGTCTTTTTTAGTGTATTTTCACCTATGAAAATGCATATTAAAATGCATTTAAATGCATTGTATAAAATGCAGTGCATATAGCAGATAAGCAGTTTGTGTGCTAGTCACTCTCCATTCTTTTGAATCTAGGTGCCATGCCCAATCATGTCTGACTGCAGAGCTCTAAGATACTCATTTTCTGCAGGTCTTATAAGAAGCAGCAGCCCCAGATAGTCGAGTTCCCTTAACTGGGTTTGTTTTTTCATTATCAGGTACCAGTCAGTCCACATGGGCAAGTAGTGTCACATTACCTTAAATATAACAAAGATTTCTCCCTAGCCTTCCTTCTCCCAGGCTGCAGCTGTGCCTTCATTCATTCCCTGCCAAGTTCAGATCTTCACACTTTTTACTTGACTTCTACACTCCTTGCTTTTGGTCAGTTCTACTCTTTCAAATGTCACTCAAATCCTAATGAAAATAGTAAATGCCAGATCGCTCTGACACTCTTTCTGGTATCTCTAATAGTACTCTGAACAAAGTAATAGTATCCCTGCCTCAAATTTATCTCCCTCTTTGTAAAAATACAACCAAGACATTCGCTGTTTCACAACTTTTTACTCCATCATGAAAAAAATCATATTTGTTAAGATAATTTTCCCATAAATCTGTTTGCCACTACTTATCACATTACAAAGGGCTTAAAAATTCCTTGTGGAAATTGAAGTTAGGCTGATTCATCCATCCCATCATCTCCTTCAATAAAGAAAGGAATTGTATTTGCCATCTGAAACTTGTCTGTTTTCCATGCGTTCTCAAAGATAGCAGCAGATGTTTCTGAGACTGTCTTAAAACAGCTTGCCTTATGTGATTTTGTTCCCCCATTCTAGCAAAACCTTGTACTCATTTGTCATTAGCATTACTGCTGTGAGCCTACATTGACATGGCTGAGGACTGAGACAAAAAGAAGTTAAATAGCTGGCCCCAATAAGTGTTTCCTTCCCACTGAGGATAAATGAAGGGTTTTTGACCTTCCTCTTGATGAGTTGTTTTTTTTTTTTTTCATTTTGTTATAATTCTGGTTGGGACTTTTTTCATACAATAGTGAAATGGCTCTTGCTAGTTTTATCTTGTGTTGTGCTCTGCCTTTCTGGTTTTGTCCAAGTGTGCTCTTTTATACACATCTATTGATCTAGTTTCTACTTTTTGTACAATTCCTTGTGGTTTAGCCAAGTGGGTCTCAGTAATTTACAATACTTGCTATGTTTCTTTTACACAGGATAGTTTGTGTCTTTAAGAAACTGCCAACTGTCCTGAACTCTTCTTCCCCTCAGAGAATAGATACATAAAATCCTCATGGGAAGGAAGTCTCGGGTTTCTTAAGTATGCCTGCTTGAAGCCCACTGGTTTTATTCTACTGCTTTTTCCCTTTTTGAGAATTCTGGACTCATACTATTATCACTATAGCTCAAGTTATTTTCCACCTTTCTGTTCCCTACATGGTCAGTCCTCTTGGTCAAAACAATCTCATATGTTAGCCTGTATGCTTTCCCTACAATCATTGGAAAGTTATACTTCCTAACTGTACACAAGTAGAGTTACAAAGTAGCTAAATTCTACATTTTTCAATTACATTTCTTTCCAGTTTCTTATGTTGTGAGTTTTCTGTAGATGATTCAGGTAATGTTGTTGTCGTTCTCCTGCTTGAAGTTCTTAGGACTTGTAAAAAGCAAGGTTGGCTTTTTAACATCTCCATTTGGAAAAGTACTTTCTCTTACCTTTGCATACTGCAGGGTAGTCAGGATCTGATGTGATTAAAGGAGATGTATTGCATTTCAAAGACCAGTGGCTGAGTCTGTTTTCAAATCATGTCCCTCAAGAGCCCACATGTTCAACAGAAAATTGCACTGATCATGAAGTACCTGCTGTGGTAACATGGCCATCTCTACTGACTCCTTACTTTGTACTGTACTGAATATATATAGTATCTATATATATTGCATTTAGTGACTAAATGATTAATAGCCTTTTTTGTAAGGTCCTAATATAATTGCTTGTAATAGATTTACCTTTTTTGTAGTTTGATGGTATTCATGTGGTGAGTGGATCTCTTGACACTTCCATCCGAGTTTGGGATGTGGAGACAGGCAACTGCATTCACACTCTAACAGGCCACCAGTCACTCACAAGTGGAATGGAACTCAAGGACAATATACTTGTGTCTGGAAATGCTGATTCTACAGTCAAAATCTGGGACATTAAAACAGGACAATGTTTACAGACATTGCAAGGTAAGTTTAAACTAGCTTCATGTAAATCAAGCCGCCTACAGTGTTCTGTGCTAGAGATTCTACATAAAAAAAAAACTTTAAAATAATTATGTACAAAGAAACAAGCACTGACCACTTAAAACTTGAATGTTTTTCTGATGACAGCTGTGTGATCTTTTTCTGAACTAGAAGAACAAAATGTATTTAATCTAATCTATTAAAATAATGTGAATCAAAGGCAGATGGTCTGGACTGATAGCAATTTGCTATGGGTATATTAGCATAATAAGCCACATAAATATGTAGGAAATTACATTTCAAAATAGACAGTCAATGTATTTATTTAGGGGTCACTTGAATGTTTCAAAGCCTTCAGTTTAATTGGAGGCAAAGTACACTGCCTGTTGCAATAAATCAAGAGATGCAAGTGGAAGATGTTTTCTTTATTTCATTAAGGAGAAAGATTTTTTTTTTTTTTTTTTCTCTCCCTCCATGTTGACAGTTGCCACTCAGGCATCATGCACACAAACCCATGGTTGTGTTTCTCCCCACAGTAAAAGGTCTTCTATCATTCTCATATATTATATACAGCAGTGCTGGTTGGAGCAAAAAATTTAATTTCCCTCTAAAGCAAACTGCTACTTTAGCAGTTTAACAGACATATAGTCTTTAAGCTATATGTCAGTATTTACTGATGGAGTAAACTCAAAATAACACTTCAGAGGGACTTTGAGACAAACTCTTACAGCAGTCACCTTGTTGTGGATGGTTAAGTTCATTTTCATGGATGTCCAAGTGCACGTTTGCCCAACCGCTGATATACAGCACGAGATCACTGAAACAAAGAGAAAATACTGGGGAATTTTTTTATACCTGCCTTCACTTTTTGAAAGCCTGGCAAGGCTTCTGCACCTCTTAATGTACAAACCCAGAGTTATAACAGATAGTTCTCTAATAGTTCTAATAGACGGAAGGAGCTGTGTGCAAATAGCAAGGTGTTTATTCTAGATGCAGCATTGTCTGACATTGCTTTCTAATTAATTACAAGTAGAAATGTTTTTGTTTACTCTTACAGGTCCCAACAAGCACCAGAGTGCTGTGACCTGTTTACAGTTCAACAAGAACTTTGTAATTACCAGCTCAGATGATGGGACTGTAAAACTTTGGGACTTGAAAACGGGTGAATTTATCCGAAATCTAGTCACATTGGAGAGCGGGGGAAGTGGAGGCGTCGTGTGGCGAATCAGAGCTTCTAACACAAAGCTGGTGTGTGCAGTTGGGAGTCGCAATGGGACTGAGGAAACAAAGCTGCTGGTGTTGGACTTTGACGTGGATATGAAGTGAAGGGCAGAAAGATTAATTTTTCCAAATGTGTAGATGATGTTCTCCTTTCCTTCCCCCCTGAAAAAAAAAAAAAAAAAAGGAAAAAAGAAAAAAAGGAAAAGGAAAAAAAATCCCTTGTCCTTGGTGGTGCAGGATGTTGCCTTGGGGCAACAGATCCTAAAGACCTACAGACTACGAAGGAGAAGACAAAGGTGAAAAACTATTACTGACAAGAGAGGCTTTTGCTATCTCGTCACATAAAAAGGCTACACTTTTGACTGGGGCAGCTTTGCAAAAATACAACTTTAGAAATGAAACCAGGTGCAGTTAATTTCTTTACTTTCCTCCAAAAACTCCTTGAGCAATTTGGAGTGAAAAAAAAAAAAAAGTTCTTGTTAACAAGTTATTTTACTACAAAGATCTTGAAATAAGCTGCACAGGCAAGCCTGCACATGCGCCCCTGAGTCACCCTGGGTCCCAGCAGCCCCTCCGAGCAATGAGCTGTCCCTTAGCCCTGCTCCAAGCAAGGGGTTGGATGGGACTCCCTCTAAGGTCCCTTCCAACCTCCACCAGCAGTCACTGGCTGACTTTCAAAAACTAGAGAGCATCTGCAATGAGAAAAACAAACGAAAACAAAGAATCCATTCCTGGTGTGGAAAAGCTAAAATATTACTGTGAATTGTTTTGTGCAGTTTTATCAGAGCTTTTTTTTTTTTTTTTTTTTATTCCTCTTTTTTTTTTTTTCCCAACCATTGCCAATGTCAGTCACAGTATTAGCCTCTGTTTAATCTATTTACTGTTGCTTCCATCTATACTCTTCAATGCAGAAGTTGCTCTGAGGTGGCAAGCTGTCCTGGGTTTTGAGAGTCCTCTGATGGATTTAATTAATAATGCTGGTGCTAGAAGTAGGTCTTCAATTATGGGATTGTTGTCCCACCCCTGTACTGTATTCCCAGTGGCCAAACTTATTTATGCTGCTAAATGAAAGAAAAAAAGCAAATTAATTTTTTTTATTTTTTTTTTCTGCTGTGACGTTTTAGTCCCAGACTGAATTCCAAATTTGCTCTAGTTTGATTACAGAAAAAGACTTTTTGCCACTGAAACTTGAGCCAACTGTGCCTCTAAGAGGCTGAGAGTGGAAGAGTTTCAGAGAATTAAGAGTGAAGTTTGCCTGCAAATAAAGAATTGAGTGTGTGTGCAAAGCTTATTTTCTTTTTTCTGGGCAAAAATTAAAACACATTCCTTGGAACAAAGCTATTGCAGCCTGTTCTGTGGGGAAAATCTTCTTTGTGAGGGCTGTGGTGAATGGAATGAACATACATTAAAAAAAACTGACAAAATTTTAAAAAAATATTATAAAATGCAAAAATTAAAATAAAGTTGCTGGTCAGTCTTAGTGTTTTACAGTATTTGAGAAAAAAAACAACTGTTACAGTCATTTCTGGGAGGAACTGACAGAGCAAAAACGTTTCTGTAAAGATATCACACGCAAACAAAATGAGAATAAAGTCAAATGGTTTGCCTCATTCTCCAAGAGCTTCTCTACTCAAGCTGAACTGTGAAAGTGGTTTAACACTGTATCCTAGGCGATCTTTTCTCCTCCTTTTTTTGTTTTTGTTTTATTTATAGTCTGATTTAAAATAATCAGATTTCAGTTGGTTAATTTTAGTTATGTAACAACCTGATGTGATGGAGGAAAACAACCTTTAAAGGGATTGTGTCTATGGTTTGATTCACTTAGAAATTTTATTTTCTTATAACTTAAGTGCAATAAAATGTGTTTTTTCATGTTAGTATGTCTTTTTTAAAATTTTTTATTTTCTAGTGTTAATTTAATATTATGTATCCTGTGAGAGGTGAAGCAGTCAAGTTGCTCATCTTACTGGTATATGCTAAAATATGTCTTGGGACTTTTTATATAAGTCTTCCACAGGTGTGTGAGTGTCCTCTCCTCCAGTTACCGTTTAGGATTTGTCACGTGGGTCTGGACAAACATGCAGGAAGGACATTCACTCCTCACAGGGAATGTGTCAGGGCCCTGCTCTCTTGGGGAGGCAGCTATAAAAAGCTGCTGAAACTTTTTCCAATAGCATCTCATAACTGCATCTTAAATTGAAACCTGATGTTTATTATTTATGGATTTCAATCGATTGCAGTTGACAGCAAAGAATAAATCCATAAATGCAACTAAAATCAAAGTTAGGATTGTAGGAGAGCCTGAAATAAAGCTTCAGAACAAATAATAAAATAACGTCATTCCACATCAGTCCAACGGTAGTTTTATCAGAGCCCTGAAACCAAGGTAAGTCATCATCTGTCTCAGAAACTTAGCACTTGAGTGTCAAGTTCTGTCTCAATTTTCCTTGACTAAAATAATTGTTTTCTTCTGTGTAAGCTTTTCTTTCAGGGCATAGCGTTTGCTTGTTTGTGACAGTTTTACCCTATAGAAAGCGGTCATTAAAAAAACTGAAACAAAACAGTAGAAGAAAAAATGCATGGATAGAAAGGGAAAATATTTATATACTTACACATAAGGCTATGCAAATAAAATTTAATTCCAATCCTTACATTACGCAACATGCAATGGTAAAGGATTATACTTCCATCTGGCCTCTGGAGATTAAAAAGCCATTTGAACTGACTGAGCAGCTCCAACTTGTAAAAATATGTTCCTTGGGTTGGTGCTTAAGGAAAAATGCTTGCAGCTAGCACTGACAGTATAAAAGCTGTGATTGTCTCTTATTTATGTAAAATCAATTAAAGAGTTAATCCTTTCTAAAATGGCAGTGAATGACTGCCAGGACATGTTATGGTTCTGCTGAGAGTGCAGGCCAGGACTCTGGGCGCCTTAATGGCAGAAGTTTTGCCAGTGTGGGCTGAAGTACTTATGAGAGGGGATGGAAATAGAAGGGTAGAAATACGAATATTTAATAGAATGAGCAGAACAATAGCTTTTAAGATTATATAATTTTCTTCCATGATTTTTAGAAATTGTAACAACATGTTTTCAAAGACTGAAGGTACTGGCTGATGGTGCAGGAGGATGAGAGGTTTCTGAGTAATGTTGCACTGGAGGGCAGGAATACAAATCTGGGCAGAAGAGTGAACTGACAGAGGAAGGAAACATACAAATCAAGGTATTTTAGGCAGCTAATATGAGCAGGAGGAAAATGTGCTTAACTAGAATTGAGAAGTTTTCCTGTTGATAGTGTGGTTACAGCATCTAAAAGTTCAAATTCATACAGAATAACTTGAAGCAAACCATATTTTCACATTCCTTCATCGCAGATTTAGGTTCAAATAAACTATTGGCTGTAAAGTCAAGATATGATTGACTGACACATTAAATACAAAAAACAACAGAGTACTTAAAAACAGAAAAGCTTTTCCCATTCAATAAAACAACTTTACAAAGTTAATTGTGTTAATACTTTAAAGACTTATAATTTTGTGTAGCCTGTTTAGGTTTTTAGGAGTTGCTTATGAGCTATCTGAACAACTCAGCTCAATAAGCAGAAATGTTGTGATTTAAGTGACAGGATTTTGAAGATGGGCCTGTAGTAAACACATTACATGTAAGAAACAGCAGTTTCTCTTCCCCCACCCCCCCCCCCCTTTGTTGATGTATTCACCATAATATAGTTCACAATATGAACTCTTCTTTGGCACGTGCTTCAAGTAGGACTGCTTAGGAAATATTTTCATTTAGTGTAATTAGATTTTGATTCTAAGATGGGTGGAGTGTTGTTTGGGATTTTTTAAAAATACAAACATTTAAGAATACTTGTATAAGAGTGTAGCATCTTTATGTTCTCAATACACAGGCAGTTCTTGAATCCAGTGGCTTAGCCATCATAGGCTATGTCAAAATATTGCAGCTATGCTAAAGAGTGAATTGCAGTGGTGTTTCTGGCATTTCTGCTCTCTTTTCATGCTGATTCCCCTTTTAGTTTTAGCCCTAGAAAGATCTTCCTTACTTTCTCCTATGTGTCAAACCAAGTCAACAGCATTAATGATTTTTTATGTAATAATTCTTAATGGACCTTGATTTTATCCAACAGTAAATCAGAACTAGTATTGCCACTTCCTCCAAGAGCCTGTTCCTGTGGTCTCAATTTACTTATTCAAGAGATAGGACTAGACATTTAACAGCTCTGTCTGTGCCAATTTGTAGTTCAGATCAGCAGCTTTCCCAATAGAACACAGTGCTGCCTTGGAGACTACAAACAGGATTCCTTCAGGAATCCTAAATCTGGAGCAGCTCTCCAGGAGCACATACCAGGGACTCAAGCCACTGGAGGAGCATATGGGACCAAACCAGAACTAGTCCAACATGTCAAAAATACATTTATGTGGACATTAGGTCTTCAGAACCAGCATTTTGTAATTGGCATTACAGTTCTGTTCCTATGCACAGCATTATTTGCTGGTATGGACATAACCATCAACAGCTCCTCTCCCACAGCACCTCTTGTAATCCTCACTTGTAATCAGAACCAGCTCCCATCCCAACAGAATCCGCCTGATATCACTTGCAAGATTTTGCCAAAGCAAAAAGCTCAGATGCCTTCAACTCTTTTAGCATTCCTATGGAGAGGTTCTTCTAATCGGCTTATGGAATCCAGTAAAAAGAAATACAAATCTCTTACAATCAGTCTGGTCAAAATCTTCTACCAGTAAATCAACACCTGATCATTCAGAGAAAGAAACAGTGAAGTTGTGCAATTGTACAGAAGAGCCAAATAATAATAATAGTAATAATAATAATAATAATAATAATAATAATAATAATAATAATAATAATGACAAACTTGCCAGTAATTACTTTGGTCACTCTGACAAATTGTTTATTATTTAAAGGATAGTATCCAAGCCATATCGACCACTGAATCTTTAATAAAAGTGGGGATACTATTTCTTTCCATCTCCTGCCATTCTATTTATAACCTTGATCCCTGTCAATGTGCAAAGATACATGCTATGGAATGACATTTACCATTTTATGATAATATATTATGTTTATGATTATACATGAAGTATATGATCTATTTGATATATACCAGGATTGTCAAACTTCATCTAAAAATGGCATATACAATTTTTCAAACACCTCTTCAAGCATTAGTGCAGGTTTATAAGTACAACATATGTTTTTACATAAAAGCTGTTCCAGGTTTCTTCTGAGACAGAGAATCTGACAAACCAGTTGTCACCAAAAGGTCAGCAGCCGGTCCAGGCTCTTGCTCCCTGTTCAAGTTGCCCACTGGCCCAGCAGCTGCAGGGCTACTTCAGGGCAAAGAAGTGAGTGAATTGTGCTACCAGAAGCAAGAGCTGCCAAGGGCAAATGGTGCAGCACTCTGTGAGACCAGTTCCTAAGAACCAATGGCTTTTTTTAAAGCAGGATCATAAGTTTTGTCTCCTGGAAGCTGGGAGAGGTCATGGTCTAAGAAGAGTGAAAAAACATGGAAAGTCAATGTAAGCTGGATCAGAAGTGACCTATGGAATTCAGAGAAGGGCAGATGACAACAGTTGGGGCTTTTGGGGGGCAAGGTGGGGTGGGGAGGCTTTCCAAGAGATTATAATTTTACATCCTTCAATGACTACTGTGGAGTATTTCATCATTGTCATCAACAAAGCACAGGAGTAAGATTTTTAATGAAGCCGTTAGTTGGGCGGCCCTGTAATGGAGGATATGATCAACGCTGCTAGCTCTGGCTTACCTGAACTGCTCTTACCTGGAGCAGATTGTTTGAAGATGAATGAAATGCCCTCAGACCTCCTCCTTGTTTGCAGTTCCTCATGTCTGAGATGCAGGTTTCGCAGGCTGCTTGCACTGCATTATTTCAGACTGCTTTCTTCTTTTAATTTAAAACAGAAAACATGGAATGTAGAAGATCCAAAACTTTCAAAGGCAGTTTCCATTGCCAAAGGAGTCACATTTAAACTCTAGTTCATTCTCTAGATTGAATATTCAAATCTGACAGTGTGAGAAGATGCTCACACCTTGGAGAGGATTGATGATTTGTAAGGGACAGAAGGATTTAGATTATGGCTGTAAATATCAATGTGGTAAACTGAGCAGTACTGCTCTTCCTAAACTGGAGTTTTATTTTGAGCTCCTCAGTTTGAAATTAATTTCTAGCAGTACCACAGCTTTACAGATAAAAGGAGATTATAAAACTTGTTTCCTTTACCCTGTTATACAGAAAATCTGAGTACTACATTCCCCTCTCTTTTCAAACTGCAATTTTCTTTTAAGTTTCCTGATACATTTCAGAGGTGATTTTAAATGTTCACATAGTTTATAGTTTGGAATAGGGAAGAATTCAAAACCTGAAGACTAGATAGGGCTCGAAATATGTTCCTTCAGACATTTGCTGCTTTTTGTCTGCTTTGGTGTTCCTCCTGTTAGTTCTCAGTAGTCAGAAGTGAACATTTCAATTAACTAACATCCACATTTTCCCAAATAAACAAGTTTTATAGAAACCTTTTTTCGTTGGTATTTCCACTGTCCACTTAGCATACACCTTACGCATGCACTGGCTGCTCTTTACCATTCTGCTGACTACTGCAAAATTTCAAATACTCCAATTTCATGCAAAACAACACAGTAACATGATGTTCCTTGTGTCCTCTCTTCAGTCTCACACACAATTTTAGATTTCAAACCCGGAAACTGGTATGTGTGGACTTAGCTCCTCATGGACAGTCATTTCCAAGCAGAATCAGCTCTTGAGGCCTCACTGTTTATTGCTGTTGGCCATATGGCACAATATGGACAACCCAGGGTAGAGGAGCAATAAGGAGGAGGAATGCTTTGTGTGAGATACCACTAATGTGTTCATCTTGTAAAAGGGATGTAGCTCCACAAAGCTTGTAAGTCTCCAGTTTGATTTGAAAAATTCAAGACTTCAGCCTGAATTTTAAAAGGCTCAAACTACATATTCATTTCTATAAATACACATTCTCATCTTGGAACATGTAGAGCTTTACATATTTAAAAAAAAAAAAGACTTGACAACTACACAATTTTTCTGTTTTCCTCTGTTTATGCCTCTTAGTTACTATTTTCTTTGACACTTGCACTTCAATTTCCTTGTGTTTCCTTTAGTCTTTTGTCCTGTTCCCTATGTTTTTATTTTTATGTTTTACCATTCATCTCCCTATTTTCCGAATTTTTATCTTTCTCATCTTTCTCCATTCATGAACATCTCTGCTTTGAACTGTCAGAGCCAGCTCTCCTCTCTTCCCTCATTCCAAGATGTGAGTTGGCAAGCTGGAGTCTTTTTCACACCCCTCTGCACATACAAGATATATAGGAGATACATAAGCCAGATGAGAAGCAAATATAGACGACTCAGAAAAATTAATTTAAAATCATTAATTTATTTTTCTCATCTAATGTTTGTCTACCCATGGTCCACATATAACTCAAATGGTCCAGCAGCAGCAGGATCAGGCCCTCTTAATCACAGACTAGTCTACCACCAATTTCACAAGCACCTGAGCAACAAGCATTGTCTAATTCCGTACTCATCAAGCATTCTTTCTGCTTCCTGACAAAATATAATATTTTATTTAAAAATTATATTTTCTTGCATCTAAGGAAATCTAGTATGTAAAGGTAATTTTGAAAACACTCCGTATTATGAAACATAGGTAATACATGATTTTCTAAATCTATGCAGTATTTGGAAGTTACTTTGGTTAGCAAACTTTTAGAATATTCACCTCTGGACAAAAACTGATTATCCTGACAGATACCTATTTTATAAAGCTCTGTATAATAAATAAGAATTTGAGGCTGCAATCGAACCTGTATTCCAAACTCCACAAGAGTGGCTGATATTCCTTCCACTACTACCAACACAGCACAGCTGGGATAGCATGGTCTGTCAGAGGATCTTAGGAATAATACAGAAACCATGTCTAAAATAATCTAGTGCACATTGCTTACTAATTCTTAATATTCACTGACAGTGTAAGCAATAAAAGCTCAGGAGGCAGTGTAGGATGTGACTGTGGACCAGGTACACCATGCTGGTGCTGCTGAGATTTTACTGTTCTAGTGACACAATATATCCCACTGAAAAAAACCATAGACATCTGAGACTTGGCTTCTGCGTTGTCCTAAAACAACATCACTCAAAAGAAAAAGCAACTATTAAGAAGGACACAGTGTCCAGAGCAACAAAGTAATAGATAAGACATTCCCCATCTTTGCAGAACAAAAAACGGCAAAACCAACCGAATAAAACACTCATAACAACAAGCCAAACCAACAAAACTCAAACCCAAGCCCCTGAATCTTTTATCTTCTTGTTTCATTTCATCTTAATGATACTGTTAACAATTGCAGGTAGCCTCCTCACCCTGTAAATGTATTCCCACTCAATACACAGCCCAAACTGTGCATACCATACTCACAGATTGTATGGCTGCATTTACTCAGTGAGACAGTTAAATACTATTTGCTACAGAGTTGCACTTTTTAAAAAAATTTTGTTTGTTCTATCCAAGCATTTTGGTTTTGCTTGTTGTTTTACAAACAGAGCAGAACAGCAGCCACTGCTTCCCCCATGGCTTGAACCAGGCTGACAATAGGTGAGTGTTCCTGCTCATCCTTTCCAGGCTGAAGGATCGCTGGATCAGAAAAAATAAGTTAGAATTAGACAGAGGTTCAAAGTTCAAAAAGCAGGACATGTGACTAGCATTGTATCTGAAATGTCTGAGGTGCAGAAGCCTTTCCTACTAACAACCAGACGAGTACCTTGCATAGCTAACAGGAGCCACCACATAGCAGACAAAGGCAGCTAAACCCAATAGGAAAGGGCGCAGAAGTTCTTCCATAGATATAATGAGTTCACCAGAGAAGAAAAGAAACCTTGAAAAAATATCAGCATATTCTGATTTGCTCTTAGAAAATCCAAAATTCCACATGACACCACCATTATGCAATCTGATTTATCAGACAGCACAATGCAGACAAAATCCTTGTGACACAAAGACAAAAGTTCCTTTAATCTTTGATTTTCCAGACAAGTTAACTCTGATCAGTACCTGAGGCCAGTTATTTATGCACACAAACAAGAACTTAAATTTTCTGCATCACAGAAACACCCTGTTCCCAAACACTTGGTCAGCAGGAGCACACCCAGTCATCCCTTCAGCCACCAACCTTTCTCTCCAGGCTGGCCATAACAACCACACACCCAACAGACCCTCTATAAAAGGATCTCGATCTCTCTTTCTCTCCATGGGTGTTCTCTAAAAATTCAGGATTTTGTCCATAAAGATTCTTTTTCCTATCGTTTTGGCTTTTGGTAAAAGCAGCAAAGGTGAAACAAAAGACACTGCTTTACAGGCAATGAGTAACTGTGTGATAAACAGAAAGAAATTACCCTAGTCAGAAAAGAAATGAAGAAGTAATATCTTATGCTAAAGCAAAATTTACCTTGCCTGCATTTTAGGACACTTCTACTGTACTTGGTAAGAGGCTGGAGACAACTAACTGTGAAATTCATGCAGTATTTTTCTTTTCCAGGAGGGATGGAAGCCCTGCTATTTCAATCTGCTCTTCTTACAAAATGTGGAAAACCTACTTTCAGTGTAACCCTTGTCTCTCTGCCAGCTCAGGATGTAAATTTTGCACCACTCTTGGAAAGCAGCATGGTTTCCTGAGAGCCATTCCTTTTTGGAAGCCTGCTGTGAGATGTTGCACATCCTCTGATGTCTGTGTTTGGTAGAAAGAGCATGCCACTGCCTAGGTTTTCATCTCACATCTTCCTAGGCGTTTTCCAGCATCTCAAAGTGCATTGAACCCTGAGCAATTAGGAGTTCAAGCACATAATATAGAGGAATGGATAATAAGTCCCCAGGAATGCATCCAGCTACAGTTATACTCCATGAAGGTTAGAGGTCCAACTCTTCCTCATTTAAATCTAATGTTGAAGGAATTCATAGTGCTTTATGCAAGCTATTGATTTGCAATTTTACTGCAAACAATTTACAATCAAATGAAGTGAAAGCTAGAAGCAGAGTACATTAATGACCTAATTTTCCTTTTGCATTTCTCTTCATTTTATCTTTCAGTGAAGACCAATCTTAAAATATTGGATAATTGGCCAGTAAATAAATGATTTTTTTTTTTTCTTTTAACTATTACTGCATAAAAGCTGAACTGTTGGTATGAACTGCAGCATTGTCTTCTGCTGAGGACAGTCCTATATGACCAACCTCCAGCAGCAGAAATTGGGACAACAACATTATTTTTCAGACTGAGAATTCATACTCTAACAAAGTAGTACAAAAATGCATCACAGTGTCTGAATAAAAAATTTAATGTTCTGGGCTAGATATATGTAATTTGTAAATTATAAAGCCATGTGCATGCTAAGATGCTTCTTAAAAAATACAGTAACTATTCTGTCAAAAACATAGAAGGAATGTCAAAGCAGCTCTTGTAATAGTCCTACACCAGGTGCAGCTAAATAAGTGAATTATTGTTTTCTTAGGTTTTGAGGCAGTCTAAAGGCATTGCTCAA
The DNA here is from genome assembly GCF_029582105.1 of Oenanthe melanoleuca. NCBI lineage: Eukaryota > Metazoa > Chordata > Aves > Passeriformes > Muscicapidae > Oenanthe > Oenanthe melanoleuca. The sequence continues at coordinate 27,539,379 of NC_079337.1, read as the reverse complement.
GCACCAAACCTCAGCCTGGGGGCAGGAGCTAGGGAAGGTGGTTGTTTCACAGTCAGTCAGTCTGAGCCTTGCTCCTACAAGACACTCTCTGCTGCCCTGTGAAAATGGATCTAGTGGTGAGTTGATCTGCTGAGACATCTGGAGAGCTCACATTTTTAGAAACCATTTATTTTCCGGAGGTTTAGGGAGTTCAGCTGGCTCAAGGGGGTCAGTTAGCTGCCAGCACAAGGGAAACAAGTGGCCAGGAGAAAGGTGGTCTGCCTCTCCCAGCATCCTGATGAGATGCTAAAACCTCAGGAGACACTGAGTTAGGCTGATATCTCAAAAGGTTCCAGGGAAAGCAGAGATGCTGCACTCATCTCAACTCCTGCCATTCCCACATCTCCTGTCTCGTTCCCATGCTTGCCTGACACCCAGATCCCATTCAGATGGTTAAGTCTCTCTGGTTACAGTAATCAGCCAGGTCAGCTTATGAGCCACATCCTATGACCAGCTTAACCATCCCAGCAAACATCTGGGATGTAACACTGGACCAGACTGGACTGCTTTCCTTAGAGAAGTGATCAGATGTTTTGCCCCAACTTAGTTGTCCATGTCTAGGCAATTAGTACACTCTGAACACTGACCTATGTGCTGCTGGTAGGGAAAGAAAGAACACTTCTGGAGGAAATAGAAAGACTTATGCTTAAGACACCATAGGCTGTGCCCCCTCAACACCACCTTATGCAGAGACAAATCAAGCGCCCAGAAACTAAACTTTCCAATCCATCTCTGTGCTCAGCCCTGCTAATTTCTGTGATGCTGCATGGAAAAGGAAGAATCTGCTGGAGGAGCAGAAACCCTGCACGCTGCTCAGAAGATGTTCAACATCTGCAGCAGACCCCACTTGTTTCACCTCCAGATGTAGCTGCACTGTGTCTGCTCATTATAAGCCCAAATGAAATGCATAGCAAGAACCTGCAGTGACAGAACTTGATCCCAGCATGGAGGAACAAGTCTGAGCTCTGCTTAAGATGTGAAATTGAAAAACATTGAGACACATAATTGGGCAGAAAGTTGGGCCTGGCCCAACTCCACTGAGTAAGGTAAATAAAAATGCCATCAAGGAGAGAAATGCAGCATGGTAAAAGGAGGTTTGGATTGAGCACACAGTCTGTCCAATGGCTTGAAATTGAAATGCTTGCTTCTTCTAGCTAAGCAAACACAGCACAAAACATTAATTTGTACAGAAGCATATGACAAAATACCCAAGGTGCAACAAGCACTTCCCAAATACAATCCTCCTAAGCTCACAAAAGAGGCAGTGAGAACCTGTACAGCTGAATCAAGCATTAGTACCCAGAAAGAAAACAGTTTTATCCCAAGTCTTGCTGGGCTGAGAAAAAAAAAGTACTGAATTCAGATAACTTGAGCAGGACATTAAACATTACACCCCTGAACAATTAACAGACCCAGATACCTGTCAAATAGGCTGAATTAATTTCAGAACTGAATCATAAAGTGGTTTGGGTTGGGGAGGACCTTTAAATTTCATCTAGCCCAACCCCTCTGTGATAGGCAGGAACATCTTTCACTAGATCGGGTTGCTCAAAGCTCCATTCAACCTGACTTTGAACATTTCCAACAAAACTACATCCACAACAATCTGTTTCAGTGTCTGATCACTCTCATAAAAAAAAAAAAAAAAAAAAAAAAGCTTCTTTATGTCAAATATAATTCTACTCTTTTTTAATTTAAAACCATTGCTCCTTGTCTTGTTACTAGAAGTCTTGGTAAAAAATCCTCTCTTAATCTTTCTTGCAAGTCCCCTTTATATTTTATCTCACTACTGTTCTTACAGTAATGAAAATGCCTTGAGAAATAGGCTAAGGAAACACAGACTGGTAAAACACCCCAAATGCTGTCACATCCCGAGGTGTCTCCTTAGACCTGAGATCACCTCTGGAGGACATGCAGGTGGTCTGGAACCCAGCTCTTTCCAATGCCCATCAATGAGAGACTGCAGGAGGCTGTTCTTAGAGGTTTTCATGGTTGTTTATTCTTCCTTATCTCAGGAATGCTTTGTCCAGCGAACAGCGGTCTGCTCGCTAGACGTCCAGGGCAGAATCTGCCTGGCAGAGGCAGGACTTATCTTTTATAGTCTAAATTACGTACTAGGTATTTACAAATGACCCCCAATACAATACAATCTTGTTACATGGTCCAGATCTGTTCTCATCCTATCTAAAAGTGCCAGCGTGTCACCCAGCATGGATGACACGGAGAAGAAGGAGGAAGAGGTATCCACACCCCCAATTCTCCATGTTGGCCACGTGTCCCTTATCACAAACATTCTAGAAATCTGCTAATTCTACATTCTAACAGTCTAATTTACACTCTATTTATTTTTGCGGCTTGCATTTCTTCTCTCAATGTTGGTAAATTGTTCCAAGGAGCTAAATCCAGCCCCTGAGACACCTGGGTCTCATTCGAGGGTCTTTGGGGACCCCGCCAGGGGGGTCTTAAACCTTCCAGGGAAGCCAGAGGAATACTCTGGACTCCCACAAAATGCTTTAGAGTAAAACAAATCCCACATCAGGATTTAGGGAACACAGCAGTTTCAGCTAGAGATATAAAGAAGATACAATTTGAAAACCAGGAGGAAATGTACTATAGCTATTAAGAAAAGGGACATATTGTATTGTGCAAGGTTGTTGACCCTTGTACAGAACCGGCCAAGTGAACACCAGCTGCAATAAAGCTTAGCAGTACCTATGCAGTTACAAAGGGTGTGTGAACTGCTGTTGAGCTGAGGCCTGTGCCCTCCAAAAGGTGAGCACTCAGGGAGCAGCAATGCTAATCACAAAATATTTGGCAAAAACAGGGAAGAAAATGCAGCTGCCGTTTTAAATTAGCTTTTGCACTCTACTACTCATCCTGTAGCTACTTCGTGGTGGTCCATCCTGAGGGTAAGGCAGAGGAGCTGAAAGATGCCACCTGCCAGTGGCCCCAAGGCTCATTACAGCAGTCACAGGCTACCATAAGTTTTCCTTAGGTACAGATATTACCCGGATATTCTTCTCTTCCCACCTTCCATTCCTTGCAATCACCTATGAATGCAAAACTATTAGCCTGGAAGCTTTCCGCTACCCAATAAACTTTTCAATCATTTCACTACTCTAATGTGCTTGAAGACTTTAAATTAGGCAACTGGCATTTTGGCACCAGAGGAAGGCAGGAAACTTTTAGGAATGACCTGCAAAAGGTATTTGTGAAAGACAAATTTGCCAAGCACTTTGGCAACAAATCAAATGAAAGATTAGGCTGTACAAACAGAGGTGTAAGCAGAAGATGTACATAGGAAAGGATCACTTTAGGACTATGGATTCAGTGCCAATCACCTTAATGTGGGAAAATAAATAATAGGATTCACAGGGCAGACATCCAAATAGTCCAACAGACCTAAAATGAAGAGGACATAACAGCTTACAAAAAATCTACAAATATTTGAAGACGTGAAACTAGGAAATCTGTGGGTTAAAATAAAGATAAGGATCTAAGCATTTACAGGAAGAAATCAAGAAAAATCAGATCATTGGGAAAACGTTGCTTCACAATAAAATGTAATAGGCAGTGGAATGGTTTTCCCCAAGCAAACAGCTGAAGTTTGGAGAACCTTGGCTTTGAAACAACAACAACAAAAAACCCACAACAAACCAGAACAGCGATTTAGATTCAAGACTTAGAAAACATATAAGTCTGTAAATCATTGGGAATAAAAGTGTACAAGTTCTTAAAGGCTTCCACAAGGAAGGAGTGAGAATACATCATGGGATAGAAATACCGGCCTAAAGCTTTTCCCACTTGCAGTAAACAATTCTCTTTCCTTTCCCTGCCGAGCCAATATTAACTTTTTCTGCCATGTGACAGAGAGGGACATGTTCTAGTGATGTGCAATTACTCTTTGGAATGCAAACAGTACTTCTGACAAGCTGCTGTAATCTCAACAGTGGTCTCTAATGGAAGCTGTCTGCTTATTCCCATCTCCATTGGGACAGCAGCCTATGATGCAACTCCACTGTCAAGTCTGGCCTAGACTGCTCCCCTGAGATTCCAGAACCATTCAGCATGTTGAAAAGTAATTTTAAGAAACATAGAAACATAAGTGCTTTACCCCAGCTTGACTCCATTTCAAGGGAAGTGCACAGAAACCTTGGGGTCTTTCTGTGCTAGATATTATGTAACAGCTACTCCTCTCACTTGAAATTCTCAATTGTTTAACAAAACACAAAAACACACAACTCTCCCCCCCAGCCTCCTGATAATTAGAAAATCTTCACTTTCATAGTCTACCAAAAACTGCCACAATGTAACAAGATCTCTCTTTCTTTATCTTCCTCTCCTAAGAATGCAGGACCTTCGGTCTTCAAGCAAACTTGATTTCTTTTCTCCTTGTTTCTTACGTTCTGTAATCGGAACTTTTTTATTCTGAACCATTATTCTATGTCATTAAGAACAGCTCTGTAAACATCTATAGTTCAGCTGAAAGACCAAGGGCTGCAAAAGAAAGAGCTCATTTCTCGTGACTAATTTTTGGAAAAATCTCCCAGGTCTAGTGACACTGAACTCTGCAATTGCTAGCACAAACACCTGATTTTTTTTTTTTCTCTGTTTCTTCTCTGCACTGCACCACCCACCACTCTTTTTCTGAAACACTGAATGGATATACTATGAGTAGACATGGAATCACCTAAGATAAGCAGAGAGACAGAGAAAATTTATTTTACAAGCAAAGTTTCTTATACTGAAAAGTGGCAATTTTTGCCTTGATGTCAGAATACATGGATTAAGTTGGGACAGTACTTTTCTGCCTCTATATTTGCATCTCTCCAATGATAAAACTTAATAGCTGCAGCATTGGCCAGACTGATAATTACTCTAGTATAGGCAATAATAATGATCACAAATGGTAAAATGAAGGAAAGTTCAAATTTAGCTCATTAATACATGATCTTCTCCTTGGCACAGAAAACTTGGCAATAACTGCTTCCTGCTTCTGATCCTTCTTGAATGCAGCCAGAGAAATCTACCTATGCAAAACTGAGATTTCAGCATAGGATTTCCAAAAATCATCTAAAGGACTTCAGAGCATAGCTGGGTTGCAATTCTCATGTTTCTACTACAATACTGTGTTGAGTTGATGTGGCCAGAAATGTGTATTCTATCACCATCTGTTGAACCTGGATGGGGTAGTGATTTCCTTATCTATGTGGCACACACTATCTGCTAATGGGCCATCTTTAAGACAAGGTGAGGCAATCATCTTTATCTTTTCCACAACCCATCCATCCCTCCAAGAAGATATCATCTGCTCCTGGTCCATTAAGACCTACTGTATGACTGATAAAATTACATCATCCCATTGGGAGATGCTCCAATCAGGGGGAGGAGCCAAGCCTTTCCTACTTAGATAAAAACTGAGATTTTGAACAGCAAGTTATCCGTGTTTCCACTGGATTCCAGAGGAACACCAGACCTTTCCACATCATCTCTGGAACCTCAGAGGAAAACTGCACCTTTCTGCAGGACCACTGCTTCAGCTGAACCACATCTGCCACTGCAGGAGCACTGCAGCCACCATTTAATGGGACTGCTACCAACACCCTGACTGACAGGGTGTCAGGTTGCATTCTGACTCTCTTAAGGTTGGGATTTTTCTTTGTAATACTGTATTTCTATTTTAATTTTCCTAGTAAAGATCTGTTATTCCTATTTCCCCTATCTTTGCCTGAGAGCCCCTTAATTTCAAATTTATAATAATAATTTGGAGGAAGAGGGTTTACATTCTCCATTTCAAAGAGAAGCTTCTGCCTTTATTGGCAGACACCTGTCCTTCAAACCAGGACAAATACCAGCCTTCAGAACATATCTAGGGAACATTTGTTCCCTAAAGGAATAAAAATTCAAATTATCTGTGTTTCCTACCAAACAGATTTTTCAGGATTTCCTTCAAGTAAATCAGTGCTGGGATTTCCTTCAAGTAAATCAGTGCTGCTAGACTACTCCATAGCTGAGAAGTGTGGGAACTGCAGCAGTAAGAAGCTGGGAATACAGGCTCATGAGGTGTCTCAAGTCAGAAAAGCGTAAGTTTCAGCTGCTACTTTTAGCATAAGAAGCTGGGATTTGGAGGTAATGACAACTTCCCACACTGCCTTTAAAAGGCTAAGCAGACATGAAATCAACTCCCCTGAGTTTTTCTAAAGTACATCTGGAATTTGTTTAGAGGGGTTTTTTTGTTGGTGGGGTTTTTTTGTTTGTTTGTTTGCTTTTAAGAAAAATTGAGACTTGAAAATTGATTCTGAATGAAATCTGTGATCTTATGTCACTTAGATAGTTTAGAAAATCTGACTGTCCTGTAACTAATATGAAAAAATACCTGCAGAGAAAGATTAATATAGGAGGGTAAGTTCATCTCTGCATTCAACAAAGCTCAATTATACTTCGCAGATTTCTGTAACAATATATTACCAAATATAGTACCAAAAGGAATTGCAACCCATTGCCAGCTTTTTTTGTCCCAAGACAAGCGAGGAAAATTCAACATCACATTATGAAGCTTATCTGGACTGCTAGGTACTTGCCAGACTGCAAGAATACAGTATATTTTAGGAGTGCCCAGTGCTAACCGCTCTTTGTACATTAAAATCTTTTCAAAGGTTTACACAAAGGCTGCAAGGTCTACAGACAATTAAACTCCATTTTGCTTATTATTAGATAATAATATTGTGACTATCCATAAAGGAAGCATGAGATCCAGTCAAGAAACATGGCTGGTCACTTCTGAGGGGCAATAAAATCATGAATATTTTTGGGCTGTCTTTAGAGAATTAGAAATCTTTCCAAAATAAATTTTAAGATGTTTTACATAGCTTTTAAATTCTCATCTTCCTCAGGTACGATACTCCAACAGATGAGAAGCTATATGTCCATGAGAACATGTATCTGCAAAGCCATGCAAATATTTAACCTGAGATGGAGATCTCTGAAACACAAAACACCTTGTCAAGGCTTCAAAAATTGTATTAAATAACAGCTTTCTACACTATATGGTCTTCTCACCTACAATGGAAAATGGTAGGTAAGGTACCAAATTAAACAAGCTGCACAACCACAAGGCATAATGCAATAAAGAATCCATTAGCTAAATAATTTTAGATCTAAGCAAAGGAAAAACATAAAGACATTTACATTAGTGTCTAATATGATTGTAAACCCTGCATTACTGATGGGGGAAATGATAGTACAGCTGTCCATTCTGTGTGTGATTGCAATACTGGCACACACATTTATCAAACTGTCCTTTCTATTTAAAAATGTATTAAATATGTGCATGGATTCTGCATTACCAGCTAGTAACAAAGCCAACAAAGTTTTTTTCTACTATTTTTAATTTGCTATCAATGTAAAATTGGGGTTTGAGAAGTTATTATAAATCATATCTTTTCACTGAACTTTTATACGAGTTTATGTGTTTCTGTTAGAAATTTCTGTTATTACAGAGTCAATCACTCAATGCAATTTAGATGATAACCATACTTAGATTTTCTTTTTCTACCCTTTTTCAAAGCTCTTAAAAAGGAAAGAAATGCAAATGCTGATCTGAACATTTTTAAATGTGGAAAATTTTTGGCTCAAGGATATTTCTACAAGACACAGTAAGTTGAAACAAAGTGGGCCAAATTTTGCTTACTATATCCATGTGCACAGTTCAGTCGAAATAAGTCCGACTGCCCCTTAAATAGACCCCATCATGTGAGAAATCCATATGCAGCAAACTGAAAACTAAAATGGAAGATGGAGTGAAATCAAAGAATATGCTTTGGTCTTTAGTTGAACCATCTGGCAGTAACTTCCCTGATGTCAGCATATTGCTAAACACCTTCACCGATGGACTCCCAGTGATGCAGAACTACACTTACTCTGTTCCTAAATTGTTCCTGAACAACAATTCTCTACCTAATACCATGGGAAACCAACATAGCAGCACTATGAAAAAAAATGTAATGCAGTGCTCCCCAACACTGCCTTGGTTTATTAGAGAATTCACAGCTTTTTCTTAAAGAGAACAGGTCTTTTCTAAATGCCATTCGTAATCTCAATTCAAAAGATGACATTCTGTTTTTCTAAGGTTAAGTTCATCATCAAACAAAGAAGAAGAGAGTTAAAAAAAAGAATTCCCATCAAAGTAATTAAATTAGATTGATATGGGGACTAGATTCAGCTGACCACAATGGAAATGAATACACAGCTGGCATAACTTATCATCATATTCCCTATGTAAAAAAGATACTATAAAATGATTATAACATGTACTGCCATGTCAGGTCACATTCAAGATGGTTGATGAATGCTCAAAAATTGGTAAAATGCAGGGAAAAGAGCCCTATCAAAATGAAAACAGCCCTTTAAGAACATCATTTCAGTGCTTCTCAATTGCTGTTACCAACTTAGCTGGTGAGAAGTGAGATACCAAAGTAATTTTCCTTTATGTGTAAAATGACAAATGTTGACTTCTTTATTTTTTAACAGAAACCACCGTATTATTCATTTTGTTTCCATTCTTATTCCAAGAAGATCTGTTTTGGTAAACAGCAACTGAAATGAAAACCCATGTATACACTAGAAAAGACTAAGGGGTAAGTAAAAATAAACAGACAAGAATTTCTCATCTATATTGCATACAACTGAGCTCTTTCACCTTACCATGATTAGAAGTTTCTTTCAGAAAATAAAGCTAGACAGAACTACACCTTTCATTTTCACAGATCCATTACAATGATACATCACAGAAATAGTTGTCTGCTATGGCTTTGTAGCAAGTATTTTTATTATAGCCTATCCAGTTAGAAGCCATATCATTTGACTTGAGAATAGTATAAGTAATGTCTGCATTAAGAATAGGAAAATAATATTAATTAATTCAGTCCTGTAAGTTTGACCTCAGGAGTATGGGAGAATTTAGAAGAAATTTTGAAAGGATGGTTAATGAGTGACATGTACCTAAATGCAAGGTGGGCTAAAATTTACAGTGTTCTACAGATTGACATGGAAAGATAAACTATATTTTAGACGAAGAAATTCAGTCAGTCTTATATAGGTAGGTTGAATAAAGCATTTCCAGAGGAAATTATATGTCAATTTAGAACTCTAGCTGGTAGACAGCTATGCAAAGGAAAACCAGCAACAAGAAGCTGCTGTTTGCAAAGAGAAGGACAGAGAAAATGAGATGTTTAGACTGATAGAAAACTGGGATATTACCTGAAGGGAAAAGAAAAGGTGACAAAAGAGTAAAACACATTATGAACTGGTTGGGTTGAACATTAGAAGTGTCAGATTAGGACAATTTGGTTGCAGAAGCCAATCACTGCTGCATTGACACAGCAAAAGAAGAAACTGTTCAAAGTGTCTTATCCAGTAGAAAACAGTCACTACATTAATGGTGGTGCTTGATATGTTACAGCTTGCAGCAGCAAGGGACTCAGGCTGACACTTTCAATTGTATGTGTGTGAATGTGCTGGCCTTTATTTATTTATAAGTACAGTAAGTAATAACAATATCCATGAAATATGAGAGAAGCAAGAAACGTGTGCAATTTTATTTACTTTATCACATTTCAGCAATCAAAAGTAGAAAAAAGCAATTTAGAAAAGATTAATGGATGCTAATCCTTTTTACTGCATTAGAGGACATTTTCACAGGAATACTGACGGCATGTCTTGGGGAACAACACTGATTAATAAAGACAGACTAGTGAATCAAAAGACATGCAGATCTTTTCTGGAAGAATTCCAGGGTAATGAAGCAAATTACTTCTGTGTACAATGTCTGAAGTTGGTTGTTTTTGATAGTGTGCTTATTCCTAAAAAAATCCAAGGCACTAATGAGAATAGATGTAACATATGTACCCTACAAGTACAGCTAACTAAGCATAGCACACACTGAAAAAAAGTGAAGAAACTCTGAAGGAAGAGAAAATAAGTCAGCTATTTTCCAGGAAGGATATTTAACTTTGAGAGCAAATTCCAAAGTGTGTTTAGTACAGCTTGTCTGGGCCTGACACCATGATCTCAACTATGCCGTTTCAGCTTGCTGTTCCCGAGAGTCCTGCTGGAGCACTGGGACCGACACTGCTCCAGGGTTCGTGAGGCAAAGCTTCTCTTTTTCATCCCTTCCCGCCTTGGACACAGCCGCCATTCCCGCGTGCTCCCCAAGCTCGCGCCACAGCGCCCCCTGCAGCCACGGGGGAATCATCGCACCTGCCCTGCCCGCCGGGAGCCACCAGCGCTCCCTGCCGGCTGTGACAGGAACTGCACCAAAGGGAACGTGCCTGCGGCTGAGAGGATGGAACTGGGTTCCTGTTCTGCTTGTTATTAATTCCATAGTTGGTGTTTTGTTTGTCTTGTTATATATACTAGTAAAGAACTGTTATTCCTATCCCCATATCTTTGTCTGAGAGCCCCTTAATTTCAAAATTGTACTAATTCAGAGGGAGGGGGTTTACATTCTCCAATCCAAGGGAAGCTCTTGCTTTTCCTAGGAGACACCTGTCTTTCAAACCATAGCAGTGCATCAAACACAAATCATACCACACCATGTGATTGTGTTTCTGGTGTTATTGGAAGGTCTGAGATTCCCTGAATACACATAGGGACAGGAGAAAAAGATAGACTGATGAACAATTGGCCTTCTTCTCATTGAACATCTTCCATGGCTCACACAAATCAATTTAACATGGTTGTTATGGTGCTTTAAAAAAACAAAAATCCCAAACAAAATCCAGCATTGCTGAAACTTGATGCTTGCACAATAAGCCCTCTCCTGAGTAACCTGCAGCAACCCAGCATTCTCACTGCATGAGCCCCATCCCTGCAAAGGGAGGTTAAAACATACCAGTGAGAGAAAGAATATTCTTTTCTTTCTCACAGCTTTGGCTGGGACATGATGCAAAACAACAACTTTCTTATCCTACCTAGAGAATTTCCCCACCTCATTCCATGAGCATTTGTTAACTCATTGAGCAGCCCTGCACTAGGCCCCCTTTCTAAGCCCTGCCTGAATAGTGCGATTATGCCACAATGCCATTAATTCTGAAGCTAGCAGAGCCGTGTGAGGTATTGGTCACAGCTTTCTGAAATGCAGTGGGAGCTGCTGTTGCCCTGGGATTCCTGCAGCTCTGCTGAACAGGTGGGCAGAGAGCCCACTTTTTCAGGCAGCAGAAAGATGCAATCACACAGCTGACTTGCAGCATCTCACTTCCACAGCAGAGCTGAACCCTGTGGTCAACAGGAATAGGGAAACTTCCTGACACCAGAGACAAGAATTTGCCTCTGTACTGAGGAGGGTCTGTTGAGTCAAAGCAACCACGCTGAGGAAAATGGTGTCTAAAATACTGCATGGGACCAAGCAAGGAAGATTTTTATTCATCTTCATTTGCCTGAAGTTGGCCAGGATATGCTGAGGAGAGCTCAATTTGAAAGACTTCCTGTAGTCCCCCTGTTGGAAACTCCCACAGCCCAGGGTGGTACTCCATCAAAGTGAAAGAAACGTGGCATGACCAGGTGAAGAGGCAGGCATGTCTTGTTGCAGCTGTGTAAGAGCCACTGCAGGACCCCCCTGAGATTTCAACCACCCCACACATCTTTTTTTCGTTATTTGACCATTTTACAAAAGCCCAGCCAGCATGTACCAAGGCTTACTACAAACCTGAACTGAGAGATTTGAAGAAGGTCCTGGATTCACATTAACCTCCTCACACTTATCTACATTATTCAGTATAAACCATACTTTTTTCTTACAACTATGGCCTAGGGATCTCTGAATTTTGCGACTTGTATACAAACATACAAAAATTAATTAAAATGAGGAGGAATATGAAGCAGTTAAGAGTATGGAAAGTGTATCAGACAGCAAGTGGAAGAGCAAGAGCTTTGCTGAAATGTTGGATTTTCTCAGTAAACAATTTGCACACCAAAGGCTTAAAAATGTTTTTCTTGTTTGTATGTCTCTGCATCTCATCTTTAAACCACACCAAACTGATTTTTTTTTACTCCAAAGTATGCAGTCCACTGACTGCAGTGCCTTGGAATCACATCTGAGAACAATTCAAAAATGTTCTGTGGACCTATATGGAAGATCAAGAGTGAGGAAATCTGGCAAATCTAGCTAGCAGAATTTTTCATTTCATCTGCTAGTATAAAACACTGCATTTATCATCTGAAAAAATCCAGTAATTTCCAATTGTCACATAGCATGTTTGCAAATGGACACTGTACCTCTGCAGTTGTTGAGTGCAGAGACTGCTGTATCCAGATTTCCAGCTGCATAGCCAGATGGCTTCAAGTCAGATGGCCCATTGTGCAGCCAGTATGGGCTGGAAGAAAGTAGGAGTATTAGAGAAGAAAACCTGAAGTTTTCTTCAGAAGGAATTCTACTTGTGTGGCTATGGTCCTGTTTCTCAGCTCAGAATGGTAAGTTGGGGTGAGAGGATGTGACCACGCAAGCCCATGAGGACCAAGTGGAAGTCCAGGTTGACAGAAGCATTTTCCAAAGTTTAGGCAGCAGGTTATCACCACCAAAAGCCCCTTCCTTCACAGGACAAAGAAGAACTACCTCACTAGTATATAAAATGTCATCACTTTGAATGAGTATTCAACTGCTGCAGTGCTGGTAGAATTAGAATCTACTGTAAAGGAGGAGGCAATGTTCCAGCTCGTAAAGCCTGACAACTCAAGGACAATTCCTGCTGGATTTGATCAGCTGAGGTTCAGAGATTGGCCACATGACAACTGCTGCTTACCAACCAACAAAACGTTTATTTTTTCATCCAAATTTAAAACCTAGATGATCTCTTCAGAAGATTCATAATCAGTAATACTGAAGGAGTATAAAACAAATCTGAACCTCCTTCCTTCAGTAAGAAAGTAAATTTTTTTCTCCCAAGATTGTTATGATGATCCACTGTCATTCAGGATACCCAGATTCCCTGACTTTGACTGGTCATTTGGCAAGGAGACCTGAGCTGTTTAATTATTTCTCAAGAAGGAGCAAACTGAACAGGTGGATGCATTTGGAAGGCAGAAAGGCAGGACCTAATGATAGGTTTTCAAGCTGCTGAGCAAAATCTGCTTCCTGTGATAACTTGCTGCTTTTTTTAATGATGTCAGAGACTGTTCTGCACTTGCAGAGGCAAAGACAAGAAGGACAGTAATTGCATATCTACTGCCTTACTCTGAATGCAGAGAGGGACTTGCTAAAAGGCAATGTACAAAACCAGTAAGACATGCAGTACTGTTCTCCATCAAACTAGCTTGTACCTAAGGTCTTGAAGGGCAGCAGCATCAATGCAAACAGTTTCAAGGGCCTCTGCTGTTTTGCATTATGAATGACAGGCTAAAATAAGGTCAGCTTTTGTCTACAACAGCTATTTTACCAGACTCTCAGATAGCTCCTCTCAGACTACAGGGTTTTATTAGACGGGTGCACAACAAATGAAATGTACCAAAACTTGCTACAAAGAACTTGGTCTCTGCTTCTGTTACAGCTGAACCCAGGGTTCTTCCATAAATTTTGGTCTAAATGTCACGTAATCACAGTAACAGAACAATATTCACTTCTCTAACAGCACATTGCACTCCAGAGTAGGAATGTAGGAAGTGAAAGAACACTATGAAGAGTCTTTGGAGGCTGCTGAGGTCAAGATTTTCAGGATGTGGTAATGCTCCAAATCCAGTTTTGATCCTTTCAAGGCAACTGCAATGACACAGAAGTGTTACAACATCAGTTCTAGGCATAATCTTCAATTATATCCATGACTAAAGCTCCTATCTTTAGAATAGCAGAGAACTGACACAATGGTGAATCTAGTATCTGCTCTGCCCCATTGAAAAGTAGTATTTTCAATTTAACTAAATAGTATTGAACCGGCCTGTTACTGATAAAAAATACAATGTTTGTGACACCTAAAATGGTGGCACAAGTCTTTCAGTTGCATTATTGCATCTGCTTAAAACAACAAAGGTAAAAGCAATAAATCCAGCAGTAAGGAAGAGCACTAATTCTCTGAAGGCCAGGTGAAGGGCAGACTATGGACAACAAAGAGCAATCAAATTTGGTTACACTAGCTAAGATAAAATTTACAGTAGCTATCAATCCTCATGCTTTAAGGCATAAACTGAGCACCATCTGGGGCCAAAAGAAATTTCCCTCTGTAGTACACTATAACACAATTGGCTGCATGTATTTCTTCCTCTGAATCATCACATATTGGTTACTGTCAGAGACAAGATACAAGACTATACGGATCACTGGTTTTTTCCAAAACAGCAATTTCTGTGTAGTTCGTTTTCTTCGCAGTCTTTACAGACTGCAACAATGTTATTAATGCTGCAGCAGTCATTTTCCAATACATGGTAATAGACTCTCAGAAACAAACACCAATAGAAATTTAAATGACTCCAACAACTAGTCAAAAGCACTAGTCTACATTTTTATAGAGTCTGAGTGATTTTTCTGACAATTCTATTTTGGAAAACAAATATCCCAATCTAATTACTTGTATTTTTGAATTACACTTCAAGCACATTATCTTGCATTGAATTTAACAATAGCAATAGTATGAAGAAAAAAAGCAGCAAAGATGTTTTAAAAAGTAATTTGTAATTCAGGTTTGAATTTATTTTAAAGAAAAGAAGTAAGTATTGTCTTCCTGACTGAGGTTTATTAACACTCCGCCCTTCCATTATCTGAACATTTCATTTGCCCTAAGGCACATCTGTAAAGACAGTGAGAGACTGCATGCATTTTCTATATCCATAAATTACAGATGTTGCTCTGAGCTACTCATCTATCAAGACAATTTTGCATAAGAGTAAGACCAACCTGAAGAGTATCCATCTAACAGAGAATACAGAAAATAATTAGTAAAAGCATGCAGTCTGGAGACCTAACTTGCCTTACAAGGAACATTCTTTACTCAAAGCTTTATAATAGGGTGTGACAGAACTCAGGGAAGAAAATCAAAGCTGAAACAACATTTTTTGTGTATCAAAATAAAGAATTTCATGCATCAGTAACATGCTGTTGTATACAAACACATACAGCTACAACAAACTCAGTAAAGAGAATATGGATAATTTCAGGAAACTTTCTGTGTTGAATAACTTACACCAGCCAATATTTCCCAACCAATAACAATATGTCATGCATTTTAGGGGTTAGCTGTATATCTGTTGTAATTTGCCTATATATATCAGTATTTTGTTTCCATTAACATGCTGTGTGCATCTGTGGAAGAATAGAAGACTTGAATGTAACATAATATGCGATTATCCTAGAGCTGAAGTGCACAAAACAAAAAGGCAAATAGAGGGCAAAATGCAAGCAGGAGTTTTACAAGGAAAGATTTTGCCATCAGGGGGCCCAGTTACTGTATCTTAACCTTTCCACTTCCACAGGCAACTGAAAAATGAATAAATGCTGAGAGAGCAGGTAACAAGATTAGGAACACAGAGACTCTTTTAGGTTGCATAAAATACTCAACATGACTTAGCAGAACAGAAAGATGGAAAACAGTTCTTTTATGAGATAAAAGAAAGATGCATGCTCAAACACTTAATGCCAATCACATGCTTATCCTAAACAAAAGACAAATACTGCATTGCTACATTCAGAGCTGGCTGAATGGAAAAACAACAGAGGTTTCATGAAAAAGAAAAATTCCTTCTTCTCTGCAATTTGCATTTCAGAAATAATAAAATACCCTGGGCTCCCCCAGTTTCTCTTTCTTGTAAAATCTCTGCAAAAGCCACTGTTTTCCTTTGTTTTGCTACATATTTTTGTAAAGATGAAACTACAGGTGTCTAAGGCTATGTCACAAGTTGTTGGGTTTTTATAACTCCTTACCAACACAGAAATCTTCTCTGGAAAGAAGAGTACTTCAGTTCTATTCTGACTTAGGCAAATAGAAGAGAAAATGTTATGGAAACAGCTGTAACACATGATACAACAATACTTTAGGTCTGATTTCCCCACACTCAAATGAAAAATGTCTTATAAAACAAGGGACGGAAAACGAAATACACTAGAGTTGGAAATTATTAGCCACTTCTTATAAAATTATTTCCAGCTAGGAATAAAAGTGGTTCATTTCAATGGTTCCGTCTCTCAGCTCCAAGGAACTTAATTAAAATTTCTTTATCACCCACACTTCACCCATTAGGCAAGACTTACAAAACTGGGTGTCTGTCAGACTTATATCTGCGTGTAGGTACTTACATGCTCTGATTTTCTTAAATGCTGAGCACCTAGTAGTCTTCTACAGATTAGAACAAGAACTTCTGGGTAACCAGAGAGATAATTAAAAAAAAAAAAAAAAAAAAAAAAAGTACACTTCTCTTTTTGTTTGTATTAATGCACTGTTTGGGGTCCATCTGTACAATTCTCAAGAGGCTGCAAAAACATTTGCTGAATAGAGACAGGCACTGCCTGTTTCAGGTGTGAGCACATTTTTCCCACCACAGAATTCTAGCCCTTCTGGACATGGACAACAAGAGACCAGAGTTAGAATCATACATAATTTTCTGGAAATCAGTGGCAGTAAGATGTAGGGCACATTCCCCAAATAAACTCTTTAAAGGTTTAGTGCTGCAACTGACTTATATTAAACCTTCTATTCAAAACATCACTCTTTCTTATACAAGTGCACAAATGTTCTTTAGACTTCCATACAATCAACCTAGCAAGTGGAAAGATTCTGACCACTACATTTTTTTCATGATAACAACAAACATTTTTGCTTGATGATACAAATAGAAAAAACCCCCTGAACTCTTTTTTTAAATTTTATTTCTCTTTCTTTTTTTTTCCTTGCATAGCAAGTAGATTTCACAAGAAGATTAGTAATGAAACCCTAAAAATAACATTTCCAGGAATAAAGTAAAAATCTGGAAAATTAACAAATCATCTACTGTAAACGCAAAGAAATTGAGGGTCATTAAAGTGAGGCAACATCTTTGACCCACTGTCTCTCATCAGCACTGAAATCTGAGAAAACACAGAGAAACATGTTATGTGTTCCCTCAGGAAACTGAAATACAGTTAATTAAGAAACAGATTCTTGCCTTTTGATCCTTCTAATAATTCTCTCTCTTTCTCACTGACATGTACTCAGAGTGATAAGAGAATGAAGGGTTTAGGTCACTGTTGCTAGAGGCATTATTTTTCACAACCCTTCCATCCCATGGTGCTATGAAGAGATTTCAGCTCTTGTCTGTCCTCACTGTATCTTATCTGTCTCATATGCACACTAATATTTACAAATAAGGAATCTGGTTGACCTGGCAAAAGGATGTTCATTTCTTATTTTAGCTACCGTGGGAAAAATCTGGACTTCTGGACAGCAAATCAATATGATTTTGTAGAAGTCGATTTATTGTTTACAATTCACCCTAATTATACATTCTCGAACTACTACCCATGTGGTCACACATCTTGTAATTGTCAATTCTAGGGTATTGAACCGCCCTGCCCAAATCCCCCAAAGTCCATAATTGGTGGTCTTCAGGATCTTTGCCGTCCCTGTTATCTTGGGTCTTCTAGTCTTGATATTCTGTGTTTTCAACTTCTCTCCCAATTTAGCATAGTTTATGTTCCAGAGGCCTTGGGGGGTTTCAACAAGTTATCAAAAAACTCCTAAAATTTTCTAATACTGTGCACTTGTTATAAACACTGATATAAACTAAGAAATACACAAAAACAGCTAGCGTGTGAAAGAAGTGTGTGAACGAACAGTAAAATATACAGAAAAATAACAGGCAGCAAAACATAGCAACTAAATATAGGTTTTGGCTGGTGCACACAGGGCCCAGATTTGTACAGACATGCCACTGCAGCCTAAAGCTTGTCCAGCAGTACTACAAGCCACCATTTCTTTTAACAACATTAGTCTTGGCTAGCTAGAGTTCTAAGCATTGGACAGTTTTACATGTGCCTAGTTATACCAAGTACAAATAACAATCCCCAAACCACTCCATGTTGTGAGAAACACTTCACTTCAAGAACGTATTTCTGCCAAGCAGGAAAATAGATGAGCATAATCAAAACCTCCTGTCTAACTTGCATACTTCAGTATTACTTTAGGACGTTTGCTTTTAGGACAGTATGCTTAACTATAATCAAAAGGATTGAGAATTATATTTTGTAAAGTAGTCTTTGGGCAGGCAGACCCCTGGCAGTCTCTGGGGTCTTGTGGGAGGTTGTAAAAAAGGAGTCATTAGACTAGGGAAAGCAAGTGACCTACCCAGCTCAGACTGATGTATGAGAAATCTCTAATCAATGCAAAGGCTCAAGGAGTCTGATGTGATAGTGTTGCAAGTATAGGAAGACCATATGCCATCTCTCCTAGCCCTGAAAAATAAGAGAAAAATTGGTAACTGGAAGTATTCATTTGGGGTGTCTAACCTGAGGTAAATTTACAAGGCCTTGATTTTTCAATTCTGTTCAATTCAATTCAATTCAATTCAATTGCATTATCTGAAAGTGTAAGCCTGTACTTAACAAAGTTCCTGAAATACACAGCAAAAGAGGAAGGTGAATTCAAGTTTCCATTCTGCTGTGATGATTATTTTGCTCATATTCTGTATCAATCCATGGAGAAGAGGAAGCTTGAGGGGAGATCTGCAACTTCCTTGTGAGGGGAAGCAGAAGGGCAGGTACTGATCACTCCTTTATGTTAAAGAGCGACAGAATCCAAGGGAAAGGCCTGAAGTTGTGTCAAGGGAAGTTCAGGTTGGATATTAGGAAAAGGTTTTTCACCCACAGGGTGTTTGGACACTGGAACGGGCTCCCCAGGGAAGTAGTCACAGCACATGTTCAAGAAGCATTTGGACAACACCCTCAGAAATATGGTGTGATTATTGGAGTCGTCCTGTGCAGGGTCAGGAGTCGGACTATGATGATGCTTGTGAGTTAGTTCTACTCAGGACATTGTGCAGTTTTATGATTTTGTACAGCTCTAATGATTCATTTTGAATTTGTCATATGACTCAATGGTCTCTGTGAGAAAGACAGCATCAAGATGTAGTTGTACCATAGGCAGCCTTCACCACATCTTCAGCTTAATTACTCCAAATAAGCAGCACTATAGATAAGCACTGATTGCTGTCACAAGACATTCAAACCCTTCAAGAGTATCTCTGCAAGATTTATAGACAGAACCATGAAACTCATTGTAACTCTCCTCCTCTAAATAAAGATGGTGGCAATCCCAGAGGCTCTTTGTGGAAGCTACTGTGGTGGGTACCACAACCCAATGGTTGCCTACAAAGTAACACAGCATGAACATCCAACTTTGTACAAAATATTTAAGAGTATTCAGTTCTTTTTGGCTCAAAGTACTTAGCAATCAGAATAAATATTTTATTTTGTTTGCTTACTCCCCCAACTCTTTCCAGTTAAAGATACGGTTACTCATGTTTTTGACATACATAACAAAGAAGTGTAAAACCCAACAACATATATTCCTTTAAACTGAAATTTTGCATCACCAGGTTCTTGAGAAAGTGCATTAAAAGACAGCTATTTTGAAGGAAGTGTTAGCCAGTAAAGGCTGGAACACAGCCAGAACGCTACACTTTACAGACATTTTAATATCTATGATCTATGTGTTTGGTACTTTGTGCTGAAATTAGTGAATAAGGCTGTTTTTTTAATCTGTAGGAGACTACACTCAAAAACCTGCAGGTGTGAGACCTGAGTGTATGAATATGCTTGCCTACACCTGAAGCCATTTCCCCACCACGTACTTTAAGCAGCACTGCACTGTTTAGGAGCATTGAGGAGTAGTGTAACTGTAAGTCAGCATTTGAGTAGTATCAACATAATTCTGTGATGAACGTGTACCTGACTACAGCATCTGTTCTTCTCAGAGATAATGATTGAATTTGATGGCTATATCCTCCGGCGTCTCCTCCCTCTAGCATTGCTTCACACCTGAACAAACCCAAGTGTGAAATGCTTCCACTCTGATTCGGTAGCATTTAGAATGCCATTTTTATAGGGTATGAAGAACACTCAAGACAGCAGAAGTTCAGTCTCTGTACATAATGACTCAGTAGGCCCACAGCAACTACATAAAACCATATTCAATTTTTGCATTAGCAACATTACTTTTAATACAATATCTACTAGACTACCCTCAGGCTTCCTTGTTACACAGAGCTTTTCAAATAAGATATAAAGCTGACAGTAAGAAAGCCTATATCTTATCAGAACCAATCCTGAAACAGCTACAATGCATAGTTGGTAAGTCCTCATCAATGGAAATCTCCCATAGGAATTATTGTAAAAATGTTCACAGTACACAGAAAACTGCTAATTGATAAGGAAAATCCAACTTGCAATTACAGGCAAAGTTTTGCCTTAGCATGAAAGTTCATCGCTTACATACTTGTCAGTTCAGAAGCAAACTGATACAGAAAAACCCCTTGGAGATACCTCACCATCCCATTCTGGACAGAAAAAAGTTATCTGTATGCTATTGACATAGGACATACTTTACTAATATGGAATTTTTTTCAGGTCCTTATTATTAATACTCTTTGCTGAAATGTCAAAAAAAGCGAGTTTGACCAAAAGGCATATCCAGTCCTTCCCCAATGTACTGCTGGTATCAAGACTCTCTCCTCAACACCTTTAAGACCATTTTAGCAGCCAATGTTAGCACACAGGTTAAAAAATAATTTTTTATTCAGCTGATTCAGATAAGAAGGTAGGGTTTGTAGAAAAACCTGGAGAGCTCTGTTGCAGTTAGTGCAGTTGCCTAGCTATAGACTACACACCAGCGGGAGCATCTGGGCGGGATGGGGAAATCTGGGACAGCACTTTTGGGATCCCCAACAGTGTCAAATGCACTCTGTCCTTTTACTACTTCATAGGTGCGTGCACATGTGCAAATGGCTCTGTCACTCTGCATTGCTCCAGTTATTCTGTATACACTATCAGACAGGTACTTACAGTCTTCAGGGCTCTCTTAAGAACTCTCTGACATTCCTGTTGTATGATGGGATTTGTAGGTTGCTTGTACTAAGCCAAAATTTCTGCTGCCTCTCAAGGGACAAACTGGGGGCCAAATACAGAACTCAGGAATAGCCAATGCTCACAAGACTATCCAGCAAGATACAACACAGGTACACTTACTGTGAATATATCTGAAATATTTCTGACTGATCAGACATGTCGAGTGTTGCCCATGAGAATATTTTCTCTTGGATCTGCACACTAAGAAATGGCAGGACTGCTGTTGCCACCCCAGAGATTCAGATGTTGCTAATGCCGTGGATAGGGGAATAGGAGGTGTTGCACTGAAACTGCCCATTCCAGCAATTGTCCCTTCCTCATAGCTTGGCTCATGCCTTCCCAGCCACCATCCCTTGTTAGAACAAGAGAAGGAGGGAGCATGCCACTCCCTCAGCTGCATTTCTTGGAGAGGCAGCTCCCTTTCTCTTCCAGGGAAAATAAAGGAGTGAATGAGGCATAAACGTGGGCCTTCTGGTGCTGGCCTGCTCATCTTGTTAGGGAAGGAGATGATACAGCTGTTTCCCCCAACACCTGCTTTTATCCAGGTGTGGGAAAGAAAACTGATCATCAGAAATATGCATCCCTACTTAGCAAGAGAAGTTAATTTGCCCATGCTCATACCTGTTTCCATATGACCTCAGGAAAATCAAAGGAGAGCGATTTCTATAGGCTCCAATTGGTTATTGCAATACTCTTAAAATACTGCTGCAGTTTCCAACAGCAGAAACCTCTCAGTTTTACCCATGACTGCCCCAAGAAATTGTTAGCTGCACTCTAGAATCCTTGGTCCTGGACAGCAGCAGGTCCTGCTGAATGCAGACCATCAACGACAAAAACATGGCTGCCCAGGTCAGGAGGAAGTCCTTCTGAAATGTTAGTATTTAGCAACAGATTAGAGAATTCAGATTTAGTTAACTACTATAGCAGAGATATTTTTGTTTTGTCAATTAGTAGCTAATTGCAGTAAGTCACTTATAACCCTTTAGTATTATCTGCTCTCATAAATTAATTTCCTTAAATGTGGTAGCCATCACTATCTGTAAATTTAGTACTTTAGCATGGCACTTCTTTTATGATTTTTCTACTTAGAAAAGGATTTGTGTAGAATTTCTTATGGTAAAGGGAGGGGAAGAGTACTTCAAAAATGGTCTCCATCCCTCCTATAATCTCCTTGTTCAAAATGCAGGATTCATCAGCATTTGGAATAAGAATCTCTTTAGCACTTAGCCCTAAAGAAGGTCTTTTTAATAGACACAAAATCTGTGGAGGAAACACATGAACTAAAATATTTCATGGATAGCCTGCATTCTACTGAGTTTCACAGGGACCAGGTGATTTTATTATAAGATCTAAACTTCTATTGAAGGTGGTTTAGAATTTCCATTTCAATTAATGCAAAGATTTTATCAGTGCTCTTTCCAAATCCACATCCATTATATGGGGAAATTAGATTATATAAATTCTTGATTATATAAATCTTGATTTCAAGATGTTGATCATTGTCTGGGAAAGACAAGCCTCTGTGAAGTTACACAGATTATTCTGTAGCATCAGTACCAGACTACTATATAATCTTCAGTATCATCTCCTATCCAAAATTTGTTTTCCAATAAAACACATTTTATAAAGAAGTTGGAACTGAAGATTCAGAGTAGCTTTATGCAACATTTTTTTTAAGGATATTAACACCTTGATGCTTTCTTCGTGGGGCTTTGGATTTGAAATCTCTCTAGAGGGGCAGTTTAGAAGGTTAGTTTGGAATTCCTCTCAGAGGAATTTACTACCAGTAACTGAATATGCAAAGTTCAGAAAATTGCTCATCCTACCTCACTTCAACTTCTTCAAAGATTTTCTTCTTTTAATTTCGCAAAAACAAATGCAAAGTAAGCAGGACCACATGCTCTTCTTCTACTTCCATGCCTAAAGAGAATAATCCAGAGGTAACTATAAAATTACTTAGTTTCTCAGTTCCTAAACTCAACAAAGGCACACCTAAGAACATATGCAGGTAAGGTGTGCTCTGAAAAGAAAAAAATTCCATTAACTAGGAAAGTTCTAAGACTAAGTAAGGTCCTACTTAGGAATGCAACTGGTTTGGGTACCAAAACTGTCAGGGTAGGGACCAACATCTTCTCAGAACCCTGGAAAAACCAGGATCTTGCACACAGATTTGGAATCAAAGCTTGAGTTCAGCCCTGTAGCATTTTTCTCAGCTTCTAAGGAAACTACCCTTCCCAGCAGACTATGATTGTTTAGTCAGCGCACAATTACTACTTGTTGGAACAGCATACAGACAACAGGCAGAAACAAACATTTAGTAGGGAGATTTGGGTGGAAAAAAGCAATTTGCCACTCACTAATTACTAGCTGTTCTGAACTATTACTACAAGAGCTCTAAAGGACTCCATTAGATGGAATTTTTAGAGATGTTAGGCAAAACTATGCCAAAATACTGCACTAAAAATTACAGGCCACTTACTCTGATTTGCTATTGCTTTACAACAAAGTCCTTTTTTTTTTCCTAATAACTGCAGTGTGGGAGTCCAGAGTATTCCTCTGGCTTCCCTGGAAGGTTTAAGACCCCCCTGGCGGGGTCCCCAAAGACCCTCGAATGAGACCCAGGTGTCTCAGGGGCTGGATTTAGCTCCTTGGAACAATTTACCAACATTGAGAGAAGAAATGCAAGCCGCAAAAATAAATAGAGTGTAAATTAGACTGTTAGAATGTAGAATTAGCAGATTTCTAGAATGTTTGTGATAAGGGACATGTGGCCAACATGGAGAATTGGGGGTGTGGATACCTCTTCCTCCTTCTTCTCCGTGTCATCCATGCTGGGTGACACGTTGGCACTTTTAGATTGGATGAGAACAGATCTGGACCATGTAACAAGATTGTATTGTATTGGGGGTCATTTGTAAATACCTAGTACGTAATTTAGACTATAAAAGATAAGTCCTGCCTCTACCAGGCAGATTCTGCCCTGGACGTCTAGCGAGCAGACCGCTGTTCGCTGGACAAAGCATTCCTGAGATAAGGAAGAATAAACAACCATGAAAACCTCTAAGAACAGCCTCCTGCAGTCTCTCATTGATGGGCATTGGAAAGAGCTGGGTTCCAGACCACCTGCATGTCCTCCAGAGGTGATCTCAGGTCTAAGGAGACACCTCGGGATGTGACACTGTAGTTTTGCTCATGGATGTCTGTTTGAACCCATGGGAAAGCAAGCTGCTCTGTATAGGTCACCGAATGTTTGGAGTAGTAATATGAGGCCAGCTCCTACTTCACCTAATCTCTGGAAAGGACAGCTATGCTGGCAACTACTCCTGCCCCACTGAGCAAGAAAGATGGAGTATGTAGGCAGCAGTTACCTGGAGTGGAAAGGAAGAATTGCTTAGATTAGTGTTTCTCCTCTCCCTACAGCCTCAATGGCATTCCTGTCCTGGCCTTCATCTTTAGAGCAGAGAATCGTAACTTTGCTTTCACATCTGAGATACCTTAAGTTGAGATGTGGCTCACAGTAAGACAGCTCAATGGAAGCATACTGAAAGCATTCAGTTTTGTATTTTATTTTAATATATACAATGACACAAACAGACCAACAATTTCTAGTAAAAATCATCTATGGCATCAACAAACTCATTGTTATGCTGGGAGCAGCCATCATGAGGAATCTTTCTCTTTAATTCATAACAATCCTGAAGAACAAAGAACAACATCCAGGGAAACATCAGCCCAAATATTCTTAGCAAATTAATTTATGTCTTTTGCAAGTAATTCTGTTTTCTGGGAAAATAATTCCATTTGTATCATACCAAAGAAAATGGAAGGCCACAGGTATTCCTCAAGTAGACTGGTTCTTTCCCTTCTGAAATAAGTCAATAGCCGACTAATTTAGAAAGCCAAGGAGAGTTGCTGAGGTGAGGATAACAGACTTCTTTAGATGCTTCTTTAGATGTAAAGTCAGTATTCCAGGTCCCAGGCTACTTGTTGCCTAAGAAAATGTTGCTAATTCCTGAGTGACCGCAGGAATATTAAGAAGGGGACACAGGAATGTCAGTTGCACAGCTTCTAAACAAATCCTTATTAGATCGCTCTCAGAGCACAACACTTGTTCTCTCTTGCTTTATAAGCTGGGGGTAAGGTGAATTTACTGGGAGGTAGCTATGGATAAGAGGAAAAATTCTGATAAGAGAACAAAACATATAAAATGCTGAAGACCCAGCTGGTAGGCATACCCAATCTACTTTTGTATTCAGCTAGCAGGAAGATTTTTCCTCCTACTCACACAAACTCCCCTCCCCAAATATGGTAGGTATCTAATTAACAATGCTGGCACTGGTGTGGAGGATGAGCCTGCCTCTGAGTTCAGTTCTGCCCCATGGCAGAGGCATGCTTTATTACTGATAGAAGAGTTTGTTGCTGACTGTGGAATAGAAAGAGACTTCATCTGGATATATATGTATGTCTTTGTTAGTAGAAGCAAAAACATCTATCAAAATCCACTAGGCAAAGGTCTACACAAAGAACCTCACACCTAAATACCAAAAATGAACAGAAAAGAAATTCAGTAATACCATGGTGCAACTAGGAAATGGTAATGATAGTGTATTTATCCTCATGGAATAAAACATTAGTCTGCAAAAAGCATACACAATATTATAGCAATCACAATCAAGCAGAATCAGAACCCCAAAGATACTACATTCTAATAGAAACATATATTTACAAATGCCTCATTAAAACAAATATTTAACCTCCACTTGAGAGATGTAAAAGTAAGCTTTGATTTTCTTTCATTCTGGAATTTCTACTTGCCGAGAAAAAAATGTATCCCACGGCACAATTCCTGTTGTTTCCCTCTATTTCCATTCATGCCCACCCATGTCAGTTCCTGCCCCCTTTTTAATTCCACCCATCTTGCTTGTTCCTGCTCTCTAATACCCTTGGTTCAGTCTCAGCTCTTCTTGCCCCCATCCTGCCTTCTCCTATGCACCAGTCATTGCTCCCTCTTCCTCCTGAAAAGACCCTCCCCTACTTTCTCTTCCACCTACTTTCCCTCCACATTCAGGCTCCTACCCCTCCCTCCTTGCTTTACCCAGTTCCCCAGGTGTCTCCTGGGGTTCCTGCACCTGACCCCCCCAACTCCACATGCAGTCATGCCAGCTTTCCTTCAGGCAGCAATGGCACAACCTCTGAGAAGGCAATGGGAAAATCCGTCCTGGCATAGTGCCAGAATTGGAAGAGATTGAAAACAGAGAGCAAACAACTCAGACACCAAAGTTCTAAGTGTATTTGGATGAGTAGGCACCAAAAACACCTGAAGTGACAGAGCTTGATATGTGGACACAACCCCAGAGCAACACGCACAAACGTATTGAGGCTTACAGCTCTTACTTAAATATGTTACCCCCTGCCCCCCCCCACCAAAGCTGGTCAGAAAACTGAACACTTTTCTGAATCTTGTAGTCAACCATTAGGTTCTGACAAGTCTACCTTGCTGTGCAGGCTAGCTTAGATTTTCAAAGTCTTGCAAACTGACCAAAAATGGAGAGCTTAACAGCTCTACATAGATTTGGATGGATGCCCTGACAAATTTCAAGTCTCTGCTTGAAAACTGGCTAGAGCTTCAAAATCACAACAGGTCATTAATTTCAAGATAAGCAAAACATCTTTACTCCTTAACCTTATTCTCAGAAATAAGAACTGACTTACAAACGTACTTGAAACTTTCCCACAAAGCCACGTAATTGAGGCAGATGCTTGGCTTGAAGAAATTAATCCCAAATGTTCATAATTTTAAAACTTGTATACAATTTGTTATAAATGAGCGCAATGGGCCACAAAAGATCGAATAACAATTAAAAAAGATTTATTGGTTACAGAAGGCAAAAGCAAAGTCAGCGCTGGGCGACAGAGGAGCCCTCGCTCCACTAACTGCCGCGCCCCACCCCCCCTTAGTTTGTTCCTTTTAAGCTGTTAAGTTTTTGGGTGACGTGCTCCTCCTCTAGTAGTTCTGCGCATGCTCCTCCAGTTGCTAGGGGGTCTTTTTCTGCCTTCTGGTGGTCGGGGGATGAGGGTGAGTAGTCTTCCTCAGCCACTGACTCCTTTCTTGGCACTTAAAACAATATGTGATTATGCAAGCCAAGCAGAACACATTCTGGTTTTTACTTTAAGGCCTATCAAGCAAGCAAGCAAGCAAGCAGAGCAAAACAATTAACAAGTTCAGGCGATATCTTTCTCAAGGTCTGTCAGAGGATCAAAGCAGAACAATTAACATCCTGGCCTCACAAGTCTTGGCAATATTCCTTCAAGGTCTAAGGTCTGTCAGGCGAACAAAAGGCTCCTTATTTATTACACAATTTTAAATGAGATCACACACACAAGCAAATCAAAAGAAATAATTAATTCACTTTTTCCCATGGGCAGGGAGGTGTTCAGCCACCTCCAGGAGAGCAGGGCCCCATCACACATAATGGTGACTTGGGACACAAATGCTATCACTCCCAATGTGTACCCCTCTTCCTCCTTCTTTCCCCCACTTTATATACTGAGCATGATGTCACATGGCCTGGAATATCCCTTTGGTCAGTTTGGATCACCTTTCCTGGCTGTGTACCCTCTAAATCTCCTATGTACTCCCAGCTTTCACACCAACATGTCCGTACAGAAAGCAGAAAAGACCTTGACTCTGCAAATTCTGCTCAGCAATAACAAAAATATTATGTCATCCACTCTGTTTTCAGTACAAATCCAAAATCCAACCCTGTACTAGCCATTGTGAAGAAAATTAACTCTATCCCAACTGAAAAGCAGCACAGTGGCATTTGCTTTCTCTATTAAACTCTCTTTATCTCAACCCATGGGTTTTCTAGTTTTTACCCTCCTGATTTTCTCCATGCAGCTGTGTGGAGCTTAGTTGATGGCTGGGGTTAATCCATGACAGGCCTCTATAACAGAAAGCACCAGATTACACTACCTTCACTCATTATTAGAACATACATACTCATCTTTTAAATTGTTTTTTCCAGTTTCTTTCTATTACATCTGTTGTAAACCTCACCCTTGAAAATTCAGCCATCAGTTTATGTTAATGTTCTTTTGTCCTGCTGATGGAACAAGCCAGCCCACAACGTGTTTAAACAGATTCAGTGACCAGCTCTTCAAGAAGGCATAGATTGTGATTCCTATCAAAGATCCTCTGTATTTCTTCTCCCAGGCTTCTTCAAAATATTGAAAAGGGTTATTTAGAAGATAAAGCATGTAAAGATATCTGTGTGTGGTAAATTTAGCAAACAACTTGAATGAGTAAGGAATTAAACAAGGGTGTTTCCTTCTTGTTTAATATTCAATCTATTCTGAGGATTCTTGGCTCACCACTAATGTTAGTATGATTTGATGGTCAAAACAGTGCACAAATGACTTCTCCATTTCAAAGCTAAACCTGATTATTTTGCCTGTCTCCTCTTCTGAGGTATTAACTCCAGAGAAAAGATATAAAAATTGAAGAAATCATCAGTGTACATCACATGCATATCTGCGTCATCCAGTTGTCCACAGAGGAAGAAATCACATCAGGAGATACTAGAATTGTGAGGCTATTCACTTACAAGGCTTCTTTGATGGAAAAGGCATGTAACAGTAACCCAAAATTTCCATTGGTTTTTATTTTAATGTGAAAAGGCCTATCTAAGTATCTTTGCAAACAAACAAAAAAAGATTAGCAGGCTGCTGCTGCTTCCAATCCATCCTCCAGGACCTTCATATTATCATTGTTAATATTATTATTAAGGATGATTTCCCCTGACTATCAGTTAAACCTGTGGTAAAAGGCAAAGTTGAACTGCCACACAACTTTTTGCATATGGGCTCTGCCAAACATTGTCAAGAAAAGCACTGGAATGTTGTTAAAGATGTTACAACCTGGCCAGTATTTTTCTCCTTCAATAATTTCAGCACAAATCTCAAAAATCATGATTCAACCACTGAAACAAATTGATGTCTTTATCAGAACAGAAAATATGGGTCATATAGATCAACATATGCATTAGAATGGGTCACAAGAACCTGTTAATAACTTTCTGTTGTAAAGAATGTCACAAAACTAAGACAAAACAAAAATTACCAAAGATTTACCTCATTATCTTTCTGAGGCAGTTTCTGTTCAAACAATATAGGATATTTCAGCAACCTCTGAACAACAATAGCAACAGTTCTGTGGAGATTATGAAGATACTGTGAATGTAGAGCAAATAAAAAAATAAATTAATAAAACATTTCCAGTAACAGAGAATTCTCTTTACTCAAACTTTCCTTAGTCAAACTTTTTAAAAATAGGTTATAAGGTCTCCTAATTACAGAGTACTGAACCTCATTCAGTCAATCACAGCTCTGGATCCTCTCAGAATAAACAGTATGCTACTGATAAATGTGCAATATTATTAATATAATTTAGCTCCTTATATGAGCAACGGCATAACTAAGGTACTTGATGCTGATCTATGAAGAATACTGATGTTTAAAGAAATCACTTTCAATATTTCACATTGCTGGATGAAGTGTAACAAACACTAATGAAGAACTTTGTCATGGTTTTCTAAAGAAGAAGTCTAATAGCCTGGGAATCCTGACATTGAACACATTATTTCATTCAAATCTTGTTTTACAGTCCTTCACCTCACCTACCCATCTTTGATTCTATTCAGAAAAAGTTAATCTATTTTTTCCTCTATCAAATATATAATCATTCTACTCTCAGGAGCCTGTTGCATGAATCCAGACTCTTCATATACTCACAAGTTCATATCCAGAGGAGGCAAAGCAAAACAGACAATATGCAGTACAATACTTGCATAATGCAGCAAGGAAACAGGACATTAAAATTACATGTTCTCATTTGTTCAACACAGTAATTTTACTTTGAGCTATTAGTGTTTTCACATCCTGTAGTATAGTTATATGCTCTTCTGTAATGCACATAATCCTCTTCCCTTTAGGAAGGTCTAATAAACACACTTGTTGATTCACTGCAGAGCAGAACATAATAAAATAAAACTAGCATTTGTGTGTGAATGTGCAACAAGAAGCAAGTAAACTGGATCCCTATTGCCTATTGCCTATTTTTGTATCTCTAGTTTTGCTGAGCTTATTCAAAATGCTTTCCAGTTACAAGAGATCTTATAGCACAACTATTACACTTTGTGAAGGCATGCCATTCAAGTTAGGTAATAAAACCTACTAAGTAGTAAGATGCTAAGTCTCAGTGTTTGGTATTGCACAAAGACTCTAAAATAGCTTTTTATGACACTTGAATGAGATGAGCAGAATAACTCCAATAAATATACAAAGGGGTAGCACTGTCCTACTTTTAATACTTTTGCTCCAACAGCAATGCTATTCTCTGTCTTCCCTGTAGCAGTTTTCTCCCTCCTTTGTAGCATGGTTAATAAATTCTGGCTTAGAGCAGTTTAGACCTCTGGCTACTAGTATGTTGAAATCAATTATGCAAAGCCCATTCATTTTGATACAGTGTTCTAAACTGCTGCTGTTACGGCAGTAGAATGGCTGCACAGATTCTTTTTTGATTTCTCCCCCACTTTTTTATCATTACAATTTCTTCAACAATTGGCAAAGTTGGCATTCTTTACTGAATATACTGCCTTCTACCTAAGATGCAATGCGCTCTTCAAGATTAATCAAAACAAACTTAAAAAGAAAGCTTAAATATGAATTCTGTATATAGAATAAATTTTGTGCACAATAAGATTTAGAATATGATTCATTCAGTATAGCAAATGACTAATTTGGTTAAAAATGATTATTCCAAGATTAAAGAAAGAAAATTCTCTAAAGCTGTGAGAACTGCAAAAATTAAGATCTCTAACTTTTGTTTTTCAACGGATAGACAATATGTGTATTGCCAAGATATGGAGATACAATGATTTCCCTATAAATTTAGGATATAAATGGATACCTTATAATTCTTAAAACTGAAAATGTCATTAGCTGTCTTAGATTGTCAAATCTATTTTTCTAATAATCATCCATTTCAATGGCAATCATCATTCTTATATTAAAATATTATTTATAATAATAGGCACAATAGTAAAAAAAAATAAAACAGACTCAAGTGACATTGTGACTACATACATTAGTTTTTTTAAGAGAACAGAACCAATCTATTAATTCAAACGCACTGTAGGTGGACTTCTCAAGGTACTTTTCAACTTGCCACATTGGTAAGAAAACCTTTTTTTTGAAAAAAAAAAAAAAAAGAATGAACCTGTCTCTGTGTCCTGGGATGACGTTGCAGTGCTCTGTATCCCCAAATCGTGTGCTATTCATGCCTGGAGGGTTTGTTTTGTCTAGCTAGGTAGTGTCCCTCCCCCATCCGCTGCCGCTGCGCCTGCTGGCAAGCCACCCCCTCTCTGGCCCCCGCTGCTCGGCTCGGCTTGGCTTGGTAGTTGCTCTGCTGCTTGCTTAGCCCCCACCACCGCCCCCCTCCCCCTTTTTTTGCTTCTCTTTATTTTTTCTTCCCTTATTAGCTAGGAATACCTCCTGGACATCAAGAAAAACCCCGGACGTCTGTTCGTGACAAGAAATACTTGTTTTCTGCC
This sequence comes from Oenanthe melanoleuca, assembly GCF_029582105.1. NCBI lineage: Eukaryota > Metazoa > Chordata > Aves > Passeriformes > Muscicapidae > Oenanthe > Oenanthe melanoleuca. The sequence goes on along the minus strand of NC_079337.1, from coordinate 27,507,654 downwards.
CTCCCCGGCACCGGCTGGTGCTGTACATCCACTCGGATGGGTGAAGTTTTTCTGCGTCACCTGTGGCTGTTTTTTTTCTTGTGTTGGGGCGTGTTTTTCTGTGTGGTTGCTAAATAAACAATTTTTTTCCACTTTTCCTCAGAGGAAATCCTTCCTGAACCCGGTGGGGGGAGGGGGAGGAGTTTGGGGAGTTTGTTCTGAAACAGGGGATTTAAGGGTTACATAGAATGAAGAGTATAACATATATAGTACCAGTCACTGTGTGCTTATAAGGAAAGGAATGCACGATGTATAACATATAGTATCAGTCACTGTGTGCTTAAATAGGGAAAGGAATGCACGATAAGAGACCCCTGAAGTATAGGAAAGTGTCCCTCTCCATAAAAGTGCAAAGTCTGCGACCAAGAGACTACAAGCGCATGCGTGGAAAGACAAGGTGAAAAGTTCAACGAGTGAGGAAGACTTTTACTTCATCGTTTTCTGCCCACAGACTCATTTGAAGACCACCGACTCAATAAACTACACAGCCGCAATGAATATGCAGCTAATTTCCATACGAAGCGGGGAAACAGGCAGGACAGATAATCAATATGTATAGGCGATTTAGAATATGCATGTACTTCCTAGATAAATAGAAGGTTAGAAGCATGTAAGGTACGCAGGATTTGGGAGGATGCTCTCCCCCTGTGTCCAGCACTGAATAAAATACGTACCTACTCCACAACTTTACGGGTTGTGAAGTCTATTTTCCGCGCTTCATTTGGCACCCCAGATGGGACCTTCCTGTCTGTCTGCAGGATTGAGCTGAGGGCCGGACGACTCCACGGCGCACCCCGGGATTTCCTGGAGGAGACCCCGACCCCGGCTCGCTTACTGCAGCGACAGAAAGGACCACTGGCTGGCGGATGAAACGGTACGTATTAATTCTGGGGGGTTTCTAAGACATATGCATGCGTGATTGGAAGGCTGTTGATAAATCGCAGGAGACGTCCTGCGTACAACAAAGTCCCTGGGTAGGTCGGGCTTGCAAGCAGCGGGCCGGTGGAGTTACCGACGAAGGGATACGAACACCGGTGGGGCCGCTCCGTTCCCTTAACCTCTGGGTTGAGAGGGGAGGAGGGGGGCCGGTGAAGGAATTCGCTGACTGACTGAGCAGCCGCGGAGCGACCCTCGATCGCGGGTAGAGTGAATTCCTGCTCCCGTATCATCGGAGCTGAGGTGGTGTGTGTGTGTTGGAGTCCGGACATTGTGAGCAAAGTGAGTGAATGAGTGAGTGAGACGTACCCAGGAGGGGAGTAAGTGTGGGGTATTTGCTTCAGAAAGGCAGAATTGTTGTGTATTGTGTGGTGTGATGAGAACGGGACTGTAGCTGTGCTGAGAATATAATGATTGTTAGTAAAAAGTATGAATAATAAGTGTGCTGTGTTTGTACAAGAGCGAGTGTGCTGCGTTGGTACATTGTGTGCTTTGTTTGTGTACTGAGACGGGTGAAAAGGGGTCCCCTTTCCAACGGTTTGGGCATGATCCTTGGGATTTGTGAACCTAATAGACAGCCAGATAGAGAAAGGAAACAAATTGACTGATCCAGCAGTTGGTATTGTGTGTGTGAAGGGGATTGGAAGGAAATTCTAAAGTTTAGTAAGGAAAAGTTCAGGTGTAAAGTAGGCAGGGGACGAAAAGAGAAGAATGGGATCTACACAGAGCACAGAAGTCCCTAAAGCCAGCCCTTTAGGGTGCATTATAACACACTGGAAAGAAGTTGCAGGAACTGGCGGCACTGAAAATAAATCCACTCTAATTAAATATTGTAGTCATTGGTGGCCACTTTATAGACTAGACCACGGAGTAAGGTGGCCACCCATTGGGACTTTAGATTACGAGACTCTGCTGCAACTAATGCTGTTTTTAAGAAGAGAGGGCAAATGGACTGAGGTCTCCTACTGTGATATGTTCTTCTGTCTCCGAAACCACCCTGAATGGCAGAGAGACTGTGGGATTAAGGCACCCTCTGACCCTTTAGTTTTAGCCCTTGAGAAGGAAAGGAAAGCAAATAAAGGGAAACTTAAAAGGTGTTGTTCAGCATGTGATATAGGTGAGCGGTGTACCAGATTAGACAAAATGCACAATTTGGATATGCAGGAACAGGATATGAGTGACCTATTCAAATCTCCTCCTCAAACTCAGGGACAGAGAGATGATGATTCAGAAGGAATACGTACTCCAGCCCATTCTCCTCCCAGAAGCCCTGTGTCTTCTAGGACGAGAAATAAGGTGCTACAACTCCCTTTGAGACAGGCTGTGGGACCAGAAGGAGGAAGACTTCTAGTAAAAGTACCCTTTTCTACTATTGATATAGAAGCATGGGAAAAAGTTGCTAAAAACTACCGTAGTGAACTAATAACTACAGCAAAGCGTTTGCGGTATATTATAAAACAACATAATCCAGATTGGTCTGATATACAGTTATTGCTGGATGCATTAACTGAAACAGAAAAGCAATTAGTCCTGAAAACAGCAGGGGATCTAGCAGAGGATTATTATAAGGCCCAGCAAAAGGACGTAAAGGAGTATTTCCCCCTCCAGAATCCACAGTGGGATCCAGACAGGACAGCAGAAATGCAAAAGTTAGAAAGCTACCAAGAATGGATAGCAAAAGGGATGGAACGAGCAATACCTAAAACTATAAATTGGTCAGCACTATATGCTGTTAAACAGGGTCCCTCTGAAACACCATCTGAATTTTTGGATCGATTAAGGGATGCAATGCGTCGCAATACATCTCTAGACCCTGAAGTAGAAGTGGGGATTCAACAACTAGTGAATTTATTTTTGGGTCAATCTACGGGGGATATTAGGTGTAAGCTTCAAAAGATAAAAGGGCCCGAGGGAAGGAATTTAGAGAATTTACTAGATGAGGCATGGAGAGTATTTAGCAATAGAGAAGAGGGATATAAGCAAAATGTGAGGAAATTGGTGGCACTGGTGAGAGAAGAAAGAGGAGGACAAAATCGTGGGCAGGGTCGACGAGGGGGACAGGGGGGCCCACCTCGATTGGGTAAAGATCAGTGCGCATTTTGTAAAGAGTTGGGGCACTGGAAGAATGAATGCCCTAGACGAAGGAGGGACAAGGAAAAAGACGTGATCGCATATGCAAAAGGAAACTGAAGGGGACCAGGAGATCAACCCCCAGCAGATCCCCTGGAGCTGGGGGAGGAGGGAAAGGAAGTAGAGTTTGTAATTGATACAGGAGCGACATATTCAGTATTGAATAAGGCCCTGGTGCCTGTGGGAAGAGATTATGTTACGGTACAAGGAGCTACTGGCCAGTCTGAAAAGGCTTATTTTTGTAGACCTTTAAAATATAAATTTGGGAAACAATGGGGCACTCATAAGTTTTTATACATGCCAAATTCCCCAAAGGCGCTCCTGGGAAGAGACTTATTGGAACAATTACAAGTGACCATTGTATTTAAGGATGGGGAGATTACTTTGGAGGTAAATGATCAAAAATATATAGAAGTGTTGAGCTTAATATTGACAATCATTGAAATTGAAGAAGAAATTAGAGAAGAAATTAGAAATTAGAGAGATTAGAGAAGTCAGGTGTTCCCCGGAGTATGGGCTTCCAATGTGCCAGGGAGAGCGAAAAATGCACCTCCTATAATAATTAAACTCAAAGAAGGGAAACAAACAGTTAGAATCAAGCAGTATCCTTTGAGAAAAGAGGACAGGGAAGGAATTAGGCCAGTGATTGAGAACTTTTTACAATTAGGATTACTAAAAGAATGCCAATCTGAGTTTAATACTCCTATTTTACCCGTTCAGAAACCTGATGGTTCATACCGGGTGGTGCAAGATTTGCGGGCTGTTAATAAGATAACTGAAGATCTTTATCCAGTAGTGGCAAACCCATATACTTTATTAACATGCTTAACACCAGAGTTTACTTCGTTTACTGTTTTAGACCTGAAAGATGCCTTCTTTTGCCTCCCTCTCCATGAAGCCAGTCAGAAAATTTTTGCATTTGAATGGGAAAATCCTAGAACTGGATGGAGAACTCAACTCACATGGACAGTACTTCCCCAAGGGTTTAAAAATTCTCCTACTTTGTTTGGGGAGCAGCTTGCCAAGGACTTAGAGGCCTGGGAGGCCCCCCCAGAAGAAGGAAAGCTGCTGCAGTACGTAGACGATCTTCTAATAGCCACTAAGACGGAAGAAGCATGTGTGGCCTGGACGGTGAGTCTCTTAAACTTTTTGGGACTCCAGGGGTATAGAGTATCAAAGAAAAAGGCTCAGGTGGTGAAGCAGAAGGTTATCTACCTGGTATATGAAGTTAGTGCTGGACAACGGACCTTAGGACAACAGCGTAAAGAAACAATATGCCAAACTCCACAACCCCAGACAATAAAGGAACTGCGAACCTTTTTAGGAATGACAGGATGGTGTAGGTTGTGGATCTACAACTATGGGTTGCTTGTTAAACCTCTGTACACGCTTATGGCAAATGGCAGCAGAGATCTCAAGTGGACCAAAGAGGCCACTCAAGCATTTCGTCGATTAAAGTATGCTCTTATGTCAGCCCCAGCCCTAGGACTCCCTGATGTAAGTAAACCATTCTTTTTGTTCTCCCATGAGAAACAGGGGATTGCCCTGGGAATACTAGCACAGAACCTCGGGCCATACCGAAGGGCAGTTGCTTACTTCTCTAAGCAGCTGGATGCAACGGCCAAAGGATGGCCAGGGTGCCTCAGAGCGGTGGCAACAGTTGTGATGAATATTCAAGAGGCACGCAAATTCACCCTGGGCCAGAAAATGACTGTATTGGTGTCTCACACAGTATCTGCAGTATTGGAGGTAAAAGGGGGGCACTGGCTTTCCCCACAAAGATTCTTGAAATACCAAGCTATTATGGTGGAACAAGATGATGTGGAAATAGTGGTGACTAATATTGTTAACCCAGCTTCTTTTCTCAGTGGAAATCAAGGAGAACCAGTACACCACGATTGTTTGGAGACTATCGAAGCCACCTACTCCAGCCGACCAGACTTGAAAGACACCCCTTTTGATGACGCAGAAACCTGGTTTACTGATGGAAGCAGCAACGTCATCGGTGGGAAGCGATATGCTGGGTATGCAGTTACCACCAGTAAAGAGCTACTAGAATCTGGATCTTTGCCAACAGATACCTCTGCACAGAAGGCTGAGATAGTTGCCCTGATCCGTGCCTTCGAAATGGCAAAAGGGAAGAGAATAAATATATATACAGACTCAAGATATGCATTTGGGGTTGTGCACGCACATGGAGCTCTCTGGAAAGAAAGAGGACTGTTAAATTCACAAGGAAAGAACATAAAACATGCACAAGAAATAATGCGATTATTAGAAGCAGTCCAGATGCCTGAGAAGGTAGCAATTATGCACATTAAGGCACACCAGAAGGTGAGCTCAGAATTAGAAGAAGGAAATGAGCTGGCGGACAGAGAGGCAAAAGAGGCAGCAAAGGGTGAGATAACAATTGAGGCAACCTTGATTCCAGACGGACAGATATACCTTGAAGGTAAGCCAATATACGATAAAAAAGATAAGGAATTAATTGAGGATCAGAAGGGAGCATATAATGAGGAAGGATGGGCTGTCACTACAGAAGGGAGACTGGTTATCCCCTCCCACATACTATGGCCCCTAGTTAAAAAGGAACATCAGAAAACACAGTGGGGAGCAGATGCGCTATATACCCATCTAATTGAAAAGATTACTCCTAGAAATTTATATATTGTTGTTACCCAGGTTACTCGGCAGTGTGACCTTTGCCTCCAGACTAATCCTAAGAATACCCCTAAACCAAAACTTGGTCAAATTGGAAGAGGCCAGGGGCCTGGGCAGCAGTGGCAAATTGATTTTTCAGAACTTCCAAGAAAAGGGGGGTATAGGTATTTATTGGTGATGACAGATACCTTTTCAGGGTGGCCAGAAGCCTTCCCAACTAGAACTGCCAAAGCACGGGAGGTAACTAGAGTGCTGTTACAAGAAATAATACCACGCTTTGGAGTTCCAGCCACTATATCTTCAGATAGAGGACCACACTTTATTTCAAAGATAGTGCAACAAATTAGTCGTCACTTGGGCATAGATTGGGAACTTCACACCCCATATCATCCTCAGTCCAGTGGCCAAGTAGAGAAAATGAATCATTTAATTAAACAGCAAATTGTGAGGTTAGGACAAGAAGTTAATTTGCCCTGGCCCCAATCACTCCCATTGGCATTGATGCGAATTTGAACTAAGCCAAGGACTAAAGAAAAGTTAAGTCCTTTTGAAATGCTTTACGGGAGGCCATATGGAGTGCAAAGGGGAACTTCTACCCAAGTTGGAGAGGAGACACTGGCCACTTATATGGTGGCTTTGAGCAAACAGCTCAGAAAAATTGAAAAACATGTGGCTGGAACTCGGGGCAGAGGTCTGGATGGACCAGTGCATAATATACAGCCTGGAGATTATGTATATGTTAAGTCTTTTACAGAAAAAACCCTCGAACCACAGTGGGAAGGACCATTCCAGGTGCTACTCACTACCTTCACTGCAATTAAGATCAAGGAACAGAGCACTTGGATCCACCATTCTCGGGTGAAGAAAGCTCCAGAAGCTCCTTGGAAAGTAATATCTGGTGATAACGGACTAAAGCCCAAGTTTAGATGAACAAAATGAGCATATTACAGTTAGGGGTGTTCGGTGATTCAGGACGTAGAAATTTAATTGTTTTGTTTGTAAATATAATTATATTCCAAGAATTGAAAAGTACCTTTAGCCAGAGCAATGTTGAATGGCCTTGGTCCCAGGCTTTTGTTAAGTCTACCGGATATATGGGGAAGGTACAAAATTTGAACTTGTCAACTGTAGTCATGCATGGAAACCAGGTATATGAAAAGCAAGAATGGCAGAAACAAGGGTTGTGGTCACTTCAAGGGACTGTAGGAGAGACCATCAGAATAGGATGTCGAATGATTAATGGAACTACCCATGAGAAACCAGCTCAAATTAGTGTCTCATCTCCCCCTGCAAACGGACATAATGAGATTTGTAACCAACGCAGTGAGCCAGATTGTTGGTATAATTTTACATTAGATAGGACTGTTGAGGTGCTATGCCTTTGGTCTCATAGAGGTCTTGGGCTCTCATTTAAATTTAGAATAAATGACATAACCGAACCTGTTCAGATTCAGACTCAGAGTACGCCACTCGAACTTAAACTTATGATTTATGAGGTAGGCCCATATATAGTGAGAAATACAGGACAACAGCAATTATTATTCAACCCAGAATGGTCTCTCAAGCGTGTTGAATTGCCAATATTTCAGAGATTCAACCAGCCTGTTCCTCCTTCCTAAAACCATCCCTAGAAGGGTGGGCAACATGGTTACAGAAGCAAGTACACTTTAGGGATAGGATGCGAAGAGATTTAACGGGAATGTTTGGAACAGGATTAGGAGTATTGAATGGCATTGACTCTGAAATACTAGCAAATAAGCTAGCAACTGCAACAAATGATTTGACAAAACTGGGACAACCTCTACAATCATCTTTATTGGCATTAGGAAATAGTCAGTGGCAGGTTTCAAAGGTGTTACCAAACTGGGCAAAGACTGAGGACCAGGACCACAAGTTAATAATAGACGCACTTAGCACGGTTCAAGATAATGTGTCTTTAGCTTTCAGTTGTGTACAAGCACAGTTATGGATCCAATCCACAGCTGCCTTGGCTATAAGAGAAGGGAGTGAAGGCATTTTTCCAATTGAGGTTCGAAAAGTTGTTTGTGACAATGCTAATGATTTTGAAAGAAAATTCCAATCCTGGTGGACTCTAGTAAATTTCACCTATGATCCTGTTACTAATATGGCCACTGCCTTCGTGCTTACCATACATAATGCCACAGTTTATGATATTCATCCCATCATTGCATTGGGACTCAATCATGAGGGGACGGTGTTGTATCCCTCAGAGCATAGGGCGTGGGCCCGGACAGTAAATGGTAAATGGCAAACTGTGAATGTAGAATCTTGTGTTACTCGAGAACAACAAGGGTTTATCTGTGAAAGCAATACAATTGATGCTCGATGTATGCCTTGACACCGAGCAGGGTGTATGCCACTTTGAAATTCATCCAGATGCTGATCAAAAGACTATGCTTATATATACTGGTCAAGGATGTGTATGTTTAAGAACCACTTGTGTTTTTGTGAACATAGACAATGAGAATGTAACTCTGCCTGTTAAGAATAACTCTAATTTCTGTATTTGTAATTTCGTTAAAATTATGGGATGTGATTTTTCATATTCGTCACCAGTTACATCCCACCAGCTGATAAGGTCTAACTACACGACATACCACAAACTATCACCTACGTCCATTGGAATGAACCTTACATTGGTAAAGCAACTGGTAAAACATCAAGACTTAGCAAAAATTTTGGAAGAAATCAAAGAGAGCGGGCAAAAGACTTTAGTCACTGTTCACCATGATGTCCAAGAAATAAATAGAGTCTTACAAAGAGTTAAGCAGGATGCAAGCCACAATTGGCGGGATGCCCTTTTCGGGTGGTCCCCAACTGCAACTGGAATTGTGAATACATTATGTCATCCAGTAATTGTGTTATTGGTTTTAGTTAGTCTAAGCTTACTGCTGTCTTTTGTATATTTATTTGGAATTGGAAGATGTTGCAACGAATGGCAGTACTAACTTCATTGTCGAGAGTACATGGTAAGGCATTAAGAGATACATATCTTAAGGATGGAGAAAGAGAAATCTTGTATTAAGTAAAAGAATTTACTAATTTTCTAGAAAAGGGGGGACTGAAACAGGGGATTTAAGGGTTACATAGAATGAAGAGTATAACATATATATAGTACCAGTCACTGTGTGCTTATAAGGAAAGGAATGCACGATGTATAACATATAGTATCAGTCACTGTGTGCTTAAATAGGGAAAGGAATGCACGATAAGAGACCCCTGAAGTATAGGAAAGTGTCCCTCTCCATAAAAGTGCAAAGTCTGCGACCAAGAGACTACAAGCGCATGCGTGGAAAGACAAGGTGAAAAGTTCAACGAGTGAGGAAGACTTTTACTTCATCGTTTTCTGCCCACAGACTCATTTGAAGACCACCGACTCAATAAACTACACAGCCGCAATGAATATGCAGCTAATTTCCATACGAAGCGGGGAAACAGGCAGGACAGATAATCAATATGTATAGGCGATTTAGAATATGCATGTACTTCCTAGATAAATAGAAGGTTAGAAGCATGTAAGGTACGCAGGATTTGGGAGGATGTTCTCCCCCTGCGTCCAGCGCTGAATAAAATACGTGCCTACTCCACAACTTTACGGGTTGTGAAGTCTATTTTCCGAGCTTCAGTTCCTTAGGGGGCTCCTTTTGGAGATTCTTCCCCTAATTTGTCCAAAACCAGGACACTCTGTCCGTTTAGTAGGCCAAGATGGCTCAACATAGCATCAGACAGAAACCAGAAAGGAGGAGGGAGCAGGACTGCCCTTTTTGGCAATTCATAACCATTTCATTGGCACAGCAAATTCATACAGCCTTCACATCCTACCCTACTAAAGGCTGTCAAAAACGACATGAAAATATATGGAACCACTAAACAAAATGAATTTAAATTGTACGGTTCATCTTAGTATCTTACTCAGAAAATAACAGCCCTTAGAACTCCCTTTGAGCCCTCGAAAGAAATAAAAAGTTAGTAGCTAAAGAATCCTAAGTGGCTTACATGTAGCCAGGGAGATAAATTCAGAGAGGAACAGGAAACCATACTTCAATCTATAAATGTGAGATACTAATTTGGAAGGAGGAGCATAATTTTCAACTTGCAGATCCTGAGCTTATACAAAAGAACCCAAACAAAGGACACACAAGAACACCTCAGGAGGGCTGCTGCAAAAAAAGTAAAAGTACTTCACTATGAAACTGAGCAGTATTTCCAGGTACATTATTTCTGACAGCAAAGTTAATAACTCTGATACATTCTTCATCTGCTTTCCTTCACGTCTCCATATACAGCCCATTGTTCCCTGCAATGTGCCAATGTGACTGAAATATCCCAGATTAAAACAGACAAAACCCCCTTCTTAGATTCAATAACTGTGATATAAATACTTTCCAATAGTAAGAATGATACAGAATTTAAATACAGAATAGGGAAATGCTCAAACTAACTCATGCATCACGCAATAAAAGGCTGCAAAGTTAGGGAGTGATTTTTCTCTAAATGTACAGCCCTGTGTTTCAAAGACTATGTTTCTAAATGCCTCCTGGATAGATGAGCACACCCTATAATTATTCTGAGCCTAAGTTACTCCTTCACAAGGATTCTTGTGAACGAACAAACAGAAAACATGCAAACTAGGTGTGAAAGGATCATTGGGCGATGAGCTACACTATGAGCTTAGACACTGTCAGTTGCAACCATCCTCAAAGTTATGCAAAGTCTGGGAAAGAAAGAAGGTACTACAGGCCACAGGAGAGCTATGCCCACTGTAAACACCACGGGAATGTAAACAGAGTGCAGCATAAATGCTGTGGGTGTTGGCAGAATGGAGCTCTGCTGCTGGGGGACCAGCCTGCCCGTACTGCAAAACTTGCTCCTTTCCCATCTCCCGGCCTCCCACAAACCGTTTCAATTCAGTCTCAAACTACAAATGATCATCAAAAACAATGAGTACGTCTGGAACAAGATAACGTGCCTTGACTGTTAACGATTCATTAAGTACCTGGCACTGGATCCATAATATGAGAGTCTGACACGGAAAGAAAAGCTTTAGAGCTTTTTTTTTTTTTTTTTTTAGAGTATGAGGTTTACATAAAAAAGACTTTAAAGGTGCATATTTGTCTAACAAGTAAGAGAAAGCTAAGTCCTTTGTGGTGACTTTGATAGTTTCATCCCCTGCATAAGCTAATTTTCCTTTTTAGGTAACATATTTTCCAAATCACAGAAAAATTACATCGACTTTAGTTAATGTGGTAATAATTTCTAGTGAGTGGCAGAAATTCCCCTGTAATTATGCATGAGTTGATATGTGTTTTTCTAATGAGCTTAAGTGAAGAAATCATCATTTTGTGATAAATGCTTTATTACCTAAAATGCTTTTAACACATTTCAAATAAACTTAATCAAGCAACTTGCACTCATGTTTACAATTATTACGTATGCAGTCTTCTACACTGCCTTATCGCTTTGGCTGATTACTGTGTGTTAAAATTGTTTCATAAACATGATTATAACAACCATTATATTATTTTTGCTCAGAACCGTGAATTATTTCAGTTTGCAGTTAACTTACATTTTGTACAAGACATGTGCCTCAAAAGCAAAATTCTTTTGATATTTACAAATAGAAGTACATACTAGGAAATTAAATTAAATGCTTCTACTTTTCTAGACACATCTTGTTCTGCAACATGTCATGTACAGGACATCAAAGTCTCTCTATAATAAGCTTATTACTGGATTCCAAATTTAAAAGAGTTCCCAGAGTGCAACTGCTTCATCCCACTGAAACATCCTTTATCAGGCACACTCAATTCTGCCAACTCTCCTGCACTGAAAACCAGTACACATTCAACCTGGTAGCAGAGCTGAATTTCTGTGGATGCTGGAATCAGAAAGCCATCTAAAATGACCTGAAGGCACCTTATCCTGTGGTCTCTTTGCTAGGAATTTTAGCTCACACCTTTCCTCCTATAGCAAGGTGATACAGGGAAGAGATGACCTAAGGGAAGTCACAGTTCCAGAGATTTCTATGAGTTGCCTCATCTTTAAAGACTGAAAATCAGATACTTACTACAATTCCACACATTTAGGTGCTGGAACTTAGCTATCCCAACTGTACCATATGGGTTAGCAACTTCCTAATAGGAGATCTGCCTGACCAAGGGGGGCCTCCAGATTTGCTATGCTTCCTCATGTTCTCTTCAACAATCTCCTTTTATAGATTCTGAAGGAAAAGGTAAAAGAAGAAACTTTTCTCAGTATTCCACACCTGTAATTAATTTTTTTTTCATTTCTTCCTAAAAATGAAACCCTCATATATAAAGAATATTACACCTGAGATGTTGGAGGTAGCCGGTTTTAAATGCTGAATCAGTGTTAAGTGGTACAAGTAATAAATCTCAAAGACATTCCTTACACAAGTGCTGTCCCTAGAGCTAGAAAAATGTATTTCAAAGAACCAAATATTAGCTATTAAAAAGACAAAAAAAGATCTAATATTTCATATATGCATATACACAAATTTTAATTTTGATGGAAGGGTGATCTGAATTAATTTTAAATTTCAATTGACATGAAGAATATAGTCTAAAAGTAAACCTATCCTGCTATCTCAAGAACAATAAGAAAGAGGCTTTGAACAACTACTTGAGCACTTGAGTATCCTGGACCACATAATAAATGCATAAATATCAGTGAATACATAGATTTTGGTTTGAACTTACCAAATTATCAGTGAAACGAAGTTCCAATGGCTGTACATCCAATGTTCAATTCCCTTAAAGTACATAGAAGAATTGTAGCACAGGCATATCTTATTAAGTTTCTCTCTTAAGAACCTATATATTATAGCTGTGAATAAATCCATCTAGATTCTATCTTCCCACCTGTTCTCATGTGAGGTCAAAAACGTAAGTGACAGTGACAAACTAAATCCTCTTCCTTGAGCAGGTATTCATTCCTCCCTCATCCTCATAGGCATTTTTCAAGTATTTTTCCTCCTACTGGTATGAAGTTCAATCACAGAAGTCAGAATCAAGCTTCAGACTACTCTGTTCTGCCAACATGTTTTTGCCAAATTTTGTCCTCCCACAGCCTGAATACATTTCACAGTTTTATTCAGGTAATTTTATCATCTTCCTTCCAATATCCCAACTTCTCATCTCAGTTACACTTCCTTATTGTGTATTTCTTAAAGTTTATATGTTACAATCAATAACACTGCCAAAGATTAAAAAAAAAAAAAAGAAAAAAAAAAAAAAAAAAGAAAAAAAAAAAAAGAAAAAAAAAAAAAGAAAAAAAATTACAGGTGGTCATGTAAGGCTGGAATTTTCAAAGGAGGAAGATACTGAACTTCCACTGGATTCCAATGGGAGATGGACTTCCACTTGTTTTATATGCCTCTGAACGACTCAGGTCTAACATACTAAATACATACTGTAGGAAAGACAGAAGGAAGCAAAAGGTTTGAAAAATGCAGGAGCACTGGTTCTTCTCAGAAGAAGA